>NC_081405.1:104595621-105224452 GCF_030272615.1 Cryptomeria japonica
AAGCAACATGTCATAACTCGCAAGAATATCAGCTATTAGAATAGTTAACCTAACTCTTTTATCAAGTGAGCGGTAAGGGTTACTTGAGCATCTTTAATCTGTCCTAACAAGGGTATTTGCTTGGAGTCCATGGAGTAACATCTACCAAAGGTTTTATTCATGGATAATCCTAGAGCCTTGGCTACAACAGATGGAATGATGTTATCTGAGGCATCATAGTCTATAATACAATTATTCAGTTTATGTCCATTTATGAACAGGGATATATAAAAAGGATCAGGTTTCGATTCAAGGACAGACAACATGTCATCATCTTGATGGGCAACTATTTCAAGGGGAGCTTCATGAGTAGCAAGACAAGTTGACACATCTTCTTTGGAGGAAAACCTGGCATTAGATGATTGTTGTATCATATAGGCTTGTACATATGCATTATTTCCTTTCACAAACTTAACCAACCTATCAATTTCCTTAGGGTTTAATTTAAAATATATAGCTGGCGTAATTTGAATCTAAGAGGATTTACAAAATTCAACAATATCAAACGAACTCTCAGTGTCTACAGACTTCAACGGATGAGGTTCTTGAGCTCTCAAATCATTATTATAAAATCGAGAAATGATTTCCTTACCTTTGGGGTTCACAAAATAGGATGAAGAAACACTTTGAGGTTTGATATTCTACTGGTTTCTAGTCAGAACAACACAGGAAGGATCCTCCAAGGTGACCAAAATATCACCTCCTCTTTCTGAATTAGACTCATACTCCAGGAAGTGGATTCCAGAGTCGCCAGGTTGCCTGGGGGATTCTTCTTCACTTGATTCCAACAACGTCTCCTTTGAACCAACCAGTTGAGCATAACATACCATCTCCGGGCAAAAATTTCCATCATGGTCATCAGTAAGATGAAAGATACACATGTTGGCCTTAAGTGTGGATGCCTCAATTTCTAGCCTTTGTTGCGTAGGAGGATTTTGTAAAACTCTACTTCTGGCTCATGTTGACTGATTAGGGACTTTCCTTGAAATATCTTGGTAAAGTTGTAGATAAGAAGTGTTTGCTTTGGGTAATTGCCTCTTTAGAGTTATCATATCATTCATTAGTTTCTGAATCATAAAATCAGATGAAGTTGATTCTTGTGTCGTAGAAGTTTGAACTTCCCTCTTCCACTTCCTGCAGTGATTAAATCATCTTCTAATTCTACGGCCAATGTTTTCACATCAACTAGGGCTACTACTCTTTGCCTACGGATCAAGAAATCAATCTTAGAGGGTATAGAATTAATGAAAAAGCATTTCAAATTATCATCAGAAGGCCTTTGGTTTGCTGGAATCTTATGGACAATTTTATCAAACTTAGCCACAAAATCTCTCATGGATTCAGGGATTTCTTTCCTTAATTGAGCTAATTGGGCTAGAAGAGAATGTTCATCTTCAGCTAATTTGAACCTAGCCCTGAACCTAGTTTTAAGATCTTGCCAATTAGTAATTGCACCATTTGGTAAAAGATAAAACCAATCTGCTGCTACCTCAGTCAATGTTTGTACAAACAATCTCACAGCCACATCTTCATGCTGAGCAACTAGAACACCACAAGAAACATTAAATGCATTCAAATGCTCATCTATCGAGACTTTTCCATCAACACTAAATTTAGGCAAATGATCCCTAGCTCCTTTGGGTAAAGGATTAATATTTGCAAAAAGAGCGAGTGGTCCTACGGAAGGGCCCCATGGATTATTTACAGCCATGGGCAGAATGATATTTAAAGGTGTAGGGTTGATTACACTAGTGAAAGAAACACCATGTAATGTTAAGGCTTGACATATAAGAGATACAGGAGATACAGAAGAAGTAATAGTAGGTCTACTCTTGGCTCTTATTTGAGGTGTAAAGGAAGTTGAAAATATTAAGCCTTGGAGTTCCTGAAAAACAAAATTGATCACCCCTTCACACCTCTAGGACCTAGTATATATTCTTGACTCCAACCTGTTTATAATGCACTAGACATTTAAAATAAGAAGGAAATTAAGACAACCCTATTTATCTTATGATTACACATCCAGTCTTATTATTCGACTCCCCAGCAGAGTTGCCAAAAATATGTTGGTTAACAGATTTGTCCTTTGTCAAGATCTCAATTCTGCACTTAATCTTTGTTACCCTTTAAAGACAAATTTGCAACCACACAATTGGATAAACGTAAATTATTTGTTCTCCTCTAAATTAAGGTACAACTCCCTTCGAAGACCTTTAATGAATTAATTCAATCTATGAGTTCATGTACACTTTTAACCCGAAAGCATTAAAGGCATTCATTTCCATACATCAACATGTTATGAAGATGCAAAATACTCATATATCAATTTAAGAAAGTAGCTCACTAACTATCTTAACTGATCCAACTTAATGCACAGAAAAGAAAGAAGAATTTTTAACTCCTAACTTTGCAACTATGTTCAATATGAGGAATGAAATCAATTTGAACAAGAATTCATTCACATAAAAATAAATTCCTCAGATTCAAACACACATATTCAAATTGTCAAAATTGATTTCATATATTCAATTCACAGATGAATATCTTTCCTCATATCTTCAAAATTAGATAAAGTATCAAGAGTTTACTTCCGCACACTAATAAAAATTCTCGAACCATTTCAGAGTATCAAAAAATAATTTTTATAGCCACAACCTGGCTAACGGTTTAAAGAGGGGAACACGAAAACTCAAGATTTCTGCCCCAAAGTTTTTGAGAAGTTTACTTAAAACTTAAAACTAAATCTACCAAAACTAATGATAAGAAAATAGTTATGGATCATTCTAATTGGGATCAACAATTTTGATAGTTGTTGCATTCTTCCATCCAGCATAAGCAATAGAGAAATCCTGAATTAAGGCACCGTGAGGGAGTCCCACGCGTATCATCCTCTGCTTCCAGACCTCTTTTTCTCTATGAACCTATGCAACTTTATCAGAATGACTGTCCAGGTGTCCGATGCATAAAAACAAAAGAGATTCAATCTTTGCAATGGTGGACAAATCGTCTGGAACTAAGTCCTTTGCCTCTTTGACATAATTAATTTTTCTTTCAAATGATTCTATTATAACCTCCGCAGCTTCGAGGGTCTTACCATCATCTTTTAGGCACTTGATTCCAATGCACACAAGTTCATTTCACATGGATGCAACTAATTATATTATTTGATCCACTAATTTTATTGATTCCTCATAAGCTTTCTTTATTAGGGAATTCCTCCATTCAATATTCCTCTAGAAAATATATAGAATACTGTCATCTAAGCCATCTACACATTTCTAAGTGAGAAACTTCATTACCCCATAGATTTGCACTTCTTGCATCTGTGTTGCTTTCCCTGTCCATTGAGCTTCTTCTTTTTTCCAATTCATGATTTCAGCTTCCAACTCCTTCATCACCATTAACGCCCCATCATAAACTCTGCTCAAGTTGATAAAATACTTTGTGCCTGATTTTTGAATTCCTTCTAACCACTCCATCACAGTTTTTGTAATGAGCCTGCATTTCTGTATTTATTCCAAGGTCTTTTGATTAGTGGGTGATTTAGGGTCAAAGGACATTGGAAGCAGTGACAGAGGTTGAGGATTTGGATTATTAATTGCTTTGATATACTCTACCATTCTCCTTAGAATTTCCTTCATCTCATGCTTATCCCTTTCATCCTTCCATTTTCTATTGAGTATTTTCTTGGTCGATGTTTCAATATGATAGGCATCAGCTGCTTGGGTTCCAACACCAAGATTTAGATTTTCAACTATGAAATCCTTTGCAATAAGGCTGGAAACAACTTCATTCGTATTTGGGCAAGCAATTTTTGTGGTCCAATTACCTGTGTTGTCATCAAAATCAATTTTTGAGATTGTTTTTAGCTTCTTGGCCTTGGGAGTCTTTCCCAGGCATTTACTTACCATATCTTCCAATGGAATTGAAGCAGGGACTATGTTCCTTTTCTTATTACTTAGAGTGTTCTCTAACCACAAAGGTCCAATATGCATAAGAGTTTTATAAGAACCAGATTCACCTTCCTTTCCTTTCTTTACCACCAATGTGGTAGCAGTGTTTGTCACATCACCCACCTCATGATTATCACTTACATTACCAATATTCCGCACCTTTGAGTGTAGATGGGCATCCAAATCAACTACTACTGAATCTATAGATGATTTCTTTACTTTGTTTCTGGTTTTAGACCGAGTGATCCTAGTAGGATCCGATTCCTTCTTGACCCTCACTGGTCTTCCTTCTTGTTCAGTCTTAACCTGTGTTTTTGAGGAACCTCCAACACAAGGTGTGACAAGAGAGTTAGCTACTGGAATCTCAAAGGGTGAAGTCGAGCTTTTTCTTGAAATTCTCCCCATTCTTCGTCCTCTTAACCATTTTTAAGTCCTTCTAATGACTAGAAATGTTCTTGCGTGGCTTTGATTCTCTTCATCTTTATCCCAATCCACTTCTGGAATCACTCCTTTTTGTCTACTAAGTATAAACTGGGGGATCAATCAATTCACTATCATCATCTTCAACATTAGCAACATTCATTTTTAGATCATAAACCCTGACCTACTGTAAAGTGAACCTTTGATGTGCCCTCTTCCTGATTTCAAATTCATCACAACAGTCAGCCCATAAGTCCTCAATGTAAGATGTGCAGCGACAAATCCCTTGGAGTCAAAATTAATTTGAGGTCCATACAATTGAAAATTTAACTTCTTAAACTCTAATTGTAAATTTAAGGCATCAGAGACACTATTATAGATGAAATATGTCAATTCAATTGGAAATGAGACACCTGACTGATGTTTGGCTATATACTTCATATCAATGTAAGCTAGTTGCATGCATATTTATATCAAAATCTGCTTGTTGAATGCATACCTAGGCAGCTTATAAGGTTCTCCTTCAAAACCTCCTACCCTTAGGTAAGTGAACCTGGGAAATTGTATGAAGTAGTTATCGTAAGTGCTTATCAACTACATGGCTTCATTTAACAACTTTTTATGAATATTCCCTCTTAGTTAAAACACCATCCTACCTAGAAATACATCATGCAACTTACGATAATTTTCACAAGACCTATGTTGTTGCAGATGTGGGTGATATTCATATATTTTTATACCATCAATTCATGTTTCATGATGTAAACCAGACCATGACCTAACACATGCCAAGCAATACAACAGATTTGATGATATATAGAAGTTCTTATTACCGAAGCAACTCAAACCCTCATGTAGCCTATCTGCGATCAATTCTGCCCAATAAATATATCTGTTATCACCAAGGATGACCTAAATGAAGAAGTAAATCCAATCTTACCAGTAAAAATAAATTTGGTTCCCCCTTACTCTATGTAACATGATCACTATAACATTTACCTCTCTGATTAAGTGTTTATGGGTTAATGGACTCGGCAAGCAAGAACCTCCCCTTTGAAATTTCAACAACCAATTTCTTCCAATGACACTTCTATAGAATGATTTCTTCTTAGAGAAGAGACCATGAGACTTACAAACTGTCCAATCCTCATACTGCTCTTTCTCATGATTTTTCATTACAGTAGAAATGACCTCCCAAAAAATATTTAGAAGAACCTCACCATCTGCACATTTTATGCATCTCTGAATAGGGTCATATCTATTCATGCACTCCAAAACCAGCTTAGGACATGACACTGTTGGAGGGAAAGTTTCCGCTTTTACTAACCCACTATCTAGAATCTTCTGCATTAAGGGAGAACTAAGAGAATTTTGTGCCCTTTTTATGAAATTCATCTAAATCCACTGACAATAGGAACGTATCCCCTAACTCAAGAAGGGAACAAACTAACCATGACTTTTGGTTTTTCTTAGGCAATTTTGGTCTCATTTTGGATTTACAAACAAAAAACAAACACAACAGGGGAGACGAACTGAACCAATAGAACTACCAAATAAAGCTTTCAAATATGAATCATAAGAATGGAAGGAATATTTTTAACTCACCTGTCATGCAGAGCTCTGAATTCAAAGGGTCATGAACATAAAATATTGCATGTGCAAATCCTTTACTTACCAAATTGGGCAACTAAAGAAGGCAAGTAATTATTTTTTAAAACAAAACAAATCTCGAGGGCAGGCTTAAAAATTAGTCACACGATTTGCTATGATTTGTAACTATATACTTATCTTTGCCAAATTACTCTGAAAAGACTTCATTCTGACAATTCATTAATTACAAGTCTTTTCCCTCCTTGGCTTTCTTTTAAATGATTATTCTCAAGTACGGCTCCTCATCGTAACTCATTCCCTCAAGGTTCACCTTTTAAATCTGGAATATTCTTTATATGATTGTTGTTGATGCGGTGCTTCTTCATCTCCAAAGACATCGATTCATCGAACCTTGAACTTTGAGCTCTCCGAAAAGTCGTTCAAAAGTTCAAGTTCAAAAGAACAGAAAAGGACAAACCAAGACAAAGAGACCAAAATGCCATGACTCACATATTACAAAAACAAGACGCAAACAGGACTCGACTTTCGAAACTTTGAACCTTGAACTTTGAACTTTGAAAAGGTTGAATAGTTCAAGTTCAAAGACAATTATTACAAAGACCTTTGACTCTTTAAAAGCTAAGCTGCAATACTACATACTCCGCTTGAACTTGAACCTTGAAATTTGAAGAGGTTCAACCAACAGGTTCGAGTTCAAGAAAAACTTCAACAAGACAAAAACCGAGACTTACACAAGCCCAAACTAAATAAAACACTCCTTCTTTTGATGATGTTAGAACAAAAATGCTCATTAAAATGAGGAGGGTAACAAATTGCATTCCATTTCAAAGATAATTTACATTTCAATACATCTCAATTTCCATCTTACAAATTTTAGGCCCATTTACTAAACATCATCTACTATATAATTACATGATCATTGCAACATGAGAATAGCTCTCCTAATACAAAGCCTCATCCACAACTTCTACAATATGATTACATTAAATAATCCATGATATTAATTACATCCATCTGCTACAATAATCATCTAATAGTTGCAATAATAGAATCCACAACCATGTATGAAGAATCCAAGAAGAAATATCCTAATGTTAGAAAGGCACCAACCACCCAGCCATGTGGAAGAAAAGGAACCACCCCCCATGCTAGGAGATGACACAAGGTCCCAACATAAACTCTAGACCTAAGTTGGCACCTAACAACCTATTATTCCCTGCATACCTAACCCCCACTAGTTTCCTTGTGTTGAAAATGTGGGTCCCTTTTTTTTTGCTTTTTGTTGCTTTGTTTGTCTTAGTTTTTGTTCTTTGTACCCTAGAACCCTGGAACCCCAGAGTCCCAAGGTCTCTTTCTTTTGTTTTTTTTGCTTTATCCACCTCAGGACCTCGAAACTCCAGAGTCCCGAGGTTGGTCTCTTTTTGTCTTGTTGGTGCACAACCCCGGAGTCTTGAGGTAGTGCCTTGTCCTTTCTGTTTTCTTTTGTCAACCTCAGAACTCTAGAGTCCTGGACTCCCGAGGTTTGTTTCCTTTGTCTACCTCAGAACATCAGAGTCCCGAGGTATGTTGTGTCTACCTTAGAACCCCAGAGTCCCAAGGTATGTTTTTTCCATCGCCCCTCGAAAATCCAGAACCCCAGACTCTCGAGGTTGATCATTTACTTGTTCTTTATCATCCCGGAACCCTGGAGTTTATGTATCAAAGTTGGATGATTAGATCAAATGGGTCATGGACACTGAGATAGGCCACATTGAAATTGAGGACATTAAGACTCAATTGGATAAACCAAGGTTGAAAGCCCCATTGAGAAGGATAAAGAGATCAGGCCTAGTGGAGACTACCATCTTCCCGCAGTCGATACAGACTCCTAAGTTCATTATGACAATCGCCCAATTCTATGACCCTGATACCAGGAAATGCATAGATGCATAGGGTAAAAAAGTAATAGATTTATCCCCGGATATGTTGGGATTTGTGTTCGACATCCCCACTAGAGGAGATATTCCTCTCAACTGAAGAGGAAGCCTTGAGTGTATGGAACAACAATGTGACCTCGAACAAGAGGCACATGAATGAAAATTGCCTAGAAGAGGAGAGGCACATAAATACTGAGGGAAAATTCAAAGAGCTTCAAAGACACCTAATCATCATGTTGAGCAGAGCCTTTGGCAAACCTGACTATAAACACTTTCACCCCTGGATGTTTCAATTTATGACCATCATCCTCATAGGGAAATAATACTTCGATTGGGCCCAGATCCTTTCTAACAATATATGCAAACAGATTAAGGAGGTCCACCAGACCAAGAAATTCGTTTTCACCTCCTATGTCATCTGGGTGGCTACAAGAGTAGGTAAATTTCCAGGCCTACAGGTGGAAGGTCAGCTTGGAGACGAAGAAGGCCAAAAGAAGTTCTGTGAATATTATTCCCAACTCCCCTTAACTAATGCAAAGGAACACTTCAAAAGGATTAATGATGCCATCCTCTTCCCTGTAACCATTAAGTTAACTGGAGACACATGATACATAATTAGCCCATAGGCCATGGCCATCATCCAAGAATGGGCATGTTGGTTTATTCAAAACCAAGGCTCCACCTATATAAGGGTCAGTGGGTTTATAGGGAACCCAATGTTGTTGCCAAGGTACTGCAATAATCGAATCATCTTGTTAGAGTATGTTAGGCAGTTTCTAGGCCTTCAATCCCTCCTGTCATCCAAGCATAAAACAAGGATTGATTTTTCAATGACCATTGGATATTTCTCTTGCTCAAAGATACAATTAGCGAAGTTGGTGGAGCAGGAACTCCAAGATTTGAATTTAAAAGAATTAGATTATACTAGGAAATTTTATGATCCCTATGGGAAATTCAAGAAAACTATGCCTAAAGCATATGAGGGACATAAGCCCAGATTGCAGGATTTTTGGGCGAACCTCCAGGACAGTTTTGAAGTGAGGGAGAAGAATTACAATAGATTATCGGTACCCCAAATAAGGGATTTTGAAATTTGAAACTGATCTCCCTAAAGACCTAAGGGATGATGGAGACTTGCTTGATGTTGCATACAAAGAGCAGGAAATTGATAAGAGGGCCCTCTGCGCATGAAGATCTTAGTATAGACAAATTCTCCCAAGCGGTCATTAACAAGACCAAACAGTGGCTCAGTTTAAGGGTTAGGTCGAGTGCTTCAAAGGGGAAGCAGAAAGAGTCCACCTCAGGGGTGCCCCAATCAAGGGGTTATAAGGAGTATGCTCCAAAGACAAGATCGAGCTCGAGAAAGAATACATCCACTGACCCCGATGAAGCAGTTGGGCTTAAAGATACACCAATGATTTGATGAAAATCTTCATGTACAAATGAGGAAATCTGAATTGTTGAAGAAAGTTGCAGACCTTGGAGTAATAGATGGACTAGGAGCTATGCCACTCATTGAAGTTCTTCCACCAAGGACAACTATAGGACAGACTGCGGGAGAAGGTGCTCAGAAGAAAGAAGAAGAAATAGAAATAGATGAAGGTGCACCCACTCAGCCTCCTCCAACAACTGCATCATAGGTCCCAGATACCAATGCTCGTATACCATCACCGGTTGATGCAACCACAGTGCCACCCAAGACATGGGCATTTAGGCCTACAACCGAGAATATAATTATCAGAAATATTGAATCGAACACCGACCAGGAAGAGGAACAACCTAGGAAACAACAATCACTTGGAGGGGAGAAAGAATGAAGTGAGGCAGAAGATTTGTTGAATGAAAGATTAGTCTTGACCCCTTAAGACCAAGAAGACCTCCTTAAGGATATAGCTTCTAGATAGGTTATGACAAAAATAGATAAGGTGGGAAGGACATTCATAGAAGAAGTTGGTGGTAAGTTGGGAGAGTTGCACAAGTAGAAACAATTGAATTAAGATGTATCTCCCTAGCCTAGTCCTTCTCATCAAGTGACTTCACTCCAAGGATATAGAAGTATGGGAGTAGAGGATGAGGCTGAAGTAGAAGAATAGGCTGACATCCATATTGTAACTACTAATGTGGTACCACATGAAGGTGACAAGGAAAAGAATGTCCCACAATGGCTTGAATTCACCTTTGAGAAGAAGAAAAGAAAAGTAGAGCTACCTAAAGTTACACTACAATAAGCAATCACGGAGGAACCAAGAAAGGTCAAGAAACCTAAGGTTGTACATCATCTATTGAGAATAGGTTCTGGTGAAGTGGTTGCGGATGTGGCAGTTCCACTTCATACAAAAGGTCAAGCCTCCCCGAAATACTAAGTATCTCAAGAAAAATTGGGCAAGAAAACAAAGTGGGGAGAGTTGGATACTTTGGAATTAGCCACCAATGTCATCAGGGGGTGAATAGAGAAAGAACATACCTCCTACATAGATCTTAAAGCACAACTGGATCAATACAAGCAGTTGCTGGTAGAGATGGGAAAACCTCTAGATTCCTATAGAAATGACAATCTACCTTCAACCTCATCACTTCCAAAAGAAGAGGTAAAAGCATTGATAGAGGTAAGATAGGTGGCCGCTATAGCAAAGTCATTGGCCCAAATAAATTCCTCCAAGATTAGATTATTTTTGCAAAATACTATGAAGGAGTATAAGGAGGCAGTATAGGTGGGAGAAGCATTAGCTTCTTCTTCTTAGCAATGGGAGTGAAATCTCAAAATGTTTAGTAAACAATTCCAGATTTTGAATAAATTTTTGTATTTAGGAGAAGAGGTAATAATGGAGGAGGACCTTTTGGGTGGTGAGAGTTGTAAAAACCTGCAATCCTACACATACATTTTGGAATAGAAGATCGAGATGCTTCAGGAGTATGTGAAAGATGTGGCAGACATCTGAGTTCTTCTCCTCAAGGTAGTTTTGAAATATGAGGATTTTGTGAAGAGTCTACTCGGAGTTTTTGGATTGGGGGTAACTGATATAGGGGTTATGGAGGAAGAACAAGTGCTTAGTCAGTGGGATGCATATGAGGCCTAGCATTTGGGACCCCCAACTCAGTTTGATGTCACACTAATGGATAGATACACCTACCTAATTACACAATGTCAAGAGGCAACAAAAATAATAGGGGAATTGGAGAAGAAAAGAGAGAAGGCAGAGGAAATTTTGAAGTATAAATTTAGAATCAAGCATGTTATTGATCCTCCTACTGAAGAAGTTGCATGTATAATTAATAATTATAAATCTTATAAAAAGAAGTAGAACATGAACCTGTAGCTAATAAAGATAGAAGGATTTATGAGAAGATATTTTGCATGGCGTCTCCACTAGCACTCTGACGGCAGCTCCGACTCACATCCGAGTTTTGAAGAAAATTCTGCATGAATATGAAAGCTTGGCTCATACAACATGATCTTCATAGTGCTCACTGAGCCCCTGTTTCGTAGTAGTTAATTGGAGTCTAGAGTTTTGAGTTCTTAATTTAGATTAGGTTTATTTCCTAGAAAGTAGGGTAGAAAACTCTATAAATTGAGAACTTTGATCCATTTGTAAGGGTTTGTGAATTGATGATTTGAGGTCCAATTATAGATTCCATTTAGAGGGTCCACAAATTGATGATTTGAGGCCCACTTAGAAATTTTAGATTATTTTGCAGATTGCTATGAACTTGAGTTAGTTTTGTTATACATTCTTTAAAATTAATACAAGAAACACCTTGTAGATTGCTTGATCTACACATATATTCTACGAAATTGTTCTTTGTGATCTAGTAATGTTTTTTATTTTGAATTAGCAATGTGTTCTGATCTTCCATCTATTGCCTTATGAATCATATTTCGCACATAAGTGTTGTATGAGAATTATTGAGGTAGACAATATTTTTGGTGATATTCTTTCCATAAGTCAATGAAGTTGCTGACTTTACAGGTTTACTGGAGGTCCATTGTTGAATGCTAATTTGGATAATATCTGATAATTTTGGATTGCAGGGAACTAGTTGAGTAGTTTGTTAAGTTGTCATTGAATTAGTTTCATTGTTATTTTCTTGTTTCCTTATCTCTTGTAGTTTATTTCCAGAAAAATCTTAAAACCATAAAAATACAAAAAGAGGAAGTTAAGTTATTAATGATTAGTGGGATTTATTTTTAACCAGCAGGCCCCTTAACAGTTACAACCATATCAACCATTGGGCTGCCCATCACCATTGAGACCCGACTACAGAGACCTTGGAGTGATTAGTTCCCCATAACATATTTCTTTTCAGGAGAGGTGGTGAGTGTTCACATTGGCTACCTGATTGTCGGCAAGTGTGTCGAAATAGTTGTCAACAAAAACTAGCGCTAGAAGGAGGGTCACGTACTAGTCCCCTTATTGATTAACCACATATCGTGTTTCTAGGAGACGGACTTTTACCATTTACGCAAGATGACATTTTCACTCAACTATACGATCTTGCTTGGGATAGTACAAAAGATTATAACAATTGGTTATGAGCACGACAAGTCTTGGACAATGAAAGACAAAAGTCTATACATATAGAAGAGGAGGCACAAAGAAAACTTCACCCACGGGAAAACCCATAGGAAAATCCACAACTAGAAAATTGAGGCACTAAGTTAGATCGTATATCATCTTTCTCTCCCGAGAGATTCCATGGAGTCCTTAGGAGTAGTTCTTCACCATCCGACTTAGTAGAGTTAGGACCTGCCACTAGGAGAAAGAGGAACAAAGCTAGGAGACAACCCTCAACAGCCTCACCAGGACAGTCATCCATACTCAACGTAGAGGATCAACTAATCCCTAGTCCTTAGTCTATCACTGCACCTTTTGTAACTCAACGTCCACCATCACCACTTTCAATGGCCTACTTTAACCAAGACCACACACTACTAGGAACTATACCTGGGGGTATACATACCTACACAAAAAACCCAGATAAATTTTGCAACAAATTCTATTATTTGGGGGGTAGGATGGCTGATGAGCATATTAAAGCATTCAAAGATGCACTCATTCTTAACAATATTGAGCACCAAGATGTAGTATGTAGACTCTTCCCATATTCACTTGGAAAGAATGAATATAATTGGTATTTAACCCTACTGACAAATTCCATCACTGGGTAGGATGGCGTGGAGAAAGCTTTCATTGATCAATTCTGAGTGTATGTAGACCCCAGAACATTGTACCATCAGTTCACCTCTCTTAAGAAATCATCGAATGAGCCTTTAAAAAAATTTAATACTAGCTTTCAAAGAGAATTCAAGAGGTTATAAGATCCTTACCAAGTAGCACCCAATGTAGAGATTGACTCGTATCTAAGAGCTTGACCCATGGACAGCTATATTTATCAAGCAGAGTGTTCCCCAAGATCAAAGGGACACCTTGGCAAAGGTCTATGTGTTGGCGATCAGCGTGAATCATGAGTTGAACCAAAAACCACGGGGAATTGGATACAATTTACCCATAGGAGTGAACCAAGGCAACTATAACCAACTTCCTGGTGTACCCTCACCTTTACCTATAGGAGCTCCAACAATGAACCCTATGCCAAGCTATACTTCCCAAACTTAGGCTAATCAATAGTTTGTTGCCCAAGCTTCGACTTGGTAGAATAATACCAATGCTGCTCCCACTCAAACACAATATGTCGGTCAAGTACAAGGGGGAAATCAACAATTTGGTAATTCTCTCACAACAAGCCAACTTCCAATTACGATGCCTGAGAGTCAAGGATCTCATATATATGCTGAAGTAGAAGCGTTAAAGAAAATGATCTCACAAGTTACTTCAGATATGAGTCAGTTAAAGATGAATCTATCGAGAGGATATAACCAATCCCAACCATACAATAATCAACGAAAATATAATAACCAGAACCAAAACCAAAGGTATAACAATAAACCTTACAATAGGCAATGGAACACTGGACCAAACAACGGTGGGGTGAACCATGATCATCCTGACATCCGAGATAACCCAAATAACACACAAATTGTTGGCTGAGTCTATTTTGGCTCCAAAAGGGACCTTCTGTATAGTGTGTTAGCGACAGGTTAGTCAATCACAGCCGTTAATTGCAAAATTGATGGTGTAAAATGCATGACTAACATGCGTGTTAGTTAATCCATACTATCATTTTGGAGCCAGAGTAGATGCATCCCAAATTGTTAACCTTGTTGATATGAATTTACTGACCAATTGGTGCAGGTTGTATGATACAGCTGCACATTCTGAGGTTAATTGTGCCTAGTTCGAAAAGATCATAAGAATTTCTCAAGTTGAATCTCAAGCAAGGGATTTCTCTAATGACGAACCCGAGAAAGTTAATACTACAATGTTGGTTGACACGTTCCTGTGCAAAGAGTTTCAAGTTGAATCTGAAGGTGAACCATGTGTCTATGATGCTTAGGCCTTTCAGACTAGAAATAATTACAATCTTAGGAGTCAACGCAAGGTTCCATTAACAGAGCCAGCTCCCCCAAAGGGTGGATTTGTACCTCCCAATGTGAACGCAAGCAACAATCCTCACCCTCCTCAATATTTTCAAGGAACACGCCCTAGACAAACTCAAGGGCAAGAATATGTTTTGAAAGTATCATTTGATGTTACCAAGGAGATGGAGAGGACTGCCACCACTATGTCCCTAATGGAGGTACTCAGATATTGCCCTGAACAAAAGAAGACTCTCCTTAGGAAGTTGTAATTGTTAGAGTCACAGAGAAATGAGGTTAAGATGGTTGATCTTAATGAAGTCAATGCTAATATTAGTAGTGATGCAGTTGAGAATCCACCATTTTTACTTAGTTTGAGGATATGTGGAAAGAATCTGCACAACTGTTTGGTAGATTCAGGTGCTTTAGGAAACGTGATGCCCTACTCTATATGTCAGAAGCTCGGTCTCAATCCAGTACGTGCAAACAGTAAGGTGGCACAACTAGACAAGACTGCGGTTAATGTAATTGGAGAATTAAAAGATGTATACATCCAGTTGGGCATTGATCCCTGCATATCCCCTTACATCGACATTCAAGTGGTGGATATTCTAGAGGTGTGTGGGATTCTCCTCAGTAAGGATTGGTCAAAAACTTTAGGTGGCTATTTCTCAACCTATTTTATATACTTATGGCTTCCATGGAAGGGGGTGAGCAACCAGATCCGAATTGATAGTGAACCCAAGTTGAAGAAGCTGGTCATAGATTATAGAGCTCCCAATGAGGTGGCATATGCTGAAGTGAATCTAGGAGTCTATAGAGTCAATGAAATCCTCACTTTATCTGCACCTTCCCTTCCTCAGTTACATCAAGATGATATGACCATATATAGAGGGTGGGTCAAAGGTTTTGTTATAGCAGTAAAACAAGGGATGAATTTGTTGGGGGATACTATGAAAATACAAGATTTGCTGCTTCCGAAATGGTGTCAAGTACATCATGAGGAGCACTCAGATATGTCATGTATCCCATGTCAGAACAAGATTGCAAAGTTGATGAGCCCAGTCCCATGTGAGGATGTTGATCATGCCATCAACATGGAATTATTCAAGTTCCAAGTTGTGAGGGAGTAATATCTCAAACAATGGATCTTATAAAGGAAAATTCCCAGTTGGGACAATGCAACAAGGAGATCTTCATGGTTGAGATTGCTAAACAAGGAACAACAATATCCCACCTAAGCTAGAGAAGGAAGAAACTCAATATCAAACACAGCCTCGAGTGGAACAGACTACTCCTAACACCCTTGAAGTACTCTTACAACCAATAATTGAACAACCTTAGGTGTTGCAAGACCTTCAACCTGAGAGATAGAAATTACCTCCAGAGGCTAATTTGATCACTGACCCTAAGATGAAGAATGTAAAGAAACAAAAAGATGAAATATAGTTTTTAAAGTTTGATAGGTCAAGATCCAAGCAAGGCAATGGAGCAGGCGTAGAATTAACAAGCCCAAAAGGGAAAACCTTTCTATCCTCCTACTAAATCCAATTCCCTTGCACTAATAATATGATGGAGTATGAGGCCCTAATTAGAGGACTACTCTTCACTCATAAGAAGGGAGATAAATGCTTGAAAGTGCAGGGAGATTCTGAACTGGTGGTCAAACAAGTGCAAAGCCAATATGCATGTCACAAAAAAAAGTTAGCATCATATAGGAATAGAGTATGGGGTTTGGTTGAGGATTTTGATGATTTCAATATTCAACTGGTATCTAGGAAAGTAAACGAAATATCAGATGCATTGGTCGTAGCAGCAAGCACATTAGAACCAGTGAGCCAATCCCCTTTGAAGAATTTTTCCATAGAGTTGGTCTCCATGCCTGTTGTCCCTGATAATATCAAACACTTTCAAGTTTTTCAGGATAATACCCACATTCTAGCATTTCTTGCTAATCAGGGGCTTTTGAAGAACAAATCATTGATGAGAAGGATAGATCGGATGATCTTGATGACGGGAATGATGATGAAATTATGAATTTACCTACAAACATTATTCCTAAAGGTATGGTCACCTTAGAGAGGCTTTTTGATTCTGATCCCAGGGTAAAAGAGAGATTAACAACAGATTCAGATGTCGGGAAATACAAATCACATAATATTGGTCCAAAAGGCCAAGAGAAGATTGTGTATATTGGGAAGATTTGTACTGAAAGTGAAAGAGAGAAAATTCTACAAATCTTGAAAGAGTTCATTGGTGTAATAGCATGGGGGTACGAAGATTTAAAAACTTTTGATACATCAATCATCACCCATGTTATACCCCTGAAACCCAATATAAAGTCATTCAGGTAGAAACAACGACTGGTTAATTCACTGATAGAACCATTCATTTTCAAGGAAGTACAAAAGTTGCTCTCTGCTAAGATTATTTTCCCAGTACGTCATTCTACTTGGGTCACCAATTTGGTACCAATAAGGAAAAAGAATGGGGAAATTTGGCTTTCTGTGGATTTTCACAACCTCAATAAGGCGTCTGAAAAAGATAATTACCCGCTTCCTTCCTTGGATGAAGTACTACAAATTATCAATGGTTCGCAAATGATGTCATTCTTAGATGGTTATTCTAGATATAACCCACTTTTGGTGAATTATGAGGATCGCATGAAAACAATGTTTATGATGAAGGGAAAATATGCGTACTGAAGAATGTCATTTGGGTTAATTAATGTTGGGGCGACATTCCAAAGAGCAATGGATATGACGTTCAAAGATCTGATTGGCAAATATATTATTATATATATGGACGACTTGACTATATTTTTGAAGGTCAGAGAGGATCACCCAAACCACCTCCAAAAATTTCTAGAGAGATGTCGAAGATATGGGATTTCCCTTAGCCCCAAGAAGTGCGTCTTTGGAGTGGTTGAAGGAAAACTCCTTGGTCATGTAATTTTTGAAAGGGGGATATCTATAGACCCATATCAAGTAAAAGTGTTGCTGAAATTAGAAATGCCTGGCAGTAGAAAGGAGACGAGATCTTTGTTTGGGAAGATCAATTTTGTCAGAAAATTTATCACTGGGTTTGTAGAGATAGTCAAGCCATTAAATGAAATGATTAAGAAGGATGCTAAAATCGAATGGACTACTGAAGCAAAAGAGGTTTTCGCCCAGATCAAGAAATCCATCGTTGAAGCTCCCATATTAACTAGTCCTGATTATACTCTGTCGTTTTACATATATTCTTTTTCTTCATTACACTCAGGAGCAATTGTTTTGATGCAGAGGCAAGCAGAGGACAAGAAACCCATTGCATTTAAGAGCTCCCCTTTCAAGAGTGCTGAGGTGAGATATTTTGCTCTTGAAAAACAAGCTTTCGCGTTGGTAAGAGCAGTCAAGAAATTCAAGCATTATATCCCAAGGATTAAAATCTACACGATTGTGCTTGATCAAGCAGTGAAGTCGCTGCTTATGCAATCTGAGTTGGGAGAACGTCGGGGAAAATGGATGGTAATTTTACAAGAGTTTGATCTAGATATGCATCAGGGATAACTTTAAGAAACCACCCCCCAGGCAACTGTGTAAAATCCTGGCGAATCGGACTTTATTTTCGAGGGGAAATTTTCATATCGATGGCGAAATTTTTTTTAAAATGGGAAAAAAAATTATTTTTTATTGGCGATTTTTTTCTAGGGGGCTAATAATTTTTGTTAAAAGGAACAAATATATAATTGTATGAGCGAAAATTTTTACTCGCAAGGAAAAATTATTTAAATGTATTGGCGATTTTTATCCACTGCTTGAAAATTATTTAAATGTATTGGCGAATATTTTGTTATTTATGGAAAAATATATAATTTATTGGCGATTTCATGAATTCATTGCCATTAATAGACAAGGCACATCACGTCGCATAAATTCATAATACAATGAGTCCGAACTCTGCACGATGTATCAATAAGCTCGACCTCTTTGACACGTGAAGGGTGACACATACCAAAAATCTATCAATGATTTTAAATCGTTTGATGATCGTAGATCAATGGCTGAAGTTTTATTTCGGCCCAATTTTCTGAAGAGAACATAGCTCACCAGAAAGTGCCTGGAATGGAATTGGACTCAATAGACATGTATCAAATGTCATGAATCAAGATCGATAATTTTGTTCATTTAATATATATCTATTCACTCATGGCAATCCACTCTGTCCTCATGACTTCCAATGTGATACTTGCCAATTTGGTACTGGTTCATAGTTGTTTCCATTTTCGCACAATAGTGCATTTATGGGAAAGATTTGCAGAGATACAAAAGATTTAAAAAAATTTATAGCAGTTAATATGGTTAAAGAAGTAATTATTACAATCAAGAGCTTCAACAATTTATATATGATCTCTACTTCTTTCATCTTCAATTAGCCTTTGCCATTTGGTAGATAAATCGTCGGAGCTTCAACTCACGGTATTTTAGGTTTATAGGCTCAGGTTGTTTATTTGTTAATCTGTTTTGTCAAGATGGATACTCCCATCCACTTGATAAGAATTTATGTAGAGGACCAGAGGGCCTTTCTAGGCTTCGTTAGAGACCCAACCCTCGAATCAGTCTACAATGAGGCTGGGTCATTCACCAATGAGGCTGTGTAGATGGTGTTGGGCAGAGAGTTTCTGTGAAACAAAAATAGGTACCGTGTTAACACGAACATTACATCCCACTTCTTAGCGTCTCTTCTAGACCTGGGACGAGACAAGGTGGATATGTTGATGGCGTTGAGGAAGGTTTTTAAGGAAGACTTCCTTGGAGATGACATTACTCTTGTCGTTCTTGCAAAAGTAGGGGTGGGGATCCCTTGGGCGAGTGAATTATCCAAGCTTCTCCTCCCTGACCAAGCAGTGCTAGTGGCCAGGCAATTGTTTCTCCTAAACCTGAATGCGAAGCAGCTGACACGTCACAGAAAATGGGCACGGATTGGCAAGGACTTCCTCCGGAAATGGTTCCTCCTGGACCACTTTCCAAACTACATGTGGCTTGAATAATTCTCTCAACTTATGTTGTTTGAAGAATTCTACATGGAAGGAGGGCCAGATTCTTAGGGCAAAATTGTAAACAATTCCACTACTTGTGCCCTAGCCCCGCCCGCCTGTAGTTTTTTTTTTCCTATGTCCTCGAACCCTAACAGTCTAAGTGACAGTGGCTCACTCATTTTGGATTTTAAGTTTTAGGGGGACTCAAGTCTCAGACGAAAAAATTGTAAATTTCAAAAGCATAAATATTAATGATAATTTTTCAAATTCCAGTTTGTTTCAGTTTGCCTCTTACAGTCTTATGGATATAAAAATGCTTTCTATGATTCTATTTCATTTTTATTAATTAATTTCTTTCAAATGCTTTTTGTATATGAGATATGTTATTTCAATTATTTGTTAAACAATGGAAATAAATTTAATATTGTGATCTTTTTTATGTAATGCTATAAAAAAAAATTAGTTCATTCCATTAATTATTTGTACATTGAATATGGTTGATTATAATTTTATAAATATATAGTCATTCAAAATACAAAATTTCAAAAGTTTCAAGATACAAAAGTTTATCGGTAAAGGTTTTTTCATTCTATTAATTCAAAAGTTTCAAGATACAAAATTTGCAGTCATTCATGCATAAACGAAGACAAAGAGAAAACCATACTGCCCACAACTTATAACAAGCAGACAAAAAAACTAGTTCATTGCCGATAGGCCACTCACTCAGTCTCACTATCCCCCTGGGTTGCCTCCTCCCAGTCCCTTCCCTCCTCGGAGGTTGATGCTTTGGCTTTCCCTTTTGCTGCTTCAGCTTTCATTTTTGGAATGCAGTTTAGGCACCCGAAGTCGGGGTCACCCTCCAAGCTTGCCAGTAGCTGTATGGCCCTTCCTTCTTGAGCCCTATCTCTCAATTCCCTACCAACCTCCATCCTTGCCACCACATGAAAAGCCTTCAGGACTCCATCCACCCTGGTTAATTTCACAAAGAGTTTCATCACTTCCCACCCCACTCGAGCACGTTCACGGTACTAGTATTTGATTTCATCCTCTGGGCCATGAATAAAAGGAAGTAATTCATCCTGGTTGTCCCCTTCCTTAATTCGAATGCTAACTCCCAGCACAACCCACTCCAAGATTGAATCCAGGTTAATCAAAAAATCCCCATCAATCAATTTGACCAATGTGAGTATTACCTTTTCCACCTCCGGTTCAAATTCACAGGCCCACATCAGAATCAGAGAGTAAACCTCCATGTTTGTTTGATATCGGTGACTAATATGTGCCACCTCCTCCACAAGCATCAGTCGAGTTGGCCCACAACTTCTCCTCCTTAAACTTGAACAGTCCTTGCATTCGTTTATCAGATACTTTGCCCAAAAAGGGCACCAACTTCTTGTTTGTTCGAAGTGTGAAATTGGCCTCCATGGTCACCTGCAATTTCAAAAGCACTTCCTGCAAAAAATGTCTTACAGAAGCCACGATTCTATGAACTACAGATTTGTTCTGCTTCAAAGCAAAAACTAGAAGCTACAGTTCTATGAACTACAGATTTGTTTTGCTTCAAAGCAAAAACTGGTACATAGATCATAAGGTAATAAATTTTGCCTCCATCTTAACTCTTATAGGTTGGGTAATGAATGTGCACGATAAGGCATTAATGCCATGAGATCAAGAAAAAGATTTCCTGCCATCCTCCCCTTCCTCTGTTCGTACGACATGCTGCAGACAACTCCTTCTGCAACAATTAATCGCCACCTTGGCATTTGTACTTTCCAAATTTGCTCGCCTTAACAAGTTGAGGACTGCACATTTTAATAAATTAATACACTAAATTTATGTTGAACTTTTATATATATTTTAAAACTATTTTTTAAAATTATATATCGTAAACATATTTTCAAAGAATTTTGTTAAACTTTAAATTAATATTTTAGATTTAATATTGAATGTTTTCTTTTTTATATTAAACTTTTACCTTTCAAATTGTATATCAAAATTTATATTTTTATTTAGTTATTTGTTTTATTCTAGAATCTAAGTTTCATGTTTTATACTATTTTTGAATTTCAAATTTTTACAATAATATTAACATTATATTTAATAGTTATCTCAAACTATTGCAGTTTGCACATCTTTAAAATTTAAATGTCTCTTACTACGGGACTGACGACATCTGACAACACTCACGTTCTCAACAGGTACTATCGTCCGTCGGATGAGCAAAGATCAACGGCTTAGGGTGGATTTCGGCCCAAATGTGGGTATTGAACACATTTGTGAGAACTTCGCTCGGAATTGAACATTGTAAATTTAATTAAATATAATTAAGTCTATAGTCTATAGACTATAAATCTCTTTTTCGGGCAGAATTTTAAAATGATTAAATAGACTTTAAAAACAGACCCGAAAAGTGACACGAGTATGGTGACATACTAGTAAAATGGCAAAAGTCGTGGGACCCACTTCATCTAAAAACAGGTACCATCGACCCAACGACCGTTGGATGAACAAAGATCAATGGGTTAGGGTGGATTTCGGCTCGAATGTGGGAAGTGAACACCTTTCTGAGAACTTCGCCTGGAATTGGACATTTTAAATTTAATTAAATATAATTAAGTCTGTAAAGCTTTTTTCGAGCGGAGGTTTAAAATGATTAAATAGACTTAAAAATCAAACCCGAAAAGTGACACGTGTCCGAGTATGGTGATGTGCCAGAAAAATGGCAAAAGTCATGGGACCCACTACATCTGAAAACATGTACCATCGACCATTGGATGAATAAAGATCAACGGCTTAGGCTGGATTTCGGGGCGAATGTGGGAAGTGAACAACTTTTTGAGAACTTTGCCCGAAAAAGTGACACGAGTATGGTGACGTGCCCGAAAACTGGTAGAAGTCATGGGAACCACGACAATTGACAACAGGTACCATCGTCCGTTGGATGAGGAAAGAGCAACGACTTAGGGTGGATTCGGCCCGAATGTGGGAAGTGAACACATTTAGGAGAACTTCGCCCAGAATTGAAATGTTTTAAATTTAATTAAATATAATTAAGTCTATAAAGCACTTTTTCGAGCAAAAGTTTAAAATTATTAAACAAACTTAAAAAACAGACCCCTAAAGTCACAATAGGTACCTTGGGGTCCCTCGTCCGTTGGATGAGCAAAGATCAATGGCTTAGGGTGGATTTCAGCTTGAATGTGGGAAGTGAACACATTTGGGAGAACTTCACCCGGAATTGAATGTATTACATTTAATGTCCTCAGAATTTATACAACATGATTCATAATGTCCTCAGAATTTATACTAAAGTAATGAATGTTTTGTCCTTCGGTATCGAATAGTTATTAATAGTAATTAATAAAATTACAACATGATTCTAGATATTTTGCCCTTTAGGTTTTACTTTTCTACTTTTCAGATTTTTCAAAATAAGAGACTCGTAAATCATAATCATCTTTCATTTCATGGACAAACCTGTAAATTGAGGGAGATTCAGAAACAACTACTAGATTGAGGAATGCAAGTTGCAATAGAGACTGTATGTGCCAATCTAGTGAAATAGAAATTCCAATTTTCGGGTAAAATCTAGAACACCTACATCCCGCCCTTTTTGCTTTTGGTAATCTCGTGGTCCAATTTGAGGGTTAGCATTTTTAGGTTTTTATCTAGCATTATTTTGAATTATTAACAATAATAGTGATGGGGAAAATGGGAAGCAGTAGTTCAACAAGAAGCCAAGTGAAAAACAAAATGTACCTAACCAAATTAGTTAAAACACCAGGTTTCATTGATGAATACCATGATATTTATGACCCTACTATCCATGGTGAAAACTGTATCATAGATATTAGATATACACTGTCTAGTAAGGCGGGAGATGCATCCAGGACAAAATTTATTGTTTTCAACCCAATGTTACAACAAAAAACAAATAAAATCGCATCGTGGGATGTTGGATTGGGAAGCATGGTGTTACCTGAAGTATTCTCTTGCCTTGATTTTGTCATGGTCCGCGCCAAAAATTATGATGAAGATAAAAAAGCAATTGTCAATAAAAATACAAAAGAGGAAATTCTATCCATAAACGAGGGAGAATTTTCTCGTTTGTTGAGCCTAGGATTGAAGCCCAAAACTCAAACGTTCAAATTGACCTTGAAAAGCTGGTAGGGAATTATGAGAGTCTCGATCCAAGTCATAGAGATTCATTTGTCAAAGCTCTAATAAAGAGTGGTACTAGTATTGTGTTGGATCATAATCATAAGCCTCCTTATGATTCTAACATTTTTGTTCCATGGGTTGGGGATAGTATTTCCTTGCTGTTGTTTTGCCTAGGATTGGAAAATGATAGGGAAGTGGGTGGAAGCCTTCTTGAAATGATTTATAATATCCATTGTGCAGGTCAGCTAGTAAGATATAATTGTATTGAGCACATTGTAAAATCCATGCAAAAGCAATTACTAATGATCAAAAAAGGTTCCTGTAAGACATTTAGGTTCTCATCCTACTTGTGCTATCTCCTTCTATCCAAGTATCATGCAATATTCGAGACCAACAAGCTTCAAATTGTGAGCTATAAGATTGATGAGATGACTGGGAAGAGAACAGGGTGTCCAATATATGATTGGACACCAAAGATAAGGATGCATGATAATAGAAAGAACTACAACCATTTTGTAGACTTCTTTTTGGCACCAATGTATAATGAAATTACAAGCACTCCAATGCCTAGGTTGCTTGTGTCTTGTAGAGATTGCATTCAACTCGGAAGTCAAATAGAATTGGCTGACTGGTTCTTCATGGAAGAATTCACTATGTTAAGGTTTTACGGATCGACAGTAAAACCATACAGACTTCCAATACATGTGACAGAGAGGGTATTTGCATTAGAGTATGTATGGAAATTGGAGAGCACAGATAAGCACTTCCATGGTCAGCAAAAGAAGAGCATATTTCCTTCCTTGCCTTTCTCATGTGGAGGGTTCACATTTGAGAGAAAAGCATTCAATGTGGCACATGATTTTTTGACAGTTTTTAACTTTGGTGATGAGGGTCTCTGGCAATATGATCCAATCGGTGTAGTTCAAGCAAGGCTTAAGAAAAATGGGAACTCTTCAGCGTTATGTCAACATGAAAGTAAACCATTGCTAGAAAAGCTTAGAAACATGGATTCCTGGGATGAGGTTAAAAAAAAGATGGAGAAAATTGCAGCTGACAATAACATTTCAACAGAAGAAATTTTATCACAAATTATGGCATTGCAAATGCACACAGAGAGGACAACAAAGGAGGGCCAGGGCATCCAAAGTAGGAGGTCCTACAATTTCTACCTAAAATCTGCTAATCCATCTAACAAATCTATTCCCAAATCAATTTTGCATGAGTGTAAAGAGAATTATTTCACTCAAACCAAAATAAATGATTTTTGGAATATGAGGAGGAATCTCGGTGAACCAAAGACAAGTGCAGAATTTGATAGCATTGACGAGGATGCAGAGTTTAGCAAATTGTGGGATATGGAGCATGGCAGGATTGAAGATGATGATGAGCATGAGATTGTCATTGAGCCCCCTCCAACAACTACTACAGTCCCTAAAATATTAGGTGGAGTTAGTGAGTCCATTAAAGAAAAATATAGCAAAGGGGCAAACCTTGTGGAAAAAATGGTTTTTGAAGGTGGTGGTCTAGGTCCTAGAGGAGAGGGAATTTGGTATCCACTTCAGGTACAACTTTCATCATAGTCAAAATCAAAAGGTCCTTATAAACCAGTCATTGGACTTGATTCTTTAGATTCATCAAGGATAGGTACTACTCATTACCCTCAGGGTCCACCTACATTTTTTTCAGGTTCAAATCCACAACCACCACCACATCATGGTATTCCCATTGGTGGTGAATCAAGTTCCACTGCCACTGGTGGGGAATCTGGGGATAGTATTCCTATTATTGTTCAATCAAGTGTCGCTGTGATTGGTGGGGTTGGCATGGGTACTACTACTGATACTAGTTGTCTTGGTGCTGGACAAGGGCAACAACAAAATATCTCTCGCAAGAGGCCACTAGAGGTAGATACTCAATCTCATACTATTGAGAATCCTATATCAAGTGCCACTGACACTACAAATCAATCATTTGCAGCTTCAGATCACACACCTCAAAAGACTATGAAAACTACACATGAAAGTGTCAGTGGGAGTGGGACAACATCAAGAACTATTGTTGGTAATCCTCGTCAAGCATTAGTTAAAACCATAGGAATAAGTGGAACTGGAGCCTATGGTATTCCTATGTGACCTTTCAAACATTCAATTGCTTCAGCAAGCCTAGATTTTCAATTTCGTGATTACTATGAAAAATATGAACACACAACAAAAGCAAATAAAGAAAAGAAAAAAAATCTCATAGGGTTACCGTCTGAAGTTGTAAACGAACAACCTGCAAGGAATAGGGTATTTCCAACATATGACCCACATAAAGATATGATGGAGTTCATGGTTGTTATGCCCCCGGGCCCATCTAAAGATAAAAATCCACCACACAGTCAGATAGATCCCTCTTAATTTCAAGTTAGCACCCTCCAAATGGATTTTTCCAAAGTACATAATGTGGACAAAATTAGTGTGTCAAAAAGGACTAACAAAGTGGTCTACACTTCACTGCTAAAGGTGGAGAGAGAAAAAAATACACTGGAGAAACAAATAGAAAAGTTACAGGCAGACATGGAAAATGAAAAAATCAAGGAGGAAAGCAGCAAATAGCAAGTGCAATGATTTATAGAAAAGGATAAAAAATCCAGGCTCTGCAGTAGAAATTGCAGAGTAGGAGAAGAAGGATGCAGAATTGAAGGACCTGATAGAAAAACTAGCTAAAAGTAGTAAAAAAATTGTTGAGGAAAAAGCCAGCTTTCAAAAATTATACAAAAGTTATGAGTCTGCTGCCACGGAAATGAAAAAATTACAGGACCTATTGGATCATGGGAAGGAAAAAGAAAAACATTTGCAAGAGGAAGTAGAGGAAGAAAGAAAAAAATGTGCACAAATGAAAGAAGACCTGCACAATGCAAATGATAAAATAAAAACTTTGGAGGATAGATTGAAAGATAATATGAAAAATACAACGAAGTATATACAAGAAAAAATTTGGCGGCAAATAATGCAGAGGAGTGAGAAGTTGTGTGAATAGTTTCAATTGACTGAAAGTATGAGACTAATTTTTATAAAAATAAAAGGGCACTTTGAGAAGAGCACACATTTTTATTCAAAAGAGGAAAAGGAAAAAAAGATTCTGAAAGTAGTCTACAGTTCCAGTGAAAGCTACTTGGCATCCAAGGGAATTAAGAGCCGCATTGATGCCATAGTTAAGACATCATCTATCATTCAAAAATGCCAGAAGCTAAGGGAAACAACAAAAGTTGTGGAAAGTTGTGGAAAAAAGATATTGAAGTTGCAGAAAAGAAAAATAATTTGATTAAACTTGGTTTGCCTAAGCCTTTTGACACATCAAATAAATTCATTGGAGAAGAAGCTTACAAAAATAGCATGGAGATAAAAATGAAGTCTGATTTAGACTTGTTTCCAAAGGACACAACTCCCAAAAGCTTTCTGGAATTCATCCAACCATTTACAACTCTAAATCCGGTATTGGATGAAACAGTGATGTCAAGTAAATCTTCTAAATATGGAATGTTGATGAATTTGGAGTTGACTTTCCATAGTTTACAGAATATTGACCTTTCATCAGATGAAGAGTGGAGCACCCTACAAAAACTGGCACTGAATTCTTAAGAATCATAGTATGTATTGCACAATTTTCTTCTTTTATTCTTAATTTCAAGGTTTCATGTTTTTTCTATTTGCTATTTTGCTAATCCAACCTATGAATCTATTTTATGAATAGGAAAAAAAACAGCACTTGCTATTGTTATTTTGCTAATCCAGCCTATGAATCTATGATGCACAGTGCAAAACTTCAGCCAATAAATTTGTATTCTCAAATTCTCCCTTGCTTTAACATTTATGCATTTCTCTATTTCTGATTAGTAGATTTTAGGCACTGCTATTATCTATGTTTAATTTGTCATGGCGTGAATTAATATTTAATTTTGAACTCTATTTTTTGAATAGGAGACATCAAACATGTAGCAAATGTTAAATTGCTAATACGGCCTGTGATGGCCATATAAATCTGTGATGCGTTTGTGATTTTGATGTTCAGTCTTCACATGTTGCAAACTTGAAATTCGACCTAAAGCTGTTGTTGCTCCCTTGTTTCTATAAAAGGGAATTCAGGGTCATTTGCAAAGGGTTCTGAAACTTTGTATTCACTTTTGCAATTGGCATGAAGAATCACACAGATTGGTGTATTACTATTGAATGAATTGTATCATATGGCTATATTTTGAAAGAATTAATGAAAATCTAAGTTCTCGACATGTGTATTACTATTGAATGAGTTGTATCATATGGTTCTGAAATGTATCACACAGATTTGAGACTCAAACATGTATAAATAAACAATAAACATCTCTGTATCAATAAACACATTATATATTTTTTTTATTATGCTATTTTAAATCTAGAAATAGAAAGTTGAAAAATAAAATTACAAATCAATATTAAATTCTAATTGCAAAAAGCAATATGCTTTTCTAATATGAATGATGAGATATAGTAATAAGATTAATAAATACCAATCTCTTATAGTTACCATTCATCCTCATCAAATTCAGTGCTTTCTTGATTCTTGTCTATGGTTTCTTCACTCTTAGTTTGCATACCTTTGTTGAACTGCATCTCAATGCTACCAGTAGGTCCAGTACATGAGTCAATAGTCCCACTTTGGTTTGAAGTGTTGCCCAAACCTCTTCTTTCACATTTGGACCTCCAGATTTGCAGTGCCCTATTGTAAGGAAAGGTGTGGGTATCATACCTAGATGTATAGAGCCTCAAGCAATTTTCTAAATTTTTGTCTAGTTTGTTTCTTAGCTTTGATTTTAGGAACCCCAAAGCACTGAAAAATCTCTCATCTTCCATATAACCCAATATCATGGTAAGACATAAATCAGCAAGCTTCACATATTCTGGCATTGAATCATGCAACGTTGAGTTCTCAGCTATAGATTTCCAAAGCCTTGTTACTGATCCCTCTTTGCGGGGGTTCTCCATTTTGGCATATTGTGATTTCATAGTGTATGAAAAATGAGATAATTGCTCTTGAAGATGATTTTCATCTAATATTCCATTTATAGTTACTCCATTCAATTCTTTGGATATGCAAAATTGTTTTATCAAAGGTAGTAGCTTACTTTGAAAATCAGCTGCATTATTAAAGCTCCAATAATGAGGAAACACAATAGACATGGCTTCGAGTAGGTTGTCAGGAGGGAATTTTCTTCTAATTTGTGAGGAAAGATCATATGCAATTTTCTTCACAGAAGTAGTTACAGTCTCAACAATTTTGTCAAAATCTTCCCTTGTAACTCTTGTTTTTTTCTTCCTGGGGCGCTTTCCTGGTTCCTCAGGGTCGAATGTGGCATAGAAGTGCATTGGTATCTCAACTCCCCATACATTGGAACATACCTCCCCGTCTACATCGATTTGTAAAAGTTATCAGGATTGTTCAAATCTGTGAGTGTCTGCCACTTAACAATTTTTTCATCAGATAGTGTTGGTTGATTTCGATAAAGATTGTCGGGGGTCATGCATGTCATCTTACGCAGCGTAGCATATTCTACAATTAACAGAGCTCTTTTTTGGGCAGCCTTCATAATATTCCTCATTTCCTCTAGCATGGGCAGAAGAGCTGCTAAAGTTAAGAGTGTCTCTAAATTACTTAACCTGCTACGAAGTTCAAGAAATTTTGGTTGATCTGATTCGTCGCGAGTTGTGTGATATAGTCCAATCAAGGATGGATATTCTGAAAACACTAAATGCGCTGGACCATCCAAAGAGATCCATCTGGTATCATTATCCTTGAGAAGCTTGTTCCTATCAGTTAATCCATCAACAAAGTGTTGAAATTCCATAAATCGCTTGGGACTTCGACAGAAGTGTGAGTAGAGCTCTCTGATTAAAATTTCAATTTTTTTTATCGAAGCTTGCTCACAATTCCAAAAGCTAGATTTATTCTGTGAGTCATGCAGTGAATTGTAGTAATGTACATTGCAAATGAAGTTTCAATCTTTGTACAAAGACGGTTCCTGTGACCTTCCATTACTGAAGCTCCATCTGCTCCAACACAAACCAACCATCATGTCATCCATACCTCCATATTCAACTAAACTTCTCTTTACTAGTTGCAATACATTTTTCGTTGTCGCACTCTCCTTCATTTTAGCAACAGATAGTAGATGAGGTTGGTGGGTATGATTCTCTATAGTATAAACATGCATGCATACCCATGAAGTATTGTCTACTACCGTAACTTCGTCTAAAGAAAATGCAATGAAGTTTGACTCTCTTATTTTTTCTTGTACATCTTTTTCAACCTCAACAAGACAACTTGCCCATTCCCATCCACTATTTACTAACCAGTGTCTATTAGGATAGTTAGGAACTTTCAAAAACTGTAATAAACCACTAATCAATGGGAAATCTATCATAGCACGCCCTCTGCTCAAAATATGAAAAATAACGCTTAACTGAACAACTTTTCCCAGTTGTTCTATTTGCATTGCTTTTCCAAAAATAGCTTCAATAGAACCTTTAACTTCAATAGGCTTCGTTTGTAATTTCTCATGAAAATAATACTCTTCGGCATTCCCCACATACTTACATTCCTCCTTTGTTTTCCATCTTATCACTAATTTTTCAACCCCATCTATCATTTGTTTTTCATAAACTTTACCAATATGTTTTTTTATGGTGTCAAATTTTAGCTGCAACCTAATTTCCTTGTTATGTTTCCAAGTACAAATCTTACACCTGCATTCTATTGGAGGCTCACCTTCAATTGGATTCTCCACTGGTTCAATGAATGGATACTTTGATGCCCAATTAATTTGATTGTGGTTCACCCTTTTTTGATATGGCTTTTCTTTTCCCCTTCTATGCATTATCATCAATGACATTTGATAACTCAATGATGAACAGTGAGTACCAAACCGGTGCTGAGAGGGGGGGGTGAATCAGTACAGACACAATAACTTTTCATGAACCGGTTTGACTGCAAGCAGTGCACTTGACAAACAAACACTAATACCGGTCTAAACCAGATTACTACCAGTTAAACATAATGAGACTGTGAAAGACATAAACCAGCAACACTTAGCTTTTCATACAATCTACTCCCTCATTTCCAATTTATCCTTATGTATAAACAGATAATCTATCATCGGAGATACAACAATTTACTAGAACAACATGATTCACCGCTTAAATAGGAAATTAAAAAACATCACATGAAAGAGGCATCACACATGACACACATATATTTCACGTGGAAACCCAACTGGGAAAAACCATGGTGGGGATGAATACCCACAAGTTGTTTTTGAACTCTTTAGAAGTCCGCTCTAGGAGCCTAGTCCGGTTAAAGGCTGTTACAACAGATTTTGTTAGGAACCGATCCTGTTAGGGATCAACCGGTTAAGGGATGGCTAGAACACCCAGTTAAGGGTTAAACCCTATTAAAGGTTACCTTGTTAGAGGATTTTATGAACTCAATGGCTTTGAGTCACCTTGTTAAAGGATTTACAGCAAGCTGGTTAAAGCTACCCTGTTAAGGGATTTTCCAACTGTTGAAGTGATTAGAGATCAACAGGTATTACAATGATTTGGTAATAGCACTCAATGCCAATGAGGATCCGTTTTAGTTCCTTCCTTCTGCACACTATTTGCAGGTATCAATTCTCTTATTTGGTCTGGCAAGAATCACGTATCTCTGCACTTAGATACACACACAACATTTGCCAACAACATCAACATGAAACACAACATCGACCTTCTAGGAAACAGATAGGTCGGTAGCATAAACCCTAAACCCTAAACATTTAGGTTGAGCAATTCAATCAGTTCAATCTTAACCATTGAACACTTTGTATTTGAATACAACGGTCTTGAACAGATCTCAAGACATTCTCCATCGTTCGTTCTTCACCGCTTCTTGGAGGCGATAACCCATCATGCATTCATCACCGTTTGCAGGAACTTCGCACATTCCCGAGGTAGATAGGATCAATCCCCTTCATGTAAGATCCTTCACATGCATGAGGATGATGTGGCAACACGATCTGATCTCCATTACAATGCTAACTCATCACACAATGCCATCAGTTGAATCACACAGGCTTGAAACACTTCAACCAGAAACCCTTGGACAAACATACCGCTTCACCTTTTGCACATATACTAGTTCACAACATTATACCGGTTCACTTTGCCAGTTGCTTAACTTCAATAAACCGGTTCACTTTTCAACATATTATCGGTTCACTCCAACATATTACCGGTTCTCTCTTCAGCATATTGACATCAATGACAACACAATATCATCATGTCAACATATTCTGCACATATACCAACAACATTATCACCCAAGTTGATTATATCATTCCGGCTAACTTGGGTATCTACCAAATAGTCTTCTTCAAGATCATCCTGATCTGAGATATCAGGTTCACCACTATCTTCAACATGTGGTGCAGGTGGCAAATTTTGTACTTGTACTTGTGATGATGTACCTTCCTGATTTTCACCATAATATTTTCCAATGCCAAAGTACGAAGACAACGTTTTGCTTTTTGTTGGCCTCTCCTGGCCTTCCCCACATTCAGGTTTCCTACCCCTCTTCCTATTCGACATCTCCAACGAAATAAAGGCTGCCAAAAAAATATCAATTTGTTGAAGAAGCAATAATAGACTATAATGTATAATATACTCACCTTTAGGCTTTAGGTCACTAGCAGTCGCCAATGCAATCAATAACAATGATTTTCCTTGGTCTGAAACTTTGCTATTGATTAGTATTCAGAGCCTAGAACCCACTAGATTGTGTTGAGATAGATCTGATCTTTGCATGTATTTATACCAATCCTTATATGGCGAATTTCATGGGAATTTTATATGGTATATAAATATTTGGCGAATCCCACATAACTATAACACGACTTATGTAATTTTTGAGGCAATTATAGGTCGTCCAAATATGACTTATGTAATTTTTGAGGCGATTATAGGTCGTCCAAATAATAGGCGAATACAATATAGTTCGCGAAAGTTGGGGTGAATGGAGACATGCGTCGGCAAGATGTCGGACGAATTGGGTCATCTATTAAAGCAACCTCAGAGAGTGTAGGTGAAACAATTAAATTTACCCTATGTCCACCATATATTGTATTGGCGAAATCATTGCATAGAAACATTTAATTGCATTAAACAAATGGCGATCGGGCCATGACTTTGATGGAAATTGATAATGTTCTAGCGACATGGCCACCCCCAGTCGGTACAAAATATTCGCCATTTCTGACATGGTTGACGTGAAAAATTTGTCATTGGCAAATATTCGCTACTAAAGTAATCTCTGATATGCATCCAATGAAGTTAGTTAGAGGCCAAGGATTGTCTCAAGCTATGGTGTCTGACATCCCTCAAATCCAGTGCCAACAATATACGTTGGATTCATTCACTCAAGACCCATGGTACATAGATTTGGTTTTTATATTGTTGAATAATAAGTGTCCTAAGGGGTTGATAGCCATGTAAAGACGAGCTTTAAGGCTCAAAAGTGTCAATTATATGATCAAGGATTCGACACTTTATAGAAAGAATTACAAAGGTATCTACCTTTGATGTCTTGATCATCAAGAGGCTCGTAACATGATCGAGGAGTTCCATGGGAAGTATGGTACAAGTCATGGGTCGGCGGATGCCATTGCACATCAAATTTTGAAGGTTGAATATTACTGGCCTAGTATTTTTAAGGATACTCATGAGCATGTTCGTCACTGTCATACGTGCCAAACCATAGCTTCCAGTGAGAGGAATCTTGCCATGCCTCTCCAACCGGTGTTTGAGGTAAGACCTTTCGCCCAATAGGCACTCACATTCATAGGTGTCATTAATCCTAACTCATGTGTAGGACATAAGTTCATTCTTACTGCAATGAATTACTGCACCCGATGGACATAAGCTATTGCATGTCAAAATTCTACTGTGGAGTTAGTCTTGAAATTCATTGAAGAACACATCGTCACCAGGTTTGGTATGTCGTTCACTCTGGTATGTGAAAATGGCCCTGCTTTTACTTCCGCATAGTTGATACAATGGTCATACGAATATAAGGTGATACTAAATTTTTTGTCCAACTACTATCCGCAAGGTAACAAAGTAGCCGAATCTATGAACAAGAACATCCTAGATGTCATTAAAAAGCTACTCAAGAAGAATCCCAAGGACTGGCATAATCAATTAAGATATGCCTTATGGGTTGATCGAACCAGAGTAAAAGTCGCCCTAGGAACGTCTTTGTATTACCTTGTTTATGGCCAAACTCTTGTCTTCCTGATCAACTTACAAATACCAGTCCTCCGGCTAATGAAAAAACTAGAAATTGAGGATCAGGTAGAGGTTCACCTCCTAAATCTGTTAAAACTAGATGAAAAAAGGATTAATACCCCACAACACTTCACCAAGCACCAAGTCATTGTTAGGCGATGGTTTGACAAAAGAGCCAAGGTGAAAGCCTTTCGGATCTTTGACCTAGTTCTATTATGGGATAAGGCCAAGGAGAATAAAGGTAATCACCACAAGTTTGAAAGGTTGTGGTTAGGTCCTTTCCAAATAGCTGAAATTTTAAGAGAAAACACCTTTAGGTTAAGCTCTTTGACTGGAGAACTTGTACCCTTGTCCGTCAATTGTCAGTTCCTCAAATATTAATTCAATTAACCCCTAGTGAAGCTTGACCTATTGTATATAGTAGATTAGTTGTTTTTGTTTCATTTGCTTTGTTTCTTGTTTGGGTTTTTGCATGTTTGTTGTGTTTTCGCTTTGCTACATGCATGTTTCCCTTATGTTTTTGTTTGTTTCGTTTTGTTCATTTCTGTTTTGTTGTGTAGGGATATATATATTGATTCTCATGGATTCTAAAAGGAAGGTGTCCTTTGCATAACAAGTTTCCAAATTTTGAGACTTCGACTCTTTGCTATTTACAACTTCATTGTCATTTGGTTAATTTTGAAACCTTTGTCTACACTCGTTCAAGGTGGTATATAACGGTTTAAATATGATTTGATTTTTTGAAATTCAATTGGAAGAGGATAGCTTGATAACTCAACACTACCATCATATTAAAATACATCAGAAATTTTTGTAAGATATCAGATGAACTTGTTTCCAAGTGAAAAATCAGAAGTCATGATGTTTCACGTTACCGTCGTGGTTCCCAACCCAGTAATCAGACTTCAATGTTTGAAAAGTCACTTAAAAGGTTATTAGAGAAATAGTCCTTCTACATTCCATGATGTTTTTAGAAAAGAAAAAGGAAAAGAAAATAAATGATCTTCTTAAAGCAACTAAAAATGGGTGTTTCAAGTAACCTCCATCGGGGCTATGGACGCCTGGCTGGCAATGGAGCACTGCTTGACCGGAACCAGAGGTATCTCTATTGGGGCTATGAACGCCTAGCTGGCAGCAAAGCTATGCCCAGGATGACTTTGCATGAAACACATTGGTTGATTTCACCTACGTAGCTTGGGCCCAGTTTCCTCTGTTTATCTTCATTATTGAATACGGTGGAGTAATAAATCATGCGCACACACTTAAGAGTTAATCCTGCTCAGTTATGGACTTGGTTGTTTGTTCATTGGTTCACTAATGTTTTTCTCTTATACATCCTTTTGAATGATAGTAGCCTTAAGCGTCGAGTTAACTAGAGATTCTGAAGTTCTAAATTGCCTAGAGTCATTTTTTCGAGATAGTCGCTATTTGTTATGCCCTACATACCTAAACCCCATTAGTTTCCTTGTGTTGAAAATGTGGGTCCCCTTTTTTTTGCTTTTTGTTTCTTTGTTTCTCTTAGTTTTTGTTCTTTGTACCCCGGAACCCCGGAGTCTCGAGGTCTATTTCTTTTGTTTTTTTTGCTTTACCCACCTCGGAATCCCGAAACTCCAGAGTCCCAATGTTGGTCTCTTTTTGGCTTGTTGGTGCACAACCTCAGAACCCCGGAGTCTCGAGGTAGTGCCCTGTCCTTTCTATTTTCTTTTGTCAACCTTGAAACTTCAGATTCCCAAAGTCTCGAGGTTTGTTTTCCTTTGTCTACCTCGGAACTCTAGATTCCCGGAGTCTCGAGGTATGTTGTGTCTACCTCGGAACCCCAGGGTCCTTGAGTCTTGAGGTATGTTTTGTCCATCGACCCTCGAAACTCTGGAACCCCAGACACCCGAGGTTGATCATTTGCTTGTTTGTTCTTGCTCACCCCGGAACCCCGAAGTTCTGAGGTGAGGTTTTCATTCTTTGGTTTTGCGTCAACCCCAAAATTCGGAACCCCGGAGTCTCAAGGTCTTGTTTAAGGCGTTTGTATGGATGAAGTTCGGGGGGTATAAATAGGAAGAATGAACTTTTCAAAGCTCATTTGTGCATTCAACATTCCAAAGCTCTTGCCTTTGACCTCCAGACTTCGTGCCTTCATCCTTCCGAGCTCCTTTCATGTTCTTGGGCAATATTTCTCACTAGGTTGGTGATTTTTCTTGCCCTCTTTGTTGTTTTCTAGATTATATCTTCTTGTTTTGCATTTTTTTTCTTCTTGTTTGTCATTTCTTTTGTTTTGTCTCCTCATGTGCCCTAGTTTTACCTTGGAACCCTGAATCCCTGGAGTTTTGGGTTAGTTTCTCTTCCCAACCCCGAAACCCCGAAGTTCCGAGGTTGGTCTTGTGCTTAACCCACAGTCAACTCAGAACCTTGAAGTTCCAAATTGCCCTTTTCTTTGAAGAAGTGAGACCAGTCAACCCGAAACTTTGGAACCTCGGTGTTCTGGATTGACCTTTTGATTTGCTGCAAACCTCGGAACCCTGGAGTTCTGAGGTTCGTTCTTTTAAGCTCATCATGTTTAAGGCTTTTTGGTATCCAGTGCACTCACTTGGGGACCCCGGAACCCCGAAGTCCTGAAGTGAGCCTCATATCTCAAGCTCGGAACCCCGGAACCCGGGAGTTCTAGAATCATTTGCAATACATCAAGCCCGAAACCCCGGAGTTCCAGACTTCATCCAAAATACCCAATCCAGAACCCCGAAACCCCAAAGTTACAGGCTCTTTTGTCTAAAATCTTAGCAACCCTAGAACCTCGGAGTTCCAAGGTCATTTTTTTAAAAGAAAGCTATCTACCCCAGAATCCCAGAGCCCTAGAGTCCCAAGGTGAATGAATTTTTTTATGTTTTGTACAAGGGATTAACAGTTGCTTCCTTCTTGCAAATTCAAGCTATTAGATGGACCCAACCCCCACCTAGAGAGGCAAAGAAATAGACAAATTTCCCATAACAATGAAGTATGATTACGAGGGGCAAGTCTATGTATCAAAGTTGGATGATCAGATCAAATGGTTCATGGACACTGAGATAGGCCACATTGAAATTGAGGACATTAAGACTCAGTTGCATAAACCAAGGTTGGAAGCCCCATTGAGAAGGATAAAGAGATCAGGCCTAGTGGAGGCTACGATCTTCCTGCAGCTGGTATAGGCTCTGGAGTTCATTATGACAATCGCCCAATTCTATGACCCTGATACCAGAAAATGCACAGATGCACAAGGTAAAATAGTAATAGATTTGTCCCTGGATATGTTGGGATTTGTGTTCGGCATCCCCACTAGAGATGAGATATTCCTCTCAACTGAAGAGGAAGCTTTAAGTGTATGGAACAACAATGTGACCTCAAACAAGAGGCACGTGAATGAAAATTGGCTAGAAGAGGAGAGGCAAATGGGCTTAAAGGCCACAGAAATACTAAGGGTAGACTTCAAAGAGCCTCAGAGAGACCTAATCATCATGTTGAGCAAAGCCTTTGGTAAACTTGACTGTAAACACTTTCACCCTTGGATGTTTCAATTCATGACCACCATCCTCATAGGGAAACAACACTTCGATTGGGCCCAGATCCTTTCTGATAATATATGTAGATAGATGAAGGAGGTCCACCAGACCAAGATATTATTTTTCACCTCCTATGTCATCTGGGTGGCTGCAAGAGTAGGTAAATTTCCAGGCCTACAAGTGGAAGGTCATCTTGGAGACAAAGAAGGCCAAAAGAAGTTCTGGGAATATTATTGCCAACTCCCCTTCACTAATGCAAAGGCACAATTCAAAAGAATTAATGATGCCTTCCTCTTCCCTGTAACCATTAAGTTAACTGGAGACACATAATACATAATTATCTCAAAGGCCATGGCCATCATCCAAGAATGGGTGTATTGGTTTATTCAAAATCAACGCTCCACCTATATAAGGGTCAATGGGTTTACAGGGAACCCAATGCTTCTACCAAGGTACTACAATGATTGAATCATCTTGTTAGAGTATGTTAGGCAGTTGTTAGGCCTTCAATCCCTCCTGTCATCAAAGCATAAAATGGGATTGATTTTTCAATGACCATTGGGTATTTCTCTTGCTCAAAGATACAGGTAGCAAAGTTGGCATTGCAGGAACTCCAAGATTTGAATTTAAAAGAATTTGATTATGCTAGGGAATTTTATGATCCTTACAGGAAACTCAAGAAAATTATGTCTAAAATATATGAGGGACATAAGCCCGGATTGGAGGATTTTTGGGCGAACCTCCAGGACAGTTTTGAAGTGAGGGAGAAGAATTACAATAGATTATCGGTACCCCAAATAAGGGATTTTGAAATTGAAACTGGTCTCCTTAAAGACTTGAGGGATGATGGAGACTTGCTTGATGTTGCATACAAATAGCAGGAAATTGAAAAGAGGGCCCTCTCTCCTATAAGGTGGTCCATGCATGAAGATCTTAGTATAGAAAAACTCCCAAGCGGTCATTAACAGGACCAAACAATGGCTCAGTTTAAGGGTTAGGTCGAGTGCTTCAAAGGGGAAGTAGAAAGAGTCCACCTTAGGGGTGTCCCAGTCAAGGGGTTATAAGGAGTACGCTTGAAAGATGAGATTGAGCTCGAGAAAGAATACATCCACTGACCCCGATGAAGCAGTTGGGCCCGAAGATAGCACCGATGATTTGATGAAAAAGCTTCATGTACAAATGAGGAAATCTGAATTGTTGAAGAAAGTTGTAGACCTTGGAGTAACAAATGGACTAGGAGTTGTGCCACTCACTGAGGTTCTTCCACCAAGGACAACTATAGGACAAACTGTGGGAGAAGGTACTTAGGAGCAAGAAGAAGAAACATAAACAAATGAAGGTGCACCCACTTGGCCTCCTCCAACAGCTACAACATAGGTCCCAGTTACCAACGCCCCTATACCACCACTGGTTGATGCAATCGTAGTGTTGCCCAAGTCACGGGCATTTAGGCCTACAACAAAGAATGTAATTATCAGAAATGTTGAATTAGACTCTGACCAGGAAGAGGAACAACCTAGGAAACAACAATCACTTGGATGGGAGAAAGAATGAAGTGAGGCAGAAGATTTGTTGAATGAAAGATTAGTCTTGACACCTCAAGACCAAGAAGACCTCCTTAAGGATAGAGCTGTCGAACAGGGTATGACAGAAATAGATAAGGAGGGAAGGACATTCACAGAAGAAATCAGTGGTAAGTTGGGAGAGTTGCACAAGGAGAAATGATTCGATGAAGATGTAGCTCTCCAGGTTGGTCCTTCTCATTGAATGACTTCACTCCAAGGATACAAAAGTACGGGATTAAAGGATGAGGCTAAAGTAGAAGAACAGGCTAACAATCCATATTATAATTGCTGACGTGGTACCATATGAAGGTGACAAGGACAAAGATGTCCCACAATGGCTTGAATTCACCTTTGAAAAGAAGAAAAGAAAAGTAGAGCTACCTAAAGTTACACTACAACAAGAAATCATGGAGGAACCAAGAAATGTCAAGAAACCTAAGGTTGTACATCATCTGTTGAGAACAAGTTCTGGTGAAGTGGTTGCGCATGTGGTAGTTCCACTTCATACAGAAGGTCAAGCCTCCCCGAAATACCAAATATCTCAAGTAAAATTGGGCAAGAAAACAAAGTGGGGAGAGTTGGATACTTTGGAACTAGCCACCAGTGTCATCAGGGGGCGAATAGAGAAGGAACATACCTCCCACATAGAGCTTAAAGCACAGCTGGATCAATACAAGAAGCTTTTGGTAGAGATGGGAAATCCTCTAGATTCCTGCAAAAATGACAATCTACCTTCAACTTCATCACTTCCAAAAGAAGAGGTAAAATAATTGATAGAGGTAAGACAGGTGGCTACTGCAGTGAAGTCATGGGCCCAAATAAATTCCTCCAAGATTAGATTATTTTTGCAAAATACTATGAAGGAGTATAAGGAGGTAGTACAGGTGGGAGGAGAATTAACTTTTTTTTCTTAGCAATGGGAGCGAAAGCTCAAAATGTTTAGTAAAAAATTATGGATTTTGAATAAAGTTTTGTATTTAGGAGAAGAGGTAATAATGGAGGAGGACCTTTTGGGTGGTGATAGTTGTAAGAACCTGCAATCCTACACATACATTTTGGAACTCAAGATCAAGATGCTTTCGCAGTATGTGAAAGATGTGACAGACATCTGAGTTTCTCTCCTCAAGGTAGTTTTCAAATATGAGGATTTTCTAAAGCGTCTACTCAGATTTTTTGGATTAGGGGTAGCTGATATAGGGGTTATGGAGGAAGAACAAGTGCTAAGTCAGTGGGATGCATATGAGGCCCAACGTTTGGGACCCCCAGCTCATTTCGATGTCACACTGATGGATAGATACACCTACTTAATTACACAATGTCAAGAGGAAGCATAGATAATAGGGGAATTGGAGAAGAAAAGAGAGAAGGCAGAGGAAATTTTGAAAAAATATAAATTTAGAATCAAGCATGTTGTTGATCCTCCTGCTAAAGAAGGTGCATGTATAATTAATAATTATAAATCTTATAAAAACAACCAGAACATGAACCTAAAGTTACTAAAGATAGAAGGATTTATGAGAAGAGATTTTGCATGGCATCTCCACTAGCACTCTGACGACAGCTCCAACTCACGTTCCAATTTTAAACAAAATTATGCTTGACTACGAAAGCCTAGCTCATACAGTAGGCTCTTCATAGTGCTCACTGAGCCCCTATGTCATAGTAGTTAACTGGAGTATAGAGTTTTGAGTTCTTAATTTAAATTAGGTTTATTTCCTAGAAAGTGGGGTAGAAAACTCTATAAATTGAGAAGTTTGATTTATTTGTAAGGGTCCACAAATCGATGATTTGAGGTCCAATTAGAGATTCCATTTAGAGGGTCCACAAATTGATGATTTGAGGCCCACTTAGAAATTTTAGATTATTTTCCAGATTGTTATGAACTTGAGTTAGTTTTTTTATACATTCTTTGAAATTAATACAAGAAACAACTTGTAGATTTCCTGATCTACGCATATATTCTATGAAATTGTTCTTTGTGATCTAGTAATGTCTATTATTTTGAATTAGCAACGTGTTATGATCTTTTTTCTATCACTTTATGAATCATACTATGCACGTAAGTGGTGTATGAGAATTATTGAGGTAGACAATATTTTTGGTGATATTCTTTCCATAAGTATATGAAGTTGATGACTTTACAGGTTTACTGGAGATTCGTTGTTGAATGCTAATTTGGATAATATCTGATAATTTTGTATTGCAAGGAACTAGTTGAGTAGTTTGTTAAGTTGTCATTGAATTAGTTTCATTGTTATTTTCTTGTTTCCTTATCTCTTGTAGTTTATTTCCAGAAAAATCTTAAAACCATAAAAAATACAAAAAGAGGAAGTTTAGTTATTAATGATCAGTGGGATTTAGTTTTAACTAGCAGGCACCTTAGTAGGTACAACCACATCAACCATTGTGCTACCCATCACCGTCGAGACATGAGTACAGAGACCTTGGAGTGATGAGTTCCCTAGAACCTATTGCTTTTCAGGAGAGGTGGTGAGTGTTCACATTGGCTACTTGATTGTCATTGAGTGTGTCAAAACAGTCTACAACACAACCAAAGAGGCTAAACCACACATGAACCTTCAAACAAGGACCAACCAAAATGTAATAAAAATAAACTCCTAGAGGCATACCAATCAGCAAGATATAAAGGCAATCCAATAAGGCATAAGCATAAATCACCAGAGGAATGCAAGTAGGGGTGGAGTGTCATCACATGCCATTCTCTAACACAACATATACTATAACACACGGCACTAGCCTGATGGACATTTGGAGCCATCTCAATCTATGAGAGACCAAGGGAGATTGACTTGCCATAGCAATGGCCTTCCCATACCTATCCTAAAACATTCTCCCTAGGATCAAGTCATGGGGCTCAACTATTCATTATTTTAATTAGTGAATTATTTACCCATCAGATTAATTTTATTATCATGTTATCACATGCTTACAATCATGGTAAACTTCCAATGTGCCCTGGTGGTCTAGACTTCATGCATCCTTACAAGGAACCTCATGCAAGCGTATCTCTCGTGACCTCAGTCATCACAAGGAAGCCCACTCCCCCTAACATGTTCCCAAAATAAAATCTCAATAAGAGGCTCATAATCAACATCCAAAGAATCCATACAACCCATAAGAGGCATATCCATCAATATCAATCAAGAGCCTCAATGCAAAATAATGAAACAAAATCCATCTCATGGGCAATCAAAATCTGCCACAAACATGAAACAATCCTCAACAACAAGGCTTATCAAATTGTTGGAGCTACAACAATAAAATAATGCTCACAACATGGCTTATCAACATGTTGGAGAAACATAAAACCTCTACGGCAAGGCATATCAACTCATTGGAGCATAAAAACTCATAAAAACATCAAATCTGAAAATACATCATACTAGAATACATCAAAAACCTCAAATACAAGCCTTTGATACAAGAAAAAATTACAAAATTTCATCACAGATTGACCAACTGAGAAAATGTCAAAATAACACAGAATGGCACATACAATAAACATACTAGCGCATACAATAAACAAAATGGCGCATATAGTAAACATAATTGCGCATACAATAAACAAAATAGCACATACAATAAATAGAACTGTGCATACAATAAACAGTGAGAATTTGTTGGCAATTTGGAAGAATTGATCTGGAGATTTGTCTCCAGTATGCTCTGATTGGTGGAATTGGTTTGGTTTGGTTATTCATGTTATTCAGATGCGTGTCACAATCAGTTGGTTCAGGATTAGATGATCTGTAAGCTATCATATGTTCTAGTAAGCCTTTTGGTTACCGATAAGGGTTCTACCGGTAGAGCTTTGTTGAAGATCTTTTCATGGATTTGATAAGTGATTTTGGTGCAACTTCTAGAAGGTTTTCGGGATGCTGATGGTTATCTTTTTTGTATTCTAGTTGATCGATGGTGTTGCACTTGGTTTATGGCGACCTTCTTTGGGTCCAAACTTAATGCTATTTTGTTAGGTTATGGACCTGTTTATGTAACGTGTTGGTGAATCTCCCGATGCATTACCGGTTGGATTTATTGTTTGGTTAATGTTGTTTTTGTCTTAGACCGACTTGTATTATCAGTGGTTTGTAGGTTTATGTAATGGATATATTTTATTATCTTTTAGGTGGTCGACCTAATTGTTTAGGTCTTGGGTTGGTATAAATATGATGTAAGATCTCTTTGTAGATCGTGGCATGGATTATGGTTATGGGATTATTTGTGTGCGAATAAAGTTATAATCATATGCAAAGGATTTGGTCAATCATAGGTGATTGAATTGGGTTTGTGTAAGAGGTTTAAGACCTCCGGCATTGAGCTAAACCAAAAATGTACTTAGGCATAGGAGATGCTATTCTAGTAGTTCAATCTTCATTCTAGATTGTAGTCTGAAGTTTTGTGCAGTAAATGAGACTCCTTTTGTGATGAGCAATTTGCTCTAGGTTGTTGGTCTTCCTGCATGTGTAGGCCCCTTATTGTAATATTTATTCATTTGATCAGTGGATAGATATTGTGGGTCTCCAATCCCACCATGGTTTTTTCTTATTGACCCTTTCCACGTATAAATATGTGGTGTTATGGTGTTCAACTATGCGGTTGCATTATTACTTATTGTTATCTTCTTTTATGTATACCAGTTGCTGAGTTGTTGTGTTAATAAGGTTAAATTTAATTATTCTAGCATAAAACTGATTCACCCTCCCCCCTCTCAGTTTTCTTGGATCTCAACAATTGGTATCAGAGCCTAGTGCCTCAGAATAAGTCTAACAGCTTGAGGAAGATCCTATATCCGGAATATATTGAGATAAGTTTGAGGAAAGAGCTTCAAGTAGCACTTGAAGACTATGATGTTGAAAGGTTGATGAACATGAAGCTGCAAGATGAGCTGAGATCTGTGAAGGAGTTCATTTTTACTCTACAAGAGAGGTTGTCATTTGCGCAAGCTAAAAGGAAAGAACTATGTGATCAATTACAAAATCAGGATGATGAAGAGAAGAATTCTTTAAAGGAACTATATCAGAAGCTGAGTCAGGAAAATGGTGTCAAGAAGAATGAAATGAAAGCCCTAACCATGAGGATGTCTAAGGAGATTGAAGATCGAAAGAAGAACGAAAAAAATATTGCTAAATCTCGGAATGACAAATCTGAAGAATGCATTAGGTTGCCACATGAGAATGATATATTGAGAACTGAATTGGTGCAATCATAGAATAATGAAAAAGAGTTGGAAAGAATGGTGACAATCCTAAAAGGTGATCTGGATTTTGCAAATGAGTACTGTGTATGGTGAAAATGGATAACAATGATAACAATATTGAAAGACTAAAATGGATTCAACCACTAAACCCTAGCCTAACAATGAACAAAGATCCACCATAACATATGAAGATAACCTAAGACAATGCAAAATAACTCAAAATCATAAAGATTATACCATCACATGTCCAATAGGGTTTTGATCTCCATTCTTCCTATCTCCATTGATCTTGTTTGATATGCTTGCTCTCAGATTTTTGTATGCACAAGAGCTCAACAAAGAACGGAATGTGGTTGCAAGTGGAATTGTAGTGTAGCCAAGTACTCCAAAATCAGTCATTAGGGTTTTGTCATTAGGGTTTGACAATGAAGAAAGCATCTCCTTAAATAGAAGACACAATAAGAAATGGAGGGTTAAGATTGAGAGGTGTAAAAAGAGAGGTCGGCTAGGATTAGAGGGTAGGTATAAGAAATACCAAAATAATGAAAGGGGTAGGTAGTGTAGGAATTAAGAGATGAATGACATGTGTCATGTGTAGAAAAAGATAATGAATTAATTAAATAAATAAAGATTTATTTAATTAATAGAAGAAGTATGACAATTAAATAAATAAAATATTTATTTAATTTAGGAAAGGGATAATTTAAATAAATAAATGTATTTATTTAAATGAGAAATAAGGCTAGAAGAGGATAAATGAATTAATTAAATAAATAAAAATTTATTTAATTAATAGAAGATTAGGCTTAGATAATTAAATAAATAAAATATTTATTTAATTAGACATGACAATTTTGAGTGTCTACATTTTGCCCCTCTTTGAGACAATGCGGCTTGTCGCGTTGTTTCAAAGAAGATAAGATGAACTGATACAAAGTTGCCCCAAGATGGGAATTATATGCCCCCTCGAGAGATTGGATGAAAATGTCTGAAAAGATTGCAGACAATCTCTCGATAAGAAAGACGGGATAGAATGGACTGATTGGATAAAGTGACAAAGTCACGGGATAAGGAAGACTGATTCGGGAAACGAAGGCTAGGGGTAGTCTATAAGATAGACCACGGGGGAAAATACATCCTCATTGTCATCTACACCGTCACAAGAGCTTAGTGCAAAGCGAAAATAAAGCAGCAACAGTCAGCAATGATGGCTTTTGTTCACAGATTCGACCGTGTTCGCCGATTCTAGAGGCCAACGGAGGTAGGAGAGCCGGTGAGTACCACAAAACCTCCTCGTACTTTGATGCATTTATTATTGTCATTAATGCATACTAGGTAATGTAATAAATGCGCATTTATGTCAAGAAAATGTGTTTGTGTCCAAAAATGCGAATTTGTGTCTTCCAGGTCAAATCGGCAGTTCTGTGATGAACATACGCTGTCGATTGGATAAGCTGCTGAGAGGATACACTCAAGAAAGTCCTCTAGGGAAGACTAAGATAGATCAAGGCACTTTGTGATGAACAGTGAGTACCAAGATAGAGTACTTTGTGATGAATAGGGAGTACTAAAATATGAGCAGCACTTTGTGATGAACAGGGAGTGCAAATGTGAGTAACACTTTGTGATGAACAGTGAGTGTCACACACGTAGTACTTTGTGATGAACAGGGAGTACTACTAGGATAGATAGCAACACTTTGTGATGAACAGTGAGTGTCACTATGACTGACATGATTTGATTTGCTTGAATGCAGGAGTACTTGCTGATGCTGGAGTCATGGGAGAGATTCCCATCGACTCAGAGGTTGCGACCTGAGTTGACAGTCGAGGACTGAGCTGCGATTGAGGTTATGGGATTGAGATACATTATGTTTGTTCCTGAGTTTCGGGTGAACATGGGATTGTTGACTGCGCTGGCGGAGAGATGGCACTCTGAGACTTGTACGTTTCATCTGCCGATGGGTGAGATGACAGTCACCTTGGAGGATGTATATAGGATTCTACGGATACCGATCGATGGGGAGTTAGTACCTTATGATCGAGACGGAGATAGGGATGCACTGAGATGAGTGTTCTAGGATCCAGGACTAGGGATGAGGGTGGGACATGTGGCATGGGATACCATGACATGGACAGGATTAGCACTACCAATAGTGTTGGCAGGAGTTATCAGTGGGTTCCTCTGTCTGGAGAGGACGACACGAGGGGTGGCTGCAGGGGACACAGGAGCCAGGAGAGTTGATCTTGGGGTGGGTCCTTCTAGGGCTCAAACTCCATCGAGGCCAGGCGGCTCCGAGGAAGGGAGTTCATCATAGCCTTAGAGGGCTCCCTATGTATCAGTATTGTACCATTTTTGTATTGTAGACACCTGCGGGTGATTTTGTAGCCATATGATTCTTTTGACATCATTGTATCATGACACTTTTGATTATATATGAGAGATGATCCATTTTTGCAGCAGCTATATGCATGTGTACCTTATGTGATGAAATGTTCTTATGTGATGCATGTTTTATGATATGGATGCTTATATGTATATGATGCAATATATTTTTGTTCTTTTATGTTGTATATGTGATGCATGATGCAAATGTGAATGTATGTAATGCAAATGAATATGATAATGCAAATGATTATTTACATAATGAAAATGTGAGATGTGCTAACATGTGTTGTATGTAGGATGTGATGCAATTGTGATATCTATATGTATGTATGAAATGCTTATATGTGGTGATGTAGGTGTAACTATATGAAATGCAAATGTTTTTTGGTGTGTCATTATACTCAGTCATGTGATAGCAGGCTACGCGGAGTCGAGAAGGACAATGGAAGTCAATCAAGAAAGGGGGGTGGAAGACAGAAGATATGAACGTGAAAGAGCTTCTTGTGCATTATCATCATTGAGCTTATTATGGCAAAATAGGTTATGACAATCGAGGCATTTGTTCGGCCCAGAAAGTCATTGTACCTGTTTGCATGGAGATAAGACAGTCACAAACAAGGAATGCCCCAGTTCATACTAGACTCACAGTGTCCTCATATCCTTGGACAAGTCATAGCATTACTAAAAGACAATCCACAGACAGCAAATGCAAATAGGTGACGATACCCCATCCTCGCCTTTCTAGCCAAAGACATCCTGGAGATAGAATCTCTAGTCAGAGACATCCTGGAAAAGCTAAAAGACATGTCACCAAACAGATGAAATCAAAAGAAAACCAAGACTTGACACCAACATCCACTGTAGTCCTCAAGTTTAGTGTCTCTTGTCACTTGTATAAGTCTTATTTGATTGTGGTCACAATGTTTACTTTCACAAAAAGGATAGATAGCACTGAACCATAATGTTGTCTAAGTCTGTTGAAAGATTTGATTTTGTTGAAGCCCATTGTTGCTACTGTGTCTCATTTGAAACTGACTGAATCCATGAAACTGATACTTTATTGCGGAGAAGACGAAACTTTATTGTGGATCTGCGATGCAAATGCTGCTTTATTGCGGATTGTGCGTGGACAGACTTGAAGGAAGCTGGAAGAAACTGCACTCCTCGAAACATGTGATGTTTTTAGTTCCACACCCATCACTAGACGTAGGATCGGCCGTAGTCACAGATAGGATCTGATTTATTATGGATGGAAAGGAAGTGAAAAGGGAGGGTTGTGAATGGCTAACCAATCTTAGGTAGATCAATAACAAGCCCTGATGGGAATGGGTAAGTTTATTGTGAATGAATAGGTTGTGAGTGTGTGCAAAGTGAAAGGATGAAAATGAATCCTAAAAGAGGGAGGAGCAAAGTCCCTACGCATGGCGCTGGTGACCCAGTTTTCACCATGGTACTTGCCCAGGGCACCACCGAAGTGGTTTTCACCGTTGGACGAAATTATTTCTCTTTACTTTTTTGGATTTTTCAATTTTTTTGTTGTCACAAGGCGCCTGTTTGCCAGGTTTTCACCATGTAACGATTTTTTTTGTTTTATAATTTTTTTGTATTTTTCAACTTTTTTGATTTTTTTTGTATTTTTGCATTAGGATATTCAAAAAGAGCTTATGTGTAGAACCTGCGAAGGTGCATGTTGTTGATAGGATCCTCCAAGGATTCACCTTCTGTAGTTGAGAGCTGATATGCCCCAGATCCATATGTTGCTGTAATGATGTAAGGACGAAGCCAGTTGGGTTCAAATTTGCCCTTCTTATCTCTGTCTTGCTGATTTTTGGGGTTCTCTCTGAGGACTAAGTCACCTACCTCAAATGTGCGAGGCTTGACCTTGTGATTGTAACTGCGACTCATTCTTTGTTGGTAAGCCTTGAGATGATTAAAAGCAGTGTGTCGTCATTCCTCCAGCAGTTCTAGTTCTTGTAAGCGAGAGACCCTGTAGTCTTCATCGTTGATTATGTTTCTCAAAGAGACCCGTAAAGAAGGTAACTCGACCTCAATAGGCAAGATGGCTTCAGCGCCGTAGACAAGTGAGTAGGGTGTAGCTCCTGTAGGTGTGCGGACACTGGTACGATAGGCCCAAAGTGCAGGATTGAGTTGGACATGCCAGTTACGGCCAGCATCATCGACTGTCTTTTTAAGGATTTTGAGAATTGTTTTATTAGACGCCTCAGCTTGGCCATTACCTTGGGGATAATATGGTGTGGAGAAATGGTGAGAGATATGGAAGCACTCACAGAGTTCACGAACATCCTGATTCTTGAAAGGACGCCCGTTATCGGTAATAATGGAAGTAGGGATCCCGTATCGGCAAATGATGTAGTTCAGGATGAAAGTAGCGATTTGTTTCCCAGTAACTTGTGTGAGAGGCACGGCTTCAATCCACTTTGTGAAATACTCTGTGGCTGTGATAATGAATTTATGTCCATTGGAAGAAGGAGGGTGAATCTTGCCTATGAGATCGAGTCCCCACTGACAAAAGGGCCAAGGAGATGCAAGTGGCTGTAGTTCCTGTGCTGGTGCATGTATAAGGTCTCCATGAATTTGACACTGCTTACACTTCTTGACAAACTGATATGCATCTTTTTCCATAGTAGGCCAGTAGTATCCAATCCTGATGAGTTTCTTGGCCAAGGTAGGACCACTAGTATGCAGACCACATATCCCTTCGTGCACTTCTCGTAACGCAATTTGAGCTTCATCACTTTCTAAACATCTAAGGAGGGTGCCATCTAGACCTCGTCGGTATAGGATATCAGCTAGGATAACGTATCGGGAGGATTGGCGAATGAAAGTGCGGCGTTGGTTGTTCGATAGATCGGGAGTTAAGATATTGTCGCGAAGGTATGTGAATATGGAACCATATAACTGGGATTCAGGACCAACAACACATATCATTTCCGTAGGAGTGATCTCATATGACGGAATCAGCAGGTTGTCAACCAGGAACTCATAGCAGGTCTCATTTTGCGGTAGATCAATGAGCGAAGCAATTGTAGCCATGGCATCAGCAGCACGATTTTGTTCTCTTGGTATCTGCTCAAACTCTATCTTTGCAAAGTGCTGTTTCAGATCATCTACCAGTTGTTTGTAAGGCATTATCTTTTCGTCTTTTGTTTGATAATCATCAGTTGCTTGCCGGATGACCAGTTGAGAATCCCCAAAAACACGAAGCTCTTGGATCTTCCACTGAATTGCAATTCTTAGCCCAGTTGTTAATGCCTCGTATTCCGCTATATTGTTAGTGCAAGGAAATGATAAGCGGTATGACTTTGGTATAGAATCACCTTGGGAAGTTATAAAGAGTATACCTGCTCCTGCCCCATGCTGTGTGTATGAGCCGTCAAAGTATAATTGCCATGGCTTTGCAGGCGATATCGTTAGAATGGACTCATCCGGAAATTCTGACTGTAGAGGAACATCATCTATCATGGGAGCATCTACCAGTTGATCTGCGATGGCTTGTCCTTTTATGGCTTTTCTGTCCACGTATTCAATGTCGAATTCACTCAAGATCATTACCCACTTGGCCAGCCGCCCAGTAAGTGTAGCTTTGTTGAGAAGATATTTTAGTGTATCAATTCTGGCAATCAACCTAGTCTTGTGAGTGAGCATATAATGTCATAATTTTATGAGCATATAATATTGTTATAAGTTTCTTCCAGCTTCCTTCAAGTCTGTCCACGCACAATCCGCAATAAAGCAACATCTGCATCGAAGATCTGCAATAAAGTTCCATCTTCTCCGCAATAAAGTATCAGTTTCATGGATTCAGTCAGTTTCAGATGAGACACAGCAACAACAATGAGCTTCAACAAAATCAAATCTTTCAACAGACTCAGACAACATTATGGTTCAGTGCTATCTATCCTTTTTGTGAAAGTAAACATTGTGACCCCAATCAAATAAGACTTATACAAGTGACAAGAGACACTAAACTTGAGGACTACAGTGGATGTTGGTGTCGAGTCTTGGTTTTCTTTTGATTTTATCTTTTTGGTGACATGTCTTTTAGCTTTTCCAGGATGTCTTTGACTAGAGATTCTATCTCCAGGATGTCTTTGGCTAGAAAGGCGAGGATGGGGTATCGTCACCTATTTGCATTTGCTGTCTGTGGATTGTCTTTTAGTAATGCTATGACTTGTCCAAGGATATGAGGACATTGTGAGTCTAGTATGAACTGGGGCATTCCTTGTTTGTGACTGTCTTATCTCCATGCAAACAGGTACAATGACTTTCTGGGCCGAACAAATGCCTTGATTGTCATAACCTATTTTGCCATAATAAGCTCAATGATGATAACGCACAAGAAGCTCTTTCACGTTCATATCTTCTGTCTTCCATCCCCCTTTCTTGATTGACTTCCATTATCCTTCTCGACTCCGCGTAGCCTGCTATCACATGACTGAGTATAATGACACACCAAAAACATTTGCATTTCATATAGTTACACCTACATCACCACATATAAGCATTTCATACATACATATAGATATCACAATTGCATCACATCCTGCATACAACACATGTTAGCACATCTCACATTTTCATTATGTAAATAATCATTTGCATTATCATATTCATTTGCATTACATACATTCACATTTGCATCATGCATCTCATATACAACATAAAAGAACAAATATATATTGCATTGCATCATATAAGCATCCATATCATAAAACATGCATCACATAAGAACATTTCATCACATAAGGTATGCATGCATATAGCTGCCGCAAAAATGGATCATCTCTCATATATAATCAAAAGTGTCATGATACAATGATGTTAAAAGAATCATATGGCTACAAAATCACCCGCAGGTGTCTACAATACAAAAATGGTACAATACTGATACATAGGGAGCCCTCTAAGGCTATGATGAATTCCCTTCCTCGGAGCCGCCTGGCCTCGACGGAGTTTGAGCCCTAGAAGGACCCACCCCAAGATCAACTCTCCTAGCCCTTGTGTCCCCTGCAGCCACCCCTCGTGTCGTCCTCTCTAGATAGAGGAACCCACTGATAACTCCTGTCAACACTATTGGTAGTGCTAATCCTGTCCATGTCATGGTATCCCATGCCACATGTCCTCCTTGTAGTGGCCCACACACATACGGTTATAAAGATGCCCAAATCCTTCTAGTTGTTGAGGCAGGAGGTCGGACCTCTGGTAGCGGCCCACACACATACGGTTCTTAGTAGAGATACAAAGTTCGCCATGGGGAGTTTTCATGGGGACTGATGCTTGGCTGACCCGAGAAGTGAGTGCCAAGGGTGGAGCCAGTGAGGTCAAGCATCTAAGTATCCGCTCTGAATAGCGTAGCCTCAGGGGTAAAACCCTATGTGGGATCAACAACTATTGTCTTGGCCAGCCCTAAGATTTGTGCTTGTCTTATGCTAAACACTCAAACATTCAAGACAAAACAGCAAAACATTGTGTCTTTTGTGTCTTCAAGTGTATGCAAAAACTTTTTACATCAAACAATACACTTTTGGAGTCTAAACAGTCTGCAAACATTGAGTCATCAACACTGTGTCCTCTTGTCACGAAAAATAGTCGAAAAATCAGATTTGGTCACAACAAAACAACTTCACAGATAGAAAAAAATTGCACAAAGTTTACAGAAACGCGTCTGTGTCTGTTTTAACCGCGTCTGGGTCATCTAAGCGCGTCTGTAAAGGGCAGAATAGCGTCTGTATTTTTATCAGCGTCTGTGTTGAACAGAGACATGTCTGTATCTGGAAATCGCGTCTGTGAAGTATACATTCACGTCTGTGTCCACAATTGCAAAAAACTGTTGCAGTCCCAGCAAACATCGACAGGAAAATCTCAGAGTCACGTCTGTGTTTAACAGAGTAGCGTCTGTGTCTTAAAACCGCGTCTGTGAAGTATACAGAGGCGTCTGTGTCAGGATTTGAAAATTTTAACAGTCAAGCAAACAAAGAAAATCAATTTCGGCATACTTGAGCTTCTTAGGTTGTCTCTTCAGGTTTAATCTAGCATTCAGCCTATTCTAAGGTCTTACACAGTCCATCATTGCTTCACATCTCATTTTACATTCATACTTGTCTAAACTTGAGTCAAAAGGTCACTTGCTTGTCCTTATCATACGTGGTCAACACACTACATACAACTACACTTGGCTAAGTGGTCCCTCATCAAGGTTTCTTACCTTTGGGTCTCATTTGGTCTTACTTAGATTCAAGGTCAGCTTACCTCATCAAGAGAAACTATCCTCTCTTTGGAAGTCACACCTACTCTACTTACATACTTGGTCTTACACTTTGGACATTACAAGTACACCTCAAGATTCATTTACACTCCATACAACTCTTGGTCTTCCATACTCTTGTCATTTTCGTCTAGTTGCTCACATATTGGTCTAACACCTAGTTCATGGTTGAAACCCGCCTTCAAAAATCTAGGAGAATAGCTAAAGAAGCTCAAGAATCCGCAAACATGAGTTCTTATGAGTATAAAAATGATCTATTCTACAATCCTGAGCACACTACATTACCAGACATGAATGTTTATAGACACAATCCAAATGTGGAAAGCGCAAATACTATAAACAATGCTACACACAATGACACCGTGGACAATTCTTCAATACTATCAGCAGACATACAAGAATCTATAATGGACCCTCAATTCAATAGATTGGTTGAAGAGATAATGAGGAGAGATCGTCAATACTTTCTAAACATGATGGCACAAAGTGGAGCCAAAATACCGCATGATTTTGACTTATCTCAACTTATGGAAAGTCGACCCTCACAACAAGCTCAACCCAACATGGATCAAAGGAGACCAAATAGTGGAGGAAATAGAGGACCGAATATGATGCCTGAGTCACCATCAGTTTTGCTTCAAAAACCAGCAATCCCACATACACAAGCTCAAACATATGATACTTACATTCAAAGACCATCATGGAGGCCTTATGCTCAAACACATGCTCAAGGTATTGGTCAATTAAGACAAGTGGATACACAAGGACATCCTCAAAATTTTGACACAAGGAGACCTCATGTCAAAATTGGGGGCAACACAATGGAAAATGAAAGACCTGTTGAATATGGTTTATACACGCAAAACAGATATGGGGTTCCCCAACAAGAAGTTATGCCAAGTGCTCCACATATGTCGCAACAATATAGACCTCCATATGGACATGTCTACGATCAGTATCATCCATACATGCAACAAGTTCCTCCTCAAATGGGTGTTACAAACATGGGGTATGCTACAAGAAATCAATCTCCTCCCAAAAATAATTTGGAGCAACAAATTAGAGATCTACAAAAGAAAGTGGAAGACATGGGCACATCCAAACCTACATACACTATGAGAGATATATGCCCTTATCCCTTCGATAAGAGCATTCCAATGCCTCCATTTCCTCCACATTTTGTGACACCAAAATTCGACAAATATAGAGGGAGAGGAGACCCCAAGGCACACATAAGACAATTCTTCACAGCTTGCATTGAGGTAGCCGCAGAAGAAACATACTTAATGAGGTTGTTCCCACAGAGCTTAGGTGACCAAGCTATGGAATGGTTTTCTCAATTACCTCCTGGTATTAAGTCATGGGGTGACTTAGCAGAGGCATTCATTCAGCATTTCTCTTACAACATTGAAACAGATGTCTCAGTTACTACCTTGTGCAATACGAAACAAAAGGAAGGAGAATCTTTCGCAACATTCTTACAGAGATGGAGAAACCTAGCTAGCAGATGCTCTTGCAAGATCCCACAAAAACAAATGGTGGAGATGTTCACACAAAACATTAATAAAGCTATTGGCTATGATCTCAGAAAAGCTTGTTTGTCTACATTCAAGGATGTCATTGAAAAGGGCCTAGCAACAGGAAAAGTCTTAATTGACCAAGGAGTTATCAAGCTATTCAAAGAAAACAAAGAGGACTTCAAAGGAAAGGACAAACCAAAATTTTGGAACAAGAAAAAGAACACGGTTAATGATGGTGTTGTTGATGCCAACACAGTAAGACCCAAGTTCATCTTTTCTGGATCAAATTCTACCAACAATCAAGTGAACAATCAAACGGCTGCTAAACCACGAAGGAAGTATACTCCATTGGGAGAACCACTTGAATCAGTATTCAAAAAGCTTGTAGCAAACAAAGTGATCACGGTCCCAGATTTTCCTCCATATGAACCAAAGGTAAAATCGAATTGGTGGAATGATGATGAGTTTTGCGAATTTCATAAGAGAAAGGGTCATAAGACAAGTAATTGCCATCGATTGAAAAACATTGTACAAGATCTCATTGACAGAGGAGATATTGAGATTGAGGGACATTCATCTAATCAAGAGCATGAGGTGTTTAAGGAACCATTCCCAAAACATGACAAGGGAAAAGGCAAAGTCACAGATGATCAAGCCAATTACACTAGAGCATCTTACAATTATGATTCCACTATCAATCACATCTCAATGGACAATCATATTTCTACCATTACTATCAAAAACAAAAATCCTGAGAATCCTTCTCAAAGACCCAAAATTGTCCTAAAAGGTGTAGGATCTTCGTCCGAATCTACCTCTGAATGTCATGTTACAACCCGTCGAGGTAAGATTACATTGCTAGGTACCTCTACTAAGAATACCAATCTTTCATCAACCAAACCTAAGTACGATCTTGTAGAGCAATTAGGGAAAACACCCGCACTCATCTCTATTCTTGAGCTCTTACGTATATCTCCTGCACATAAAGCTATCCTTGATAAAACCTTGAGAGATACTGTTGTCCCTACTGATCTGAACGTGGACCAGTTTCAAGCCATGGTGGGATACCTATCCGTTCCACACTCCCTCACATTCACAGAAGCCGATGATGCCTCCATAAGTCAGCCTCATAATGCACCCCTACATGTTGAAGCCTTCATACATAAACACCGAATAAAACGAGTCCTGATAGATGGAGGAGCAGGTCTTAATATTTGTACATTGAGTACCATAAGACAATTGGGATATTCTGACAAAGCTGTCAATTCTACAAACAAAATTACCATCAAGGCATATGATGATGAAGAGCGCTCATCCAAAGGCACAGTCACCTTGCCTCTTAGAGTTGGGCCAATTACAAAGGATGTGGTTTGTCAAGTACTTGATCTGGATCTCACATACAACATATTGCTAGGGCGTCCATGGATTCATGAGATGAGAGCAATACCATCTACATATCATCGATGTATCAAGTTTCCACACAATGGAGCTGAAGTGACTGTCAAAGCGGATCCAAATCCATTCATATATTGCAACAATCTACAACCTAGATCAAAAATAACAATCCCAGTCAATTGTGAAGCTATTCCTTCATCGGCATATGTGGATCCTGAATCCTTAAAATCTTCTACATCAAAGCAAACAGAGCTAAAAGAAAAGTTAAAGATTAAAGACATGGGATGTGGTGAGTATATCTTTCATGTTGATCAACTCCCACTATCTCCTAAGGCATTCAGTTGACAGGAACAACCTACAAACAATTTTCAATGCCAAGGAATTGGGTGTGAACCACCTAGTGTTGTGGCTACTAAGTCTGAATGCAAATCTCCTCTAGCGGTGCAAGCAGCTCTTGATATCAATAGTCCTAAGAGTGGTTCCAACAAAGAATCTATTGAGCGTATTGCCAACCCTCTTGAGAGCTCACATAGCCTTACTATTTCATCCACTCATTCCATTTCCACTCCACTCCCAGACTTGGATCAACAAGAATTACAAAAGCCCTTACTCATTGGGGATCAAAAATCAAGCCTTGAAAAGAAAAATTTAAAAGTCAAAAATAAAGAAAAGAGCTTTAGTCCAAATCAAAATCAAAAGCTACTGGACTCAGCAAAAATCAAAGTCAAGGATAAAAATCCTATGAAGCAAAAAGAGAAAGATTTGATATCCCCTAATATCAAAATAACTGGGGGCAAAAGTTCTACAATTGCAAGTCAAAAAGATTACTTGTTGATCCTAAGTCTCCATCATGCTATCCTACTTTCACTTCTTTTCACAATCATAAGCCTTCATAACTCATCCACTTGTTCCACACATCCTTTTCCTTCTGGTGATACATCATGGACCTTTAATGGAGCTTCCTCAAAGGACTTTGTTATCAGAGATGCCCAAACTTCTTCAGGTGACGCGCATATGGGCCTGTGTAGTCCACACACTAGTAATTCTATCTCAGTTCCTTTATCAAGGAAGACAGTCACTCAAGCTACACATCATTCAGTCAAGGAACAATGCAGTTACAATCACAAGGTCAAGCCTCGCACATTTGAGGTAGGTGACTTAGTCCTTAGAGAGAACCCCAAAAATCAGCAAGACAGAGATAAGAAGGGCAAATTTGAACCCAACTGGCTTGGTCCTTACATCATTACAGCAGCATATGGATCTGGGGCATATCAGCTCTCAACTACAGAAGGTGAATCCTTGGAGGATCCTATCAACAGCATGCACCTTCGCAGGTTCTACACATAAGCTCTTTTTGAATATCCTAATGCAAAAATACAAAAAAAATCAAAAAAGTTGAAAAATACAAAAAAATTATAAAACAAAAAAAATCGTTACATGGTGAAAACCTGGCAAACAGGCGCCTTGTGACAACAAAAAAATTGAAAAATCCAAAAAAGTAAAGAGAAATAATTTCGTCCAACGGTGAAAACCACTTCGGTGGCGCCCTGGGCAAGTACCATGGTGAAAACTGGGTCACCAGCGCCATGCGTAGGGACTTTGCTCCTCCCTCTTTCAGGATTCATTTTCATCCTTTCACTTTGCACACACTCACAACCTATTCATTCACAATAAACTTACCCATTCCCATCAGGGCTTGTTATTGATCTACCTAAGATTGGTTAGCCATTCACAACCCTCCCTTTTCACTTCCTTTCCATCCATAATAAATCAGATCCTATCTGTGACTACGGCCGATCCTACGTCTAGTGATGGGTGTGGAACTAAAAACATCACATGTTTCGAGGAGTGCAGTTTCTTCCAGCTTCCTTCAAGTCTGTCCACGCACAATCCGCAATAAAGTAGCATTTGCATCGCAGATCCACAATAAAGTTTCATCTTCTCCGCAATAAAGTATCAGTTTCATGGATTCAGTCAGTTTCAAATGAGACACAGCAGCAACAATGGGCTTCAACAAAATCAAATCTTTCAACAAACTCAGACAACATTATGGTTCAGTGCTATCTATCCTTTTTGTGAAAGTAAACATTGTGACCACAATCAAATAAGACTTATACAAGTGACAAGAGACACTAAACTTGAGGACTACAGTGAATGTTGGTGTCGAGTCTTGATTTTATCTTTTTGGTGACATGTCTTTTAGCTTTTCCAGGATGTCTTTGACTAGAGATTCTATCTCCAGGATGTCTTTGGCTAGAAAGGCGAGGATGGGGTATCGTCACCTATTTGCATTTGCTGTTTGTGGATTGTCTTTTAGTAATGCTATGACTTGTCCAAGGATATGAGGACACTATGAGTCTAGTATGAACTAGGGCATTCCTTGTTTGTGACTGTCTTATCTCCATGCAAACAGGTACAATGACTTTCTGGGCCGAACAAATGCCTCGATTGTCATAACCTATTCTGCCATAATAAGCTCAATGATGATAACGCACAAGAAGCTCTTTCACGTTCATATCTTCTGTCTTCCATCCCCCTTTCTTGATTGACTTCCATTGTCCTTCTCGACTCCGCGTAGCCTGCTATCACATGACTGAGTATAATGACACACCAAAAAACATTTGCATTTCATATAGTTACACCTACATCACCACATATAAGCATTTCATACATACATATAGATATCACAATTGCATCACATCCTGCATACAACACATGTTAGCACATCTCACATTTTCATTATGTAAATAATCATTTGCATTATCATATTCATTTGCATTACATACATTCACATTTGCATCATGCATCTCATATACAACATAAAAGAACAAAAATATATTGCATTGCATCATATAAGCATCCATATCATAAAACATGTATCACATAAGAACATCTCATCAAAAATGGATCATCTCTCATATATAATCAAAAGTGTCATGATACAATGATGTCAAAAGAATCATATGGCTACAAAATCACCCGCAGGTGTCTACAATACAAAAATGGTACAATACTGATACATAGGGAGCCCTCTAAGGCTATGATGAACTCCCTTCCTCGGAGCCGCCTGGCCTCGACGGAGTTTGAGCCCTAGAAGGACCCACCCCAAGATCAACTCTCCTGGCTCCTGTGTCCCCTGCAGCCACCCCTCATGTCGTCCTCTCCAGACAGAGGAACCCACTGATAACTCCTGTCAACACTATTGGTAGTGCTAATCCTGTCCATGTCATGGTATCCCATGCCACATGTCCCACCCTCATCCCTAGTCTTGGATCCTAGAACACTCATCTCAGTGCATCCCTATCTCCGTCTTGATCATAGGGTACTAACTCCCCATCGATCGGTATCCGTAGAATCCTATATACATCCTCCAAGGTGACTGTCATCTCACCCATTGGCAAATGCAAACTACAAGTCTCTGAGTGCCATCTCTCAGCCAGTGCAGTCAACAAACCCATGTTTGCCCAAAACTCAGGCACATATAGTACATGTCACAAGCCCATCTCCTCGATCGCAGCTCAGTCCTCGGCTGTCAACTCAGGTCGCAATCTCTGAGTCGACGGGAATCTCTCTCGTGACTCCAGCATCGGCAAGTACTCCTGCAGTCAAGCAAATCAAATCATGTCAGTCATAGTGGCATTCACTGTTTATCACAAAATGCTACTCGCTATCTAAATGCACATAGCTATTTATCCTAGTGACACTCACTGTTCATCACAAAGTGTTGCTATCTATCCTAGTAGTACTCCCTGTTCATCACAAAGTACTACGTGTGTGACACTCACTGTTCATCACAAAGTGTTACTCACATTTGCACTCCCTGTTCATCACAAAGTGCTGCTCATATTTTAGTACTCCCTGTTCATCACAAAGTACTCTATCTTGGTACTCACTGTTCATCACAAAGTGCCTTGATCTATCTAGTCTTCCTAGAGGACCTGTTTGAGTGTATCCTCTCAGCAACTTATCCAATCGAAACTGTGAACAAAAGCCATCGCTGCTGACTGTTGCTGCTTTATTTTCGCTTTGCACTATGCTCTTGTGACGGTGTAGATGACAATGAGGATGTATTTTCCCCCGTGGTCTATCTTATAGATTGCCCTAGCTCTCATTTTCCGAGTCAGTCTTTCTCATCCCGTGACTTTGTCACTTCATTTGCTCAATCCATTCTAGCCTTTCTTTCTTATCGAGAGATTGTCTGCAATATTTTCAGACATTTTCATCCAATCTCTCGAGGGGGCATATCATTCCCATCTTGGGGCAACTCTGTATCAGTTCATCTTCTTTGAAACAACGCGACAAGCCGCATTGTCTCAAAGAGGGGCAAAATGTAGACACTCAAAATTGTCATGTCTAATTAAATAAATATTTTATTTATTTAATTATCTAAGCCTAATTATTCTATTAATTAAATAAATCTTTATTTATTTAATTAATTCATTTATCCTCTTCTAGCCTTATTTCTCATTTAAATAAATACATTTATTTATTTAAATTATCCATTTCCTAAATTGAATAAATATTTTATTTATTTAATTGCCCTACTTCTACTATTAATTAAATAAATCTTTATTTATTTAATTAATTCATTAGCTTTTTCTACACATGACACATGTCATTCATCTCTTAATTCATACACTACCTACCCCTTTCATTACTTTGGTATTTCTTATACCTACCCTCTAATCCTAGCTGATCTCTCTTTTTACACCTCTCAATCTTAACCCTCCATTTCATATTGTGTCTTCTATTTAAGGAGATGCCTTCTTCATTTTCAAACCCTAATGACTGATTTTGGAGTACTTGGCTACACTACAATTCCACTTGCAACCACATTTCGTTCTTTGTTGAGCTCTTGTGCATACAAAAATCTGAGAGCAAGCATATCAAACAAGATCAATGGAGATAGGAAGAATGGAGATCAAAACCCTTTGAGTGCAATCTATAAGATAGGAAGATTACTGTGTCTCATCTGAAACTGGCAATATATTTAATTCATACACTTTGGGAGTCTAAACAGTCTGCAAACATTGAGTCATCAACACTGTGTCCTCTTGTCACGAAAAACAGTCGAAAAATCAGATTTGGTCACAACAAAACAACTTCACAGATAGAAAAAAATTGCACAAAGTTTACAGAAACGCGTCTGTGTCTGTTTTAACCGCGTCTGGGTCATCTAAGCACGTCTGTAAAGGGCAGAATAGCGTCTGTGTTTTTATCAGCGTCTGTGTTGAACAGAGACACGTCTGTATCTGGAAATCGCGTATGTGAAGTATACATTCGCGTCTGTGTCCACAATTGCAAAAAACTGTTACAGTCCCAGCCAACATCGACAGGAAAATCTCAGAGTCATGTCTGTGTTTAACAGAGTAGCATCTGTGTCTTAAAACCGCGTCTGTGAAGTATACAGAGGCGTCTGTGTCAGGATTTGAAAATTTTAACAGTCAAGCAAACAAAGAAAATCAGTTTCGGCATACTTGAGCTTCTTAGGTTGTCTCTTCAGGTTTAATCTAGCATTCAGCCTGTTCTAAGGTCTTACACAGTCCATCATTGCTTCACATCTCATTTTACATTCATACTTGTCTAAACTTGAGTCAAAAGGTCACTTGCTTGTCCTTATCATACGTGGTCAACACACTACATACTACTACACTTTGCTAAGTGGTCCCTCATCAAGGTTTCTTACCTTTGGGTCTCATTTGGTCTTACTTAGAGTCAAGGTCAGCTTACCTCATCAAGAGAAACTATCCTCTCTTTGGAAGTCACACCTACTCTACTTACATACTTGGTCTTACACTTTGGACATTGCAAGTACACCTCAAGATTCATTTACACTCCATACAACTCTTGGTCTTCCATACTCTTGTCATTTTCATCTAGTTGCTCACATATTGGTCTACCACCTAGTTCATGGTTGAAACCCGCCTTCAAAAATCTAGGAGAATAGCTAAAGAAGCTCAAGAATCTGCAAACATGAGTTCTTATGAGTATGACAATGATCTATTCTACAATCCTGAGCACACTACATTACCAGACATGAATGTTTATAGACACAATCCAAATGTGGAAAGCGCAAATACTATAAACAATGCTACACACAATGACACCGTGGACAATTTTTCAATACTATCAGCAGACATACAAGAATCTATAATGGATCCTCAATTCAATAGATTGGTTGAAGAGATAATGAGGAGAGATCGTCAATACTTTTTAAACATGATGGCACAAAGTGGAGCCAAAATACCGCATGATTTTGACTTATCTCAACTTATGGAAAGTAGACCTTCACAACAAACTCAACATAACATGGATCAAAGGAGACCAAATAGTGGAGGACCAAATAATATGATGCCATAATAGTGTTGACATGGGAGACCAAATAATAGATAGAATCACCTTGGGGAGTTATAAAGAGTATACCCGCTCCTGCCCCATGCTGTGTGTATGAGCCATCAAAGTATAATTGCCATGGCTTTGCAGGTGATATCGTTAGAATGGACTCATCCGGAAATTCTGACTGTAGAGGAACATCATCTATCATGGGAGCATCTGCCAGTTGATCTGCGATGGCTTGTCCTTTTATGGCTTTTCTGTCCACGTATTCAATGTCGAATTCACTCAAGATTATTACCCACTTGGCCAGCCGCCCAGTAAGTGTAGCTTTGTTGAGAAGATATTTTAGTGTATCAATTCTGGCAATCAACCTAGTCTTGTAAGTGAGCATATAATGTGTATGGTGAAAATGGATAACAATGATAACAATATTGAAAGACTAAAATGGATTCAACCACTAAACCCTAGCCTAACAATGAACAAAGATCCACCATAACATATGAAGATAACCTAAGACAATGCAAAATAACTCAAAATCATAAAGATTATACCATCACATGTCCAATAGGGTTTTGATCTCCATTCTTCCTATCTCCATTGATCTTGTTTGATATGCTTGCTCTCAGATTTTTGTATGCACAAGAGCTCAACAAAGAACGGAATGTGGTTGCAAGTGGAATTGTAGTGTAGCCAAGTACTCCAAAATCAGTCATTAGGGTTTTGTCATTAGGGTTTGACAATGAAGAAAGCATCTCCTTAAATAGAAGACACAATAAGAAATGGAGGGTTAAGATTGAGAGGTGTAAAAAGAGAGGTCGGCTAGGATTAGAGGGTAGGTATAAGAAATACCAAAATAATGAAAGGGGTAGGTAGTGTAGGAATTAAGAGATGAATGACATGTGTCATGTGTAGAAAAAGATAATGAATTAATTAAATAAATAAAGATTTATTTAATTAATAGAAGAAGTAGGACAATTAAATAAATAAAATATTTATTTAATTTAGGAAAGGGATAATTTAAATAAATAAATGTATTTATTTAAATGAGAAATAAGGCTAGAAGAGGATAAATGAATTAATTAAATAAATAAAAATTTATTTAATTAATAGAAGAATTAGGCTTAGATAATTAAATAAATAAAATATTTATTTAATTAGACATGACAATTTTGAGTGTCTACAAGTACAAAGATAAGTTAAATGTTAGTTATGCTAAGCTTGATGAGTTATTGAAGAATCAAAGGGACAGTGGAGACACTAGAGGTCTTGGATTTGAGTATGGAGAAAGCTTTGGTACTGTAAATCAGGATGATACATCTGGTCAGAAGAACAATCAAGAGAATTCACCAGTCAACTGGAATCGGAGGCCATCGGTAAGGCAACCTAATGCACATAAATTTAATGGTAGATTTTTTGTTTGCAATAAGTTTGGTCATATGGCAAGTCAATGCAGAAATAGAGTCAATCAAAATAATAATTCTGGTATCGGTCAGTGTTTCAATTGCAAAAAGTATGGTCATAAGACAACAGATTGTAGAATGAATGTGAAATGCCATACATGTGTAAAGTTTGGACATATGGCTAATCAATGTAGGTCAAGGAATGATCAAGGTTACATCAAGGAAATTCAAAAGAACAATGTCACTTGTTATGCATGCAACAAAGTAGGACTTATTGCTAAATTTTGTAGAAGCAAGAACTTACTAGAAGGGAATGAAAAATCTAATGAGAAGGGAAAGCAAAAGGTTGATGATATTCAGAAGGAGCATGAGAAGAAGTGGGCTATGAATTTTGAGGATCAATCGACAGAATCAAATACCCCAGATATTCATCTGGTTGAAGAAAGTACCTCGATTACTCAACCGACAGAGTAGAAATGTTTTCGTACCAGCAGAAAAACTCATCTGGTATTTAAGGCATTTGCCTTAGGGGGAGGCAAATTGATGATAGATCTTGCACTGGCCCTAGTAGTGGTCTAAAAGCTTGTTTCAGATTTTGGAGTAGTCAGTTTGAAGGTTAACTAGCGAAGATTTTTTGGATCTTGGATCTAGTTTGGTTTATTGGTAAGTCACTTTATGAGTTATGGTTTGGTCATACATCTACAGTTAAGTTTTTCAGAATCTTTGGTAGTGAATTGGAAATTTTGATCCTAGATGTGATGAAGGAATATTTCTTGGTTATTCAAATGAAAGCAAAGCATATAGATGTTATAACAAAAGATTGCAGAGAATTGTGGAGAGTGTTAATGTAAAGGTGGATGAGCAGTACAAAGGTCAAATCAAAACTTATGAGAGAGAACTGGAAGTGGAAATGATCATAACTAAATCGATAACACCTGTACAAGAATAGAATGTTGAACCAGTTACCCTGACAGTATCAAAAAATTCAACAGTAACTGAAGATCAGAGAAAAGCAATAGAAAGTCAGAAGACTCCTAGGTATGTAAGGTTGAATCATTCATAAGATTGGGTAATTGGACAAGGAGAAGGTGTTAGACAGTTCAAATAGCTGGAAGACAACTGAGAGGGGGGGTGAATCAGTTGTCACAGATTACAAGAACATTTAGCAATTAAAACTATTGGCATTTTTTATGTTTATGTTGTAGTTATCATTGATGGACACACACTTGCTTTGAGATCACTTTCTATGTCTGAGTTATGCTCAACCGGTATTTGTTCCAAACCAGTATTATGTATTATAGTCTTTAGGCTATCGGTGTTTTGTAGAAAGTGTTTACCGATCTCAAGCGGTATGAAGACCTCAAGCAGTTCGAGGATCTCAAGCGGAGCGAAGAGACTAAAGCGGCAGTTATCATTTTCCCAGTCTTCATTTTTGGACAACCGGTAATCGGTAAAGTTGTATGAATCGGTAATACTCTGTGATGAGTTACCAATCGGTATTTTTGTGATGAGCTACCATCCACTGACACTTTGACGGTGATTTGTGTCATGTTATCAAATGCATCTAGATGCAATGAACCTAGGAACTTGCAATGTAATCCTATTGGACCGACATGAAATCAAATTCCTTTTAAGGACATCATGTCTAGGGTTTTAGAAGATGTAGTTGTTAGGGTTTTTGGTGGTTGATGAGTTTTTGTATGTGTGATCTTAGAAGAGAAGATCAAGTCTGTCTGTTGTAACAGAGTGTGGATTTACTGAAGATTGAAGTAATACTGAAATGCATTAGCAATGAGCTATCATGGATCTAACCAAGCAGACTGTGCTATTTGCTAGATCATTCACTTGTTGATTACTCACATCTTTGACAAGTCTGAAACCCTTAACTGAGTAGGCCCAGAAAAACCTTTGTAAATCCTCTAACAAGGTGGTTCACATCTATGGATCTGAAATCCTCTCACAAGGTAGTCTTTAATCAGACTTATCTCCTAACAGAGATTGAGATTCCTAAGAGGATCTATTCTGGTGAAGAACATTGTATGACCTTAACCGATCTGGTTACTATTCTGCAGATAGTTACTTGTGAGTTTCATCTCACCGTGGTTTTTCCCATTTGGGTTTCCACGTCAAAATCTCTTGTGTTATGGTGATTGTGCTTCTGTGAGTGAATGCCTTATTTGTTGTTTGGTTTGCATTTGTGTTAACTGGTTTGTTAGTAAAACTGTTATACCGGTTTACTGATAAATTGTTTAAGTGTTTAAGTTCAGTATGCTTTGGTATACTAATTCACCCCACCCCCCCCCCTCTTAGTATTCATCAATTGGTATCAGAGCCAACCTTTCTATAAGTTTAACCACTTGGAAAGAGATATGGGGGAATACATTGTGAGGGAACTTACTCATCAGCTCACTCAGTCTGAGAAAGCCTATGATGAACTCAAAGTCAAGTATAAGGCCTCTCTGGAAAAAAGGAGAGAACATGCTGAGAAACTGATGGAGCTAACTAAAAACAGTTCCTCTGATGAAGTAGACATGGAAGCCCTAGTTGAAGAATTTGAAAAGATGAATGAGTCTAATGCCAACCCGAGAAGGGAACTTGAAGGACTGACTATCAGGATGTGTCAAGAGCTTGAGAACCGGAGAAAAGTTGAAGATCTGGTAAAAGACAAAGATCATGAGATCTCCAAGTTGAAGCAAGAAATCAGTGCACTTACCGCTCATCGCCAAGAGAGCAAAGTGGAAAAAGAGGAAATGCAAGGTGAAATAAAAATGGATATTTCTAAGAATGCAACCTTGAAGGAATCCAATGCTGGTATTACTAAAGAACTCACTGAGTCAAAGGAAATACTTGCCAAATTCAATAAGAGCACTGTTAAGCTAGAACAAAAGCTTGAATCAGCAAAACCGGTGAAGAATACCACTGGACTTGGTTTTTCTGGTTATGAGGAAGGAGAGACCTCTAGAGAAAAAGATGTAGCATCAAATAAGCAACCGACACCAAAGGATAAAGGTAAGAAAAAGTTCAAACCTATTTGCTTTAATTGTCTCAAGGAAGGACATACTGCTAATGTATGTAGAAACAAGGCTTACAATAACTTTCCTTACTTTCTAAACAATAAGCCTAGATCTAATAGATTCAATGGAAATTGTTATGCATGCAACAAGTCTGGGCATAAAGCATTTGAATGCAGGTTTGTCATGCACAACACTGGAAGGTATCCTCAAAGGAGTCAAGGAGTCTTTCCTGAACCCTCTGGGAACCAAAATCCAAACTGATTTAATACCTATAATCATCAGTCAGGAAGCGGTGGCTATCAAGCGGCAATTGGATGGAGAGAAACCTATTTGATCTATCATGGTAGTGGTCACACAGTTGCAACATGGAGAAGGAAGAATGGAAACACGAATAATGGACCTTGGAGAGCACCTGGAATGGTTTTCCATCATTGCAACAAACCGGGTTATATAGCAAGATTATGCAGAACGAGAAAGAATATATCAGATGATATATCGGTCACTCCAGAAGGAAAGATTGATGTTGAAACTATTCAAGCGGATATGAAGAAAACCTAGAAAAAGAATCCAAAAGAAGTGTCTCTAGAAGAACCGATTTCTGCACCTGGTGTGGAAATCTCTGAACCAGCAAACTAAGCTATAGGAAAGCTTAGGGGGAAACAAATGGGTAAAATATTTTGAACCCCCAGTTTACACTGGTAAAAGACCTTAACCGGTATGTGATACCTGTCAATTGGCTGAAGACCGGAAACGATAAAAGGCAAATTAGGGTTTACGCCCTAATGATGGAGCATTTATTATGGTAGGTGGAGAATTCATTTAAAAGGGATTTTCAAGTCATTTTCACTTATCATTTTTTGAGTGAAGAAGTTTTCAAGTGCAGAGCGACAAAAGACGACTTGTCTTGCAATTCGGAGAGATTTCAAAACCTTGAAGAAGAATCTAAAGATAACATCAATCGATCAAGTGTAGAACTCAAAACGGTAACCCAGCAACTAAAGTAGTGAGTGGCGAAGCGGAATTTGCAAGACATAAATCTTGACTTTCGAAGGTATTTTTTGAGTTTCTCTATTTATCATAGCTTTAGCATCGCACTCTAGTTCTAGTGCACCCGTTGATTCAGTAGATTTCATCCAACGAAAGGCAAAATATAATGCACTATCCCAAATACCCACTGGTGTTATAGTTGAGGAAGGTATTTTGGATTACATTGACTGTAAAATTGAAGACCTAGGATCTCTAGTGATCCATTCTCAGTTGAGTTTGTTCTGCGGGAAGGACAAGAAGATCAAACCAGAATTCAGCATCTTGGAAAAGAAGAAGCTTCACAATGCAGTCTATTTTCTTGAAGAATTCACAGATGATCACATCCGCATCATTCTAAGCATCACATCCGCATCATTCTAAGCAGAGTGCATGGTGACAAAATGTATTTGGAGCGGACACATGACATCACACCAGAAGCAATTCATGTCGTCACTGGTTTCTATAACGTTGGAGAAGTGCCAGTCCTAAGGAAGATCAGCAAGACCGAAATGACCAAGCTCACTGATTCTGTGAGTGACCAACGGGGAATGACCATCAATACCATCAAGGACAATCTGGTCAAGTATGCCTGCATGGTGATAGGTTACCGGACATTCCATGCTAGTAGAATTAACTCTGTCTCTACTGCAGCGGTAAATGTTGGCTACAGGATGATCATGGAAGGGCAGCTACTGGTGAACCTGAATTCAATCAAACAGGACAATGCCTTGAGATTTAAATTCAGACAACTATTGGTCGGATTGTTCTTCTACTTCCAAGGTTACTTCCCAGGAGTCGATGATATTCAGTGGTTTGCTGACCAACCGGTTACAAAGCAAATCAGGGAAAGTCTTCAAGCGGTTGGAACCGATTATCCTGAAGTCCTAAACAAATATTTTGATGAGTTCAGATGCAAGATGAGCCAAAGGGTGAGAATATCTAGTGACATTGTCAAGAAGTATGAAGAGGACATTTTCTTTATCATCAAAGTAGATGAGTGCATAATGGAGGCTGTTGAGCCCAGAAAGAAAGAAGTGGAGCCTATGGGTTATGAGGTGATGTACGACATACTAAACGGGTATTCTTCTACCCTACTTGCCTCACCGCTTGATCCTAAAATGAAGAGAACCGGCACCTATAAGGGTTACACCAGTTGAGGAGCCCTTAGTAAAGAAAGGAAAGGCAGTACCATCTGTATCAGCACCGATTACTTTAGCGAGTCCTAAAGTGACCAAGTGGTCATTGGCAAAGAAGAAACTGGAAGTTGCACCCACCAAAGTATTTGAGAGAAAGTGGAAGACAAAAGGCAACACACCGAACTCAGAAGATACATAATCTGAAGAAAAGCCTAAGAAGACTAGGCAAACAAGAAAGAAGACAAAGACAACCAGCAATGAACCGACATCATCAGCACTAGTAAATATTGATATTTCCTCCTACAAACCTTTGACACATTGTCAAAGAACTATTAAGAACATTAGGAGAAAAGTGTTGAGTGATTTGGCAGATTGTTTTGATGATTTCAATGATAATGAGAAGGAGGAAGTAGAATAGGAAGTCATTCAATATTTATGTATTAATGACCGGTCACCATCAGAAATTAAATCTGTGACACCGGATTTTTTATATAATTCTTTATATAACAAATGGCGCATTTCCATAGAAAAGGAACAAGAGATAAGAGAGGAAATATTTGCTCAACATTTTCCTGATGTGTCTAATTTTGAACTTTATGAAGTTATCAAAAAATATAAAGGCGTCTTCTTTATACAAAGAAGGAGACTCTTGTTTCTAGAAGGGAAAGTCCCTGAGGTGGTAAAAGATACCCACTCTCATGCCCAGGTAGCTTTGAGATTGCACCAAGTGTCTGAAGCCAACAAAAAGGCTAAACAAGAACCGAAAATAGCAATACCGGATGAGGTGTATAACAGTGAAGGAAAACAGGTCACTGAGCAAATGGACCCTATTGATGTTGATGCTGTGGATGGTGAATATGTTACTCCAGATACACCAACAGAAACAACAGGATACGAGAAATAGGAAGAGGAGAAGAGAAATGAAGAAGAGAAGAGAAATGAAGAAGAGAAGAGAAATGAAGAAGAGAAGAGAAAAGAGGAAGAGGAGAAGAAGAAGAAGAAGGAACAAGACAAGAAACAGGAAGAGGAGAAGAAGAAGAAGGAAGAAGACAAGAAACAAGAAGAGGAGAAGAAGAAGAAGGAAGAGGAGAGGAAAGAAGAGGAGAAGTAGAAAGAAGAAGAAAGGAAGAAGGAAGAAGAGAAAAGAAAGAAAGAAGCTGAGGAGCAGAAGAAGGTAGAAGGAGATAAGCAAAAAGCCAAGGAAAAGGAGGAAGCGGCAAAGAGTGTACATGTAGAGACCCCAAAGGCAACCGGTGGTAAAGCCAAACCGGTTGACATCACTAGTCCCATTGAGCTCCAGTCTGCAAATGAAACAAAGCTACTGTAGAGTATTAAGCTTTCTCAAGAGTGACTGGAAGCACTAAGGAGGAAAAAGGAGGAAGATGTGATTCAAACTGTGGTGGAAACTCTCACTAGTTTGATTCCTGGTACCAATCTCCCAAGTACCAATTCCTCTCTAGCTCAATTGAAGCTCCTATGCATAGTTGTAGAGGACCAAGTGCAATGTCTGGAAGATGTTGTTGAAGCCAATGCTCAAAAGAAGCATCAAAAGGCTCTGAACACTGCCATGGTGAAGAAGTTGAATGAGCTCTGGTCCGAAATTTAGAAGGCACAAAAGGACATAAGAGATGCTCTAGATGAGGGGAATCTACTGCTCAGTAAGATATGTCAACCTCATCTATTATGTCATGATGTGCTTTCTTAGAAAGACAAACTACAAACTGATTTGCAGACATACATAAGCACCTTCAAGACGCCCTATGAATCCTTCACCGCTTATGGGCAAACCGTTCACCGGTTTCAACTCCAGTTTGCAAGAATAGAGTTAGAGATCAGCAACCGGACTTGAGATTTGCAGGAACTTCAACTGGTTCTACTACCAAGACTGCAAATACTTCAGAAATGTTATCTCAATCTGGATGCCTTAACGGTCACTCAAGAGATGAGTACATTGGACGCCATGGAGGAACAGGTATCCCAGATGCAAATGGAAAGTGAGGTTGCTACCTCATTGCTTGAGTCATGGTCTTTATCCATGAAGACATTTATGCAGGACTTTAAATCAGTTTTTGACAACTTTCACTCTTTATTGTCATAAACTCTTATGATTTTAATGGTAATGGAAACAGGGGTTATTCAGCTGTACTTTGTCATTGTTGGCAAAGGGGGAGTAGTATTATGTATTTAAAATTTTGATGCATGTTATGTATACTTTCATGTTTATCTCTGTAAGGGAGTAGTATACATTGTATTTTCTACAAAAGGGGTAGTGTATATGCTTAGGGGGAGTAATTTTGATTATGGCATATTTTTGTTGTAAAACACATAGATGTCAAAATTTTTCCTAAGTGTTGCCATCAATGCCAAAGGGGGAGATTGTTGGCATTTTTGATGTTTATGTTGTGGTTGTCATTGATGGACACACACTTGCTTTGAGATCACTTTCTATGTATGAGTTATGCTCAGCCGGTATTTGTTCCAAACTGGTATTATGTATTATAGTCTTTAGGCTATCGGTGTTTTGCAGAAAGTGTTTACCGATCTCAAGCGGTATGAAGACCTCAAGCGGTTCGAGGATCTCAAGTGGAGCGAAGAGACTGAAGCAGCATTTATCATTTTCCCAGTCTTCATTTTTGGACAACCGGTAATCGGTAAAGTTGTATGAACCGGTAATACTCTGTGATGAGTTACCAACCGATATTTTTGTGATGAGTTACCATCCACCGACACTTTTACGGTGATTTGTGTCGTGTTATCAAATTCGTTTAGATGCAATGAACCTAGGAACTTGCAATGTAATCCTATTGGACCGACATCAAATCATATTCCTTTTAAGGACATCATGTCTAGGGTTTTAGAAGATGTAGATGTTAGGGTTTTTGGTGGTTGATGAGTTTTTGTATGTACGATCTTAGAAGAGAAGATCAAGTTTGTGTGCTGTAACAGAGTGTGGATTTACTAAAGGCTAAAGTAATGTTGAAATGCATTAGCAATGAGCTATCATGGATCTAACCAAGCAGACTGTGCTATTTGCTAGATCATTCACTTGTTGATTACTCACATCTTCGACAAGTCTGAAACCCTTAACCGGGTAGGCCCAGAAAAGCCTTTGTAAATCCTCTAACAAGGTGGTTCACATCTATGGATCTGAAATCCTCTCACAAGATAGTCTTTAATTGGACTTATCTCCTAACAGAGATTGAGATTCCTAACAGGATCTATTCTGGTGAAGAACATTGTATGACCTTAACCGGTCTGGTTACTACTCTGCAGATAGTTACTTGTGAGTTTCATCTCACCGTGGTTTTTCCCATTGGGTTTCCACATCAAAATCTCTTGTGTTATGGTGATTGTGCTTCTGTGGCTGAATGCCTTATTTGTTGTTTGGTTTGCATTTGTGTTAACCGGTTTGTTAGTAAAACTATTATACCGGTTTACTGATAAATTGTTTAAGTGTTTAAGTTCAGTATTCTTTGGTATACTGATTCCCCCCCCCCTCTTAGTATTCATCAAAAATGTCAATACCCAAACCCAAAACATTAATACCAAAATACTTAAACCAAATAACAGAATAGCAGTTAAACCAATTAAGCATAAACAATAATCACAGAATAAATACCATTCACATGACACCACGATTTATACATGGAAAACCTAGTAAAGGGAAAAACCATGGTGGGAAGCCTACCCACAGTCAGATAATACTTCTACAATAAGTATGTGAATTACAATTGAGGGGCCTACACTTGTAGGAAGGCCAACAGCCTAGAGCGCACTGCTCATCACAAAAGATAGCTCCAAATGAATTGGATGAACTTGAACTATTAGACGCCATAGGATCTTCCTCAAGCGGTTAAGCTTTCTACAGAGAGGACCAAAGCTCGTATACCAACTGTTAGAAAGTTCAAATAATCAGAAGACAACTGAGAGGGGGGTGAATCAGTTGTCACAGATTACCAAAACATTTAGCAATTAAAACTTCAATACCGGAACCCAAAACATTAATATCGGAATGCTTAAACCAAATATTGAAATATAAGTTAAACCACTTAAGCATAAACATTAATCATAGAATAAATACCATCCACATGACACCAAGATTTATACATGGAAAACCCAGTAAAGGGAAAAACTACGGTGGGAAGCCTACCCATAGTCAAATAATACTTTTGCAGTAAGTATGTGAATTACAATTGAGGGGCTTGCATTTGCAAGAAATCCAACAACCTAGACCACACTGCTCATCACAAAAGGAGTCTCACTGACTACATAGAAACCCAGACTACAATCCAGAAGAGGTGTTGAACTGCAAAGATAGCATCTCCTATGCCTGAGTACAATTTTGGTTAAGCTCAATACCGGAAGACTAAATCCTCTTACATAAACCCAATTTGATCTCAAGAAATCCTCTACCTGAATGATATTACATTATTCGCACATTACATCTGTTGACCATAACCATATATGATCTACAATGAGATCTTACATCACATATATACAAACCCTCGAACATAAACAATCAGGTCGGCCACCAGACAATAAACCAAATACATAATTACAAAAAATGTTGGCCTTAGACCAAACAAATAATGTCTAACACAAGACATCCTGGAAACACATTGAGAGGTTCAATCCACATGTTACATTAAGTCGGTCCATAACCTAGATCAATCGGGACCCAATATAGGTCCACACGCTAAAGCAATGATCTCCATTGGCCAAGTCTCGAACATGATCACCAAAAACATCCTAAAACTCCACCAGAAGCTGCACCAACACCACTTACGCATATCATCAAAGATCTTCATCAAAAGCTCTGTCAATGAAACCCTCACCGGAACCACAAGCCAAGCTTCCAAGCAAGCAAGATAGCATGCGGTCATCAGACCAAAACCAACTTACTAAATATGAACATGAGTATCATGAATAAGCCAATTCCATAACCAAATCATACCGGAGCCTACTATATCATGCTGGATCCAAACCTACCAGAAACTACTCAACCTACCAGAACCAGAAGGGTGTTGGTAAAGCATCTAAACAACTAGTGTTGACATTAATGACAAAACATCAATGCAACACATAATCAATTCATCCAAATGCCCAACAATCTCCCCCTTTAGCATTGATGACAACACTAGATGTAAAAAACATCTAAGTACCACGAAATGCCAAACAAGTCTCTCCCAATAGAATACAGCCAACAATCTCCCACATACAGATGTAGCAATGAAGTTCTGAAACAATGACCAAACTCCCCTTGTGAATGATGTCTTTGTAAAGCTCTAAATTATACATATATCTCTCCTTGTAATGTATACAACTACTTAAGTTTTTCTTTTTCACATCAACATCTCTCTCTTTGACATCAATGTAACAAATCTGACAAAAATATCAAAGCAAAAATATAAACCATTAAATCACAAAGCTGACTACTCCCCCTGAGCAATACCATCCCCACATCAGTGTCGAAATAAAAAATATCTCTGATAATGCATACCGGACTAATGCCAAACCACATCAATAAAGTCTCTATCAGAGGGGCATAAACTCCCAATCCGTGTCTGAAGTACTCAAATGATTCCTTTGGCAAATGTTTAGTGAAGATATCTACAATCTGCTCTTTGGTGTTCACATAAATCAATTTGACTTCATTTGCTTCCACCTTTTTCTTCAAAAAGTTGTACTTGATAGATATGTGCTTTGTCTTAGAATAAAATACCAGATTCTTTGATATATCAATTGTAGCAGAGTTATCATAGTGAATAACTATCGGTCTAGTGCAATGCACTTTGATATCTTTCAACATTTGCTTCATCCATAAAACCTGTGTACAGTTAGTAGCAGCGGCAACATACTCAGCTTCAACAGTAGATAAAGTACATGATTGTTTCTTGATGATCCATGAAACCAACTTCTTTCCAAGAAAGAAATCTCCACCAGAAGTACTTTTTCGATCATCAACATCTCCAGCCCAATCAGCATCTGTATATGCACATAAGTAAAGTCATCATCTTTAGGGTACCACAAACCATATTCTGATGTACCTTGTAAGTATCTAAAAATATTTTCACCGCACTCTCATGATTTTCTTTAGGATCACTCTAAAATCTTGATACAATACAAACAACATTCATTATGTCAGACTTAGTCTGAGTCAAATAAAGAAGACCTCCAATCATAGATTTGTATCTTGTAGGATTTACTGGTGCAGAAACATATTTTCTTGTCAATTTCTCACTTGTAACCATAGGAGTACTTATCGGTTTAAAATCTCCCATACCAAATTTCTTCAACAATTCCCTAGCATACTTAGTTTTACAGATGAAAATACCTTTATCAGTTTGAGTAATCTGCAAACCTAAGAAAAATTTTCAATTCCCCAATCATAGACATTTCAAATTGTTTCTCCATATTCTTAGAAAATTGCATGCATAACTTATCTTCACCTCCAAAAATAATGTCATCAACAAATACTTCAATAATCAGTAAATCATTATCAGTGATCTTATAATATAAATTACTATCAATATTACCCTTAGTAAATCCAAGCTTCAAAAGATATTTATCCAACCTTGCATACCAAGCTCTAGGTGCCTGTTTCAATCCATATAAAGCTTTCCTTAACCTGCAAACCATGTTTGTATCATCTTATAGTGAAAAACCATCAGGTTTCTCATTATAAACTTCCTCATCAAGATCCCCATTCAAAAATGCACACTTAACATCCATCTGATAAACCTTGTAGTTCTTATGGGCAGCATAGGCAAGAAATAATCTTACAACTTCAATCCTAGATATAGGTACAAAAGTCTCACCATAATCAATTCCTTCCTTCTGAGAATATCCTTTACAAACCAATCTAGCCTTATTCCTTACAACTTGACCATCCTCATTCAATTTATTCCTAAAAAACCATTTAGTTCCAATAACATTCTTATTTTTAGGTTGGGGAACCAAAGTCACTATGTTATTTTTCTCAATCTGATCTAATTATTCTTCCATAGCTTTCAACCAATATTCATCTTTACATGCCTCAATTATTGATACTGGTTCAACTTGATAAATTGAACATATCTCATTAGTTGTCAGTCTTCTTGTTGTCATTGCTCCATTGTTATTATCCCCAATGATATGATCTTCTGAATGATTCAATCTCACATACCTAGGAGTCTTCTAACTCTTTGTTCCTCTTCCTAGTTCTTCAGTTACTGTAGAATTTTCTGATACTGCTGGAGTAACTGGTTCAACACTCTATTCTAGTAAAGGTGCTACTGATTCAGATATAATCATTTCCACTGCTAGTTCCTTCTCATAAACTCTGATTTGACCTCTATTCAGCTCATCCACCTTGACATTAGCACTCTCCACAATTCTCTGCAATCTCTTGTTATAACATCTATATGCCTTACTTTCATTAGAATAAGCAATAAATATGCCTTCATCACATCTAGGATCAAATTTTCCAATGATATCATCTCTCATGATATAACATTTACCACCAAATATTCTGAAATACTTAACTGTAGGTGTATTTCCAAACCATAATTCATAAGGTGTCTTACCAGTTTCTCCTTTGATATGTACTATGTTGAATGTATAAATGAATGTGCTCATTGCTTCTCTCCAGTAGATATGAGGTAGACTATCTTCCATCATCATTGTTCTAGAAGCATCCAAGATAGTTATGTCTTTCCCTTCCACAAGTCCATTTTGCTGAGGTGTCAAGGGAGCAAAAAATTGTCTCCTTATACCATGCTTCTCACAAAAGTTATTAAACTCACCAGATGTGAATTCTCCACCATGATCTGCCTCAAACATTTAATCTTCAATCTTGTCTCAGTTTCCACTTTAGCCTCAAAGATTTTAAACTTTTCAAATACTTCATATTTTTCCCTTAGAAAAGTAACCCACATCATTCTAGAATAATCATCAATGATTAGCATGAAATATCTATCACCTTGAAAACTTTTAACTCTATGAGGGCCACACAAATCAGTACGAATAAGATCAAGAAAATCATTAGATTTATCTTGTATGCTCCAAAAAGAGGTTCTGACCTGTTTTCCCATTTGACATTCTTTACATACTGGATTATAGGGCTTCACAATCTTAGGTATATCTCTAATTTCCTTAGTTGAACTGATCTTCACAATGCAATCAAAATTCACATGACATAGCCTTTTATGCCATAGCCAACTCTCATTAATTTATGAAATCAAACATGTCTTCTCACCGGAATTCAAATGAAATATATTACCTTTTGTTTGTGTATCGGTTGCAATCTCCAAACCAGATCTGTTAATAATTTTGCATTTTCCAACCTTGAACTGTAATTGAAATCCATTATCCACCAATTGTCCTTCACTCAAAATATTATGCCTTAAACCTTCAACATAATAAACATTGTCAGTATTGTTCTTACCATCCAATGATATAGTTCCTTTTCCTTTGATCATACATGCTTTGTCATCTCCAAATCTAACCAGACCACCATCAAATTCTTGCAAAGATAGAAACTTCCCTTTATCTCCAATCATATGATGTGAACAACCACTGTCAATTACCCATTCATCCTTGTCATCAATTTTAGCAGCAAGTGCCTTTTCTTCAGGTACATTCTCTTCCAGTGCTGAAATATCTTCCTTGATAGCCAGGAACACACATTCCTTCCCATTGTCGGAACAACTAGCAGAGTCTCATGTCGGTTCATCATCAGAATCAGTAATTCCTTCCTCATCCGCTATGTAGCATGATTTGTCTTTGTTTTTCCTATACTTATACTTGTTTTGATATCTAGGGTTAGCCTTAAAATATCTTCTAACTCTTTCTTCAAATCTTGAATTCCTTTCAGGACATCTAGATACAAAATGACCAATCTTATTACATGCAAAACATTTAAAAGGTGTTTTTCCTTCATACTTACTTCTTACCGGTCCTTTAGGTACTCTTCTAGAAAATAGTGCTTCAAGTTGCTCAAACTCATCATCTTCTCTTTTCATATCATCCAATTCCTTTGCATATAAATCTTTCCAAACTTGCTTATCGATTGTTGATGCAGATGCATGAAAAGCAAGTTCAAACTTCACAGCTCCAAAAGGTCCAAATTCTTCAAGCTAAAAAGAAAATAATTTCCCAACCATGGTATCTCTATTGACAGATGTATTAGTCATTGTTCTTAACTCATTAATAGTAGTAGCCTTCATCTTGTAAGCCAATGGTAGGGCTCTCAAAACTTTAGAAATAATTTCATCTTCACTCAGAGTTCCACCACAACATTGAATTCCCATAACAATCTCATTTATCCTTTCCATGAATGCAGTAATCCTTTCATCTTCTTCCATCTTCAGGTTTTCATATCTCACCCGATAACCATCAAGTTTAGTAATCTTCACTATAGGGTCATCCTCATTAATGTTGGCCATTTGGTGGAATTGATTATGTGTTGCATTGATGTTTTGTCATTGATGCCAATGCTAGCTATTTGGATGCTTTACCGACACCCTTCTGGTCTCGATAGGTTGAGTGGTTTCTGGTTGACTTGGATCTAGCATGATCCAGTAGGCTCTAGTATAGTTTGGTGATGGAATTGGCTTGTTCATGATACTCATGCTCATATTTGGTCAATTGGTTTTGGTCTGGTGATTGGATGCTATCTTTCTTGCTTAGAAGCTTGGTTTCTAGTTTCGGCGAGGGTTTCACCGACAAAACTTTTGGTGGAGATCTTTGATGAATTGTATAAGTGGTGTTGGTGCAGCTTTTGGTGGAGTTTTAGGATGTTGTTGGTGATCATGTCTGAGACTTGGCGGATGGAGATTATTGTTGTAGCGTGTGGACCTATATTGGGTCCTAGTTGATCTAGGTTATGGACTGGCTTTAATGTAACATGTGGATTGGACCTCTCTATGTATTTCTGGGATGTCTTATGTGTTGGATATTATTTGTTTGGTCTAAGGCCGACATGGTTTGTAATTATGTAATTGGTTTATTGTCTGGTGGTTGACCTAATTGTTTATGGTCGAGGGTTTGTATATATAGATGTAATATCTCATTGTAGATCATGATGGTTATTGTTAGAGGTCATGGTCAAGGAATGTAATGTACGAATAATGTAATATCATTTAGGTAGAGGAGTTGGTCGATCATTGGAGATTGAATTGGGTTTATGTAAGAGGATTTAGTCCTCCGGTATTGAGCTTAACCGAAATTGTACTCAGGCATAGGAGATGTTATTTTTCGCAATTCAACAATTCTCTGGATTGTAGTCTAGACTTATATGTAGTTAGTGAGGCTCCTTTTGTGATGAGCAATGCGCTCTAGGTTGTTGGCCTTTTTGCAAGTGCAGGCTCCTTAATTGTAATTCACATACTGACTATAGAAGTATTATCTGAGTATGGGTAGGCTTCCCACTGTAGTTTTTCCCTTTACCGGATTTTCCACGTACAAATCTTGGTGTTATGTGGATGGATTTTATTCTGTGATTATTATTTATGCTTAATTGGTTTAACTGATATTCTGCTATTAATGTTTTGGGTTTTGGTATTAAAGTTTAAATTGATAAATGGTTCTGGTAATCTCTGACAAATGATTCAGACCTTTTGGAGCTGTGGAGTCTGAACCTTCTTTTCTTGCATCTACAAACGGTAAGCAAGACTTTGTATACAAAGGAATTGGAAGATATGAAGAGAGAAGATGATGAGTTTGAAAAACTTGAAGCACTATTTGCTAGAAGAGTACCTAAAGGACCGGTAGGAAGTAAGTATGAAGGAAAAGTACCTTTTAAGTGCTTTGCATGTAATAAGATTGGTCATTTTGCATCTAGATGTCCTGAAAGAAATTCAAGATTTGAAGAAAGAGCTAGAAGATCATTTAAGCCTAACCCTAGATATCAGAACAAGTATAAATATAAGAAAAATAGAGACAAATCATGATACATAGCGGATGAGGAAGGCATTACAGATTCTGATGATGAACCGACAGAAGACTCTTCTAGTGGATCCAACAATGGGAAGGAATAGGTGTTCCTAGCACTGGAAGAGAAAGTACCTGAAGTGAAGGCACTTTCTACTAAAATTGAAGATAAGGATGAATGGGTAATTGATAGTGGTTGTTCACATCATATGGCTGGAGATAAAGGGAAGTTTTTGTCTTTGTAAGAATTTGATGGTGGTCTAGTTAGATTTGGAGATGACAACGCATGTATGATCAAAGGAAAAGGAACTATATCATTGGATGGTAAGAACAATACTGACAATGTTTATTATGTTGAAGGTTTAAGGCATAATATTTCGAGTGTAGGACAATTGGTAGACAAGGGATTTCAATTACAGTTCAAGGATGGAAAATGCAAAATCATTAACAGATCTAGTTTGGAGATTGCAACTGGTACATAGACAAAAGGTAATATATTTCATTTGAACTCTGGTGAGAAGACATGTTTGATTACATGGATTGATGAGAGATGGATATGGCATAAAAGGTTGTGTCATGTGAATTTTGATTGCATTGTGAAGATCAATTCAACTAAGGCAGTTATTGATATTCCTAAGATTATGAAATCCTATAATCCAGTATGTAAAGAATGTCAAATGGGTAAATAGGTCAGGGAGTATACAAGATAAATCAAATGATGTTCTTGATCTTATTCATAATGATTTGTGTGGCCCTGCTAGAGTTAAAAGTTTTCAAGGTGATAGATATTTCATGCTAATCATTGATGATTATTCTAGAATGATGTGGGTTACTTTTCTAAAACAAAAATCTGAAGCATTTGAAAGTTTTAAAATCTTTAAGGCTAAAGTGGAAACTGAGATAGGATTGAAGATTAAATGTTTGAGATCAAGATCATGGTGGATAATTCACATCCGGTGAGTTTAACAACTTTTGTGACAAGCATGGTATAAGAAGACAATTTTCTGCTCCTCGGACACCTCAACATAATGGAGTTGTGGAAAGGAAGAACAAAACTATCTTGGATGATGGTAGAACAATGATGATGGAAGCTAGTCTACCTTATATATACTGGAGAGAAGCAGTGAGTACAATGGTTTATACATTCAACAGAGTACATATCAAACAAGAAACTGGTAAGATACCTTATGAATTATGGTTTGGCAATACACCTACAGTTAAGTATTTCAGAATTTTTTAGTAAATGTTATATCAGGAGAGATGATATCATTGGGAAATATGATCCTAGATGTAATGAAGGCATATTTCTTGGTTATTCTAATGAAAGAAAAGAATATAGATGTTATAACAAGAGATTGCAGAGAATTGTGGAGAGTGCTAATGTCAAAGTAGATGAGTTGAATAGAAGTCAAATAAAAGTTGATGAGAAGGAACCAGTAGTGCAAATGATTATATCTGAACTGGTAGCACCTTTACCAGAACATAGAGTTGAACCAGTTACTCTGGCAGTATCAGAGAATTCTACAGTAACTAAAGAACAGGGAAGAGGAACTGTAAGTCAGAAGATCCCTAGGTATGTGAGATTGAATCATTCAGAAGATCAGATCATTGGGGATAAGAGCAATGGAGTGATGACAAGAATGTTAGGGTTCTCACAGATACTGAGAGGGGGGGTGAATCAGTATCTGACTGGTAATGAAATTTTCTTAAAACTAAATATGCAGAATATAAAGTAACAGTATACCGGTATGCAAGAATTAATGCAAATAACAGAATCAAAAGCATCCACATGAAAAGAACACCATAACACAAGATGTTTAACGAGGAAACCCGGTGTGGGAAAAACCTCGGTGGGATTTGTAACCCACAATATTCACTTACTGGCCAATAAGAGAATATTACTTACAATAGGGGCCTGCACATGCAGGAAGGCCAATTGCCTAGAGCTCACTGCTCAATAAGAAGTCACACTGACTTACAATGAGGATTTACACAAATCCAATATTCTGTATTGCTTTACAATAGCATCTTCAATGCCAGATTCAGTACCGGTTCTTGCTCTGTTCTTTACATATACCCTTGACCTACAATTCGCACAATAGGTTTGCCTTATAATTTTATTTATTGCTTTCTATCCATATCCTACAAATGCCTACAATGATCTCTTTTATATACAAGAGTCATTTTACAATTTGCCAAGTTGGCTTACAATGATAAAATATTACATATCAAAAATCATGTCAGCCTCTGTGCTGGTATACATATTTCCTTCTGTGCCGGTGTACATCTTCTGTGCCGGTGCCGGTGTAGATTGATTTTGTTGATGCTGGAGCACTATTTTGTTGGAGTAATGCTTTGTCAGTATAATGTCTTGTCAGTGCCATAGGATTGCAAGGTTGCCTAAGTAATGCTTTGTCGGTGCCATAGGATTGCAAGGTTGCCTGAGTAATGCTTTGCCGATGCCATAGGATTGCAAGGTTGCCATCAATGACAAAACCTTCAATCACACACAATGTCTCATTGGAGTGTCCACATGCCAACAAAGAAGAATACTGACAACTAATGAGGTATGTTTAATTTCACAAGTTGAACCAGTATCAGTAATTGAGGCATGTAAAGATGAATATTGGTTGAAAGCTATGAAAGAAAAATTAGATCAGATTGAGAAAAATAACACATGGACCTTGGTTCCCCGACCTAAAAATAAAAATGTTATTGGAAATAAATGGGTTTTTAGGAATAAATTGAATGAGGATGGTCAAGTTATAAGGAATAAGGCTAGATTAGTCTGTAAAGGATATTCTCATAAGGAAGGAATTGATTATGGGGAGACTTTAGCACCTGTAGCTAGGATTGAAGTTGTAAGATTATTTCTTGTCTATGTTGCTTATAAAAACTACAAGGTTTATCAGATGGATGTTAAGTGTGCATTTTTTAATGGGGATCTTGATGAGGAAGTTTACATTGAGCAACCTGATGGTTTTTCACAATTAGATGATACATACATGGTTTGCAGGTTAAGCAAAGCTTTATATGGATTGAAACATGCACCTAGAGCTTGGTATGAAAGGTTGGATAAATATCTTTTGAAGCTTGGTTTTACTAAGGGCAGTGCTGACAATAATTCATATTATAAGATCATTGATGATGATATACCGATTATTGAAGCATTTGTTGATGACATTATTTTCGGAGGTGAAGATAAGTCATGCATAGAATTTTTTAAGAATATGAAGAAAGAATTTGAGATGTCCATCATTGGTGAGATGAAATTTTTCATAGGTTTGCAGATTACTCGGACTGACAAAGGTATTTTCATCTGTCAAACTAAATATGCTGAGGAATTGTTGAAGAAATTTGGTATGGGAGATTCTAAACTGGTAAGTACTCTTATGATTACAAGTGAGAAATTAACAAGAAAAGATGTTTTTGCACCGGTAAATCCTACAAGATACAAATCTATGATTGGAGATCTTCTTTATTTGACTCGGACTAGGCTTGACATTATGAATGTTGTTTCTATTATTTCAATATTTCAGAGTGATCCTAGAGAAAATCATGAGATGGCGGTGAAAAGGATTTTTAGATACTTGGAAGGTACATCAGAATATGGCTTGTGGTATCTTAAGGATGATAACTTTACTTTATGTGCATATATAGATGTTGATTGGGTTGGAGATGTTGATGACCAGAAAAGGACTTCTAGTGGAGCTTTCTTTCTTAGAAAGAAGTTGGTTTCATGGATCAACAAGAAACAATCATGTGCTTCTTTATCTACTATTGAAGCTGAGTATGTTCCTATTGCTACTAACTGTACACAATTTTTATGGATGAAGCAAATGTTGAAGGATATAAAGGTGGATTGTGATGCATCGGTAGTTATTCACTGTGATAATTCTGTTGCTATTGATATATCAAGGAATCCGGTATTTCATTCTAAAACAAAGCACATATCTATCAAGTATAATTTTTTGAAGGAAAAGGTGGAAGAAAATGAATTTAGACTAGTTTATGTGAACACTAAAGAGAAGATTGCAGATATTTTTACTAAACCTTTACCCAAAGAATCATTTGAGTACCTGAGAGATAGATTGGGAATTTCTGCTCCTCTAGAAGAGACTTGATTGATGCATTTTGGCATCAATCCGGCATGCACTATCAGAGATACCATTCATTTCGGCACTAATGTGGGATGCTACTGCTCAAGGGGAGTAGTCATCTTTGTGATTCAGTGGTTTATGTTTTTGCTTTGATATTTTTGTCAGATTTCTAGCATTGATGTCAAAGGGGGAGTGATATTGATGTGAAAAAGAAAAAGAAAAAGAAAGTGAAAAAGAAAAATAAAGGGAGCTTTACAAAGATATTATTTATAGGAGGGGATATATTGATATTCAGAGCTATATGTGGGAGATTATTGGTTGTCTTCCATTGGGGGAGACTTGTTTGGCATTTCTTGGTCCTTAGATGTTTTTCACCTCTAGTGTTGCCATCAATGCCAAAGGGGGAGATTGTTGGCCATTTGGTGGAATTGATTACATGTTGCATTGATATTTTGTCATTGATGCAAACACTAGCTGTTTGGATGCTTTACCGACACCCTTCTGGTCCCAGTAGGTTGAGTGGTTTCTAGTTGACTTGGATCCGATATGATCCGGTAGGCTCTGGTATAGTTTGGTGATAGAATTGGCTTGTTCATGATACACATGCTCATATTTGGTCAGTTGGTTTTGGTCTAGTGATCAGATGTTATCCTTCTTGCTTAGAAGCTTGGTTTCTAGTTCCAACGAGGGTTTCACTGGAAGAACTTTTGGTGGAGATCTTTGATGAATTGCACAAGTGGTGTTGGTGCAGCTTCTGGTAAATTTTTAGGATGTTGTTGGTGATCATGTTTGAGACTTGGCAGATGGAGATCATTGTTGTAGCATGTGGACCTATATTGGGTCTCGGTTGATCTAGGTTATGGACCAGCTTTAATGCAACGTGTGGATTGGACCTCTCTATGTATTTCTTGGATGTCTTATGTGTTGGATATTATTTGTTTGGTCTAAGACTAACATGGTTTGTAATTATGTAATTGGTTTATTGTCTAGTGGCCAGCCTAATTGTTTACAGTCGAGGGTTTGTATATATAGATGTAAGATCTCATTGTAGATCATCATGGTTATTGCTAGAGGTCATGGTCAAGGAATGTAATGTGTGAATAATGTAATATCATTTAGGCAGAGGAGTTGGTCAATCATTAGAGATCGAATTGGGTTTATGTAAGAGGATTTAGTCCTCTCATATTGAGCTTAACCAGAACTATACTCAGGCATAGGAGATGCTATCTTTTATAGTTCAACACTTCTCCGGATTGTAGTCTATATTTCTATGTAGTCGGTGAGGCTCCTTTTGTGATGAGCAATGTGCTCTAGGTTGTTGGCCTTCCTACAAGTGCAGACCCCTCAATTGTAATTCACATACTTACTACAGAAGTATTATTTGACTGTGGGTAGGCTTCCCACCGTGGTTTTTCCCTTTATCGGGTTTTCCACGTACAAATCTTGGTGTTATGTGGATGGCTTTTATTCTGTGATTATTATTTATGCTTAATTGGTTTAACTTCTATTTTGGTATTAATGTTTTGGGTTCCGATATTAAAGTTTAAATTGCTAAATGGTTCCGATAATCTCTGACAACTGATTCACCCCCCCCTACCTTCCCCTCTCAGTTGTCTTTCAGTTATTTGAATTGTCTAACAATTAAGAGTCTCCAACTTATCCCATATAGCCTTTCCAAATGATTTGTCAATTAATCCTATTATTTGTTGATCTAAAAGTGCACACAAGAGGGCTTATCTTGCTCTACAATCATTCTCAAGCTCCTTATCCAAGTTTGTCAGAGGAGGATTGCCAGATGTCGGATTATGAAGTGTAACACCATTCTGTGTGATCTTCTAAATCTCCTTGCCAAGACATCTCATATGAGTCTCCAACTGAATCTTCCATACTGTGTAATTTGTTCCATCAAGCCTAGGGATATCCCTTCGAAAAATAGCTCCAGATGAGCTGGATGAACTTGAATTGTTAGACGCCATAGGATCTTCCTCAAGCGGGTAAGCTTTCTGCAGAGAGGACCAAAGCTATGATACCAATTGTTAGACAGTTCAAATAATCGGAAGACAACTGAGAAGGCAGGGGTGAATTAGTTGTCACAGATTACCAAAACATTCAGCAATTAAAACTTCAATACCAGAACCCAAAACATTAATACCGAAATACTTAAACCAAATACCAGAATAGTAGTTAAACCAATTAAGCATAAACAATAATCACATAATAAATACCATCCACATGACACTAATATTTATATGTGGAAAACCCAGTAAAGGGAAAAACCACGGTGGGAAGCCTACCCACAGTCAAATAATACTTTTGCAGTAAGTATGTGAATTACAATTGAGGGGTCTGCACTTGCAAGAAGGCCAACAACCTAGAGTGCATTGCTTATCACAAAAGGAGTCTCACTGATTACATAGAAATCCAGACAACAATCTGGAAGAGGTGTTGAACTACAAAGATAGCATCTCCTGTGCATGAGTACAGTTCTGATTAAACTCAATACTGGAGAACTAAATCCTCTTACATAAACCCAATTCGATCTCCAATGATCCACCAAATCCTCTGCCTGAATGATATTATATTATTCGCACATTACATCCCTTGACCATAACCATATATGATCTACAATGAGATCTTACATCATATATATACAAACCCTCGACCATAAACAATCAAGTCGGCCACCAGACAATAAACCAAATACATAATTACAAAACATGTCGGCCTTAGACAAAAAAAATAATATCCAATACATAAGACATCCCAGAAAGACATCGAGAGGTCCAATCCACATGTTACATTAAGTTGGTCTATAACCTAGATCAACCGAGACCCAATATAGGTCCACACGCTAAAGTAATAATCTTCATCTGTCAAGTCTCGAACATGATCACCAACAACATCCTGAAACTCCATCAGAAGCTACAACAACACCACTTATGCATATCATCAAAGATCTTCATCAAAAGCTCTACCGCTGAAACCCTCGTCAGAACCACAAGCCAAGCTTCCAAGCAAGTAGGATAGCATCCGATCACCAGACCAAAACCAACTTACTGAATATGAACATGAGTATCATGAATAAGCCAATTCCATAACCAAAACATACCGGAGCCTATTGGATCATGTTGGATCCAAACCTACCAAAAACTACTCAACCTACTGGGACTAGAAGGGTGTTGGTAAAGCATCCAAACAGCTAGTGTTGACATCAATGACAAAAAATCAATGCAACACATAATCAATTCATCCAAATGGCCAACAGAAAGTTGGCAGTTGATGAGGTATGCTTAATTTATTTAATTGAACCAGCATTAGTAGAAGAAGCATGTAAGGATGAGTGTTGGATGAAGGCTATGGAAGAGGAATTGGATCAAATAGAAAAGGATAACACATGGACTTGGATGTTATTGGAAAAAGGCTTGATTGGTTTGCAAAGGATATTCTCAAAGGAAGGAATTGATTATGTTGAATCCTTACTCCGGTAGCTAGGATTTTCAGATATTTTCAAGTATTTTCAGGTATGGTTTATGGTTATGATGACTTTACACTATGTGCATATTCAGATGTTGATTGGACTAGAGATATAGGTGACCGAAAAAGCACATCCGATGGAGTTTTATTTCTTGAAAAGAAACTTGTTTCATGGATCAGCAAGAAACAGTCATGTACTTATTTATCTAATGTTGAAGTTGAGTATGTTGTTGCTACTACTAGATGTACACAATTTCTATGGATGTAGCAAATGTTGAAAGATATAAGGGTAGATTGTAATGAACCGATAGTTATTCACTGTGATAAATCTACTGCTATTGACATATCAAAGAATCTGATGTTTCATTCTAAGACAAAGCACATATCAATCAAGTATAACTTTCTGAAGGAAAAGGTGGAAGCAAATGAAGTCGGATTAGTTTATCTAAACACTAAAGAAAAGATTGCAGATATATTTACTAAACCTTTGCCCAAGGAATCATTTGAGTACTTTAGAGACAGATTGGGGGTCTTTGCCCCTCCGGTTGAGACTTGAGTGATGTTGATTGGCATTAGTCTGGTATGCATTATCATAATTATTATTCATTCTGGATTGATGAGTTGGTACTACTACTCAGGGGGAGTAGTCAGTTGTATGGTTCAGAGGATCTATGGTTTTTTTAATGTTTATGTCACATTTTTGGCATTGATGTCAAAGGGGAGAGGTATACATGTGAAAAACAAAGCTTAATAGAGATATCAGTCAAAGGGGGAGGAACATAATTTCAGATTGGTTGTATCCCATTGGGGGATTTTGGTTCAGGTCTATGGATTGTTAATTGGTACAGAGATAATTATTTCAGAAATTCATAGTTATATCATTTGATTGGATGTCTTCCATTGGGGGAGACTTGTTTGGCACTTCTTGGCACTTGGATGTTTTTCACATCTAGTGTTTCCATCAATGCCAAAGGGGGAGATTGTTGGCAATTTGGAGGAATTGATTGTGTTGCATTGATATCAACACTAGCTTCTTTAGGTGTCTACCGGGTTCTGGTAGAGTGGTTGGACTTTGATGATGATCTGGAGATTTATCTCTAGTAAGCTTTGATTGGTGGAATTGGTTTGGTTCGGTTATTCATGTTATTCAGATGCATATCACATTCAGTTGGTTTGGGATTTGGTGATCTGGAATCTATCATATGTTCTATTAAGCCTTTTGGTTACCGGTAAGGGTTCTACCGCCAGAGCTTTATTGAAGATATTTTGATGGATTTGATAAGTGGTGTTGGTGTAGCTTGTAGAAGGTTTTCGAGATGCTGATGGTTTTTGTGTTCATGTTCCAGTTTATTGGTGGTGTTGCACTTGGTTTATGGCGACCTTCTTTGGGTCCGGACTTAATGTTATTCTATTAGGTTATGGATCGGTTTATGTAATGTGTTGGTGAATGCTCTCGATGCTTTACCGATTGGATTTATTGTTTGGTTAATGTTGTTTTGGTCTTAGGCCAACTTCTATTATCATTGGTTTGTGGTTTTATGTAATGGATTTATTGTATTATCTTTCAGGTGGCCGACCTAATTGTTTAGGTCCCAGGTTGATATAAATATGATGTAAGATCTCTTTGTAGATCATGACATGGATTATGGTTATGGGATTATTTGTGTGCGAATAAAGTTGTAATCATATGTAGAGGATTTGGTCAATCATAGGTGATCAAATTGGGTTTGTGTAAGAGGTTTAAGACCTCCGACATTGAGCTAAATCGGAACTGTACTTAGGCATAGGAGATTCTATTCTAGCAATTCAATCTCCATTCTAGATTGTAGTCTAAAGTTTTCTATAGTCAGTGAGACTCCTTTTGTGATGAGTAGTGCACTCTAGGCTATTGGCCTTCCTGCATGTGCAGGCCCCTTATTTTAATATTTATTCATCTAATAAGTGGATAGATATTGTGGGTCTCCAATCCCAGCATGGTTTTTCCTCATTGAGGTTTTCCACATATAAATCTATGGTGTTATGGTGTTCATCTGTGTGGTTGCATTATTACTTATTGTTATCTTTTTTTATGTATACCGGTTGTTCAGTTGTTGGGTTAATAAGGTTAAATTTAATCATTCCGGCAGAACACTGATTCACCCCCTTCCCCCCCCCCCTCCTCCTCTTAGTGTTCTTGGATCCCAACAAAATTTTCACTAAAAAGACCAAATTTCAACTTCAAATTATAAATCATAGGAAAATGTCTAAGTCCGGAAACCATACTCAGAAGTGACACCCAAGCATAAGGAAATAAATAAAATAAACTAAATAAATCATCATAGATCATAACCCAAGATATCACCAAATTAACCATACAAGCTCGCGACACAATCAGTCACAGACAGAGCCATAGACACAAGGCCAAAGCTCAAAATAACTCAAAATGAAAACAATAGCTCCTTGCAAACTTAAAATATAAAATTCCCGAAACTAAAATAGCCATATAGAGTCTTATTACAACTATAGAAGAATAGCTTCCGACAATGTTCGACAAAAAAAATACACAGAGGTAGAAACAATCACTCCCAGATCTCATAAACACCAAATAAAAGATCTCCAGGCCACATCAACTCAGATTAAAGTAGACAACAACACACATAGACCCAACATTACCAGTTACAAAATCCACAGTGTTGGCCATTCACGACAACTCACAACCAATGAAAAGAGATTATTTTTCCCCCAACTAAAGTTTAAACTATATAATATAAATCACATAGAATAAATCAAAATCCAAACTATATAATATAAATGTATTTCCCAAACACCCAAAAAACACTCTTTTTTGCAGACAATATTATGAAAATAAAATACAAAGGTAAGAACCTCTAGCCTGGAGATTTGAAGTGATGGAATAAAATTTTGATGAAGCGCAAAACCAATCCAAGCAAGCTAACCATAACTTCTTCAAGCTCCAAAATCTAAAATGAAAAGAAATCTCCAGAATGGTAACCAAACACAATGCACAGGTTGTCGAATAAAAAGAATTAAATTGTAAAACCAATGTAGTGCCAATAGGGTCTAAATTGAAAAATGAAAGAAGGATGAGTCAGGGTGGGACACTACATTCTCCCCCCCCTTGGACTCGACTTACTCCTGGAAGTCGCAAGGGTTAAATTGACAAAAAGCAGGTATTAATCAAAGACTTCCTTTAAACATAGACAAATTATAATATTTCTTTTAGGACAATTACCAATAGTACACCTAATCTTCCTTATTTAAGGTTTCGTCAATCCATAAATCATTTTAGTTCAAACATTTCCTAGCTCAAAGTAAGATAATGACAACAAAATTTTCCTCCTTTTGCTTCAAATATTCAAAATAAATGTATTACGCAAGAAGTAAACGAATCACAAAACTCTTCCTAATTACAATAATTATGCTAAATCGTTAAAATATTCTCAAGGAAATTTCATTTAACCACACTTTGCAAAACAAAAGTATAATTTTTGTCACAGAGTTAGCATCCATAAGCACACATCATAGTAATTCACACTGAATAAGCATAGCAACACTCCTTAACATCTAATTGCATGCAAATAAGAAGAGAGAGATATACATTTACACAATATTTTACACATAAGCACATTCTTGTATTATTGAAGAATGTCATGTCACAAGCCTAAATGAGGGAGACATTCTAAAAAATAAGCCTCTTCAAGTCAAATATAATCGAGACATCACACGATAACCAATAATATATATAACCCATTTACTTAGAAGAACAAGATTTACAACATTTAGATATCCTAATCTCCACTATGCTTCCACTACGCTACTTTAATACATACATTAAGTGCAACCTTCATCAAATCAGATCATCCAAAGGCATTCTTATCCGTTATTCATACATGATGTATACACAAGAGATTTTGAAGGTAGGAAATTAATAGTTGGTATTCATTTTACTATTACATAAATTACAGACTTCTCAACTTCATATGCACTTCTATCTACTATAAAATCCAGAAAGTTACCAATACATTTCACCTTATTAACATATTTCATTTACTCAACTATTATCTACACTATCTAATTGTTTGCCTAGTCTAGTGCACTTCTTCGCGGTGTCCACCCTTTCACACACTATCAAAAGTTTGAAATGAACATGATAGAGACAACACTTGACTCATGACAAGGGCCCACAATACTTCAACATTTGGAATGACCACCATAGACATAAAAAAAAAAGTCAAAGGAATATCCTCAAATCCAATCATTAAATCACGAAGAGAAGAAAATTTGTTGGCGAAATCAATCAAGAATAAAGTGTGACAAATGTCACCACAAGAGAAAACAAAAGAAAAGAAATCAACGATCATCCCAAGAGTTAAGAAATCCCAAAATTAAATTAACTCCAATGATACTTCACACAAATCACAAAATAACTCAAGGCAAAATAGACAACTCATTCAATCCACATCACGAGGTGACTAATGTCAGTCACACCAAAGGGAGTAACTGCTACACAACACCCAAGGGTACAACACGCTGAATGTGTTAGAGAGTGCATGCCACACACTTAAGACCATTGTTTTATCCATATATCCATATTCACTTAATCATATTTAATGCAATGCAATCTTTACGAAAGTCTGGACAATTATCCTTTATAGAAGATAACATATGCTAGGAAGAGATAAGGCAACTAATATACTCATACACATACAAGGAATACACTCATACCATGACTTTTGTTCAAGATATCCTACCTATGCCATGACCATATTTACCAAGTTATTATAGAAACAAATGTTAGAATCCTCAATTAATCGCTTGATGAAATACTATATCATACACCAATTCTCTCAATGCACAACTAATAGCACATGGACGACTAGAATTTCCTTCATAAATTGTTAACTTAGTCAAACATACATTTAGACAAGCAAATAAGTTGCGTTACTTAGAGGTATTTTAATATTAGTTTCCAATCACATCCACATGTCTTATCAGTAGTAATCTCCTAATATATTGTTAGCCTATATATAAAGGATATCACAACCCTACTTTCAGAAACTTAATTTCCTTTTTCACCTAATGTCACACAATGCAAATAGATACATACATCATTCTATTCAAACTCATTTCCTATCATAATTTAGTTATAACCATTCATTGACAAAGTATTTTCAGCGGTTCAAGGGAAATTATCATTTAGAATCACAATACAACTTTATACAATTTATTATCATTTTGTCTCACGAGAATGCAAATAAGGTAAGGAAATAGCATCCTTTCTTAATCTATCCATCTGATCAAGAAAAACATTTCTTCTAAGCCACACAACCCCTACTCAAAGCTAAGACTTTTATCTTACCAAGCCAAATAAAGACACAATGGCATTTCAATTTCCTACATATGTAATGCACCAACCTTACTTCATTTAATACATATATCATAACATGGCCTTTTAACCTATTAGCATGTAAAAAAATTCTACCTTATTTATGAAGAGATATTCTATCTAACGAATTCTTCTTTTTTTTAAATAGAGGTCATGGATGCAATACCTAAATCTTAATCTTCAATGCAAATTTATTCCATCCAAGCTTATCTTCTAATGTATGCAAAGTCACATCCATCGATGGTTATCCATTCCTTAATACCAATAAACTCTCAAGCACTTGAATATTATTCCCAAATAAAGAGAAGAGAATGGAAGAGCATTTCCAAATAATCAATATACACACACAGTTTCTCTTGCCACCAAAAGGAGACCATTGGAAGAGGACCTCCATAAGGGGTATGAGTAAAGTGTCCTCAATACTCATACAACTCAAATTTGAAACACTATGGTAAAAGTAAATTGAAAAGGATGGACACCTTAATGAATTAACTATTTTGAAGTCCATAAATTTTATAGTCACAATGAAGATAATTCTCTATGCAACATGAAAAGTGTGTAAAAAGGGAGCATGATCCATCTTGTAGATAATTAATAGATGGTGCTTTCCATATATGAGCTAAGTATTTTGAAGTCCATAAGTTGTTTTTAGCTAGAATGAAGATAATTCCATATACAACATTAAAAGTCTCCAAAAAGGGAACATGATTTATTTTGTAGATAATTAATAAATGGACTTGCATACAATTTCATCATCATCATATTGTAGTGTCATAATTTGTATCTTTATACAATTTCACACTTATTTTGGGCTCACTTTGGTGGTTGTCTCGCATGCCCCTAATTCCTGACTGATTGTGCTCATCCCATGGCCAAATCTAAATGTCTAGCACAATCCTAAGCTCACTAACCTTGATTTTGGCTCAAAAGGTTGGGACTATGGCACTTAGCACTATGTTATAGTCAAAATGGGCCCAAATTTGAATCACTAACAATCCAAAAATTATATAGGAAAGTTCTCCCTGATGTCAATCTTCTTTGAAATTGAAGTTGAGTATAAATACTTCTCCCACCCCCTCATTTGAATATCTCCTAATTTTAATTCATCATTTCAGTTGAGCACATTTAATTAGGCATCTTTAAGGGAGTAGAGGAGAAATTTGAAGTCAAACATTCAAGCATTGAAGTTCAACATTATGATCAAGTTTATGTGTTTGCCAATGAATAAAGGGCACACATTAAATCCTATCAAGCAACATCAAGATTTTTTTAAGGTTTCAAGGTAAGAAGTTCATAAAAAAGGTATAATTTGTCAATCCAAGCATTTCCTTAAGGCTTTTAACCTCTACCATACCAAGGGTAATCTCTCTCCCACATCGTATCATAGTTATAATGGACATTAATTCTTAAACCGAGGTTTGACTTAGGCAAGCCCCTATATTATACAACATTTTTTTCTCTTTTGTATGCAGGTTACAAATCTAACTACTAAAAGTTGTTGTGAGATAGAGTATAGACTGAGACCTACAGTTCCAAATTTTGAATAGGTGAAAAACCATGGACTATGTCAATTACCACACTTGTCTGACACTTTTTGGCTGAATTTAGGAGAGCATGTTCTAAAGAGCATTTGAATCTGGGATTTGAAGTCTCGGGTTAGAGGACACCTGTCAAGACTAAGGTGCTTATCACACTAGTTCAACACTTTCAGGCCAATAGTTCAGTGATAGGTTTCTTTCTATCCTATTTCTAGATTTGTACTTTTGTGCTTGTTTTCTGATTTGTTTGTCTGTTTATGCTAAATATTGTTAATTTTCTAGCATTTTAAGCCTAGTTATTGTATCATTTCTTGTCATTACCATATCGAATCGCATCAATCAAAAAGAAAACAATCAACCAAAGTGACCAACTCTCCTACGCAATTGAAGTTGGGCCTAATTGGTTATTCTCCATTGAATGTGTGGATAGGAAATTATTCCTAGTTTGCATGCTTTTGCTAGTGAACTTATTTCCTCCACATTTCACATATATATAAATTAAAATAAGGAAATTGAATATTATTTTCTTTGGAGTAACTCATGTTGGCTTATACATGTTCCTTGTGCACTCATCATACATATCAAACCAAATAGAATGCTCTTAGCACCATATAGAAATAACAAATTTGGCAATATTTATATAGATAATGTCATGAAAATGCGATTTATTGTATACTTAATATAATGAATATGATGAATGTATAAACAAAGTCATATACCCATACAACTTTATACATTGCTAAACTAGAAATGTATGTACGACAAAGCCATATAAGGATACATAAAAAAATCATAACATAGACAATCCTACAATGTGTCATAGAATAGTTGACAACTCTTTATTTGCCAAGAAGATGGAGAAGCAATGGACAATGCTTACTTTTAATCCATTGTTTGGACCTCTTCTCATAACATTTTTGGAACTCCACTTGTTAATACAATAAAATAACATACATATTAATATAGAAAATAAATATAAAATGACATATTTGAAAAGTCACTACAAGTTGATGATCCATCTCAATCATTTGTTGTTTGTGTTTATTTACTTGATTAGTAGGTGCACAAATTGGAGTTGTGACCCCATATGAAAAAAGAAAAAAAATAAATTAGATTAAAGATTAATATCATTCAAATTTACACTAAATGATGTAAGATAAAACAAGAAATACATAATGAAATTTACATTGCCTCCATCGAAGGCATTAAAGATAAAACTATTATAATAATGATCACCTCCATTGTGTCATGAATATTAAGAGTTTGAACTAATGCTAAGAAATTGAATAAATCCCCAACCCAACTTCTTATTAAGGAAATTACTCATGAAGGTGAGAATGCAGAGGACATCAAAGAGGAAGAAGCGATGGACATCACTAGTACTCATCCTAGAATGTCTAATAAGCTTGAGGGTCAACCAAAGACCAATGAGAAGGAGGTTGTGGTTGATGACTTGGTCAATGTGGGGAGAAAAAGATAGTGGTGATGATACGAAAAGCTCAAAAAATACCACTGACAATTGCTCCAAGGGAACCAATATACAAGATTTGGATAGCATAGAGATAGACCTAATGGACCTACCTCAAGATAGCCACACATGTACTAGTGCAAAACTATGATAGCTGAAATCTCCATTCTCGAGGAGAAAGTTATGGAAATGAATAACAAGATGGTGAGCATTTCAAAATTCAATTCCAAAGTTATGCATAGATCGACCTCCATTCTCTGTATGATGCAAGAAAATGAGTTCAACAAACATAGCAACAAAGAAGGAAACCATAAGGAACTTTAGAAAAGTTCCTCATTGAAGACGACGCCAACACTTTGGTTAGCCCCTTGTTGTCTCTATTTTTTATTATTTTTTGATGGTTCTATTTAAGACTCGGCTCTGCTACTAGTTGTTTTTTATATACTCTAATACTATTGTTAAGACTAGTATGTGTTAGTGTGTTGTTTCTAGTCTGTTGACCTAACTGGTTGCTTTTATATATCAAAAAGGGTCGACACCCTAATTTGAACAAATTAAACAAATGTTATTTGAACAAAATCTACATGGAATTCTAGGCTCTTTGTTAAAAGGGCTGACAACCTAATTTTGTTGCTTTTATATATCAAAAACAAATTAAAAAATGTTATTTGAACAAAATCTACATGAAATTATCCCCTCGTTTATTGTGTTGGCCAAGTCAATCTAACTTAGGCTGATAGGAAGGATGTTAAGTGGAATCCGCTAGAGGATGGGTGGATTAAGACCAATTTTAATTGGGTGGCTCGAGGAAACTCAAGAATGGCTATGAAAGGCTTTGTGATTAGAAATACAGAATTTGAGGTTCTTCTGATTGCAAGAAAATGGATAGAGTAGATGATGAATAACGAAGTGAAATTCCAAGTTGCTCTATTAGGGCTGATCACAAAAAAGAAATTAAAATATGATCAAATGAATTTAGAAGAGGATTCACAAATCATTATTAATGCCATTCAAATGGGCCAAACACCTAATTGGAGGTTAGGAAAATGGTTTGAAAAGGGACGACTTAAAGATTTCATTGTAACCCATTTTTTATGGGAAGGAAATGACTTGGCAGACGATGTGGAAAAGGTGGCAGTGGATATTATTTTGAGGGTTGTGGAGATCATGTTATTAGTGAAGTGGCACGAGTTTTATAAGGTCGACACTGTCCCAAGATTGCAATATTGGTTTGGCATTGTGAAAGGGACAGGCGACATTATATTTTTTAAGGAATACAAGAGTTACAAATTGATCATAGTGAATGAGCTATATAGACACAATAGGCAAAATTCAAAACCTTGTAATAAACGATGGTAGTAATTATTGACTCGTCTATTTGCTTTATTTCAAGAAAAAGAAAAATGGCCTTTTTTGGTGACATATCTGACGGAAGGATGGTAGTATAGGAATTAGAATATGAGGCATGCCCTCGCAGATGTCTATAATAGAACCCTTAGATACTGGAATTTATAGAAGATTGAGCCTAGTAACAGAGGCAGAAGATGTAAAACTTTTTTTTAATTTCAATATATATATGGCCCTGCAGAGTAACATTAATCAATAAAAAAAATTATATGGAATTACATAATGATTAAAAATAGTAAAATTTATTTCAATGATAGTTGACATGTGATCACTAATATCAATATGTCTTAATGTTGAAGGTCCAACATCTATTTGTTCATCATCAAAAATGAATTTTTATATTATAATTGATATATGACAAAAAAATTTAGTATATTTACTATTTTGTATTACAGATCTATGGTCTCAACATGGCTACAATATATGTTATATTCATTTCGTTCATAATAGATTAATATAAGTAATTTTAGATTTCAAAAAGATATAATAAATTACATAACTTTTTTGAAAATTATCTACCAATACAATCAATGACAAAGGTTATATCTAACAACTCATCTATCAACACCATATTATATAATATGGATGTATCCTATGCTTGGCATTATGTAGCATACTCTTGAAAGTATATGACATCCTCTCCAATGTGTGTATAATTAACATATTTAAACACATAATCACAGATCCACAAGACCAACAAAATGATCGATGATGCCTAAGAGCCTCGCCCTCATCACCTTGTGAAAGAGGCCTATTATATTGTAATAAGTTTTTATAAAGGAATTGATAGATTGTAAGGTCTCAACCTCAACACTCTCCTTCATAATGGGAAGGATTGTGACATGTTGAATAGATGGCCTAGCTATGTGTCTTGATTAGGCTAATTTTAGGCATGACATCTCCCCTCCTTATCCTATATAGACCCAAGTTGCTTCTACTCTAAAATTATGCATTTAAAAATAGTTTGGAATCTCATTAAGGATGAATTCGCCATAGAGTTTTCTGAAGAAATATCATAGCACCTCATTGTTGTTGCATAGAAAATGGTTAAAAATCATCCACAACCTAAACAAAAATTATCACTTATTATTTGGTGTTGGCATCAATGAATAGGAAATTTTTTGCAACTTCTATGCATAGATGCATTCACTCTCAAATCAACAAATAATGGACACAAATTATATTTCAATTTTTTATTATCTTTCACTTATTGATATGGCAATTTTGTAGAATAAAATTGTTATGCATTTTCCCTTTGGTTTAACCACATGTTTAGTTAGTTACTAACAAAATCTATGTGAATAATAATAGATTTCATGAATGTGACAAGGGATTTTCACTATGTTTGAAGTTGGTTTTTTGTTTGTTTGAATTTTTCCTTATATCCTAGCTTACATCTCATGAAAATGGCAAGGACTGGATGGAGGAGTTTGAATAGTGTTAGCTTGTGTTTACTCTTCAACAAGATTTTTCTCTTACACTTAATCTAGTGAATTATGGTTTGTGGGAGATGAATTATTTTAATTGCTAAAAAAATAGTTCTTTTGAATCAAATCCATTAAAAGATAAATTTTATTATAATTGACATCACTAAAAATATGTATATCTTACCTTGTTGACCTCATAGATGTCATGGCAGCATGGTGTTGGGATTGAGTCCACTCCAATAGCTTGAAAATCCAATGTAATGGATTCAATTTTCTTTTGCACTATTTCTCTATCATGTTTGGATGTGATAATAGAATTTTAAGGCTCACAAAATATGAACACATTATAAAATACATGCTTTATGGCTCATTATTGACTAAGAATAGGCTTAATCACTACCCAGTGATAATGTAAACATTATAATAAGTTATATGCTATTTAGACCATAAAATGGTTTTTGGCCACTTTTTGGTCTCCCATTTTTGTGCACACGTCTAGTATCCATTAACACTTGGAAGTGAAAGTAAGACTATCACATGTATCTTTTCATTACTTGGTTCATTAAAAATTTCCCTTTAAGTGCATCCTATATAGCAAAAGAAGTGTGATTACATATTGTACCTAGAAGTAGAGATTTCAAAGTCATATTATGAACACACAATTAAGACTTTGAACCTACATGAGTTGGCCTTTACTCAACATATACATGGAAAAATAACAACTTGTACATTAATCAAGTCCATTCACTTCATTCAAATTGTTATTCAAAAACACATTATTCAAAAGCATATCGTTTATTAGATAGAGATTAAATCCACAATAGTAATATTAAATAATATCCTACTTTTGAGTACATATCATTTTGTATAGCATTAATCATAAAACATAACATACATTTGTCCACTAAATAGATATATAATGGCAAAACACCATCCATATTTAAGAATACTTACTATTAATTGCCTATAGTTGGCTAAGGTGGTCATAAGAAACTTTATTTGAAAATTAAGCACATAGCTAGAGCAAGCAAAGCCATCCATGCCAAAAAATAATAAATATTGTTCACACCATTAAATTATTTTACCTTAATTTTGTATCATCACTAGATACAATTTATCAAGTTTTCTTAACTCATTCATAGTCATGCCATGACCAATTTTATCATACCCTTATATTAGGAATAATAGACCTCGCTAGGTCTTAAGGGTAACCTATACCCTCCTATACGCATCAATGATCCAAGACACAAGGCCATAGTGTTTAACACTTAAAAGTATGATTATTTTAGTTCATATAAAATTAGAAGCATTCTCATACATTCACATCAAGATTGGTCATAACGATAGTAACTCCAAAATTTGATCGAAGGTTGGAATAGATTTTGAAAATCCAAACACCTTAAACCTTAGAGAAGGTAAGATTGATAATGATGGACTGCCTTTTATTGGCCCACCTGTATTGTAGGGAAATATTAAATTAAAGGTGAGTATACAAGCATCCAAAGACAATTTTACCTCAAGTTTAAGCATAATAAAAAGGTAGAAATATTCAAGTTTAGGAACAACCCCAAACCTTACCTAATCCTTCCCTTATGGACTTGGGTCACAAGGGCATCCTTCACCAAAGGATTTCCTACATGTTTGCTTTCAAATGGGATCAAAGTCTCATGTAGTTCTCTCAAGATCTCTTTCAAGGAAGCTTGCCCCTAGGTTCTCATACATAAGATTTACTACTCAAGGAAGTGAAGTAGAATGAATACTATAGAAGGAAATCCATATAAGGGTCTAAGACCAAACAATGTAAAAAACCATCATTTACCAATACCCATTTTGATATAAGATCTTTATTTTGATATTTGTGAATTATATAGAGTCACAACTTTAAAGATATGTTTAGTAAAGTGCGACTATAGTGGTCATTTAATGTAGTCACCATTGCTTAAAATATTATTCAACTACAAGGTACTTATATCTTACTATAAGTTCATATTATAAGGTGGCCTTACAACTAGAGATTTGACCTAGAACTCTTTGTCAACTTATTTCATTTGAAGTCCCACATAATGTAATTCAAATAATTAAACCCATGATTATAATAAGTTTTTTATTTCGGAATTTTTCTTTATCCCAACTTCTTTCACATACTTGTTGGTGTAATTTATTTATTTTATTTATCTCATAAAATATAATTACACTTTACTTAAGCTTACTTAGGGAATTACATAGGAGTAGTTGGAGCGTTTCCACTTTAGGTGACTTATCCTTTTCTAGGATGCATAGTTATTTGTGTCGAATGGTTGAGTTCTAACTAACTCTTACCTACCCTTGCATTTCATTGAGTCACATGCCATTATTGTGTACTCTCATTTCCTATTGCCTTGCCTATATAAAAAGAGTTGTGTACATTGTTTATTCATCCAACTATTTGCATCTTGATGAAAATATACTTTATTCTTGTCTCTATTGTTCTCTCTTGTTTGTGCTATTCAATTGACCTCTAAATCTTACATTACTGTAGTCAATTCTTACAATACCAACTAATCTAACATTCATATTTAAAGATTTTTTATTCTCCCTTTTTCCATAAATATACCATATGAATTTTTACTAAAAGTAACCACTGTCGGAAGAGCCATTTTTTGCACTTGGCCGTCCTCATAATACCAATATTATTGTTTGCCCACTCTAAAAATGAATCGATGATGAACTCTATGATTACAGTTTGTTCTTTTCAGAATAGCATAATTTTGCGATGATAGACACACATTCCAAGTAAGAAATTTTAATGGCAAGTATCATGTACGAAAGACATGAAATAATTCTTAGCATAGTTGGTACTCACAAAGGTTTCTTAAACATGAACTCCGAAAAATAGATGTGCAAACTATGCACTAACCACTTCTTTGAAGCTCTGTGATAATTGTCTAGATCCCAAAACCAACCAGGAGGCTTAGTTTCAAATAGTGATTGTATGCAGAAATTCAAAACCAGGTCATTTAATTACAAACTTTCAACAACCATAGTTCTAGTTCATTGCTTGTATGGAATATGAAAATAGTACCTGACTAAGCATCCCTTTTTAAGTCCTTGTGCACCTGAATCAATCCATATTGTTAACATTATTCAGTATTTGCAATGCATTTCGTCCTATCTTGACGTGTCTTCTCCACGCCTCTACATTTTAAACAGTAAATATATGCGTTACTCTTCAAAATAAAATGATTGGCTAGGTAGTCAGAAACCAGGCAGAATTTGTGTCTTTACCCATGTGTAGGTGGAGGCCCATACCAAATGACAGCGATCCCTGCAGCAAGGTGAATGAAAAAAATATCGAACCAGGAGAATGAGTTAGATTTATTAAATGCTGAAGTAGCCCACACTGACATAAACAGGCTGATTAAAACAGCACAAAAGTAGTAGCTCCAATGCTGCAGAGTCTCTGCCCTGCATCATTCAATAGATTCGATAAAAAGAAAGGCTATTAGATAAGACACAAAATAGTAGCTTTAATTATTGAAACAGTGGAATAATTAAAGTAGCCCAAACTGTGACATTAAAAGCTGCTGATTAAAAGAGCACAAAAGTAGTGGATCAAATGTTGCAGAATCTCTACCCTGCATCATTCAATTGATTCGATGAAAAAATGGGCTAATTAGATAAGACACAAAACAGTATCTTCAATTATAGTCCCTCCATGTAGAGGCAAGTACATAGGTCTAATAGAGAAGATATTCGGATAAACCCGTCTTACTGAAATATTCGATTTCCCAAAATAGGGGACTAATACTTTAAATCAACGAGAGATTGATCAACAGTACGATCCCTTCTGCCCTATATTTTACAAAAATTACACTGTTCATATACATTTCTGGATCAACAAGAGATTGATCGCTTTTATTTGCTCACCTTTCAAATATGATTCTTTTTTCAAAAAGTAATAATTGACCAAGGACATTACGAACAAGAAAGTGAATGCCAACGAGTTATTGGCATAACTTGAATCACTTTTGGATTGGCGTTTAATTGATTAAATGATTTAACCCATAACACACACATTTTATTTGCTAAGATTCGTCGCACAGACTAAGGAAACCCAAGTACTGGTGTTCTTTCATCATGGCAATTGTTGTTTCTATTCCAACGACACCTACAATGGAAAAACATTACACGTAATCAAAAAATTGAATACAAAATGGTAAATGTGCAATATACTCTGCCTAAAATATTATTTCAAATATTAATGGACTGTAAATATGGTGTCAATTTTCTTACCCATAGTCAATGCACTGGCAAAAATTACACCAGAAAGAATGAAGACAATAATTGAAGCCCTTCCCAGAAATGTCACTAGCTTCCGCACCATATATTGGCCCCAGAATCCGGCTAAAACAGAAATGCCTATAAGATACAATGCTGAAAAGATGCGTGTGAATCAGTATCTCAGTAAACTTTGTCAAAGAAACAAAAAAATCAAAGTTCATATCTTTGAAATGATTAGGCTTTACACATACCATAACCAATTGGAAACCTGTCAAGAAAATAGAATTCTATCACAGAAAGTGAGGAAGAAAACATCATCACGAAGGTTGCAGTGGCACTTGCTACCTGCATATTATCACATTACAAATCATGTATAGATGAATTTATATGTAACTGCATTAAGAAGCTGAAGGACAATGGAGAATGCTTTGAATTACCTGTGGAATTACACCAAGTTCAAGTAGTAGAGGTCCTAATATGAAACCACCACCAGAACCAAGCAAACCCCCCACCATGCCCCCAAGGATACCACAAAATGCACAAAAAAATAATTGGATTGGGCTCCACTCAACTGAAGCCTCACATACATCATCTGTATCGCCACATTCTCTCTTATGCTTACTTTTCTTGAACAGTACTATTGCTTCATATAAACAAAGTCCAAATGCTACTGGAACCTGTAACACAATCAGGTTAGTCTCCTAAAATTCTCTACCACATTTTATCAGAGATAAGTTGTTTAGTTCTTGACAAATACTAACCTGTAGAACACTTAATACCCAGTACTCCCAACCACAAACAACAGTATTGTTCTGCACCAAGAATAGGAATAATTAGATTAAAATATAAATGAATGAATACCAGATTAATTAGAGTGTATGGGTTTGCTCCAATTGATAAAGCATTTTACACATTTTAAAAATTAGTCTACCTTGTAAAGCTAAACAAAATTAAAAAGCTTTCTAACCTTGATGATTTGTAGAGCTGTAAATAAAATCCATACAAGCATAAGCATTGAGAATCCAGCCCATTTAATGTTGAAACGGATTGTTGCCTGGATATGATAAGTAGTTGGTCATGGATTAGTGTTTCGTGTTTGTGCATCCTGAGATTGCATCTCAGGAAAACTTATATCTAAATGAACGACTAAACAGCCATAAGTTGTCAACTATATCTCAGGCATTGAAAAGAAAACTGGCGCTTTTTGGAACTTACAAGTGTGCCACTTTCTTCTTGGTCAGATACAATCGCTTCATAATCTGCACCTAAAGGAACTTAGTTAATAAACAGTTTCGGTGTTTATCATCTAATATCATTAAAAACTGGATTAAACGTGTAAAAATGCAACTGCTTATTAGTATTGTATATATGACCACCTGCTTCTGCAGCCAACATTAATTCCTCCTCCTCCTGCATAAAAACATGAGACGGAATCAACGAAAGGTTTTGACAGAGGGCAAACAATGATGATATGGTGATCATGAGAGCCAATCAAAGAAAATGATGAAAGATGGGACCTTTTTCTTTGTTTCTCGTTTCCACATTTCTATCCCCTTGTAAAATGATCTAGAAGATGTACCTGTGGTAAGGTCCAAAAAAAATGTAAGGAAATAGCTAATATATGCCCAAAGAGGCATTTCCAAACCATTTGAGAGACATTAGCAACATTCTTAGATGACATTACCTAGAAAAAGGATAATGATGAGAACTGTGATCAGCCAATAGGGGAAAATAACACTCAGAGTCACTCCAATTGTGATACCCAACATTAGCATCGGTTGAAACAGAAGTGCAAGATCATAATCAATAATTGGCACGTGTTTTGTAGGATGTCTAACTCTCAAATTATACCATACAGATGAAGCTGAAGCGCCCATAATCATACCTACAATAAAAATATATAAAAAGCTTCATTAATCTTGGCAAAATATACTTTGAATCAAAATGACAGTAGTGTTTAGTCAGAATATATATAACTTTGGCGGAGTGCATAATCGAAGATCCTTTCTGAATACAGTGCATAGGAAACACAATTCTATAAAAAACAATTACCCTATAAAAATAAAAATAGAAATAAGTGCCTTCCATGTCTGGCTATGTCTGAAATTCGGAAGCAAGTAATAAAGGTGTCCATTGAATTGATTCGGATTTAGCTTGCATTCAAGCTAAATCAAAAGAATTTTAGTAACAGTCAAAGATTTGCAGTCGTTTATAAGATGGTTTAATTTGATTAGTATATTTTAAGTTTTGATTTGTTTAAGTGATTCATCCAAAATCATATTAATATGTCATGCTTATTATAAAGTTAGTGTAATTTGAATTTCAGATAAACCATCAAAACAAATCAAAACTAAAAATGTATTATCTAAATCTAATTGTTAAAAATAGACATTCAACTGCCAAATAGTAAAAAAGAAATATTTAACTTCTGACAGTCCTAAAAGCAATGCCATCCAACAAATAGTCCATAAACAACTATCTAATATACAGAACCAAGAACAGTGACCGTCCATAATTTCAAAAAGCATCCAGTCGTACAAAAGAAATAGAACAGAAAGCAACCCCCAGCAGAGAGAAAGGTTAATGTAAAATATGAGTTCATCAACAATGGGAGATAGATGAAAGCAGATTGTATTCTTTGGCAGGCTGAGAGATCTTTCATATATATATACACACTATAATTCTATAGAGTTTCCAAATGGGGAACATGGGGACATGGGTAAGTTTCAGGGATGAAGGATCAAGGGTCTAAATTTGGGGACAGGGGATGGTGGGTGGAAGGCGACAGCCCAGTGGGGAGTGGCACTTTATACAAATTAAGGCGAATTGAAATCTTTGAAGTAAAATCTGCAATATAAAATCTCTTGAGTGCCCAATGAACGGTAAACTAATTTTCATAAAGTTAAAGGTTGCAATCAGTATGTCATATAGCAAGGGACCATCTGAACATCCTAATGAAAGGGGCACAGGTGGTGGTGCTATGGGGGATGATGCTTTCCCCAATGTGGGGGCGGGGGGTATAGTGATATAGGTTAAGAGGATTTTTTGAAACTTGTCTGTATCATTGCAATTTATCTGAGTTACCGGGTTCGGCCCCCTAGACCCCCGGTACTGGTCCGGTCCATTCCTGGTTAGGGGTTCGGGTCCAGTTTGCCTATGGTGACATGGATCTTTTTTTTTGCAATTTTTTTTTTTTTTGAATTCCACCACATAAAAAATTAAAATATGACCCTAAAAGTGAGTTTTAAAACATTAACTTGGCTCATTTCACACAAGCAACATGACTACAAGCAAGGGGAAACGAAGATGTGGGATATGGAGCCAAAACATACTGATTTGGATGATTTCACTTCTCAGCGTGTTGCATTTGATGACTCAGATAGCCAGTGCAAGTGCAAGTGTAAAGCATTGATTCATCTAATGTCAATGTCAATGATGATGGGGAGGAGAATGAGGATGATGAATTAGAGAATCCATTTGATGATCAAACTTTAAATTGTTGAAAGCTGAAACAATCATTTTGATATTAAACTTGATGTATATGATGTTGTTTATGGTATGATCATGATGCTATGATTACAAGTTTATGTTGGTTTTGTTGTTTATGTGATGCTATGTGACATGTTAATCTTAATTTGTACCCGTTCTTCGAACCCAAACTGGTGCCCGAACACAAACCGGCAACCTAGCAATTTATTTATTATTGTCATTATAATTATTCTTCTTAGCAACAATAAACATGTTTGATAATTATAAGACATTTTATGGTAATAAATTGTTGTGTTTATAAAAAAACCACATAAGAAAAATATAGATTTATTGTTTTTGTTTAAAGTTACAATAGATAATAATCATATAATTTTTTATTTCATATATTTTTTTATATTAATAAAGTAAAAAATATTCATACATTATATAAATTATCTATTAAATGATTTGATTTTTTTTCTTGCTATTAATTGTTATAATTTTAATTTAAATATTTTATTAAAAATAATATTTAATAATTAAAAAATAATAAAAAAATATATATCAAAATTAAATTAAAATATAATATAATGACATGATATTACATCTCAAATAATTAATTATTAAACTCAATCAATTAGGGTCAATCATTAAAGTCAATTTAATCACAATTGTTACAGCAATTATTGAAGTCAATGATGTTAAAAAATTTATATACACAAGGAGCTTTGTGTCCTTATTGTGTACACAAGTAACATATGTTTTTTTAATATATTAAAAACTAAAAAACTAAACTTTTAAAAAGTGACATATAAGTATAATATTAAGGTAAAATAATTAATTTAAAGTAAAATAATCTTTAAGTAAATAAAATAATTCAAGATTGACATATAGATGTATTTAGCATATCTATATTAAGCAATAAAAATCATATATTAAAGTTAAATTAAAATGTAATATCATATTATGATATTACATCCCAAATAATTAATTATAAAATCAATTACTTAAAAACATTGAAAAAATCTATTATTAAAATCAGTTCTTATAGAATTATTACAGCAATTATTGTAACCATTTATCTTATTAAATTAAAAAATAATTAATTCTTTTTTTTTCTCTATTCAATTTTTTATATATTCATTATCTTATATAAAATTCCATCATTATCACTATTAAAATTAATTAATCTTAATAATTACATTATAATATTATTAAAACCCATCTTATCTATTAGATGTCTAAATGTTTATTTAACCTTCAATAATAGAGACCAATCACTCTAAATTTTCGTCAAACAATAACTTATGCTCAAATTTTGAAAAAAAAAATTATTTAAAAATGTAAGCAGTTTAAAGTAAACAACACGTGTGATTGTTTACGCGGGACTTACCTCATTGTAGTTATTTATGTGGGTCCCACCACTATATGAGAAGCCGACATATAGTACATACATTGACGGAGAATTATGCAAAATCCCGTTCCCTTGACCTTAGGATACACGTGATTCTGTTCCGTTACAGATTCAGTAATATACCGTGTGCGTTTCAATTGCCGACAACTAACAGTAGATGCAAACCGTAACCTTTTTTTAGTACTGGCGGTGCAGCGTTTGACAGGCTAACTGGCACTTCCTAATTCGTATACAGTGACTGCCATGGAGTGTGTTACACCTAAGCTTTTTCTAGAGGTTGCATGCAGTTGTTCACATAAATCTAAATAAAATGAATTTAACAGTTTAAGATTTTACTCTCAAATTCTTATTTTCATAAATTAAAAAATAATCTCCAGTCCTATAATCTTATTTTCTAGCTCTTTCTGAAAATTTTCAAGTCTGATTTTTCCTATTATTAGAAAAAAGTTAGCATAATAATTTTTAACATTTTATAGTAATATTCAAAAGATTGCTTCTCAAATCAGCTGTATATGTTCTGGAATCAAAACCTCCATTGAAAAATACATATAGTTAATTCCAGTAACAATCTTTTGAGATACTATTTAATCTTTTTGAAAAAATCTTACTTTTTTCACTATCAGCTTTAAACTTGGAAAAATAATGATGTTTTTAAAAAGCAGTGATTTGAGTGAAATTAGGGGAAAGGACCCAGTAGTTGAGCATGTTCCAATTGTTGTGAGGGTTGTTGATACCTTTTGTTCCAAAAATTGAACAAATAAAACCTATTGTTTGAAACAAAAAATATCAATTTTTGTTAGGAAATGTACCAATAGTTGTTAAGAAATGTACTAATATTGTAAAAAGTAACCAATCAGGTGATGCCACATCGGCTGCACAACTATTGGGGTCTCTTTTGCACGTCTATTGGTCTCACTTTTTTTTGGGGCTGTTTTGGACACCTTGGCAAAAAGCATGCTGATGTGGCATCATATTTGATGATGTGGCCCTGAAACCTTAGTTATAAGCAGGGGACTTGCCAAGTAAGCTGTTGTAAAAAAATCGGAGTGATTCGAAATTTCCAAGTAGGATTTTGAGAAGCGTGAAGTTAGGGTGCACGACTACTGGGTCCTTTCCCCTAGTTTCTGGATTCAATTGTGTATAAGATACAAAAAGCATATACATAATTGAAATGCAGAAACTAATTTCACTCTAATAGATTGTGAAAATCTCTTAAACATTAAACAATAATTTTATAATTAACCATCCTGAAAACTTAAAAATAAAACTAATTCCTTTTAAAAAGCACTGGTTTTCTCTAAATAAACATTCCTAAAAAATTGGAGAAGCACTGATCTTTTGGGAATGGTACAGGATTTTACTGAACACCTGAATAACCAGTAATATATATTATTATCAAATGAATGCAAACTTGCTTGATGTGTAAGCGCCTGAATAACAAGTAACATATTACTTACAATTGAGTGCAAACTTGCTTGAACTTTAAGCCCAAACTTATCTAGCAAACAAATCTTCTTTAAAACAAAGTAAAGAGCTTCACTGAAAAATAATAACTCATGGATTAATTTCATTCAAAATCAGGACCATTTTACCACAAGTAACTCCAAGATTTTCTCTGCAACACCAGCTGGCAAATTTAAGAGCTATATTCACACCAGTGTAAAATTTGCACTAGCATATAACTAGAACTACAGATTTCATTTAGTTAAAAGCCTATTTAAAACTCATCCATGGATAAATCTGTAAAATTTCAACTGAGAATAAATCAAAGCGCCAGAATTTGCGAGGCTTACATTTAGATAAAGCCGCGGCAGATTTGGTATCAAATCCAACGATAAGATTGAGCATAGGAACAAATATACCACCGCCTCCGACTCCGCCTACAGTTCCGCAAGCCGATCCAACGAATCCAATAATGGTCGCCACCACAATCCTCCAGTCGAATTCCAAAGCCTGAAACCAAAGAAAAGGCAATAAATAAAAAAATTCACTGAAACAAGGAAAAACAAAGGCACAATAAACATAAACTTTCACTGAAACAAGAAAAAAAGGCGCAATAAATAGAAATTTTCACTGAAACAAGAAAAAACGACGCAATAAATAGAAATTTTCACTGAAACAAGAAAGAAAAACAGAGAGAAGAAAGAAAGAAAAAAAAAGAATACTTACAGGCCACACTTTAGCAGCCTGCAATGGCAGCCCTAGCAGAGTGGAAACAGATCCACCCTCAAGCGCATCCTCCATAAATTTCGCCATTTCAAATCCTCCCCAGTCCGTCGCGTTCCCTCTCATTTCTCTGAAATGTTGAATCCCGTGGACTCCGCCAATAATCGCAACAAATACAACAAATCTTACAGAAAAAAATTCCATTGTGGTTTTCTGCTCTCAGAAGAACAAATAGGGCAAATAAATATGGATGCCGCTCAAAGGAAGGTCCCTCCCAGAACTGGTGAGATATGGGGAGCACGTACGAGGAAGCTGAGTCGAAGTTGGCTAGGGAAAGCATAAAACAAAAAGTCTTGGTGAAGGAATACCGAAATCAGAGGACTCTTGAAAATAAAAGGGTAGGCGTCTCTGAAATCGTACATTGGTCAGATAAGGGAGGGCAGTATGTGGTCGGAGAATGGATTGAGACAGTTCGATTGTGATTTGAGCATGAATTATTTTCTATCCTCCTTCCGTTCTGCGGATTTAGACTACCTATTTTACGATTCAGAATTATTTTAATGGCGGCCAATTGTACAGAATATATTCTGTCAAGGGTTTGCCCATGTGTCCTCTGCACATGTTGGTATTTTGATAATATGGGAATTTTTTATTTATATTTAGTCTTAGACTAGTTGGAATTGCTGATTTTTCAGCCGTACAGGTGGCATAAAGCGCTAGGGTTTTGAAGACTGGGTCAACTTTATTACATGAACTTCCCTAAATGATTTTTTTATTTTTATTTTTATTTTATAATTTATTTGGTGGGTTTATTGCTTAAATATAGGTTTTAGGTTTGCATCATCGTATATGATGTCAATTTAATATTAAGTTATTACAAAAAATTAAATAGAATCATAGTGTCATATTAGAATTCTTTTCTTTGGATATTATAATATATTAAATAGATTTATATAAAGGTGTCAAATTAGTATTCTTTTGGTAGAACAAAATATTAAATAGAAGTTGGTTGAATAGTTATCTAACTTTTAGTTATTTTATTTTGTATGGGATCACATGATATTTTATATTTTTATATAGTTTTATAGTTTTATAGTTTTATATTCACTATTGTGAAATCTGGAGGTGTCCTCGCCAAAGCTAGACTAATATGTATATATATAGTTGTTTGTAATAATAATTAGTATTAAAAGGTATAAAGAGATAAATTATAGTATTACTTTGAAAAACACATGGGATTATTAATTGGTTGATAGGCATATATTTTTGGGTGTGTAAAAGGTAATTTTTAGATATTTTGTATTGTTTTTGTTTGTCATATGTGAGTTTTTTTTTAAAAAAATTATGAGATATCATTTAGTATATTATATGAGCACGTCGTGCTACAATTAGTAAAATTATTTTATAGTTAATAATGTGATCATAACATCATATAAATAGAATTATTCATTGAATGTTTTATTTTCGTATCAACTTAGATATTTTGAAAATAGAAAGTTTGATTAAGATTTTTAGACTCCATGTTAAAAAGATAAATCTCACGAGTAGGCCCCTTAGTATATTATATGAGCACATCTTGATATCATTAATAGCATTATTTTATAGTTATTAATGTAACCATAACATCATATTAATAGAATTATTCATTGAATGTTTCCTTGAAGAATCAATTTAGATATTGAAAATAAAAAGCTTATCACAATTTTCAATAGCTAAGCACCAGTGGTTTTGAAATGTTAAAAAGATAAATCTCATGAGTATACCATTTAGTATATTATATGAGCACATCTTACTTTGATTAATAACATTATTAGTTCTTGCCGATAGGCACGATAACTAATGCATTCATTGGATGCATTAGTTTTGTGAGGCTATCCAATCATATTGTAGTATTTTGAAACATTTATAGGTGTTTCTATAGTTTGATTCAAGGAACATTTTATTATTATTCTCATAAAATTATTTATCTTCTTTCTCATTGGTCTATTCTTGAAACAGTAATGGACAAAAATACATTTTCCTTTTGATTAAATCATCCAAAAAAATTATTTATTTAGAACAATCCAAAATGACAATAAATTTTGGTCTTCATTGTCAATTGATTTCCACAAAAATCTAGAGAAATCATTCAAAAATCTAGAAAAATCTTTTTTCCTTTTAATGAATTGTACGAAACTGTAATAAAATATACCAAAAATATAAGATATTATATTGTAAGATTTGTTCGTTGACAAATGAGATTTAATTTAGTGGAGATTTAATTGTATTTTTGACAAAAGTGGCATGTCTTTAATGCATTGAACTGTTTCAATAGTATAATGTACATAAAACTTCCCTCTCGCATTTTTCTTTGGACAGTGCAAGTTGAATACTACTATTTTTTTAATTAATGCAATGGCTGTGCAGTTGGCCATCGTATTAATTATGGTTTGTCTAGTCTAGAATGTTCATTCATCTGCCTCTATCAGCTTCTGTGGCCTTTGTATTTGAGCACAACCACAAGTTGTTCTTTTTGTCTTCCCACTTCAGAAACCATCTAGTAGCAAACCTTGCTGTGTGGTTTTTGCTGCAGATTTAGGTAAAATGATTTTCTTCTGAAGTTGTTCATCTATGTATACCTCTGATTCATATGTGCTTGATAGGCTAAAGTAATATTGTCACATTTGCAGGCTTGTTGAGGACCCTGGGTATTGAGGATAGAGATATCAGTATTTGAAGATCAAAAAAGGTATGCTTTCAAAGTACTATGAAACCATATAGCAGATTTGTCTATATTTTGTTAGTTGTCCACAATATATTTACCTTTTGTTTTCCACTTTCTTTTTTTGTTGAGTTCTTCAACGTCTCGCTTGTTTGTTACAGATTTGGACAATCTGCTTATAGATCCCCTGTCTAGCAGCTAAATTTAATACATCTGTTTGTAATCTTTTGGGCAATGTTTAAATGATATGAAACGCTTAATTTAGAGTAGTGGACTTCATTTGATCCAACAATCCATCTGATAAAGCTAATCTTGTTTTCAAGTTCAAGTTGCAGTAATTTTTATTATCAAAACTCCACCAAAGAGGCTGGCTGCAAAATCTTCTTACAGATCTAAGGCATTTGTAACCTGTATATCATGTCAATTTCCATGGCTATGCTCTACTGCCCAAATGCTTAGGGGCGGGATAACAAGCTTGCTGTGTGCTTGTTTTTGTTGCTAAATTTGGTTAAGTTTGTTAATTTATGCAAAAATCGAACCCACGACCTCCTAGATGTTCTTTATCACTTGTTCTTTAGGGTCAAAATTTTGATTTATTTCTCCAACAACTTTCCTATTTGGTTAAATTTCCGTAGTAAAAAATTACATTTTTTTGGTTTCATTTTAAAAAAGAAAAGATACAGCAACATAAGTTGCATACGATTGAGCTTAGAAGAGGCTACTACATGACTTGGTGATTGTTAAACCCTTAACAATCCTTCACCTCTATTTTTAAATTATTCTATGAAATATATTCATTAATCTTACAGCGAAGATTTGCTGAAGTTCTTTCCAATGCTGAAGCAAGCTATACTTGCTCTCTTCCTTCACTAGTAACAATGGCGTGGTGCTTTAGGACTGAGAGGGTAACGTTGAAGCTCCAGGTCTGCAATTCTAGTGACATGAATAAGAATACAAAAGAGCAGCACCATCTGTTGAATCAGTTTATTTGGAAATGGATAAGCTGCTTCACGAAGCATAACCTCTCACTGACGCTAGAATTCATAAGCCTACTATTGGTGAGCCTGCAATAGCATTTGAACCAGTTGATCGAGTTACAAAATAAAAGCCTTCTCGGTTTCTCGCAGACGCTAGGGCGAGTTACCTTGACCCAGTAGAAGAGCTAGAGACAAGTGCACTACCGCTTAGTCATAACTGTAAACACCTGGGCTTATTACTGATCGTACCAAGAGATAGAATGGGGTTATGACCGTACCAAGGGATAAGCTTCTATTTATCTCGGGCCTTTCCAGAAGGTTTTTACTTTTTTTTTTAAACTTTGGAAGCCTTGAAAGACTAATGAAAGTTTTTTCCTTAAATGCAGTAACAGTTACAACATGTTCCCTTGCATCTCAGGCTCTCAGTGATGATAGTTCCTTGTCAGTTTACTTCATCTATCCAAAGAAAATATACTGTATTGCTCTTAATTAAGAAGATGAAATATATGCATATCATTTTTTCTAGGTCTGTTAACACTGATATAATATACTCGTATACAAAACTTAGTAAGTGGGGTGTAGTGGAAGCCCAAATCCTGAACTTTTTTTTAACAGGTTTTATGTTTTTCATAGGACTTGTATACGCATTTTCATGAACGTAGAGGGTGAAGCTTGAATGACTTACCTAGGATATCTGACAGTTCTCCATAGTGCCCAAATGACATTTAGGTAATCTCGTATGTATCCAGTCATTCTATTTTCCAAAATAGTGTCTCATAGTGTTAGTGTTAGTGTTCATAGTATGTAGGCCATTACTCTTTGATTTCAAATTAATACAATTACACAAAAAATTGTATGTTACCAATATCTACATTATGCCTAGTGAAGGAGTGCAAGAATTCCATTTTATGGCTCTTGGAAATGATTCATATTGCTTCACTAAGCCAAAAAAAACTCTACGCAAGGCTGTAAAATCCATTGATAAAGGAAGACTAGCACAACAACTTCAGGATATATTTTCCAAAACAATTTTGGAAATGGAGTAACCAAAAAAAACATCCTTAGGAAAAACTTCCTAAATTCACCGATCTTTTGCTCAAATTGACTTCACTATTTCTGAATTTTCATGACTTTAATCTAATTAGTAGACTACTGAAACTCTTAGCATGTCTGTATTTTTCATTCATTATAAATGAATTTATATGAGTTTCTCAATGAATTTATTTGCTGTTATGACCTATATCAAGTATTTAGGTCAAGGTAGACAAATTTTGACCAGATTTTCATTCTTTTGGCAAAGTTGTGGCACTTAGAAAGCTATACAAGATCAATCGGCAATGTAAATTACAACACTTTTAATTCTGCCCAAATTAACCTGGCAAAGAAATAAAACATATAATAATGCAGGTCACTGTCAATGGATTCTGTGTGTTGTGATGTTATCTTTTTCATAAAATTTGCAAGTCCTTAATAAAATCTGCTTAAAGGCATTATATTCAACAGAAATTTGTTACATAGCCTGGGTTTTCACAACCCCAATGTCCTCCTTTAGGAATAACAAGCCTTCTGAATCTGCTCTCTCCTGCTTGTGGGAGACCACTCCATTTTCTTACTAGCCATATTTTTTTCATAGAAGTATCTAGGAAAATTCTTAAGGGAATTTATTTTCTCAAGAGATATTAATTTATCTCCCATAGCTAGATAGAGAGGTCTTTATCCTCTGATGACTTCTCACCTTGATCACCTCAATGGTGGAAAGCCAAGTGAATTTTGCAAATTTTAAAGAATTTATACAAGCAAAAATAAAGCAAGTGGAGTAGAAAAGGTGTTTTCCTCACCTATATCAGATTTCCCAACAAAAGTCACCTAAGCTGGAGAGAAAACCTTCTTCTGTGTGCAAACTCAACCCCAGTAGTATGCCAGCCATCACAAGATCTTTACTCTACTGCCATTAACAAAACCAGATCCTCTAAATCTGTAACAGGTATCATCGAGATACAATTTTTTTTCCCACATTAAAGTTTATGGAAGCTTATAATCAGACCTCTCAACTCCAACAGTTGAGCTCAACAAATAGCCTGCTATGCCAAAAAAAAGGGGTGCTGTTGAAAATACCCTGTGTTTTCACCCATGTTGCATACTTGAAATAGTGAAAAGACAAATGCCAAACGTTGAAAACTCCACATTTTCGCTTCTGAAAGATGAACACGCAACACAAAACTTTTTCCACCATGCTACGTGGCATTGTTTTAAAACATTATACTTTGTTTTTAAGTATATAGCTTTTTATAGTGCCCTTTGAAATGCATTAATCTTCATTTCTCTATTATTCTTGTATTCAAAATTCTCTCACTTTTAAATTACTTTATAAGAAGTGAATTAATAGCAATTATTTTAAATTAAGTTTTTCTATTTCTAGGTAATTTATTTACTGTTTAGTTTTTGTTTTTACACATTCATTTACACTAACAGTATATGTTTTGAATCTGGATTTATTTGTGAGAGTGTGCAGTGTGCACTGCTCTTTTCTAACCATTTATCTTTCATTTGAAATAAAGCCAAATATTTGAGATGTCAAAGATTGCTAAAGATAGCCAATAAGTTGTGTAAAAAGAATATGTTGCAAAATATTTAAACTTACTTTTCTGCTTTTTCCTTCATGAATAAATTCTTCAATTATTATCACAAAATGTAATGTAATCTATTAAGGTTTATTCCTAACAATTAGTAAAAAGATTGGGTGTGAATGTTCAGATTCAAATTTAAAAATAGGCTTTTTTAGGGTCATTTTTATAGTATTAATTTTGTTAATATATATATATTTAAAAGGATAAAATGATTAGTTGAATAAAGAGAGTAAATGCATGAATTTGAGTGAAAATGAAAGTAAAATGTTGAAAAGTAAGATTAGTTATGCTAATATGGAAGTATGCTATTTTTTACATGTTAGAGGATCAAGAAACTACTAATTTCACTATTACAATTATTTCTAATCAAGAATATATGTGTGTAATTTAAAATTTTGAGAACCAACTTTTACGAACATTTACATATTGTAATAGATTAGTTACTAATGTTAAGAGTGGAGCTAGGATGAATGAACATTGACAAGTTAAAAATTAGAATATATTTGTAAAGAAGGTAAATATTAACTTGTCTTTTATTTTTGAAAAGAAATCGCTAAGTTTTTATCCGTATATAACATCTTATAATATTAAGAAGTGCTTCAGAGTATTTTTTCTATATTTTTGCTATTCCTAGTTAATTTTGTGGTCATTCTTTTTATCCATTGAACCAAATATGGTATTGTAGTTTTTTTTACTTTTTGAGAACTACATTTTTTCTCTCCTTTGTTCTTTTGCATTGTTCACTTATAAAATGTATTGGTTCAAATATGCTTATATAGAAAACATAAAACTTTAATACTTAACAAAATAAAAAAAGTAAAAAATTGTAATGGTAAAATTTGTACATGCATGGCATTTAAATTTAGTTTAATGTTTTATATTTTTAATTTCTTTCATACAAAGATATTTTAAAAATAAATTCTTTATTTTATGCTAAATTGAGTCACTTGTCTCATCATTTCCACCTAGCACATTTGTCATGTTCCCATTTGAGACCTCAGAACAATAACATTGATATTTGCTTCAAAACATTAAAAGTAATATATAGTGTTCAAATTTTTCACTAATATTTATTAAACACGAAAAAAAAATTATAGGCACATTTGTTTAAGTGAGATAAAGATTTCTAAAAAAATAAAAAAAATTTCCAAAAATAATTGTACTTGAATTATGCTTATGCTACTTGAATTTACTTATTATCACAAAATGTACACTGTGCCAACCAATAAGCGAATATATATTCCGCCACCGAAATGGGATTGTCCAATTATTGGGCCAATTGATACAACCACAATGGCACACATATTTCGTTTCCATTCTCCCTCCACTGAAGCATCTCTGAGGACAATATTAGGTGAAGAATTCTTGCAGAATGCTTCTAGTTCAGTCTACTACAGTGATGTGGTGTCCTGTTTCCTATCAAATTGCATGGACTTGGTGCAGGACCCAGAGTTTGTGGAAAAGTTTGCAAATACATATATTCAAGACTATTTCACGCCATCGATTGGTTACAATTTCGCTATCAATTCTTATGATACAAGAAACCATAATGGTCTTTTGGGGGGTATATTCTCGCCTGACACAATAGCATTATGTGATGCAGCTTCTTGTGTTTACAATGCTATAAAAGTTGCAGTGAACAATAATTGTGAGCTCGTTTTTACACATGCGTTGAAAGAACACGGTGAGCATTTGGGCACTGATCTCACAAGAAAGCTATCAAATGTCTTCAACGCACTGATGTTCTTATACACACATCTTCCTCTTCATCCTCCTATTACAACTGCATTTCCCACACTTGCTTCACAAGTGTCTTCTTAATTTGCATGCACATCTTTGTCATGCACCTATGTTTATGCTTTACTATTTTACTATAAAAGCTATATGTCTTCCCATGTTTACTACTATCAATATATTTTAGCCATAAACAGAAGACATTTTCAGAAGCAAGTATACATTTAAATTTGTCATTGTTATTTCTATTTGAGATGTATGTGTGTCAAAATGTGAAATCGATTATTGTAATCATGAATTGTGCTTGTCGTAAACTTAATATATCATATTTGTAATCAGTAAACAAGGGAAAAACAATAGCAATGCAGAAATATATGAGTACCCAATCACTTAGAACAATGCAATATTCACTATGAAATCAATAGTTAATTACACCACACCAAAACAAGACAAGTAATATATTGAAAAAATATATATAACAAGAAAAATAATTCTATTATATCAAATTAATTTTTTGTTCACAACAATGAAATTAATATAGCCATCTATTTGTACATACAACAAACATGTAAGAAATAATCTATTTGTCCAAGTAAAAAGTAACAAATTTATGTTTTACCCCCCCCCCAAAAAAAAAAGTTCTTTTTTGTTATATTGAATTGAAAATACCTCGTATATAATTTTAAGATCACAACTTAAGTGAAAAATATTTGTAGAGATAGTTAGACCTTATGTCCACAAATGTTTGATTAATTTAATAGTTCTTTTTTGCAGTATTAAATCCAACAATGACTTAGAAATATTCTTTTTGTTTCAAAATCATAAGCAAATCAAAATAGTTAACATTACATTGAACAAGGTTCTGACACATTATGTCAATTACTTGTATTGCAGTGTTCAAATTAGCCCAATTTGCTAAATTCAAGGGAAATCAGCTTAAATACTAGCTTCAAGTTTCAGCAATACAGGGACAATTCACTTCTTTATTTTTGATGTACAAATTTAATATTACTGAAACTCAACCTAGATTGTAGGAAAAATGTATTTTGATTGTCAGTGCAAAAATCTTTGCAATAATAAATGATCTTGGCATATTCTGAGTGTTGTTTACAAAAATGAACTTACCATTGTAGATATAATGTAGTTCTATAGGTAGAACCAAAAATTAATCAAAATACTCCTCATTTAAATTTTCAACAAGAAATTTGTTTTCTACATTGATATTCATTATGCTATTGTTAAAGAAGACACATATTAAAATTACTAAACTCGTATACATTTCATACAGGTCATGAAAATATCATGTGCACATGGTAGTAGACTACTATAAAATTTAAAACAATGGTTGCCCCTGTCTATCACGATAACTTGCCATTAGAAATGGCTTCTCTCTTTGTAGAGATGTGCATCATATTTGTGATGATTATGACAATAAAGGACACTCCTCTATTCATTACATTATTGGCCTGCAATATAGTAATATTCTACTACTTCTTTGCATTGGTCATTGTTTAATGGATTTGTATCAAGGGGTTTTAGAAAGCTAAGAAAAATACAGAGATAGCAAGGGAAATATAATACATGCACAAGTCGATGCTTATTTTCACATTTTTGTTGTCCTCATATTAGCCATCTCAGTAGCCCAATGTCTAGAGGATCTATTTACAGTAAACCAGACATGTATGCTAATTCCATTGTACATAGTACCATAGACATTGACAATGTTAGTCAACAGATTGAAGAAGGTGACTGCATGTTGTCAACTAATACTTTAGACTTGTTTCCATCAAATCCATTTTCCCCAGCACTAGAAAAGACAAGCATAATAAGTCCTTCTCCAACTAGTGGATTGTTGAATGATATTATCCATAAATACATTTCCCAACCAACTGTTTGTCACATTATTAAAGGTGAAGGCGACAATGATGCGGGTCTAATTACCTGTAATTGTTTGGAAAATTATACTAGTACATCTAATTTGTCAACTCCAGCCTTGGAAAATGTAGGCCACATAGCTTCAAAGTCTGTATACCTACACCAAATAACTAGTATGAGCCTTATTTGTACATAATTTCCCCTATTTTTTGCATTTCTATGCAATAATTAAATTCACTAACAATTTCTTTGGCTCATATATTGTAGAGGATAGTCAAGTTTGGCTTCATCAAAATACTCTATGCCATAAAGCTGACAATTTATCCACCAAGCTTCTTACAAGTGACAAAATTTTAAATGTGGAAGTCATGTCAACTACTGAACAGTTCAATAATGACATATCAATTCAACATCAACACAATGACTACTATTCCTTGACACAGAAGGGTTCCAGCCTGCCACAACAAAGAAAACAATGTTGTCAGCTATGTTCAGAAGTTGAATTGGAGGTGCAACAAGTAAAAAAGGACTTAGAAAATATCAAAAATAGCTTGAAGCAATTGGAAAACTACAATATCGAACTATGCACATATTTGCAAGACATTGTTAAGCATTCAAAGTGAAGAGTTGTGCAAAAAAATTATTATAGTTTGAACTATATCAAAATTTCAAAGAATGTACAAACTCTTTGTCAAGCCCCTTCTTTGCAGATATATTGAAAGATTAGATATGAAGGGTGTGAATTGTTTCCAACCAAATATTTCTTGTAATAGGAAGCTTCATATGGTTGTATTATTTACAAATGCTTCAGTTTTACTTTGTAAGCTAATTACTAAAATAAGGATGATTATTCACCACCATGTATATATAGTTAGAACAACATATACTTCAGAAAGTTTAGAAAACAATTTACCAAAATCTTATGTCATCAACTATAAATATGTAAATATTAATTTATGTGGAAATAATAATCTGCTAAAGCATTACATTGAAGGTTTTGTGTCTTATGGCAAACTATGTTGGAAGGAAATTTGATTTAACTATCTTCCTTTGACCAATGCACCTATCAAGAATTAGGGTCCCCTTCTTCTTCAATGCATTTGAAAAATATTTGAAACTATGAAATGCTACCTTAGGTGGGTTGGTGATGAATTTGTAAACAAGCTTTTGGTCAATGAACATAATTTGTGGTGCTTTCTTATCATAAAAATCTTTAGAAGATTACATAGTACCAATTCAAATTTTTAACGCCTTACTTGTCGTTCATGTACAAATGACCTGTACTTTTAACGACTATACAATATAACTAGTACAATCATTTACAACATTATATTCATTGTTGTCTTGGTTGTATCTATTTTGAAATAGGCAATGGAAAACCATAATTTAAAACAAGAAATAATTTAGAGAGGAGTAATTTATACAATTGCAATTACTGTGAATTATGAAATGATATACAAACATTTAAAAATTGAACTACTTTAATCCATGCTTATCTGAATGCATTGGAAATTAGATATATATGCATTAGTTAATAATAATTGTATATTTTCCTTAGTGCAAGTAATTAGGTACATTAAAAATAATATATATAGTATACAACAAAATCTTTTTGTACTCACATTGTCTACTTTTGTGGTAGATATCCACACATGTATTGACAAACAAGAGTATGTCACACAATTAAACTTCACAACCTAAGTGAAATACAACCAACTCCATACATATTTAACAATCACAAGATCAGCTAACACAAACAACAATACCCAATTTGCATTCTCCAAAAACATATCGAAATATTAAAATAAAAATACTGACAACCAAGAAATGGAGATAGTAGATGTTGAAAGTTACAAGTGTTCAGGTCGACAACAAATACAAAACATTGACAATGTACTGAAGTGCAATGGACTATATAGAGCACATAATTTTAAGTACAATATAGGTGACTGTCTATTTGATTCCTTTGAACTATTGCTCGAAGGAAAATACACATCAATTGAACTTCAAAATGGGACAATCGACTACTTTGAAACATGTCTTGCAAGAGGTGAGATAGAAGCAATCAACTCATACAACCTTAAACTACATCCACCAACTCTTCTAGAACTACACAATCTCCCAGATCAAGAAACATATCTACGTAAGATGAGATTGTCTGTAAAACCATGTACACCACCCACTGAAGTTGGATTATGGGGAGACATATTTTGTATACATTGGCTATCGAACTGGTTAAAAATACAAATATGTGTTTGGTCAACAACAGCGGGGAAGAAGTACTTGCACTACAACAAATCATTGCAAAGTGAGAGATATTACCTCTTGTTCCATGATGCTAATCCTCGTAGTGGTCATTTTGAACCACTATTAAGACTTGAAAACAAACATGCCAAATATCAACAAAATACACGATTATATGAACTTAAACAACTCATTAGAAACAAGATAGAAGACGAAATTATAGACAGTCGGAAAAGACAAAAGCTTGAAATTAACAATAGCAATCCAAAAGATGAAACTGAAAAACAAAAGACCAATCATAAAATGAAAATAACATTACACGAACTTAAGAAAATGATAAGAAAAAAAAGAGAAGAAGAAATTATAGACCATGCAAAAAGGCCAAAGTTTGAAATTGACAATATCAGTTCAGAACAGGAGACTAGAGAACAAAATAGCAATCTTAAAAAAAAAATAACATTTCACCAATTGAAGAAAATGATTAGAAATAATCAAGAGCATCAAAACATTGAAGAAAATGCACATAAAATGTTTCAAACTCTGAACACAACTTCAAATGATAATAATACAACACAATGCGAGCAAAGTACAATGATAAACTCAAGAAAGTCAACAAGGATAAAATCTTACTCTCCAATTGACATTTACCAAAGAACAATTGAAGACACCCCAAAACATACATGTACAATATGCCATGTATTACATTTTAGAAAAGATATGAGAACCATCAAAGAAAAAGTAAAACAAATATATTATAAGTTAGTAAAATGTGATAATACTATATTGACAGATTCCATATGTCGAATATGCTTTACTGATTTGAAGCAATCCAAGTTTCCTAAGTATGCTACACCAAGTAATATACGGACAAACAAACCATTGCACTATGTACAAAATCTCTCGCTACTAGAAGAATGACTTGTTTCACTCAGAATTGCATTCGCTCAAATATGGGAGTTAGGCTATAAAAGATCCCAAATAGGACTTACAGGCTCTATTATTAATGTTCCCGTGAACATGAACATAATACAAAAAGCACTACCACAACCAATCAATAGTACAACAATGATAGTTGTATATCTCAAAAGACGCTTGCAGATTTCAAAAAGGGCAGCTAAAGGGAAGAAAGCTATGTGCAAAGCATGTAAAGGAGAAGCCAAACCTAGAGAAATTGTTGAAATCAGATATAGGCTACACAGATTTCAAAAGAATAAGAATATCACTAGACTACACACAACAACTTAAAAAGAACATATTTGCAATGATATGACAACTTGGACCTCCAACTTTTTTTGTTACTTTCACTAGTGCAGAACAAAATTGGGACCCCCTCACAAATTCACTGCAACACTTACAAACTTTACACCAATCAAAACTAGAAAAACATGAATCTTATCACACAAAGGAAATTGATAAATTCCAATTGATAAAAAATGATCCAATCACTTGTGCACGATAATATAGGCATAGGATAAATGCATTAAAAAAATTGATATTTACATATTCCAGCTTCTTTGGAAATGTCATAGATTACTTCTCTGTAACTGAATTTCAAAATCGAGGAAATTAACATGACCATTTCCTCTTATGGATTCAGAATGCACCGGTTTATGGGAAAGACAAGTATATAGACATAATACAATTTGTTGACAAGTATATCACTTGTAGCACAAAACATTTGAGTCCTGATTTAGCTATACTGCATAAACATCACCACACAAGGCAATGTAAGAGATCTAGAAGAAGAGTTTGTAGATTCAATTTCCCCATTCCACCAATACAAAATACTACGATAATGCAACCATTGCCAAAAAAAAATGAAACCCTAACTACCATTGCAACAAACATAAATTTGAAATTGCAAAAAGGAAACTATGACAATTCATACACCTTGCAGATGTTCTTAAATGAAATGTAGTTAACAGAGGAAGAATACATATTAGCTCTTCGATTTACAATACTTAGACCGACACTACTCCTACAAAGAAAGCCATCACAAATATGGAACAATAGTTTCTCAAAAAAAATAACTCCCCTATGGAAGGCTAATACAGATGCACAATATATCCTAAATGCATATGCTGCAGTAATGTATTGCAGTTCATACATGGCAAAAGTTGACAAATCAATGATGCACGCTTTCCAAAAAATTTGAAAAGATCACCAACAAGACAATATTGATGTAATCAAGATGATAACTAAACTTGGAAATGCTTTGCTAAACCTTCAACAAATGTCATCACAGCAAGCTGCGCACATTGTTCTATCACTACCACTAAATTATAGCTCAAGAAAATGTGTATTCATAGATACACAATCTGACAATGACCGTACATTCATACTTAAATCTATGAAATAGATCAAGAACGAACCAGACGAATCTGAAAACATAATTTGCAAATCCATTATAGACTATTATATAAATCGGCCCAACTCTATTGCAAACATTTGCCTTGCACAATTCGTCGCCGAATATAACAAAAATGGTACACATATCGAACATAAAAAAAAAAAAATATTATACGTTATATCAATTTCAACAAACATATAGATGTAGAAAACCACTATCGAGAGCAATTAGTACTGTACGTGCCATTTACGACACATGAGAATACTTTGAAAGATAATTTCAATTCATGGGTAAGTGCATATGTACATCATGAAAGAACAATACAAATGAATCATTCAAAGTTTACGTACAACAATACTTCTGCTTGGGGTGACATTGACGAAGCTGTAAATGATATAAACTTACAAAATCAAAACATACAGGACGAGGCCTCCTCATTTACAAATTCTAAAGACAAGGAACTATACGATATACAATCAAACATGAACAATATAGGAGACCAAAAGATTTTAAGCAAATTAGTAACGTCCTTTGAAATCGGACAACATCCACAAATAATGGATAATAACGAGTACTTCAAATTAAGGCAAATGCTTAATAAAGAACAACAACAAATTGTGAAGAACATTGTGATTAAAAAATTAAAAAATATGAGAACCCCATTGCACTTGTTTCTAACAGGAGGAGCAGGAACTGGAAAGACTTTCACTGCGAACGCAATATACGAAGCACTAGTACGTATTTATAACACCTCTATCAAAAACGATCCAGACAAACCAAAGTGTCTTAAAATGACATTCACTGGAAAAGCAACATATAACATAGGTGGAATCACATTACATTCAGCCTTTCACATTCCATTTAACAAATCCGAATTTCTTCCACTCAATAATGAAACACTAGACAAAATGTCAAAGCATTACAAACAACTCCATGTACTTCTTATAGATGAAATATCACTTGTGGGCTCTACATTCTTACGGTGCATTGACAAAAGGTTACGTGACATAATGCAAATGCCCACTGCACATTTTGGGAACCTTGACACGATCTTTGTTGGAGATCTATATCAAGAACAACCTGTACTTGAATCTGTTGTCTTTGAAAATAAACCAACTCAAAAAGAATTGATGCCCTACAACTTTTGGAAAGAGAAAATAAGGTGTTATTCACTGAATTGTACAATGAGACAAAAAGATGACATTTTTATATCAATCCTTAATAGAATTCACATTGGGTTACAAACAAACATCGATTTGCATTATCTCAATCAACATTGCTCACGTCCACCACCCATTGACCTAACATTTCCTTTCCTATTTTATAGGAAAAAGGATGTTGATGAACACAACAATAAAATGCTATCTATCATATCAGACAATGCCATTGTCATAGGTGCAATCGATAAATATGAAGAAAATAATTTTACAATAAGATTGTACAATCATACGACTATGTTGCCCACACAGATAAAATTGAAACGAAACATTCTTGTCCAAATCCATGCAGGCAACTATAACACAAAAGATGGTCTAGTTAATGGAACAGATGGAATATTTAAAGCATACACAAAATACAATGACATTGACATTGTATGGCTCAAAATAAACAACCCTACAATGGGACAACAAGAAAGGAAAAAACTAGTTGAATGCTACACAAATGACATTGATAAACAATGGGTACCTATACTTCGCATTGCTAGACCCATTCAAAAAATATCAATGAACAACAAAATAACCATTGGAAAACAATTTCCTATACAAGTAGCATGTGCAAGAACCATACATCGGTCACAAGGACTAACAATGGAAGGTCTAGCATTTGATCCCATAGTCGTTCAACATGGCCTCGCATATACCGCACTTTCACGTACCAAATCAATGCAATCATTATTCTTGCTCAAACCTCTAACTACAAACAATTTCAAAATAAAGAAAAAAGTACATCTTGAAATGTCACGCCTTCAAACCAATGCAACATGGCAATTTGAAAACATTAATGTATGTTCCCACAACATGCCACAACTTTTTCTCTGCACATTAAACACTCATAGTTTACAAGCACACACAAATGACATTCTAAATGACTATGACATAATGTCTTCTGACATCATTTGTCTACAGGAGGTTCATACCCATCCTCATCAAAGTAACACTTTACTAAACCTTTACAATTGTGTTGCTATACATAACATACATGGCATTATGACTTTAACTAAGAAACATCTACAAATCTCAAAAACAAAAGAACATAGATCAACAAATGTAGAAGCAATGACAATAACAACACAGTTCTTGAACAATGATCTCAATGTTTGTAATGTTTATGCAAGACCAAATGCTCCTATACTTGAAATTTTAACAATCATGAACAAAGTACTATCCCACATCCCCCCCCCAAAAAAAATACTATACATTGTGGGAGATTTCAATATTGACATGGCCATACAAAGCAAACACCAAAAATTGCTTGCAAATTATATGAAAAAACACAATATACATTTCTTGTTAGACCATTCACACACAATAAACAAACCATTAATTGATCACATCTAGTCAAATTCATACAAAAATATATGCTCCATTTATAAAACAGAGGCATACTAGACTGATCACCTTGCTACTTTTATGAACATGCATATCACTGATTCAACAAACTAAAATTCATAATACTAATAAAAATAACAAATAGAATCACAAATACACATTGTTCGAATATAATAGAATTGCAATTTCCACAACACATAAAATTTTGCATCTACAATTCACAAACAATTTATCCAAAAATGCAAACAAAATACGACAATTATAAAATTTATTCCAATATTACATATCTTTTTTTCCAGGAGAACAATGGAGCCAACAAAGAGATTAGGAAAACAAACACAAATCAATCAAGAATAGATCACAAAAAGGTATTGAACTTATCTTATCTCAAATTAATTAAGATTATGTAAAGTTAGCAATATTAATGCACTAGTCTTACGATTCTTGCAGATCAAAAGTCAAAGGACAAAATGCCATATCTATTGAAGACTTGAACGCAAGGAAAGTAGGTAACATCTTCCAAGGGGATGTGCTCGTTGTCTACAAAGCCACACTTGACAAAGTGAACAAAGCAAGGCCTGTCCTCCGTGTAGATCTAACAACTTTAAAAGCTGAAATGACAATTACAGTTAATGTTAATGGTGACCTCGTAGAAAAAATGAGGAAAAAATAGTGGCAAATTCTACAATTTGCATTTCAGGATTTGATATTGCCCCAAAGACAGACTATGATTGTGGTGATAGCGACTGCATATTAATCCTCAAAGATTCTACCACAATTGAAACAATGCCACGCATGTGTCAAGAATACAATTTCATACCAAGCACCACAATAAAACAACTACGCTTCAGTACAAATGAGTACCCCATTGGAACAATTGGAGCTTTGGTAACAAGGACAGGCAAACAAGGTTCACAATACACACTTGACATCAAAGATGGTGACAATGAAACATACAAAGTACAAGTAAAAAAGTTCATAATTGTTTCCAAATAACCTGTTCCAAACTTCTATTCAATATAGGAAAATACTTTGCATACAAAAAAATTTCACACAAAATAACTAACCATGTTACTCTTCAATAGTTGTACCTACACCAAAGTTTTGGCCAGCAATGCCTCACAATAGAAGACCACCTACAAAGGAATGAAATCCCTGCAATGCTCTTCAGAAATGTTGTAAAAAAAGTGGACCAAAGAATAACATTCCACACAAGCCTTTCAACATTCATATGCAAGCTCAATGACAAAAGAACATTGGAAAGGCTCAATGGCTTACTTAATACAACTTATGAGTTAACTATTTTCACAACATGCATCTCTTCATTTTACAAATGCACTGTTTGCACACCACATTAACATTTACCCCTCTCTTACAGGTTGATGGTATCCTTAAAGTGGCAAATCCATTCTCAGTTCCATTCTATGCATTTTGCCCACAATGCAGTTATAAATTTGAAAACTATGGCATGCTTGAAGACAACACTGCTCACTGCACCAGGTGTCACCAAAAAGTCACCTATGTATACTCACTTCACCTCAACACAATACTTACAACTGAAAATAAACAAACTATACAATGTTCTCTTGATAAGTCCATAATTGAACAATTGTTGCCAGCTCTTCAAAATACTACATATGAAGATTACAAAGAAGACAAATCAAGAGTTATCTTCATTTTATGTGATTTTACAACTAAGGGTCACTTCACTCTCAACCAAAACAATCTCATTACTCATGCCTTTGTTCTTCAGGAGTGATTTCTACAAAAAGGTAAACATGATACATTACATTAACCTTTATACATTTCAAACATTTTTATTAACTCTACACTATAACAAATACTAATTTACAAACAATAAAACCAATTTGTGTTTTGTAGGAAGGACACAATCTCTAAGGCAGAAATCAGGGATACTTGTCATATGGAACAACTTCACTGAAATAGACTACTACTACTTAACAAATAAAAGCAAATTAGATACAAATTTGCTTTCTTTGTTAACACTTTATATTTATCTTGCACTCTACAAATTGTTGCTGACTGCACTACAAGACTCAACAACTTTTTAAAAATGTTGCTAATGCTGACAAGACAAATTTATTATATTATGCACTGTCCAATAAGACAAAATTTATTATACTCAGTTGTCCTTTTGGAAGACTGGATCTACTGATATATGATTTAGGAAAAAAATTATGTGCTCTATAAGAGTATATTTAATTGTTTGAAGAATTATTTTTATAGGTATTTCTTTTTATGACTTAGTACAGGCCCTATCAAAAGATGTTTGCATATTTGGAACACTGTTTCTATATATTTATATTTATGCCAGCAATATGTATGTTAATATCAGATTTCAATGCTTGCTTCACATGTTAGAAGATTGTTTCTCTATTTGTCTAACAATAACCCTGAACGGAGGTATGTCGAGCTTGTATGTATTCTTTCATGGAGATTAATCTATGAATCAAATTCTCACTATTATTCTCATGGACTTTAATTTAGACATACACAAATTGGTTCCACTAAAGTAATTACAATTGAACTGCTATAATGCTAAACAAGACCTGTTGTGACCAGTAAATGTAATGTTGGAAATGTTTTTTATTTGCATCTATCATATTTGTAAATGTAACAAGTTTCTAATTTCTATCATATTTATGTCTCATTTTTTAGAATTATGCTTTCAAACTTAGTTATATGTTTTTGTGCATGCTCATTTTTTCATATGTTATTTGTTTACTTAGGGATGAATTTTGCATTCAATTCTATTATACTCTCTTTTATATTCAATTCTCATAATTGCCAATCGTTCCAAAGCACAAAAGTTAAAACAGGCAGCGACTATGTTGGCAATGCTCATTGAATTTCGATTTACCATGGCAATGCCATTTCCTTCAAAATGTCAAATGCACTTCCAACAATCTTTATACTAATCATAAACAACTCGGTAGGAACTTGACGCTTTGCGTCTCTTGTTTTATAGGTATTGATGTGACCATAACATCAACATAAATACATTTATTTTGGTACGTGTACTTTAAACATTAATAAATGAGTATTATTGTTCATTGAATGTTTCCTTAAAGTATTAGGTTAAGGATAAATATTTTAATTGTTGCTCTTTTTTTTTTTTTTATATTGTTTAGGACAATCACATTTAAATAGAAAACAACAAAAGAGTCACAAGTGACCATTTTGTTTTTTTAAAATTAATTAAACCTAAACTTGAGCTTATAATTTGAGATGCTTGTATTCAAAACTTGAAAATGTGATAAGAACAAGAATTGTAGTATTTTGAATCTAGTTTTTACAAAAGTTTTATAATTTTTATCACTAAAATATAATATAGTATGAGTGTATTATAGATTGATTAATAAACACATTTTTGGAGTGATGAAATAAGCATTTTGTATGTTTTCTTTAATTCCCCGTCCATGTAAGTTTTTTTTATTAGTTGTGTAGCATAGACATTGAATATGGAATGTTTGACTTAGATTTTTATATGTTAAGTATGACATGTGGTTTTGATACCCTGATGTTGTAAAACAAGGTGAATAAAGCTTGCAATATGAACTTAAACTCAAAGTTATTGCAAATCTGAAACTAAAGATTAACCATTGACACTATGATTGTAGAATCAAAACAAGAAAAAGAAAGAAAATCATTACACATGACACCAAATTTACGTGGAGGAACCCTTTTGAGAAAAAAATCCACCAAAGAATGAGAGCCAAGTATATTACTAGTCCAATGAAGAGTACAATAGCAATACACTTCTTTGTAGACCATTGTAAAATCCATCAGCACTTTGTTACCCTGCAAACTAAACAAGAATGAATGAAGAACTAATCTATAGGAGTTTGTGAGGATGAATACCACTATGGTATCACCAAATAATAGGCAGCAAAACAACCTAGAAAAACTCACACCCACCTCCCAAAATAACTTCTTACAAATGCTCCAATAGCTAAAACAAGGCATCTCTCATGCATGTGCACCATCATAAATATTGTCATAACAATAATGACTATCATAACCATCATATATTCTCTTGCAACTCCTGACAAGTGTCCAAGCACCTCAAAATAGAATATTCCAAGTAGGGTCACGCAGTTATTTTGTCCTTTTCCTAGAGGACAAACAGTAAAAGTAACTTTGCCTTTACATGGTCTCTTTCACCACCATGGGTTAAACAATTTAACCTCTTATGGGTAAATTACAAATGGCATTCAAAAAATAATAATTTAAGGGATTTGCAAGGTCTATCACACCTAAATTCTAATAGTTAAAGCAAAAAATATCAAGTATATAATTTAGCATATTATATGAACTACATGTCTTACTATAATTAGTAACATTATAATATTGATTAACTAGTAGGTAGACATTTTTTAAGTGTAATGGGAGAAGCATGTTGCATGTTTTGTTTTTGTTATCATACGTGTAAGTTTTATTTTTTAAAGTGATTGTTCAATAGAGATTGAAAATAAAAGGCTTGATTAAGATTTATAATAGTTAAGCGTGACAATTTAGTTTTGACATGCTAAAAAGATAAATCTCATAAATATTTTAAATAGTATACTAGATGAGCACATCTTGTTATAATAGTAGCATTATTTTACAATTATTAATGTGGCCATAACATCATATCAATAGATTGATTTTCATAGTTATATTTTAGACATCAATAAATGAGCTCTATTATTCAGATTTAAACGTTTCCTTGAAGTATTACCTTAGAGATAAAAATTGTATTTGTTTCTATTTAATTATTCTATTATTTAAGACAATAAATAGAAATTGGGGACAATAAACAATTCAAAAGTGATCCTGCAAAGTGGAAAATTGGATCCTAGTGACTCCCCACATAGGAGAGAGAAAGGAAGCCACTAGGATGATTTTCACTTGGAAGGACTTTACATTCAAAAGAGGGGCTTGAATCCAGTAGATCCAAATCCAAGGGAAACAAGGATGTGAATTCCAAGTGGATTGCAAGGGTTGAAGTGTGATTTACCCTCTTTTGTAAATGAGAAAGTTGACTTGTTAACTATGTAGGAAAGAGAGATAAAATGAGTGAAATGAGGGGCTATCAGTTCCGGATCGCGTTGTAACTTTGGATCTAAGATATCTAGATTGATACGGATCTACCCTATGAATTTGAGGAAAAGTTATCGGGACCGTGTTGAAAGTGTCCACAGTCCTCCGAAAAATCCGTGAAACAAAAAGGGTTCTTCTGTCTCTGCAAATGAATCCCAAACCTGCAATTACAGTTGCGCACCTGCAATTATAGTTGCACACGTATAAACACACAAAAAAGAGGGGAAGAAGGGTTGTGGATAAGGGTTTTACTTAGTCAAACCCCGGTCGAGGAATCAACCTTGAAAGCAAGTAATTGCAAATGCTTGAATGTAAACAATGGAAGTGTATACCTTGTAGATTTACAATTTGTTGATGATGGTTGCTTTGCTTCTTGAATGTAATCACAAATACCATTTGAAATGGCATGTAACATGACAAAACCCTATCACACATATGCTTGCAAATGAATGTTGTAAATATTGCTCTAATGGATGAATGAAGAAGATACGTGAAGAAGAAGACTTGATGAATGCTTGAAGACTTCAATGCTTGAACTTCGCCTATCCTTTATGTCATATAAATTACCTCCTTCTTCTATCATGTCTCTACAAATGAGAAGACTAATTCCCTTTTATACATGTCTCAGAGAATTCATTCATCTTACCAAAGGCCAACATCGAGGAAGTTTGAAATCCCGAGATGCAGATAGGACCGGATGGACATATCTTGGGGCCACCCTAAGAGGGGGGGACAGGGGCACCATGCCCCTACCTAGGGGGGTAGGGGTGCCACACCCCTGTCCTGCCCTATCTTGGGGTCTGGACAGGGTCCTGAGGCCATCTCAGGGCTCAAACAGGAAGGGTTCAAGGTGAAGATGCAGAGAGAAGTCTTAGTTGGAAAGGAAGATGTCATCGCCAAGGTGAGGACCTCAAATGTGGTTAAAAAAGCTAGGGTCACAATTTTATGACACTACATTTAGCCCCCACTTTAGCAAGAGTATGGCCTATGCCAATACTGTCGGTAAAGTAGAAGAAATAGAGATAAAGATGATAGATGCAGAGCAAGATCACAAGGAGTATAAGACATCACTAATCTTGAGAACAAAAGCCCCCAATCTTAGGATCTTAACTCACTCAAACATATGCACGAACACAAAAAAAAGGAACAATACGCACTAAACAAAAACAAAGCGCAAAAGACACACGACAAAGACACAAGATGACAAACCAACTAGTCGAAGAGACCTCAATACTTAGATGTCTCAACAACTAATCAGGACACAAAGACCAATGCCATCACATAAACATGAGTGATCATATAAAAGAGAAAAGTTGATATCATCCATGAACCATCAATAGTAAAACTATGGGTTCATGAGAGGAAGAAAAGAGAGGAAATGAATACACACTTTGGTGATCCGTGAGAAGAAAGGCGAACAAGAGAGAAGCCATGGACATCTCGCCCCTAAAGCTAGGTGATCCATGGAGAGAAGGACATGGAAATCTAGCCCCCAGAGTCTGCCTAGGTGATCCATGTAAGGGAGGAGAGTGAGAACACTGTTAGTTCCACCCAACCTCAAGCGCATGTGTGTGCAAGTGAGGTTTGAAGTGCCTCATATAAGTCTATGCCCGAGTACACTACAACCTATATAGAATGTATAGTACAAGTGTCAAAAAGGCATGATATCTCTCTCTAAGAGTCTGTGCTCTAGTTCTGAGAATAATCACCCTACATAAGAAAAAGTGGTGTCATCTTGCTCTAAGAGGCTATGCTCTGGTTCTGAGAATAAGCCACTATACAAGAGAAAAAGTAGTGTTACCTCGCTCTAAGAGTATGTGCTCTGGTTCCGAGAATGACCCATTGTACAAGGAAAAAGGAACTTCATCTTGCTGTAAGAGTCTATGCTCAGGTTCCAAGAATGACCCACTGTACAATGCATGAGAGAAGTATAGTACAAAGGAGTGGTGTGGGTGCCCCCCCTTAAGATGTCAACATAGGTTGATGTTGATATCTTAAGGAAAGTAGAACAAGGATACCTACCTTCACCACAAAGAAGATATTCGCTATGCAACAATGTCATAAATCTAAGCAAGAGAGGGAATACTTCTTCAAGTGAGGATAAGATAGTTGAGAGGATATATCTTGTTGTAAATGTAAATGACATCCTTGGAGGAGAAGAGATCTTTGTTCAAAAGACATCTACCCCCAAGAGGAGTTGTCTTAGACAAATATAACATCTTCTAGAATGAAACGCATAAGAGAACAAGAATGCAATTCTTCCTCCTATTGCTAGGTGAAAGGGATTCTTGATGAAGGATGACTCATTGTTTAACCCAATGGGGATGGGTGAATTTATTATAGATGTATATTACCAAGTGTGAAAGAGATTGTAGTCAAGGGCTTACACCTCTTGTATAAGAGTGAACCCTTGAGTGGACAACAATGATTCCACACAAGGAATGACATCAAGTAATAAAATTCACACCATCCACAACATAGGAAAGAGTGGATCCTTAGAGAGAGAGAGAGAGAGAGAATATCATTGCCCCCCAAGTGTAGGGACAATGAGAAGATATTACACAGTCTTCTAGAGAGAGATTAAACATAAGAAAATGCACAATGTACTTTCATGAATGCATGGAAGGAAAGACATTAGTATATGTAAAATACATGTCTCAAAGAGTGGTAATCTTTGTAAGGAAGAGAGAAAAAGCATCACATATTCCCCAAGGGGGATTAATCATAAAAACATACCATTGTAAGAAATGATAATTACATATGAAAAATACAACCCCTAAAGGAAATGGTGATACATGAGAAAAAGGAGGGAAAATTCTTGCCCCCCAAGTGAGGAAGACAAAGAGAAACATTACACATCTTCTAATGGTGAGTATTGGCAAATGATATGCCTTCCTAGTCGAACAAATCCTTGCAAGGAAAGGATACATACTTCTCAAGAGATCATTCCATGCCAAGGGGTATATTCTGGTTGCTAATAATCGAGACCGTAGAAGAGGTAAGTTTCCAAGAGAATGAAGGAAAGAGGAAAAGATCACTACTCATTAAAGAAACCGCTCTTCAACAAAGATAAAAACCCAAGAACAATTATATGCTCACATAGGAATGATTCTTATGCTAGAAAAGAGATCTAATAATGTATAATGCACCAAGAAAGAATGAGGGAAAATCAACTTCATGTTGCTGCCCCAAAGTTTGTAAAGTTGAAACAACACCACCACAAATGATAAAAATCCCTCAACTAAGTTTACTATTTATGTGATAAGGGCGAGGAGCAACATGAAGATAAAAGAAGTGCTTAAGGCACTATTTTGATGTCAAGGAAGACAACTAGATCTATTGTAAGAGAAATTCGTGCAAGGTCATATTGCTTTTGAACAAATTTCTTAAATGCATAAAATTTCCCAAGAGAATGTGAATATGAATCGTGAAAATACAATATTCAATACCTTTCACTAGCTTAAGATTTTTGTTTTTATTTTGAGGAGGAAAGGAAATTTTCTTATCATACTTCAATCTCCAATAGATTCTTGTAGCCAATCTTTCAGGGTGAGAGATATCGTCTTGACATAAAGGAGAAGAATTAGTAGAAGGAGGTTTATCATCCATAATTCTAATTTTGCCATTGTCTACGCCATCTTGAATAAATTTTTGAAAATCAGGGCAATCATCAGCATTATGGTCATTAGCTTGATGAAATGAACAAAAAGGACATTTTGAAGAAGAAGCATTCTTGCGAGCTGTTTTGATTTGTTGGTTTTTAAGATAATTTTCAAAATTTTGGAGCCTGAGGAGTTCATCCTTAAAAAGAGGAGAATCATTTCCTAGGCCTTTTGTATTAGTGTGTGTAGGAAGATTTATAGGGACATGAATTCCTTGCTCAAATTTCCCAATTTCGTGTCCTTTAAATCCTTTTTTTGTGATTATATGAAAGCCACGACTATAAGAATGTTGCAATTGACTAGATGGAGGAATAAGAACATGAATTTCTTGGAAATTTGATGTATAAGGGGGAAGAAAAGGATTTGTAGATGAAGAAGGAGTATCATGTGAAATGACAATCTCCTTTCCTTTATCAAGCTTATCTTTTGTGGGGGATTGGGGATGAATATTTTCATCATCTAGAAGCTCATTTTTAGTTATTTCTATGCGAGGGGAAAGATCATGAATAAAATGAATGACATCATTCTCCCTACATATACTTTGATGTTGAAGATAGGTCTTAGGAGAATAAGGATGATCTAAAGATGTAAGAATGTTAATGTGTTTATTTTGCCCTCCTTGCTCAAGGGTATGTGTAGAAGAAGATGGGTCCTTGTCACTTTCCAATGCTTGCACTTGTTTAAAGAGAACATTGGTTAAAGCATTAGGTCTCATCTCATCCACATACGAACCCTAGGAGAGGTACAAGGGTTAGGATCTACAAAAGCCTTAAGGTGATTAACATAGGAAATGCATTTTGTTAACAACATCACCATAATGAAACATAAACGATACATGAAATCTTGGAGATCTAATTGAAAAGAAAATAATTTGGAAATCCTAACAAAACAATATGATCAGGTAAATATATGCAAAAAGCAATGTGATCATATGCGAAAGAGCAAGTAAATCCAATTTATTTATTGCCATTGAAAGTCTCTTAATTAAAATCTTAATTTGCTGGAAAAGAAGATCTAAAATTAGGACCTTTTTATGAAAATTAATTAAAATTTTGAAATTGATGAAATTTGAATTTGTGTTCGACCTTAGAAGGTGTTAAAATTGATAAAGTATGCCAATTTTCTAGATTTAAACAGAAAAATACAATCAATTTCGTCTCCCGAAATTTTGACAAAAAAACCAAGGACTGTGTTGAATGTGCACACAGTCCGACCAAATTTTTTCAAAATTTTCAGGGATGATAAACATTATTATTTTATTGCAGAATCCAAAAAAACAGCTGATTTGGAGATGTGTAGATCGGGCAATTTGGCAATCAAAGGTCGAAAATAAAAGGATTTACAAAATTAAGGTTTTGTTGTTCTGATTAATTGAGAAAAACAAGTTTTAAGGACCTGAAACCTTTAACAAAAGAGAGTAATATAAAACATTAAGAGTCCAGAGCATAAGAACCATTAGCAGAATGACTGGCAAAAAGGCCAGCAAACCAAAAGGACAGCTAAGAAAAAAAGAACAACAAGGAAACAAAGAAAGCGCTACATAGCTATAGTCTTCAACAGATCCGTTGCCTTCTTCACCAGCTGGTCATAAGTGGCCCCAATAGCTTTGAGATCTTCCAAGTCCTTGTTGGGTTTCTTTTCTTTCTTTTTTCCTCTAGTCTAGGTTCTAGGACCTTGAGCTTCCCCTTTACCTTCAGTGTCTGGTTCAATATCCAGTATCTCCTTCTCTTCATCCAGTTTATTGATGAGGGTGTTTGTATTGTTAGCAGAAATCTTCAGGATACTTAAGCTCTGTTCAGCAATACTCTTCAGGCACTCCTCAATTTTATTGACTTTGTTAGCAGTGTCGAAGACAATTTTCTCATTAGCGTCAACAAGGTTTTTCCTTTCCAGCATATCTTTCTCTATTTTTCAAACTTGGGGTTGAAAGAGTCTCTAATATTTTCAGCCTTTGCAATGGTATTTTTGAGGTCCTCTATGTAATCTGCCATGGCCTTCCCTTCCCTGATGTTGATGGTTTCCAATATCTAAATTTTGTTACTGAGTTTTTTGTTGTCGTCCATGACTTTCTTGTAACCAGTTATAAGCCACTCCATAGTGTCAATGAAACCTTGCATACCCTCTGGAGGAGGGATATGGGGAGGATCAGCCTTACCAGGGGTTTCCTGTTTCTTTTTAGGGGTGTCCCGAATAGTAGTTGTGTCTTCGACCCTAAGAGCCTCACCCATGGTGACCTTCTTTGGGTTCTGTTCAACTTCTAAGGTCCTTTCCTGCTTACAAACCTCCATCTCCTTGACATTCTCCTCCTTCCTCTTTTTCTTGTTTCTGGTCTGGGTGTGTACTTTGGATTTCTTTTTCAGCGACCCTTGAGGAGTCTCCTTCTCTGAGTCTTTAGAGACCTCCTCCTCCGAGGAAAGGCTAATCCGGATTTTGCCTTTAGGTTTTTTTTCCTTTGGAGGAAGAAGGTCTTGTTTTAATGTGTTTCCTCTTCTTACCAGTTTCATAATCTGAAAAATCCATACTCTCCTCAGAATCGCTCGACGGGTCACTATCAGTCTCCTCATCCACTGAAAAGGCAGAATCAGACCCATCCTCCACAGACTCTACAGAGGGCTGCATGCGGCCAATTTGATTGGCCTTGAGATGGTCATAAATGAGGACCATCAAGGCTTGGTACATGGCAGTATCCCCCATAGGGTTTTCTTTATAGGCCTTTATGGTCGCATTCATCAAACAGAACAGAAAATAAGGAAAATTAACCTTCTCGTCATGCCTAAAGTGATTCAGCAAGACGAAATGATACCCATAAACTTTTGTAAACCTATCATCTAATGTAATATAGCACATTAAAACAAAGAGGACATCCCGCCAAGGTTTAACAAAAGCTCTGGGTGGGTAGTAAGTTTTACTTAACTTAACCAGTCATTTTTTCTCCTTCTTAGTTTTTTCTCCTTCTGAGGCCCGTGGCTTGGGAAATGAGGTCTTTGTCAATTTCTACAGTTTGGTCTCCCATTTTCAGCATACCCTTTCTCCAATTTTTGCAGAAAAAACTGGTAACCATGCCGTCCCATCCGCGGAGCTTTTCCATGAATTTTGAAAAGCCACCCTTTTGTAGAATACTCCAAACCTCCTCCTTCTGTTTCCATTCTTTGCAACTCCTTGGCTCATATCACCTCCTGTTACCACCCATTTTTTCTCTATTAAGGGCCGGATTTTGAAACTTGCAGAATGGATTAGCTAGAAAGCTTTTCAGAACTATCAAATTAACCCAGAAAGCATGGGAATTGATGGACAGACAATTATGATAAATGAGGCTCTCATTATTATAATAACTTGAAGTACTCCGATTAGACCTTTTAATTATTATTCGGTACATCAAAAATCTTAGGATTGCTTGTGTATCGGTCCTTGAAGATGATTTGTCTGACATTTTTAGGGAGTGCTTGTTCTCCCATCCACGTAATCATTTTATCCTTGTTAACCACCGTGTTAGCAGCCCAGTCAGCAGAGTCGTTGGCCTCTCTGTAGATGTGGGATATGTGGCATTTTTTGAAAGTGTTGCTGAGGTCTTTAGCAGCTTCAATAATATTGTTGATAGACCATGATGGCTTTGAGGTCCCCTTTAAACATTAAATAATATTGTTTGAGTCCCCTTCAAGCCATAAGTAAGGGCAGTTCCATTTTTTAGCAATGATTAAGCCTTGGAGAGCTACCATGGCTTCATCTTTATGATTTGTTTGGCTTCCAATAGGGACAACAACCATTTCCTTGCAATTTCCTTTCTCATCTCTAAGAATAGCTCCACAACTAGCTCGGCTTGGGTTTTCTTTTGCAGCACCATCAAAGTTAACTTTGAACCAACCATGAGGAGGGGTTTGCCATCTGGCTTCAAGTCTTTTATTGTGGTTGGGGTCGGGGCTATCAGCAACCTTCAAATTCCATGAGCTTAAGATGATAGATTCCAAAGGGTTGTTCGAGAAACAAGGCCCTCCATGATCCCAATATTTTCCACAATCGCCCATTGAATTTTTTGGAACACAATGTCTTGATTGAGGGAAAGATCTCTAAAGATACGATTGTTTCTTTCTTTCCATAGAGATCTCAAGAAGGAGTTAGTCCAATGAAAATTCCAGGAGGAAAACAAGTCACTGATTGTGTTAGGAAACACCCAGTCAATGCTAAAACTCTTTAGAAATATTTCCCAGACTGAGGCAAAATAGGAACAGTGAATGGTCAGGTGGTCCACAGACTCTTCCTCTTGGAGGCACAAAGCACATCTATTAGGGAAGGTGAAGCCTTTGCTCTTAAGGTTGTGTAAGGTCAAGATCTTATTTTGAAGGATGGTTCAGTAAAAGAAATTGATTTTAGGGGTAAGACCCTTAATCCAGGCTTTAGACCAATAAGGAATATCATGAGGGATGGAGGAAAGGACACATTACATAGAAGAAACAGTAAGAGAACCTTTGTGTTCATATTTCCAGATAAGAGAGTCTTCCTCTTTATTCAGCCAGACCGAAGACAGATGAATCTTGAGCTTAGAAAGGCTAGAATGGATACTTTCTGTATATGGTGAAAATGGATAGCAATAAACAACAATATTGAAAGACTAAAATGGATTCAACCACCAAACCCTAGCCTAACAATGAACAAAGATCCACCATAACATATGAAGATAACCTAAGACAATGCAAAATAACTCAAAAATCACAAAGATTATACCATCACATGTCCACTAGGGTTTTGATCTCCATTCTTCCTATCTCCATTGATCTTGTTTGATATGCTTGCTCTCAGATTTTTTATGTGCACAAGAGCTCAATAAAGAACGGAATGTGGTTGCAAGTAGAATTGTAGTGTAGCTAAGTCCTCCAAAATTAGTCATTAGGGTTTGTCAATGAAGAAAGCATCTCCTTAAATAGAAGACACAATAAGAAATGGAGGGTTAAGATTGAGAGGTGTAAAAAGGAGGTCGGCTAGGATTAGAGGGTAGGTATAAGAAATACCAAAATAATGAAAGAGGTAGGTAGTGTAGGAAATAAGAGATGAATGACATGTGTCATGTGTAGAAAAAGATAATGAATTAATTAAATAAATAAAGATTTATTTAATTAATAGAAGAAGTAGGACAATTAAATAAATAAAATATTTATTTAATTTAGGAAAGGGATAATTTAAATAAATAAATGTATTTATTTAAATGAGAAATAAGGCTAGAAGAGGATAAATGAATTAATTAAATAAATAAAAATTTATTTAATTAATAGAAGAATTAGGCTTAGATAATTAAATAAATAAAATATTTATTTAATTAGACATGACAATTTTGAGTGTCTACATTTTGCCCCTCTTTGAGACAATGCGGCTTGTCGCGTTGTTTCAAAGAAGATAAGATGAACTGATACAAAGTTGCCCCAGGATGGGAATGATATGCCCCCTCGAGAGATTGGATGAAAATGTCTGAAAAGATTGCAGACAATCTCTCGATAAGAAAGACGGGATAGAATGGACTGATTGGATAAAGTGACAAAGTCACGGGATGAAAAAGACTGACTCGGGAAATGAAGACGAGGGCTAGGCTAGGCTATAAGATAGACCACGGGCAAAAGACATCCTCATTGTCATCTACACCCTTACGAGATCACAGTGCAGAGCGAGAAAAGAGCAGCAGCAGTCAGCAGCGATGGCATTCATTCATAGATTCGACCGTGTCCGCCGATTCCAGCGACCAGCCGATGCAGGAGAGCCGGTAAGTACCCGAAAACCTCCTCGTACTTTCACGCATTTCGAGTTTTTGTCATAAATGCATGTTTAGGAGCAATAAATGCGCTAGAAATAGGATAGTTTAAAAGTGCAAAAACGCGCAACCGCGTCTGTGTCAGCGCCAGGCGCGTCTGTGTCCAACAGGCGCGTCTGTGTCGGGTCCAGGCGCGTCTGTGCCTGGAACCGCGTTTGTGTTGATTGCGGACGCGTTTGTGAAATGTAGTAGCGTCTGTGCTTTTGAATAGCGTTTATGTCATGCAGGGACGTCTGTGTTCCCTGGTCGCGTTTGTGTCTGGCATAGGCACGTTTGTGTTCAGAAAGCGCGTCTGTGTTGCAGAGGCGCGTTTATGCAGTCTATAAGCGCGTTTATGAGTTAAAAGCGCGTGTGTGTTGAAACAGTGCGTTTGTGTGTTTAAATGCATGGTTTTAGTCGTTAGGTCAAATCGGCAGTTCTGTGATGAACATACGCTGTCGATTGGATAAGCTGCTGAGAGGATACACTCAAGCAGGTCCTCTAGGAAGATTAGGATAGATCAAGGCACTTTGTGATGAACAGGGAGCACCAGGATAGACAGCACTTTGTGATGAACAGGGAGTGCGAATGTGAGTGACACTTTGTGATGAACAGGGAATGTCACACACGTAGTACTTTGTGATGAACAGTGAGCACTACTAGGATAAATAGCAACACTTTGTGATGAACAGTGAGTGTCACTAGGGTAGATAGCCATATGCATTTAGGTAGCAAGTAGCATTTTGTGATAAACAGTGAATGCCACGATAACTGACAAGATTGATTTGCTTGACTGCAGGAGTATTTGCCGATGTTGGAGTCACGGGAGAGATTCCCGTCGACTCAGAGGTTGCGACCAGAGTTGTCTATCCAGGACATGATTTCCGTTGAGGAGATGGGCCTCACACATATGCTCTATGTGCCCGAGTTTCGGGCAAACATGGGGTTGCTGACTGCGTTGGCCGAGAGATGGCACTCAGAGACATGCACGTTTCACCTGCCGATGGGTGAGATGACAGTGACACTGGAGGATGTATACAGGATATTACATGTTCCCATTGATGGAGAGTTGATCCCCTACGACCGTGACGGTGACAGGGAGGCCTTGAGACGGGTCTTTCAGGATCCTGAGTTGGAGATGCGAGCAGGCCATGTAGCCTGGGACACCATGACTGCCACAGGATTAGCATTGCCGGTAGTTGTTGGGGGAGTTATCAGTGGATACTTGTGTCCAGACAGGGCCACACGAGGATTGGCAGTGGGCTGGGGAGGGGCCTTGGAGACACTGATGGCAGAGCATACTAGGTATGCATGGGGGCCATGTGTCCTAGCACATTTGTATTATGAGTTGCATCAGTTTGTATACCATGGATCAGTGGGTTTGGGCTGCGGTGTGACGCTCTTGCAGGTGTGGGCCTATGAGCACCTTCCCATCACACGGCCTATTCATTTCAGAGGCAGAGGACAGGGACAGAGTTTTGTGCACCTATATGCGATGATTACATCCCAGCCTCGGATTGGGAGATTGGAGCACTGGAGGAGAGTCATTGATGACATGGACATGGTGGTCTGGAGGCCGTACCTAGGGTGCGAGGAGTGGGAGGACGATGCACTGGAGCTGCCCTACACCTTCCGGAGCAGGTACCTGATTGGGCGGACGCCCTATATATTGGAGAGACAGCTGGTGGACAAGGTATGCAGGCAGTATGGCAGGATTCAGAGGATGCCCCGAGGCTCGGGCATGTATGCCCGTACGGTCAGAGATCAGGTGCAGTTCGGCCCACTGCTATCATATGATCAGGCAGTTATGCAGCTAGCGGAGATGATGCCGATGCCATGGGACATGTGGCCAGAGGTAGATGATGCAGGGATGGACGCAGAGTACTCTGCGTACTGGGCAGAGCATCCATTTCCTAGGTTGACAGATCCCGCAGAGCCAGTGGATGGAGAGGGTGGAGGAGATGATGATGATGGAGGAGGGGATGCAGGTAGGGGCCGGCGGAGGCGGAGGGGAGTGGTGGGAGAGAGACGGGTAGCACCTCGGAGGGAGGGAGGTCAGGAGAGAGCAGCTCCAGTGGTGAGAGGACGGGGTGGACTGCCCCTACAGGTGCAGCCAGAGGGACAGAGACAGGTACAGCCACAGGTACCTATACAGGCACAGGGACAGGTGCAGGCAGAGGCACAGGGACAGGCACCTGTAGAGGAGGAGCCACAGGCAGGGACGGAGAGTGGAGACTCTGAGGAGGATGAGGTGCTTAGGCTGCGGGAGATCTGCCAGGGCCAGGCAGATGAGATTGAGGATTTGGTTCGAGAGAGGAACCACCTCAGGATCAGGGTCCGAGATACAGAGCGGGAGAGGGATCAGGCCATCCAAAGATATACCGAGGCCGAGACAGCTCTGAGGGCAGGTAGGCGGGCAGCAGAGGATGCAGGGGCAGGCTACGCATATGTTTTGCGAGCCGGAGAGGAGATCGCCTACTGGAGGGATCTATATTATGCAGCCGTGCCAGCAGAGCAGCGGGCTAGGAGCTTCCAGAGGTCGTCGCGCACAGCGACGGCTACGGGAGGGAGCCGCAGGAGACAGGCATCCAGCGGTGGGGTTATGGGGCCTCCACCACCACCAGAGGGACAGGGGGATCCTGGGGTGGGTCCATCTATAGCTCAGACTCCGTCGAGGTGAGGCGGCTCCGAGGGAGGGAGTTCCTCATAGCTATAGTGGGCTCCCATTGTATCAGTAGATGTATCATTGTTGTATTGTAGACACCTGTGGGTGATTCTTTTGTAGCCATATGATTCTTTTGACATCATTGTATTATGACACATTTGATTATATATATGAGATGATTCATCTTTTGCGGCAGCTATATGCATGTGTACCTTATGTGATGAGATGTTCTTATGTGATGCATGTTTTATGATATGGATGCTTATATGATGCAATGCCATATATTTTTGTTTTTTTTATGTTGTATATGTGATGCATGATGCAAATGAAAATGTATGTGATGCAAATGAATATGATAATGCAAATGATTATTTACATAATGAAAATGTGAGATGTGCTAACATGTGTTGTATGCAGGATGTGATGCAATTATAATATCTATATGTATGTATGAAATGCTTATATGTGGTGATGCAGGTGCAACTATATGAAATGCAAATGTTTTTGGTGTGTCATTATACTCAGTCATGTGATAGCGGGCTACGCGGACTCGAGAAGGACAATGAAAGTCAATCAAGAAAGGGGGATGGAAGACAGAAGATATGAACGTGAAAGAGCTTCTTGTGCGTTATCATCATTGAGCTTTATTATGGCAGAATAGGTTATGACAATCGAGGCATATGTTCGGCCCAGAAAGTCATTGTACCTGTTTGCATGGAGATAAGACAGTCACAAACAAGGAATGCCCCAGTTCATACTAGACTCACAGTGTCCTCATATCCTTGGACAAGTCATAGCATTACTAAAAGACAATCCACAGACAGCAAATGCAAGTAGGTGACGATACCCCATCCTCGCCTTTCTAGTCAAAGACATCCTAGAGATAGAATCTCTAGTCAAAGACATCCTGGAAAAGCTAAAAGACATGTCACCAAAAAGATAAAACCAAAAGAAAACCAAGACTCGACACCAACATCCACTGTAGTCCTCAAGTTTGTGTCTCTTGTCACTTGTTTAAGTCAAATTTTGATTGTGGTCACAATGTTCACTTTCACAAAAAGGATAGATAGCACTGAACCATATGTTGTCTGAGTCTGTTGAAAGATTTGATTTTGTTGAAGCCCATTGTTGCTGCTGTGTCTCCTTGGAAACTGACTGAATCCATGAAACTGATACTTTATTGCGGAGAAGGCGGAACTTTATTGCGGATCTGCGATACAAAATGTTGCTTTATTGCGAATTATGCGCAGATAGACTGAAGGAAGCTGGCAAAAACTGTACTCCTCGAAACATGTGATGTTCTTAGTTCCACACCCATTACTAGACTTAGGAATTGGCCGTAGTCACAGATAGGATCTGATTTATTATGGATGGAAAAGGGAGTGAAAAGGGAGGGTTTATTATGAATGGTTAACCAATCTTAGGTAGATCAATAACAAGCCATGATGGGAATGGGTAAGTTTATTGTGAGCGAATAAGTTGTGAGTGTGTGCGAAGTGAAAAAGATGAAAGAGAGTCCTGAAAGAGGGAGGAGCAAAGTCTCTACGCATGGCGCTGGTGACCCAGTTTTCACCATGGTACTTGTCCAGGGCGCCACCGAAGTGGTTTTCACCGTTGGACGAAATTATTTCTCTTTACTTTTTTGGATTTTGCAATTTTTTTGTTGTCACAAGGCGCCTGTTTGCCAGGTTTTCACCAAGTAACGATTTTTTTGTTTTATAATTTTATTTTTTTTGTATTTTTGAATTTTTTTTTTATTTTTTTTGTATTTTCGCATTAGGATACTCAAAAAGAGCTTACGTGTAGAACCTGCGAAGGTGCATGCTATTGATAGGATCCTCCAAAGATTCCCCTTCTGTAGTTGAGAGCTGATATGCCCCAGATCCATATACTGCTGTGATGATGTAAGGACCAAGCCAGTTGGGTTCAAATTTGCCCTTCTTTTCTCTCTCTTGCTGATTCTTGGGGTTCTCTCTGAGGACTAAGTCACCTACCTCAAATGTGCGAGGCTTGACCTTGTGATTGTAACTGCGACTCATTCGTTGTTGGTAAGCCTTGAGATGATTAAAAGCAGTGTGTCGTCGTTCCTCCAGCAGTTCTAGTTCTTGTAAGCGAGAGACCCTGTAGTCTTCATCGTTGATTATGTTTCTCAAGGAGACCCGTAAAGAAGGTAACTCGACCTCAATAGGCAAGATGGCTTCAGCACCGTAGACAAGTGAGTAAGGTGTAGCCCCTGTAGGTGTGCGGACACTAGTACGATAGGCCCAAAGTGCGGGATTGAGTTGGACATGCCAGTTACGGCCAGCGTCGTCGACTGTCTTTTTAAGTATTTTGAGAATTGTTTTGTTAGACGCCTCAGCTTGGCCATTACCTTGGGGGTAATATGGTGTGGAGAAACGATGAGAGATATGGAAGCGCTCACAGAGTTCACGAACATCCTGGTTCTTGAAAGGACGCCCATTGTCAGTAATAATGGAAGTAGGAATCCCGTATCGGCAAATGATGTAGTTCAGGATGAAAGTAGCGATTTGTTTCCCAGTAACTTGCGTGAGAGGCACGGCTTCAATCCACTTTGTGAAATACTCTGTGGCTGTGATAATGAATTTATGTCCGTTGGAAGAAGGAGGGTGAATCTTGCCTATGAGATCGAGTCCCCACTGACAAAAGGGCCAAGGAGATGCAAGTGGCTGTAGTTCTTGTGCTGGTGCGTGTATGAGGTCTCCATGAATTTGACACTGCTTACACTTCTTGACAAACTGATATGCATCTTTTTCCATAGTAGGCCAGTAGTATCCAGTCCTGATGAGTTTCTTGGCCAAGGTAGGACCACTAGTATGCGGACCACATATCCCTTCGTGCACTTCTCGTAACGCAATCTGAGCTTCGTCACTCTCTAAACATCTAAGGAGGGTGCCATCTAGACCTCGTCGGTATAGGATATCAGCTAGGATAACGTATCGGGAGGATTGGCGGATGAAAGTGCGGCATTGGTTGTTCGATAGATCGGGAGGTAAGATGTTGTCGCGAAGGTATGTGAATATGGAACCATATAACTAGGATTCAGGACCAACAACACATATCATTTCCGTAGGCGTGATCTCATATGACGGAATCAGCAGGTTGTCAACCAGGAACTCATAGCAGGTCTCATTTTGCGGTAGGTCAATGAGTGAAGCAATTGTAGCCATGGCATCAGCAGCGCGATTTTGTTCTCTTGGTATCTGCTCAAACTCTATCTTTGCAAAGTGTTGTTTCAGATCATCTACCAGTTGTTTGTAAGGCATTAGCTTTTCATCTTTTGTTTGATAATCATCAGTTGCTTGACGGATGACAAGTTGAGAATCCCCAAAAACACGAAGTTCTTGGATCTTCCACTGAACTGCAATTCTTAACCCAGTTGTTAATGCCTCGTATTCCGCTATATTGTTGGTACAAGGAAATGATAAGCGGTATGACTTTGGTATAGAATCACCTTGGGGAGTTATAAAGAGTATACCCGCTCCTGCCCCATGCTGTGTGTATGAGCCATCAAAGTATAGTTGCCATGGCTTTGCAGGTGATATTGTTAGAATGGACTCATCTGGAAATTCTGACTGTAGAGGAACATCATCTATCATGGGAGCATCTGCCAGTTGATCTGCAATGGCTTGTCCTTTTATGGCTTTTCTGTCCACGTATTCAATGTCGAATTCACTCAAAATCATTACCCACTTGGCCAGTCGCCCAGTAAGTGTAGCTTTGTTGAGCAGATATTTTAGTGGATCAATTCTGGCAATCAACTTGGTCTTGTGAGTGAGCATATAATGTCGTAATTTTTGTGAAGCGAAGACCACAGCGAGACATGCACGCTCAATTGGTGTGTAGTTCAGCTCATATCCCACCAATGTGCGACTGATATAGTAGACTGCCTTTTCCTTGCCGTCAGGTATTTGCTGTGCTAGTAGTGCCCCCAGTGCTGTTGGAGTAGCTGATATGTAAAGTAGCAATGGTTGATCCGGAATTGGTGGCATCAAAACTGGCGGGTTCAAAAGATAGTCTTTAAGTGCCTGAAAAGCCTGTTGATAGTTCTCGTCCCATTTGAACTTAATGTTTTTGTGTAGCAGGTGCTGGAAAGGATTACACTTATCTGCAAGTTGTGCTATGAATCTTCGTATAGACTGGAGTCTCCCTTGTAAAGACCGAAGTTGACTGATATTCTTGGGTGGTGGCATGTCCAAGATAGCCTTGACTTTTGCTGGATCCGCTTCTATTCCTCTTTTAGACACAATGAATCCTAGGAGCTTCCCGGAGGTTACTCCAAAGACACATTTCTTTGGGTTTAATCTTACCTTGTATTTTTCCAGCCTATCAAAAGCAACTGAAAGTATGTCCAAGTGTGTATTTCTGTCTATTGATTTAACCAAAAGGTCGTCGACATAATCTTCCACCTTTACATGCATGAGATCATGGAAGATAGTAGTCATGGCTCGTTGATACGTGGCACCTGCATTTTTCAGCCCAAAGGGCATGACATTCCAGCAGAAGGTTCCCCATGGACAAGTGAATGATGTTTTATGTTGATCTTCAGGTGCAATCCTGATCTGATTATATCCAGAGAATCCGTCCATTAAAGATAACATCTCATGGCCTGCTGTGAGATCAACAATTAAATCAATGTTTGGTAATGGGAAATCGTCCTTCGGACAAGCCTTGTTGATATCCCTGAAGTCTGTACATATTCAGATGCTGCGATCTGGTTTGCTAACAGGCACTAAGTTGGAAATCCATTCAGGATAATCAATTGGGCGTATGAATCCGACATCTAGTAATTTCTCCAGCTCTGCCTTGACTAGCAATGCCACCTGTGGATGCATTTTCCTCAATTTCTGTTTTACTGGTTTTGCCCCCGGTTTGACTGTTAAATGATGCATTACTAACTCGGGGTCTAGTCCAGGCATATCAGCATAAGACCATGCGAAGTTGACTTGTCGTTCCTTAAAGAAGCTTATGAATTTTGCTCTCTCGGCCTCTGTCAATGATTGAGCCAAAAATATGTTGTGTGGAACCTCTGCTGTACCAATGTTTGTCTTTATAGTCTCCTCTACCAACATGGATGATTTTTCCTCGTATGATGCTGGGAGAATGTCAAGCCTTCCATCTTCGGGCGCCTCAGAGAGGTTTTCACCCTCAGATACGTCCTTTCTTTTTACTTTTTTAGAGTCAGAGAGTGCCACAGTGTGGTTTTCGCCATAAGACCCTTGTTTTGTCTTTATTTTCACATTTTTGCGACTAGAAGGCCCGACACCCTCACCAAAGTATGCCATGTTATTTAGCTCTATGGCGTATCCTGCTTTATGGTCTCCAAGAGGAAGATCATCGCGAATGCCAAGATAATCAACAATAGCTTTGTCATTTTGAAATGTATCAATCTGTGGTGGTCCATCCTGATCCCAGTCAATGAGTTGGGGGTGAACGAGGGGAAGGTCTTTAGTGTTTTTAGAGTCCGCAAGGCTAATAGTGAAGATGTGGTTATATTCAGGTATGTCAAGGTAGTCATCGAGGTCGTCAATGACACTCTCCTCATCAGTGTCGATCGTGAGTGAGTCCAAATTATCATCACTAGTAGCACCCTCAGGGACAGGTGTCCTCATCCTATGTGATCCTGACCTAGGGCCCTGAAACGAAGCTTGTGCGGGATCCTTATGGGTCGGTTCTTGACCAACTATGAATTTCTTGTAAAACTCCTCCTCCTCTGTAGGTTCATCTGGCTCTCTAAATGTCTCATTAAGTTCATAGTCGCTGGAGGATTTGTCTGAACCCCATTCCCACTCATTGGAGTCTGTGGAATAATTATCCTCTTGTTGAACTTCAGCCACTTTGACTCGCCATATCTGTTTTGTTCTCTTGTTTTGAATCTTGGGATTTAGAAAACCAAGCCCCTTAGAGCGTTCCCTTCTTGTAGTTAGCTCAGGTTGTAGAGGCTCCATGACACCTTCTTTGCGTAGTCCGAGAGGACTTTTTCCATCATACCCGAATCTCTGCAGAATTTTGAAACCTTTACCATAGTTTTCACAGGGTATTATAATTTGATCATGTGTATCATCTTCAGCGTCCTTATATAGCATTTTATATAAACTTTCTTCCTCTAGTTCGCCCCATTTTTGAAAGACGGTAGGATCCCATTTGAGGAGCATGATGGAGATTTGCTTATTAGGATGTGGTCTCCCATATTCCTTGGGGGAGTTCATGACTTGTCGTAAGAACATTGTTTGATTCAGAGTGTATTCTCCCATGCCTTTGTCTTGAAACTTGGCTCTAAGTTCACCTTGTTTGGATGTCGAGGGCTTTAATGACTCAGGATCAATATATGCTGAAGAAGGAGTAGCCTCACGATTGCTGGGAATGATAATCTCAGTATGTGATCTCAAGTTATTGCAATATATGAATGGATTTGGATCACCATTGACCGTTACCTCGACTCCATTATGAGGAAATTTTATGCACTGATGGTATGTTGATGGGACCGCTCTCATTTCATGAATCCACGGACGTCCTAGCAATATGTTATACGTGAGGTCTAGATCCAGGACTTGACAAATCACGTCCTTTGTGACTGGCCCTATTCTTAGTGGTAAGATGACTGTGCCCTTGGACGAACGCTCTTCATCATCATAAGCCTTAATAGTGATTTGGTTTGTAGCATTCACAGCTTTGTCAGAATATCCCAATTGTCTGATGGTGCTCAATGTACAAATATTAAGACCTGCTCCTCCATCTATCAGGACTCGTTTTATTCGGTGTTTATGTATGAAGGCTTCAATATGTAGAGGTGCATTGTGAGGCTGACTTATGGAGGCGTCATCAGCTTCTGTGAATGTGAGGGAGTGTGGAACGGATAGGTATCCCACCATGGCTTGAAACTGATCCACGTTTAGATCCGTAGGGACAGCAGTATCTCTCAAGGTTTTGTCAAGGACAGCTTTATGTGCAGGCGATATACGTAAGAGCTCAAGAATAGAGATGAGTGCGGGTGTTTTCCCTAATTGCTCTACAAGATCGTACTCAAGCTTAGTTGACGAAAGATTGGTATTCTTAGTAGAGGTACCTGGCAATGTGATCTTACCTCGACGGGTTGTAACATGACATTCAGAGGTAGCTTCGGATGAAGATCCCACACCTTTTAGGATAATTTTAGGTCGCTGAGGAGGATTCTCAGGATTTTTATTTTTGATAGTGATGGTAGAAATATGATTGTCCATTGAGATGTGATTAATAGTGGAATCATAATTGTAAGATGTTCTGGTGTAATTGGCTTGATCATCTGTGACTTTGCCTTTTCCCTTGTCATGTTTCGGGAATGGTTCCTTAAACACCTCATGCTCTTGGTTAGATGAATGTCCCTCAATCTCAATATCTCCTCTGTCAATGAGATCTTGTACAATGTTTTTCAATCGATGGCAATTACTTGTCTTGTGACCCTTGCTCTTATGAAATTCACAATATTCATCATCATTCCACCAATTCGGTTTTACCTTTGGTTCATATGGAGGAAAATCTGGGACCGTGATCACTTTGTTTGCTACAAGCTTTTTGAATACTGATTCAAGTGGTTCTCCCAATGGAGTGTACTTCCTTCATGGTTTAGCAGCCGTTTGATTGTTTACTTGATTGTTGGTAGAATTTGATCCAGAAAAGATGAACTTTGGTCTCACTGTGTTGGCATCAACAACACCATCATTAACTGTGTTCTTGTTCTTGTTCCAAAACTTTGGTTTGTCCTTTCCCTTAAAGTCCTCTTTGTTTTCTTTGAATAGTTTGATAACTCCTTGTTCAATCAAGACCTTTTCTGTTGCTAGGCCCTTTTCAATGACATCCTTGAATGTAGACAAACAAGCTTTTCTGAGATCATAACCAATAGCCTTGTTAACATTTTGTGTGAACATTTCCACCATTTGTTTTTGCGGGATTTCACAAGAGCATCTGCTAGCTAAGTTTCTCCATCTTTGTAAAAATGACGCAAAAGATTCTCCTTCTTTTTGTTTCGTATTGCACAAGGTAGTAACTGAGACATCTGTTTCAATGTTGTAAGAGAAATGCTGAATGAATGCCTCTGCTAAGTCACCCCATGACTTAATACCAGGAGGTAATTGAGAAAACCATTCCATCGCTTGATCTCCTAAGCTCTGTGGGAACAACCTCATTAAGTATGTTTCTTCTGCCGCTACCTCAATGCAAGCTGTGAAGAATTGTCTTATGTGTGCCTTGGGATCTCCTCTCCCTCTATATTTGTCAAATTTCGGTGTTGCAAAGTGCGGAGGAAACAGAGGCATTGGAATGATCTTATCAAAGGGATAAGGGCATATATCTCTCATAGTATATGTGGGTTTTGATGTGCCCATGTCTTCCACTTTCTTTTGTAGATCTCTAATTTGTTGCTCCAAATTATTTTTGGGAGGAGATGGATTTCTTGTAGCATATCCCATGTTTGAAACACCCATTTGAGGAGGAGCTTGTTGCATATATGGATGATACTGATCGTAGACATGTCCATATGGAGGTCTATATTGTTGCGACATGTATGGAGCACTTGGCATAACTTCTTGTTGAGGGACCCCATATCTGTTTTGTGTATATAAACCATATTCAATGGGCCTTTCATTTTCCATTATGTTGCCCCCAATTTTGGCATGAGGTCTTCTTGTGTCAAAATTTTGAGGAAGTCCTTGAGTATCCATTTGTCTTGGTTGACCCATATCTTGAGCATGTGTTTGAACATAAGGCCTCCATGATGGTCTTTGAGTGTAAGTATCATGCATTTGAGCTTGTGTATGTGGGATTGCTGGTTTCTGAAGCAAAACTGATGGTGACTCCGGCATCATATTATTTGGTCCTCCACTATTAGGTTGAGTTTGTTGTGAAGGTCTACTTTCCATAAGTTGAGATAAGTCAAAATCATGTGGTATTTTAGCTCCACTTTGTGCCATCATGTTTAGAAAGTATTGACGATCTCTCCTCATTATCTCTTCAACCAATCTATTGAATTGAGGATCCATTATAGATTCTTGTATGTCTGCTGATAGTATTGAAGAATTGTCAACATTGTCATTGTGTGTAGCGTTGTGTATAGCATTTGCGCTTTCCATATTTGGATTGTGTCTATAAACATTCATGTCTGGTAATGTAGTGTGCTCAGGATTGTAGAAGACATCATTGTCATACTCATAAGAACTCATGTTTACGGACCCTTGAGCTTCTTTAGCTTTTCTCCTAGATTTTTGAAGACGGGTTTCAACCATGAACTAGGTGTTTAGCAATATGTGAGAGACTAGACGAAAATGACAAGAGTATGTAAGACCAAGAGTTGTATGGAGTGTAAATGAATCTGAAGTTTACTTGCAATGTCCAAAGTGTAAGACCAAGTATGTATGTAGTAGAGTAGGTGTGACTTCCAAAGAGAGGATAGTTTCTCTTGATGAGGTAAGCTGACCTTGACTCTAAGTAAGACCAAATGAGACCCAAAGGTAAGAAACCTTGATGAGGGACCACTTAGCAAAGTGTTGTAGTATGTAGTGTGTTGACAAAGTATAGTGAGGACAAGCAAGTGACCTTTTGACTCAGGTTTAGACAAGTATGAATGTAAAATGAGGTATGAAGCAATGATGAACTGTGTAAGACCTTAGAACAGGCTGAATGCTAGATGAAACCTGAAGAGACAACCTAGGAAGCTCAAGTGTGCCGAAACTGATTTCTTTGTTTGCTTGACTGTTAAACTTTTTTCAAATCCTGACACAGACGCCTCTGTATACTTCACAGACGCGGTTTTAAGACACAGACGCTATTCTGTTTGACACAAACGTGATTCTGAGATTTCCCTGTTGATGTTTGCTAAGACTGTAACAGTTTTTGCAATTGTGGACACAGACGCGCCTGTATACTTCACAGACGCGATTTCTAGACACAGACGTGTCTCTGTTCGACACAGACGCTGATAAAAACACAGACGCTATTCTGTACTTCACAGACGCGTTTATCAGACACAGACGCGGTTTTAACAGACACAGACGCGTTTCTGTAACCTTAGTGCAATCTTTCCTATCTGTGAATTTGTTTTGCTGTGACCAAATCTGATTTTTCGACTGTTTTTCGTGACAAGAGGACATAGTGTTGATGACCCAATGTTTGCAGACTGTTTAGACTCCAAAAAGTGTGTTGTTTGATGTAAAAAGTTTTTGCATACACTTGAAGACACAAAAGACACAATGTTTTGCTGTTTTGTCTTGATTGTTTGAATGTTTATCATAAGTCAAGCACAATTCTTATGGCTGGCCAGGACAATAATTGTTGATCCCACATGGGGTTTTACCCCCGAGGCTACGCTATTCAGAGCGGATACTTAGATGCTTGACCTCACTGGCTCCACCCTCGGCACTCACTTCTCGGGTCAGCCAAGCATCAGTCCCCATGAAAACTCCCCATGGCGAACTTTGTATCTCTACTAAGAACCGTATGTGTGTGGGCCGCTACCAGAGGTCCGACCTCCTGCCTCAACAACTAGAAGGATTTTGGCATCTAAAACAATGAGGTGCTAGTAAGGGCATCCGCTCGTGTGGCCATACATGCAGCACTTTCAGCTCTGTAAATACAGAAGGCTCCCAGCCGGTAGGGGTTACGCCCTACAAATGATCAAATAAATTTGATCAAACGGGTTTATGGGGAGACATAGTGTCGGTATGAACTAATCAGCACACGTTATTCATAGTTTTCACCATGAATACATTTGATTATAGTGGCTTGGAAGAAGATGGCTTTTCTTTTGCTACCACTTGGGTCGTTCTCTTCTCACTAGTAGTCCTAATGACCACACGGGAAGACAGGCCCTCTAAAGAATAAACAAAAAGAGCCTATTGCTCAAGACACAAAAGACAATGGTTCAATTTTAGTGCACCAATTGAAGTGTTTGCTAAGCTATGAAGACAAGGCACACAAATAAAATTACAAAACCCTAGCTAAGGCCCTGCAACAAAATTGTTAGTAGTTTGGGCTGTTTCAAATGATAACCCCTTCCTGCAAGCACACAAGTTAGGTAAATTTTAAGAAAACCCAAAAAGACTTTGTGAAAAGGGGCCTTCAACAAAACGTATTTGCCTCCAAAGCAAGCTGCACAAACCAGGTTAGCTAGATCTGCAAAGGTTAGCCAAAAATAAACCAGATCTGAAACCCTAAGTACAAAATCCGAAAAGCCGAATCGAAAAACTTGAAAAAATTTTGCAAAACAGAATGCACAGACGCTGTTATACCAGACACAGACGCGTCTGTCCGACACAGACGCGGTTATGTGATTCGCAGACGTGATTTCAGAACACAGACGCCTTTTTATTCTGCAGACGCGATCAGATGGTTCACAGACGCGATTAGGGATCACAGACGCGACTTTCGGAAACCTGCAAAAAAAAAAAAAATGACAGAAACACAGACGCGATAAAAGATATCACAGACGCCTCTGAAATACAAAAACGCGATCCGAACACTTGCAGACGCGGAAAAAACCTAAAATGTCGTCGAAATCGTCCGATCTGCAACTTCAAAATGCAAAATCTGCAACCAAAATGTTAAATGCAAAGGGACAAGAGTCCCACGGGGCGTGCCAAAATGTATATGGTGAAAATGGATAGCAATAAACAACAATATTGAAAGACTAAAATGGATTCAACCACCAAACCCTAGCCTAACAATGAACAAAGATCCACCATAACATATGAAGATAACCTAAGACAATGCAAAATAACTCAAAAATCACAAAGATTATACCATCACATGTCCACTAGGGTTTTGATCTCCATTCTTCCTATCTCCATTGATCTTGTTTGATATGCTTGCTCTCAGATTTTTTATGTGCACAAGAGCTCAATAAAGAACGGAATGTGGTTGCAAGTAGAATTGTAGTGTAGCTAAGTCCTCCAAAATTAGTCATTAGGGTTTGTCAATGAAGAAAGCATCTCCTTAAATAGAAGACACAATACGAAATGGAGGGTTAAGATTGAGAGGTGTAAAAAGGAGGTCGGCTAGGATTAGAGGGTAGGTATAAGAAATACCAAAATAATGAAAGAGGTAGGTAGTGTAGGAAATAAGAGATGAATGACATGTGTCATGTGTAGAAAAAGATAATGAATTAATTAAATAAATAAAGATTTATTTAATTAATAGAAGAAGTAGGACAATTAAATAAATAAAATATTTATTTAATTTAGGAAAGGGATAATTTAAATAAATAAATGTATTTATTTAAATGAGAAATAAGGCTAGAAGAGGATAAATGAATTAATTAAATAAATAAAAATTTATTTAATTAATAGAAGAATTAGGCTTAGATAATTAAATAAATAAAATATTTATTTAATTAGACATGACAATTTTGAGTGTCTACACTTTCAATGTTTTGCCATTTGTTACTAGTCCAGTAATCAGCAACTGAGGAGCTGAAAGTTTTAATACAGGAGGGAGCAAGGGGGGCCCATTCATTTAATTCCGTCAAGGGTTTATCAAAAAGCCAGGGATCCTCCCAGAATTTGACTTTCCTGCCATTTCCTACTTTCCAGATCACTCCTTTTGTAATGCTTTCTTTACACTTAGAGGCATAGTTCCATATATGGGATCCATTAATACTGAGGTCCAAATTAATAAAAGAAGATAGAGAAGAAGACAAAAGAGAGTACTTACTTTGCCATATTTTGTACCATTCAGTATCTGCATGGAACAGTTTCCAAACCTGTTTTGACAAGAGGGCTTCATTTAAGGTTCGGATTTTCCTTAGGCCCAGACCACCTCTACTTTTCGGTCTACAAACTTGGTCCCAAGCTACCAAAGACATTCTTTTTTTGTCCTCAACCCCAGACCACAGGAATTTTCTTTGAATTTTCTCGATAGCGTCAGCATACTTTATTGGAATTCTGAAGAGGCTTAGTGCATGGATCATAATACTTTAAAGAGAGGCTTTAAGAAGTTGGAGCTTTCCATGCTGACTTAAAAGGGCTCCTTTCCAACTAGCTAGTTTTTAATGAAACTTATCCTCTAGAGAACTCCAAAAAAGATCAAGAGGTGCGATGCCCATGGGGAGGCCAAGATAGGTAGTTGGAAGATTAGCAATCCTGCAATCTAGGATTCTACTTATTCACTGTTGTCTTCTCTCAAGAGTATTAATGAAGAAAACTTTGCTTTTAACCCAATTAATAAGCTGACCAGAAGTTGAGGTAAAGTTACAAAGAGTGCTCTTCAAAATTTTAGCTTCAGAGATGCTCGAATCCCCCATGATGATAGTATCATCGACAAACTGTTCGCGGGAGCAAATGAGGTCAACAAAGGAGGGTTGGAGTCCCTTAAAGGAGCCTTGCAGAACCATGTTTTCCATTGACCTTCCAAAACACTCTGCCATGATGATGAAGAGGATGGGAGATATGGGATCCCCTTGCCTTAATCCTCTAGAAGCTTGGAAAAAGGGGGAAGGTGAACCATTGACAAGAACAACAAAAGAGGCAGAGGTGATAAGCTGGCTGAGGAGGTCAATAACTCTAGTGGACAAACCAAAAGCCTTAAGAGCCTTTACTAAAAAAGGCTAGTCAACCCTATCATAGGCTTTTGAGAGATAAAGCTTGAGAATGAGACCCTGCTTCTTTGCTCTAACCAAAGAGTGGATATTCTCATGGATAGTTATAATAGAGTCAAGAATTTGTCTTCCAGGGACAAAACCATTCTACTGGTGATTAATCAAAGTAGGAAGGACAGACAGAAGTCTAGTAGTAAACCTTGGAGATAATCTTATAAAAAGGTTTGCATAAACTGATGGGTCTAAATTTGTTCATAGAGTCAACACCTTGGGTTTTGGGGATGAGAGCAATGAAAGTGCCATTAATTTCTTTCAAAAGTTTTTTAGCCCCAAAGAATTCCTTGACTCCATTGGAGACATCTTTCCTAACAATATCCCAGAAATATTGAAAGAAGAACATGGGGAAACCATATGGGCCCAGCGCTTTATTACCATCAAAAGAGAAAACAACATTTTTTATTTCCAAGGTCAAGGGGATGGAAGAGAGGGAGACATTCAATTGATCATCAGTGAAACAAGGGATGTTATGAATAAAAGAGGATTGAGCTTCAACATCCAGGCTGTGATCCCTTTTGAGAAGTTCCGAGAAATACCTTTTAGCTTCGATCCTAATTCCTTCCTCCTCAACCAGCTCCTCATTGTTCACCTTAAGTTTGGTTATCCTATTAGCTGCTTTGTGCTTGATCGTCATCATGTGAAAGAATCTAGTGTTCCTATCTCTTTCCTCAAGCCAAATCCGTCTTGATCTTTGCTTCCAGAAAGTTTCCTCTTTAGTGATGATATCATGGTATTTTTTGAGATTTTCATTTTCAATAGCAATGGATACTGTATTGAAACCGTCCTTCTGAATTTGGTCCTGTATTGTCTTAAGGTCTTCCTAGATTTTGCCTTTGGCCTCAAAGATATTCCCAAAGTTGGATTTGTTCCGGGGTCTTATGTTATCCTTTACACTTTTGAGCTTCTTAACAACTTTATACATAGTCGTTCCCTCAACTTGGGTACTCCACCATTTCTGAATATTACTTTTGATATCTGAAAGGGAGGTGTCTTCTTCTGTTAATTGAATCAGCAATTAAGGTAATAGGAAAGTGATCTGACCCAACCCTAATATGGGCCGTTAGAGAGCAGAAATAGTGACTGTACCAATTATCAGAGATGAGAGTCCTGTCAAGATGAACTTGGATAAGATTGTTACCAGTTCTCCTATTGGTCCAGGTGTAATTGCATCCCTGAATTTCCACATCATTGAGAGTCTGAGAATTAATGAAGTCCATAAGGGCCAGCCTTCTTTCCAGTTGGGAGGGGCTTCCTCCAAATTTTTCCTCCTTTCTCAAAGGAGTATTTAAATCTCCTATAACCATCCAACTAAGATTTCTGAAGCTATTCCTAGCTTGTATGAGTTTTTTCTAGAAGGAATTTCTAGCCTTCAAAGTGTTGGGAGCATAAAAATTTTGGGGAGGACCTAAGAAGTGCCATCTTTTAAATGCTGAAATTTTATACAAGAGAAATTGTTTTCCTGGATAAGAACATGTCCTTTGATAGTATTAAGGTTCCAGTTGGTAGCTATGCCTCCTGAAGCACCTTCTGAACTACCGCCAATAACATTACCATTATTGAGAAACTTCAAGGATTCAACTTTTTCTTTACTCATTTTGGTTTCTTGGATTAGGAAAACATCAGGTTTATTGTCCCTTATCATATTCCTAATGATGTCATGTTTGTGGGGATTATTGAGTCCCCTTATATTCCAAGAGATAATCTTCATAGTTACTTACCAGTTCCTAACTCCTTAAGAGTCTTCTAGGTCCCATCTGCAATGTTCTTGCTGGCCTCCTTGTCTCTGACTTTGTGGTTAGAGGGTCGCCCTGGGGAAGAGGAGATATACCCAACATCAACTTGAGCTATTCTGTTGGATTTCCTTGGAAGAGAAGCTGAGGGATTGGTTCCTTTCTTATTCCTATATTTTGGGATTTTCCATTCAGTGTGTTTCAGGAACTGCTTCCGGGTGACTGAGGATTTTGGAATTTCTTCCTCGTTGCCCCGTTTAGGGGTTCTGGAAGTATTTAAATCACTATTTACTATTTTTGAACTCTGGTCTGAGTCCAAAATGTTCATATCCAGTATTGCACATTTTTGGGCTTCTTGAATTTCAGAGCTTGGCATGAGCAGTGAAGAGTCAGTCTTTTCTTCTTGGAGGTCAGGGATCTCCCCCTCCTCAGATTGGTTATCTTTCTCTTGTAGTTCCTCTCCGGCATAAGTGGTAGTAACCACTACAACTGTGTCTTTTTAAGATTCAGTCTGATCTTTGAGTTCCTCTGTTCAAGTAGTGACCAAGGTGTTGACTTTGGTTGACTCGTTTCTTAATACATCCTAGGTTAAAGGGCTGGAGATGGAATTTGATGACACTTCCTTAACCTCCCCCAAAGGATTGAAGCGATTGTAGTCTTCTCCCTTATTCTCTAAGTTTTTAACTTGCCATACCATTTTTTCAATAGCTTTTTGGTTTTCAGTCTGGGATTTAGACTGCTTGGATTCTACCTTCAGATTTGTTGGACAGGATTTTGCCTAGTGACCTGCTTTTTTGCGAAGAAAGCAGGTAAAGGGGATAAATTCATATTCAATGTGTTGTTTCCATGTTCCCAACTTTGATATCGGATCTATCTGTTCTGGCATATCTGCATCATGGGCTATCCCTACGCAGAACCTAGCATGAGTGAGTCTTCTTTTTGAAGCTGTGACTGGGTCTATGGAGAGGAGTTCACCAAAAGAGTTTGCAATTCCTGAGAAGATGCTTTCTTCCCAATATTTAAGAGGCAAACCTGGTAACTTTACCCAAACTAGAACTTGTGCTAAGAGAGATTCATTCATGTTCAAGTTCGGATGCCATTTTTGAAGGACCAAAGCTGTCTTTCCTACCATCCAGGGACTCCCACATAGAATCCTAGATTTGTCTTCTTCACATGAGAAAGTAAAAGACAGGAGGCCTTTAGGTAAAGCTGAGATTTCAACATTACCCTTTAGGACCCATTTTCGTTTCACAAAAGCCCTTACAACTTCAATATTAGGACGCGAACCCATAAATTTGCCAACCAAAGAGTTTTACGTGATGTTTATATTATGATCCAAAACTAGATCATGAATAGATATAGAAAACTTACCAGTAGGAAGATCAGAAATATTCTTGATAGTGGGTAAAGAGGATTTACCAGATGGCTTAGTTCTGAAGAGGGAAGACCATTTTTTTATTCCGCTATCCAAGGAGTCATCATGTGGGATGGGACCCCCTTGGACCCTTCCCCCAAAAGCCCAGAAGAACCCTCAATCTTTTCTGGCAGATTATCTCCAGTCTGCGGGATGACTACAACCTCTGGAATGTCCGAAGGCTTATCCTTCTCTCCTATGGGGCCAACTACATTGTTCGGGCCGCTCCCACCATTGGAACCAGAGTTCCTGCCTAATAGAGAATTTGAATTTTGAATCCTCCCATTGTCGCCTCCTACTCCTCCAGGTCCTTCCATGTCGCACCCCACTTCTGAGTTTTGGGCATGTAGATTGTTGAATGCTTAAGGTTTTGTTATTTAACCACTCAATTTTTAGAATAAAAAGGCAGATTTGAATTGCAATTTTGAAATAAAAACCAGATCCGAAGTAAGCAATTAAAATTTTGCACTTCACAAGCTTAATGCTCACAAAATGAAAAATTAGGATTTCAATGCAATTAATCTCTAAAATTTGCAAATAGATCAAACTTTGTAATGAAAATTCGAAATTCATTTTGCACTTAATCAGATCTAATAATTAGAATTCATAATTAATGTGTAAGACGTCGGGTGCACCAAAATGTAAAGTGGAAAATTAGATCCTAGTGACTCCCCACCTAGGAGAGAGAAAGGAAGCTAGTAGGATGATTTTCACTTGGAAGGACTTTATATTCAAAAGAGGATCTTGAATCCACTAGATCCAAATCCAAGGGAAACAAGGATGTGAATTCCAAGTGGATTGCAAGGGTTGAAGTGTGATTTACCCTCTTTTGTAAATGAGAAAGTTGACTTGTTAACTATGTAGGAAAGAGAGATAAAATGAGTGAAATGAGGGGGTATTGGTTTGGGATTGCGCTATAACTTCAGATCTGAGATATCTAGACTGATACAGATCTTCCCTACGAGTTTGAGGAAAATTTGTTGGGACTGTGCTGAAAGTGTCCACGGTCCTCCGAAAAATCCGTGAAACAAAAAGGGTTCTTACGTCTTTGCAATTGAAGCCCAAACCTGCAATTATAGTTGCACACCTACAACCTACACACAGAAAAGAGGGGAAGAAGGGTTGTGGATAGGGGTTTGCCTCAGTCAAACCCTGGTTGAGGAATCAACCTTGAAAGAAAGTAATTGCAAATGCTTGAATGTAAACAATGGAAGTGTATACCTTGTAGATCTGCAATTGTTGATGATGGTTTCTTTGCTTCTTGAATGTAATCATAAATGTTGTATGAAATGGCATGTAACATGACAAAACCCTAACACACACATATGCTTGCAAATGAATATTGTAAATATTGCTCCAATGGATGAATGAAGACGACACGTGAAGAAGAAGACTTGATGAATGCTTGAACTTCGCCTATCCTTTATGTCATATAAATTGCCTCCTCCATCTATCCTATCTCTGTAAATGAGAAGACTAACTCCCTTTTATACATGCCTCAAAGAATTAATTCATCTTACCAAAGGTCGACATTGGGGAAGTTTGAAATCTCGAAATGCAGATAGGACCGGAGGGACCTATCTTGGGGCCACCCTAAGAGAGGGGGACAAGGGCACCACGCTCCTGTCCTAGGGAGATAGGGATTCCATGCCCTTGTCTTTCCCTATCTTGGGGTCTGGACAGGGTCCTGAGGCCATCTCAGGGCTCAAACAAGAAGGGTTCAAGGTGAAGATGCAGAGAGAAGTTTCAGTTGGAAAGGAAGATGTCATCGCCAAGGTGAGGACCTCAAATGTGGTTAAAATTGCTAGGGTCGCAATTTTATGACACTACATATCCATTTTTTTCTTGAAATCAATTAAGCTTAAACTTGGGCATGTAATTTGAGATGCTTATAAGAAAAAGAATCGTAGTATTTTAAATATATTTATAAATGACCAATACTTTTAAAAAATGTTTAAGATTAAGAGATTTAAACACGAAGTGTACACAAAAATGTTCCAATTTTTACCACTAAAATATAGTATCACATTGAGTGTATTATTGATTGGTTGATAGGCACAAATTTTTAGAGTGTAATTTAAAAATCATTTTGTATATTTTTTATTTTAAAATGGTTGTATATTATAGATATTGAATATGAAAAATTTGGCCAATATTTTCAAAAGTTAAGCATGAAATATTGTTTTGACATGCATTGGAAAATAAAATTTCATAAAGATACCATTTAATATATTATATCAACACATACTCATATAGTTCTAAGTAATACTATATTCTACTTATTTTGTGGTCTAACAATTTATTTATCACACTTTAGATTAATTTTACTAGATAATTAATATTTATTTAGATATACAAACTAGAAAATAGTTGAGCATATGTTCCATCTCCTCTATTGATGGGAGTGTTTGAATATGCTTTAGTGTCCACTTTTGTGGCATGTTTTAGGTCCACTTAAATATATCATTGGTCTCTTTACTTGCACCAAAGTTTCTGCATATTTTTGGGTCACAATATCCTTCTAATTCCTACTATGATATTTCTAGACCACAATATTCTTCATTCAAATTATTTTTTAACTTTTACATAGATCTCTTGGAAATAATCTATCGAATTTTTTAGTAAGGTTGAAGGAATTTACTTTTATAAACAACTAGCTTATCTTTAATACCACATGTTAGAAACAAAGGTGAACACTATATATGAAAATATGGATACAATTGTAAAAATGGTTTTTAGATATTGTATAATCAAATGAAGATTGTATAAAATGAAATTAGCAACACAAGAAAAATATATAATAGAAGAGAAAACACATAACACGATGTTTACATGGAGAAACCATTTTGTGAAAAAAAACTACACCAAGAAGAGAGGCCCAAGTGTATGTTATTTTCAAAATAGAGATTACATTAAATCCTTCCTTTCTCCTATTCAATACTTAATTCGTTAACACTTTTATTATAAACATAAATTTATCACTTGTTAATTGCATTTCCTAACTACCATCTTAAGCCCAACTTATATAGCATTCTTACCCCCTAATCCCTATGACCCTGCTTGAATAAACTAACCACTAAGGACATAGAATAATGTAGGTTGCAACCATTTTAATTACCTACTTGATTTGGGCATTTAGTTGTTAGTTTCTAGGTTGTTATTGTTATAACCGTGAGGTATTTTAACTTTAATATTAGCCATATAAGGTGACAAAACAATCTCATAAAAAACTCATTGGAAGTTGGGCACCTAAAACTACCATTGCCTCCAATATTCTCTTCTAGTATTTAGTAAATAATGATCAATAGGATTTATCATTTACTAGCATGGGCTAGTAAAAATTAATTATTGTACCAATAAAATTTGATGGTATAAAATAATTATTGTTGGTGGTCAATCCCTCACTCCTTATGAATGATTTTCAAATGATATTATGATCTAATTAATTACATATGATTTACAAGGCTAATGACTCCATACTTTTTAACAATTAAAACATGCTTCATTCATCATTCTTCCTTGATTTACATGGTCGTGGTACACATTCTAATATTTTTATTGTTTTTCATCAGTGTTAAGTATTCCTAGCATTGAATGCAATAACACTATAATATCAAAGATAGTTTTGTTGTTATCACCATATATTTAGTCACTATACATACCAAAGTCTTAGATATAACAGTCAAACCGTTATGCCAAGACTGTACAATTTACAATATGGGGTTTATTTATGAGTAGGCTTTAGCATATATCATTTTCCTTACTTCTATTACTTTAGTTTTTGACAAGGACTAACACATCATAATAAACTCAACATAACATGATTACACTATTTAACAATGTCAACTCATATAATTGTTTTTAACCTTTGGGAGCGCATTTAACATCTTATAGTTAGGGAATACTAAATTGTCACCCTAATTTCTACTAATGTCCAAACCTTGGTATGCAATTCTTAAGTGATATCATTTACTCAAGGGGTCACATACAACTTAACTATAACATCAATTTTACTCCTTTATACGACTATTGATAGACTCAATTTTACTCCTTTATACAGCTATTCATAGACTCAATTTTACTCCTTTATACGACTATTGATAGACTCAATTTTACTCCTTTATACGACTATTGATAGACTATCGACATAATGTCACATTCAATTTTTTTTTGCCATAATTCACCATACCATTATGTTACAATTTTGAAACCAAATTCTCAATACACTTTATGGATACACCAACTATAGCCAATTTTCCATATAGATTTGTCATACTCCAATAGTATTCATTGTCAATGAAAGAATTTCAAAATAAAATACTAAGTAAAATAAACATATCACTATATCCCTATCCGATTTTTATACAAAACAAAAGATCTATCACAAATCTCATCAAAATCTTAAAATGATTTTAAACTCAAAGAAATTAATGTATAATTTAATCATAATTACAAATGAACCATTATACATAAAGACTCATAAATTAAAAATCTCTTTGAAAAAATTGATTTCAAATTTGAAATTCATTAAATAGAGCCTACAATTTTTCAAATACCACAAAATTCTTACAAAAATTAAAACAATCCTTGATACATAAAGCATTCTTTTCCCACATAAACAAGATTCACAAATCATGTTCTTGATACCTAAATGTACTATAGAATGCATTATTATCATGTTGCACCTATACTTTAAAGTTGTGCTAGAGCTCATTGATCCCACATAAAGTAATAGAATCTTAATATCCAATGAAAGCAATCAACAGAAGAATTGACCACTCAAAAAGTGGTCATTATTGGCCATGGTGGCACCTTTGTGGAATGACCTAAGAGCTTATCTTTTAGAGAACCCTTTGAAACACACATGACAGAGGTTTTAATTGACCACTCAAAATGAGTCAGCATTGATGGAGACACCCTCTATTTTCTCTTTTCTAAAGATTAAAAATTTATTTGATAAACTACATAAAAATATTTATTTGTTAATTTTTAAATAGACATTGATTATTGGTTGTGGATGGATAACAAATGTGATCTTATAGATTCATTTAAAAATTATTAACTATATTTAAATATAAAAACAAAATGTTTAGTCTGTTTCATTCATCTATGTATCTCAATTTTTTAGGAAACCCACATCAACAAAATGCCAATGAAACATACAAAGAGAAAAACAAGATGACAGCTGTCAGGCCCAAACAAATTATTTTTTTTGATTGTAATGAATTTTTCTTCATTCTTTTCTTTTCTTTTTTTTTTCCTATTTTGGATTTTATTATTTTAATTCATGAATAAATATTCATATAATATTTTTTATGTAATATATGTAAATTATTTTTTATGTGCACACGTGAAATGGCTGGGGAATAGTTTTATGTAATGGACAATTTTTTTATTGTGATGAATTTTTTATTTGTGTGAGGCTTTCCAAGGAAAATATGATATAATAAATTTTGTTTGATGTTAATTTCGTATTTTATATCAGATATAAAGATTGTATTTGATCACAACTCTTTTCTATATGAATTACAAAACTAATCTTGATTAAAATAATATAATAATAATTAATAAATTTGAATTTTTTTTCAAATCAATACAAATAAAACAATTATTTATCATTAAAGATACAAAATTTCTACAATTCATAATGTTTGTTTTGTTTGAAATTTTTTGAATTGAATTATTTGATTCATAATGTTTTCTTGAATTTTTATAGATTGAACTATGAGTCATTGCTTGATGATTTTTTAATTCAACTGTTTGAACATTTTTTTTCAATCGACATCGCACTCCATGAACCCTAAACCCTAAACCCTAAACAAAATGTGATATGAAATGTTGATGAAAAAACCCACATAATCTAAACTAGAAATCTTCAAGCAAAACTTATTTACCATTTTTAGATGTCAATTTAATAAAAACACTATTTGGGTTCTTGGCATAGTGTGTTGGTTAAGTGGTGGCGTTGTGACCACTAAGATTCAAATCTCTACTAGACCATTTCGATCACCAAGGTTCAAACCTCTATCAGATCATTGGTATTGGGTTATTGTGATCACCAAAATTCAAACCTCTATTGAAACATTACGATCACTAAACTTTAAACCTCTATTAAAAAAAAACCAAAATGAATTCCAAAAGAATCCTAATAATAATCTATCAACATGTCTCCATTTTCAACATGATTTGGTCTCTCTAACAACAAACATGTCACTCATAATTTGCCAAAAACAAATGCCATGTGAGTTAAAGTATAAAAGTACATAGATTTTTTGGGGTCTCAAGATCCCATTACTTCCACTAGATTTTCTTTTTGGGTCTCAAGATTCCATTACATCCACTCAATGTAATTGTCATTGCTTGCAAGAATGATAAGACAAAAGGTATTGAATCTAACTTTATAGACTTATTTGACAAAGAATTTGTTTTTATATACCTACTCAATTTAGTTAGTGGAAAGAGCCGTCATAATTTGTGTGGTCTTGCCATGTTGATATTGGAATAATGTAGTCTTATCAATAAAAGAAATAGAGATTAAAGTCTTAATAATGTAGATGTGAAAACTGAAATTGTTTTTTTGTTTTTTTAACTAATTTTGTATTTCTTTTGATTTTGTTTTTTATTAGATAAGTGTTTTATTTGTTTCATGTAATTTAATAGAATTTTGATATTTTGTTGTTAGTATAATGATTTATTGTTCAAATAGGTTATAAAGAATCTTTATGAAAATTAATATTTATTTTGAATATTAGTTAAATATGATTTTTTCATTTTTTAAGAATTTAATTGAGATGTTTGGTTTTTTGTTCTTTGTTTTGGGTCAACAATGCATTCGTTCCTACTTTAAACTTGGTCCAAGATTGTAAGTTTTGTCTTGACTCTCCTTTTATCAAAATCGCTTTCTATCATGAATCTAAAATGACTCCTTCTAACTAACCATTACTTGCAAATTCAAATTTGAACACCAGAATGTTGTATAAAAAACCAAGACCTAGTTTATTTAATTATTCTAAAATCATTTCAAACATTATTGACTATAATTACTCCGACTTGATAACATATCTACTAGTTCTCTTTAATACCTTGTGACTTAAATACATAAAGACAAATAATTATTTTAAAAAAATAGACCAAAGTCAATTTCATAATTTTAAGAGAGGAGTTCTACATTAGATTTAATTTTATGAAAGTAAAAAACTAAGATTTTATATATATATAAGTTCTACATCGATTCAATTTTATGAATATAAAAGTTAAGATTATATTTATATATATTCTAATTACCAAAAATTGATAATCAAATATTTTTTGTATTACATAAAGCTGAAGACTTCCATTGTATTTTTAGATTAATTTTAACATTTATTTCAATACAATTTATTATTCAACTCTAAAAACATGGATTTAAATTACATTTGTGGAAGCGTTTTAATTCATCCACAAATATATATGATTGTTTTTTGGTACAAAGGATGATGACAAATGCATATAGTGATCATAATAATAGGTAGCTTTTTGGTGGTCAAAAAGAACGACAAACTTCACATAGTGTGGGTCAAAAGGATGATAATAATAATAATAATAATAATAATAATAATAATAATAACAATAATAATAATAATAATAATAATAAATAATAATAATAATAATAATAATAATAATAATAATAATAATAATAATAATTATTATTATTATTATTATTATTATTATTATTATTATTATTATAGCTGCACACGTATAAACACACGGAAAAGAGGGGAAGAAGGGTTGTGGATAAGGGTTTTACTCAGTCAAACCCCGGTTGAGGAATCAACCTTGAAAGCAAGTAATTGCAAATGCTTGAATGTAAACAATTGAAGTGTATACCTTGTAGATTTACAATTTGTTGATGATGGTTGCTTTGCTTCTTGAATGTAATCACAAATACTGTTTGAAATGGCATGTAACATGACAAAACCCTAACACACACATATGCTTGCAAATGAATGTTGCAAATATTGCTCTAATGGATGAATGAAGAAGATACGTGAAGAAGAAGACTTGATGAATGCTTGAAGACTTCAATGCTTGAACTTCGCCTATCCTTTATGTCATATAAATTACCTCCTTCTTCTATCATGTCTCTACAAATGAGAAGACTAATTCCCTTTTATACATGTCTCAGAGAATTCATTCATCTTACCAAAGGCCGACATCGAGGAAGTTTGAAATCCTGAGATGCAGATAGGACTGGATGGACCTATCTTGGGGCCACCCTAAGAGGGGGGGATAGGGGCACCACGCCCCTACCTAGGGGGGCAGGGGTGCCACACCCCTGTCCTGCCCTATCTTGGGGTCTGGACAGGGTCTCGAGGCCATCTCAGGGCTCAAACAGGAAGGGTTCAAGATGAAGATGCAGAGAGAAGTCTTAGTTGGAAAGGAAGATGTCATCGCCAAGGCGAGGACCTCAAATGTGGTTAAAATTGCTAGGGTCACAATTTTATGACACTACATTTAGCCCCCACTTTAGCGGGAGTATGGCCTACGCCAATACTATCGGTAAAGTAGAATAAATAGAGATAAAGATGATAGATGCAGAGCAAGATCACAAGGAGTATAAGACATCACTAATCTTGAGAACAAAAGCCCCCAATCTTAGGATCTTAACTCACTCAAACATATGCACGAACACAAAAAAAAGGAACAATATGCACTAAACAAAAACAAAGCGCAAAAGACACATGACAAAGACACAAGATGACAAACCAACTAGTCGAAGAGACCTCGATACTCAGATGTCTCAACAACTAATCAGGACACAAAGACCAATGCCATCACATAAACACGAGTGATCATATAAAAGAGAAAAGTTGATATCATCCATGAACCGTCAATAGTAAAACTATGGGTTCATGAGAGGAAGAAAAGAGAGGACATGAATACACACTTTGGTGATCTGTGAGAAGAAAGGCGAACAAGAGAGAAACCATGGACATCTCGCCCCTAAAACTAGGTGATCCATGGAGAGAAGGACATGGAAATCTAGCCCCCAGAGTCTGTCTAGGTGATCAATGTAAGGGAGGAGAGTGAGAACACTGTTAGTTGCACCCAACCTCAAGCACATGTGTGTGCAAGTGAGGTTTGAAGCGCCTCATAGAAGTCTATGCCCGAGTACACTACAACCTGTATAGAATGTATAGTACAAGTGTCAAAAAGGCATGATATCTCTCTCTAAGAGTCTGTGCTCTGGTTCCGAGAATAATCACCCTACATAAGAAAAAGTGGCGTCATCTTGCTCTAAGAGTCTATGCTCTAGTTTTGAGAATAACCCACTACAAGAGAAAAAGCAGTGTTACCTCGCTCTAAGAGTCTGTGCTCTGGTTCCGAGAATGACCCATTGTACAAGGAAAAAGCAACTTCATCTTTCTCTAAGAGTATATGCTCGGGTTCCAAGAATGACCCACTATATAATGCATGAGAGAGAGAAGTATAGTACAAAGGAGTGGTGTGGGTACCCCCCCTTAAGATGTCAACATAGGTTGAAGTTGATATCTTAAGGAAAGTAGAACAAGGATACCTACCTTCACCACAAAGAAGATATTCGCTATGCAACAACGTCATAAATCTAAGCAAGAGAGGGAATACTTCTTCAAGTGAGGATAAGATAGTTGAGAGGATATATCTTGTTGTAAATGTAAATGAGATCTTTGGAGGAGAAGAGATCTTTGTTCAAAAGACATCTACCCCCAAGAGGAGTTGTCTTAGACAAATATAACATCTTCTACAATGAAGCGCATAAGAGAACAAGAATGCAATTCTTCCTCCTACTGCTAGGTGAAAGGGATTCTTGATGAAGGATGACTCATTGTTTAACCCAATGGGGATAGGTGAATTTATTATAGATGTATATTACCAAGTGTGAAAGATATTGTAGTCAAGGGCTTACACCTCTTGTATAAGAGTGAACCCTTGAGTGGACAACAATGATTCCACACAAGGAATGACACCAAGTAATAAAATTCACACCATCCACAACATAGGAAAGAGTGGATCCTTAGAGAGAGAGAGAGAGAGAGAGAGAGAGAGAGAGAGAGAGAGAGAGAGAGAGAGAGAGAGAGAGAGAGAGAATATCATTGCCCCCCAAGTGTAGAGACAATGAGAAGAGATTACACAGTCTTCTAGACAGAGATTAAACATAAGAAAATGCACAATGTACTTTCATGAATGCATGGAAGGAAAGACATTAGTATATGTAAAATACATGTCTCAAAGAGTGGTAATCTTCGTAAGGAAGAGATAAAAAGCATCACATATTCCCCAAGGGGGATTAATCATAAAAACATACCATTGTAAGAAATGATAATTACATATGAAAAATACAACCCCTAAAGGAAATGGTGATACATGAGAAAAAGGAGGGAAAATTCTTGCCCCCCAAGTGAGGAAGACAAAGAGAAACATTACACATCTTCTAATGGTGAGTATTGGCAAATGAGATGCCTTCCTAGTCGAACAAATCCTTGCAAGGAAGGGATACATACTTCTCAAGAGATCATTCCATGCCAAGGGGCATATCCTTCTTGCTAATAATCGAGACCATAGAAGAGGTAAGTTTCCAAGAGAATGAAGGAAAGAGGAAAAGATCACTACTCATTAAAGAAACCGCTCTTCAACAAAGTTAAAAACCCAAGAACAGTTATATGCTCACATAGGAATGATTCTTATGCTAGAAAAGAGATCTAATAATGTATAATGCACCAAGAAAGAATGAGGAAAAATCAACTTCATGTTGCTGCCCCAAAGTATGTAAAGTTGAAACAACACCACCACAAATGATAAAAAGCCCTCAACTAAGTTGACTATTTATGTGATAAGGGTGAGGAGCAACATGAAGATAAAAGAAGTGCTTAAGGCACTATTTTGATGTCAAGGAAGACAACTAGATCTATTGTAAGAGAAATTCGTGCAAGGTCATATTGCTTTTGAACAAATTTCTTAAATGCATAACATTTCCCAAGAGAATGTGAATATGAATCGTGAAAATACAATATTCAATACCTTTCACTGGCTTAAGATTTTTGTTTTTATTTTGAGGAGGAAAGGAAATTTTCTTATCATACTTCAATCTCCAATAGATTCTTGTAGCCAATCTTTCAGGGTGAGAGATATCGTCTTGACATAAAGGAGAAGAATTAGTAGAAGGAGGTTTATCATCCATAATTATAATTTTGCCATTTTCTATGCCATCTTGAATAAATTTTTGAAAATCAGGGCAATCATCAGCATTATGGTCATTAGCTTGATGAAATGAACAAAAAGGACATTTTGAAGAAGAAGCATTCTTGCGAGCTGTTTTGATTTGTTGGTTTTTAAGATAATTTTCAAAATTTTGGAGCCTGAGGAGTTCATCCTTAAAAAGAGGAGCATCATTTCCTAGGCATTTTGTATTAGTGTGTGTAGGAAGATTTATAGGGACATGAATTCCTTGCTCAAATTTCCCAATTCCGTGTCCTTTAAATCCTTTTTTGTGATTATATGAAAGCCACGACTATAAGAATGTTGCAATTGACTAGATGGAGGAATAAGAACATGAATTTCTTGGAAATTTGATGTATAAGGGGGAAGAAAAGGATTTGTAGATGAAGAAGGAGTATCATGTGAAATGACAATCTCCTTTCCTTTATCAAGCTTATCTTTTGTGGGGGATTGGGGATGAATATTTTCATCATCTAGAAGCTCATTTTTAGTTATTTCTATGCGAGGGGAAAGATCATGAATAAAATGAATGACATCATTCTCCCTACATATACTTTGATGTTGAAGATAGGTCTTAGGAGAATAAGGATGATCTAAAGATGTAAGAATGTTAATGTGTTGATTTTGCCCCCCTTGCTCAAGGGTATGTGTAGAAGAAGATGGGTCCTTGTCACTTTCCAATGCTTGCACTTGTTTAAAGAGAACATCGGTTAAAGCATTAGGTCTCATCTCATCCACATACGAACCCTAGGAGAGGTACAAGGGTTAGGATCTATAGGTTTAGGATCTACAAAAGCCTTAAGGTGATTAACATAGGAAATGCATTTTGTTAACAACATCACCATAATGAAACATAAATGATACATGAAATCTTGGAGATCTAATTGAAAAGAAAATAATTTGGAAATCCTAACAACACAATATGATCAAGTAAATATATGCAAAAAGCAACGTGATCATATGCGAAAGAGCAAGTAAATCCAATTTATTTATTGCCATTGAAAGTCTCTTAATTAAAATCTTAATTTGTTGGAAAAGAAGATCTAAAATTAGGACCTTTTTATGAAAATTAATTAAAATTTTGAAATTGATGAAATTTGAATTTGTGTTCTACCTTAGAAGGTGTTAAAATTGATAAAGTATGCCAATTTTCTGGATTTAAGCAAAAAAATACAATCAATTCCGTCTCCCGAAATTTTGAGAAAAAAACCAGGGACTGTGTTGAATGTGCACACAGTCCGACCAAATTTTTTCAAAATTTTCAGGGATGATAAACATTATTATTTTATTGCAGAATCCAAAAAAACAGCTGATTTGGAGATGTGTAGATCGGGCAATTTGGCAATCAAAGGTCGAAAATAAAAGGATTTACAAAATTAAAGTTTTGTTGTTCTGATTAATTGAGAAAAACAAGTTTTAAGGACTTGAAACCTTTAACAAAAGAGAGTAATATAAAACATTAAGAGTCCAGAGCATAAGAACCATTAGCAGAACGACTGGCAAAAAGGCCAGCAAACCAAAAGGACAGCTAAGGAAAAAAGAATAACAAGGAAAAAAAGAAAGCGCTACATAGCTATAGTCTTCAACAGATCCGTTGCCTTCTTCACTAGCTGGTCATAAGTGGCCCCAACAGCTTTGAGATCTTCCAAGTCCTTGTTGGGTTTCTTTTCTTTCTTTTTTCCTCTGGTCCAGGTTCTAGGACCTTGAGCTTCCCCTGTACCTTTAGTGTCCGGTTCAATATCCAGTATCTCCTTCTCTTTGTCCAGTTTATTGATGAGGGTGTTTGTATTGTTAGCAGAAATCTTCAGGATACTTAAGCTTTGTTCAGCAATACTCTTCAGGAACTCCTCAATTTTATTGACTTTGCTAGCAGTGTCCAAGACAATTTTCTCATTAGCGTTAGCAACGTTTTTCCTTTCCAGCATATCTTTCTCTATTTTTTCAAATTTGGGGTTGAAAGAGTCTCTAATATTTTCAGCCTTTGCAATGGTATTTTTGAGGTCCTCTATGTAATCTGCCATGGCCTTCCCTTCCCCAGTGTTGATGGTTTCCAATATCTAAATTTTGTTACTGAGTTTTTTGTTGTCGTCCATGGCTTTCTTGTAACCAGTTATAAGCCACTCCATAGTGTCAATGAAACCTTGCATACCCTTTGGAGGAGGGATATGGGGAGGATCAGCCTTACCAGGGGTTTTCTGTTTCTTTTTAGTGGTGTCCCGAATAGTAGTTGTGTCTTCGACCCTAAGAGCCTCACCCATGGTGACCTTCTCCGGGTTCTATTCAACTTCTAAGGTCCTTTCTTGCTTACAAACCTCCATCTCCTTGACATTCTCCTCCTTCGTCTTTTTCTTGTTTCTGGTCTGGGTGTGTACTTTGGATTTCTTTTTCAGTGACCCTTGAGGAGTCTCCTTCTCTGAGTCTTCAGAGACCTCCTCCTCCGAGGAAAGGCTAATCCGGATTTTGCCTTTAGGTTTTTTTTCCTTTGGGGGAAGAAGGTCTTGTTTTAATGTGTTTTCTCTTCTTACCAGTTTCATAATCCAAAACATCCATACTCTCCTTAGAATCACTCGACGGGTCACTGCCAGTCTCCTCATCCACTGAAAAGGCAGAATCAAACCCATCCTCCACAGACTCTACAGAGGGTTGCATGCGACCAATTTGATTGGCCTTGAGATGGTCATAAATGAGGACCATCAAGGCTTGGTACATGGCAGTATCCCCCATAGGGTTTTCTTTATAGGCCTTTATGGTTGCATTCATCGAACAGAACATAAAATAAGGAAAATTAACCTTCTCGTCATGCCTAAAGTGATTTAGCAAGACGAAATGGTACCCATAAACTTTTGTAAACCTATCATCTAATATAATATAGCGCATTAAAACAAAGAGGACATCCCGCCAAGGTTTAACAAAAGCTTTGGGTGGGTAGTAAGTTTTACTTAACTTAACCAATCATTTTTTCTCCTTCTTAGTTTCCGAGTATCTATCGATGGCCGCCTTACTAACTTTCATGTCTCTGTAGAAGTTGCACCCTTCCCTTCTGAGGCCCGTGGCTTGGGCAATGAGGTCTTTGTCAATTTCTACAGTCTGGTCTCCCATTTTCAGCATACCCTTTCTCCAAAATTTACAGAAAAAACTGGTAACCATGTCCTCCCATCCGTGGAGCTTTTCCATGAATTTTGAAAAGCCACCCTTTTGTAGAATACTCCAAACCTCCTCCTTTTGTTTCCATTCTTTGCAACTGCTTGGCTCATATCGCCTCCTGTTACCACCCATTTTTTCTCAATTAAGGGCCGGATTTTGAAACTTGCAGAATGGATTAGCTAGAAAGCTTTTCGGAACTATCAAATTAACCTAGAAAGCGTGGGAATTGATGGAAAGACTATTATGATAAATGAGGCTCTCATTATTATAATAACTTGAAGTACTCCGATTAGACCTTTTAATTATTATTCAGTACATCAAAAATCTTAGGAGTGCTTGTGTATCGGTCCTTGAAGATGATTTGTCTGACATTTTTAGGGAGTGCTTGTTCTCCCATCCACGTAATCATTTTATCCTTGTTAACCGCCGCGTTAGCAACCCAGTCAGCAGAGTCGTCGGCCTCTCGGTAGATGTGGGATATGTGGCATTTTTTGAAAGTGCTGATGAGGTCTTTAGCAGCTTCAATAATATTGTTGATAGACCATGATGGCTTTGAGGTCCCCTTTAAACATTAAATAATATTGTTTGAGTCCCCTTCAAGCCATAAGTAAGGGCAGTTCCATTTTTTAGCAAGGATTAAGCCTTGGAGACCTACCATGGCTTCATCTTTATGATTTGTTTGGCTTCCAATAGGGACAACAACCATTTCCTTGCAATTTCCTTTCTCATCTCTAAGAATAGCTCCACAACCAGCTCGGCAGAGGTTTTCTTTTGCAGCACCATCAAAGTTCACTTTGAACCAACCATGAGGAGGGGTTTGCCATCTGGCTTCAAGTCTTTTATTGTGGTTGGGGTGGGGGCTATCAGCAACCTTCAAATTCTATGAGTTTAAGATGATAGATTCCAAAGGGTTATTCGAGAAACTAGGGCCCTCCATGATCCGAATATTTTCCACAATCGCCCATTGAATTTTTTGGAACACAATGTCGTGATTGAGGGAAAGATCTCTAAAGATACGATTGTTTCTTTCTTTCCATAATCCCCACAGGATGTGAGGGAGAGATAGTTGCCATAGAGATCTCAAGAAGGAGTTAGTCCAATGAAAATTCCAGGAGGAAAATAGGTCACTGATTGTGTTAGGAAACACCCAGTCAATGCTAAAACTCTTTAGAAATATTTCCCAGACTGAGGCAGAATAGGAACAGTGAATGGTCAGGTGGTCCATAGACTCTTCCTCTTTGCAGCACAAAGCACATCTATTAGGGAAGGCAAAGCCTTTTCTCTTAAGGTTGTGTAAGGTCAAGATCTTATTTTGAAGGATGGTCTAGTAAAAGAAATTGATTTTAGGGGTAAGACCATTAATCTAGGCTTTAGAACAATAAAGAATATCATGAGGGATGGAGGAAAGGACACATTACATAGAAGAAACAGTAAGAGAACCTTTGGGTTCATATTTCCAGATAAGAGAGTCTTCCTCTTTATTCAGCCAGATCGAAGACAGATGAATCTTGAGCTTAGAAAGGCTAGAATGGATACTTTCAATGTTTTTCCATTTGTTACCAGTCCAGTAATCAACAACTGAGGAGCTGAAAGTTTTAATACAGGAGGGAGAAAGGGGGCCCCATTCATTGAATTTCGTCAAGGGTTTATCAAAAAGCCAGGGATCCTCCCAGAATTTGACTTTCCTGCCATTTCCTACTTTCCAGATCACTCCTTTTGCAATGCTTTCTTTACACTTAGAGGCATAGTTCCATATATGGGATCCATTAATACTGAGGTCCAAATTAATGAAAGAAGATAGAGAAGAAGACAAAAGAGAGTACTTACTTTGCCATATTTTGTACCATTCAGTATCTACATGGAACAGTCTCCAAACCTGTTTTGACAGGAGGGCTTCATTTAAGGTTCGGATTTTCCTCAGGCCCAGACCACCTCTACTTTTCGGTCTACAAACCTGGTCCCAAGCTACCAAAGACATTCTTTTTTTGTCCTCAACCCCAGACCACAGGAATTTTCTTTGAATTTTCTCGATAGCGTCAACAAACTTTATTGGAATTCTGAAGAGGCTTAGTGCATGGATCATAATACTTTGAAGAGAGGCTTTAAGAAGTTGGAGCTTTCCATCCTGACTTAAAAGGGCTCGTTTCCAACCAGCTAGTTTTTAATGAAACTTATCCATTAGAGAACTCCAAAAAGATCAAGAGGTGCGATGCGCATGGGGAGGCCAAGATAGGTAGTTGGAAGATTAGCAATCCTGCAATCTAGGATTCTCCTGATTCACTGTTGTCTTCTCTCAGGAGTATTAATAAAGAAAACTTTTCTTTTGACCCAATTAATAAGCTGACCAGAAGTTGAGGCAAAGTTAGAAAGAGTGCTCTTCAAAATTTTAGCTTCAAAGATGCTCGAATCACCCATGATGATAGTATCATCGACAAACTGTTGGTGGGAGCAAATGAGGTTAACAAAGGAGGGTTGGAGTCCCTTAAAGGAGCCTTGCAGAACCATGTTTTCCATTGACCTTCCAAAACATTCTGCCATGATGATGAAGAGGATGGGAGATATGGGATCCCCTTGCCTTAATCCTCTAGAAGCTTGGAAAAAGGGGGAAGATAAACCATTGACAAGAACAACAAAAGAGGCAGAGGTGATAAGCTGGCTAAGGAGGTCAATAACTCTAGTGGACAAACCAAAAGCCTTAAGAGCCTTTACTAAAAAAGGCCAGTCAACCCTATCATAGGCTTTGGAGAGATAAAGCTTGAGAATGAGACCCTGCTTCTTTGCTCTAATCAAAGAGTGGATATTCTCATGGATAGTTATAATAGAGTCAAGAATTTATCTTCTGGGGACAAAACCATTCTGCTGGTGATTAATCAAAGCAGGAAGGATAGACAAAAGTCTAGTAGTAAACCTTGGAGATAATCTTATAAAAAGGTTTGCATAAACTGATGGGTCTAAATTTGTCCATAGAGTCAACACCTTGGGTTTTGGGGATGAGAGCAATGAAAGTGCCATTGATTTATTTCAAAAGTTTTTTAGCCCCAAAGAATTCCTTGACTCCATTGGAGATGTCTTTCCTGACAATATCCTAGAAATACTGAAAGAAGAACATGGGGAAACCATATGGGCCCAGCGCTTTATTACCATCAAAAGAGAAAACAACATTTTTTATTTCCAAGGTCAAGGGGATGGAAGAGAGGGAGACAATCAATTGATCATCAGTGAAACAAGGGATGTTATGAATAAAAGAGGATTGAGCTTCAACATCCAGGCTGTGATCCCTTTTGAGAAGTTCCGAGAAATACCTTTTAGCTTCGATCCTAATTCCTTCCTCCTCAACTAGCTCCTCATTGTTCACCTTAAGTTTGGTTATCCTATTAGCTACTTTGTGCTTGATCGTCATCATGTGAAAGAATCTAGTGTTCCTATCTCCTTCCTCAAGCCAAATGCATCTTGATCTTTGCTTCCAGAAAGTTTCCTCTTTAGTGATGATATCATGGTATTTTTTGAGATTTTCATTTTCAATAGCAATGGATACTGTATTGAAACCATCCTTTTGAATTTGGTCCTGTATTGTCTTAAGGTCTTCCTAGATTTTGCCTTTGGCCTCAAAGATATTCCCAAAGCTGGATTTGTTCCGGGGTCTTATGTTATCCTTTACACTTTTGAGCTTCTTAACAACTTTATACATAGTCATTCCCTCAACTTGGGTACTCCACCATTTCTGAATATTACTTTTGATATCTGGGTGTAGGGTCCACATTTTTTCAAATCTGAAAGGGAGGTGTCTTCTTCTGTTAATTGAATCAGCAATTAAGGTAATAGGAAAGTGATCTGACCCAACCCTAATATGGGCCATTAGAGAGCAGAAATAGTGATTGTACCAATTATCAGAGATGAGAGTCCTGTCAAGATGAACTTGGATAAGATTGTTACCAGTTCTCCTATTGGTCCAGGTGTAATTGCATCCCTGAATTTCCACATCATTGAGAGTCTGAGAATTAATGAAGTCCATAAGGGCCAGCCTTCTTTCCAGTTGGGAGGGGCTTCCTTCAAATTTTTCCTCCTTTCTCAAAGGAGTATTTAAATCTCCCATAACCATCCAACTAAGATTTCTGAAGCTATTCCTAGCTTGTATGAGTTTTTTCTAGAAGGAATTTCTAGCCTTCAAAGTGTTGGGAGCATAAATGTTGGGGAGGACCTAAGAAGTGCCATCTTTTAAATGCTGAAATTTTATACAAGAGAAATTGTTTTCCTGGATAAGAACATGTCCTTTGATAGTATTAAGGTTCCAGTTGGTAGCTATGCCTCCTGAAGCACCTTCCGAACTACCGCCAATAACATTACCATTATTGAGAAACTTCAAGGATTCAACTTTTTCTTTACTCATTTTGGTTTCTTGGATTAGGAAAACATCAGGTTTATTGTCCCTTATCATATTCCTAATGATGTCATGTTTGTGGGGATTATTGAGTCCCCTTATATTCCAAGAGATAATCTTCATAGTTACTTACCAGTTCCTAACTCCTTAAGAGTCTTCTAGGTCCCATCTGCAATGTTCTTGCTGGCCTCCTTGTCTCTGACTTTGTGGTTAGAGGGTCGCCTTGGGGAAGAGGAGATATACCCAACATCAACTTGAGCTATTCTATTGGATTTCCTTGGAAGAGAAGCTGAGGGAGTGGTTCCTTTCTTATTCCTATATTTTGGGATTTTCCATTCAGTGTGTTTCAGGAACTGCTTCCGGGTGACTGAGGATTTTGGAATTTCTTCCTCGTTGCCCCGTTTAGGGGTTCTGGAAGTATTTAAATCACTATTTACTATTTTTGAACTCTGGTCTGAGTCCAAAATGTTCATATCCAGTATTGCACATTTTTGGGCTTCTTGAATTTTAGAGCTTGGCATGAGTAGTGAAGAGTCAGTCTTTTCTTCTTGGAGGTCAGGGATCTCCCCCTCCTCAGATTGGTTATCTTTCTCTTGCAGTTCCTCTCCCGCATAAGTGGCAGTAACCACTACAACTGTGTCTTTTTAAGATTCAGTCTGATCTTTGAGTTCCTCTGTTCAAGTAGCGACCAAGGTGTTGACTTTGGTTGACTCGTTTCTTAATACATCCTAGGTTAAAGGGCTAGAGATGGAATTTGATGACACTTCCTTAACCTCCCCCAAAGGATTGAAGCGATTGTAGTCTTCTCCCTTATTCTCTAAGTTTTTAACTTGCCATACCATTTTTTCAATAGCTTTTTGGTTTTTAGTCTGGGATTTAGACTGCTTGGATTCTACCTTCAGATTTGTTGGACAGGATTTTGCCTAGTGACCTGCTTTTTTGCGAAGAAAGCAGGTAAAGGGGATAGATTCATATTCAATGTGTTGTTTCCATGTTCCCAACTTTGATACCGGATCTATCTGTTCTGGCATATCTGCATCATGGGCTATCCCTACGCAGAACCTAGCATGAGTGAGTCTTCTTTTTGAAGCTGTGACTGGGTCTATGGAGAGGAGTTCACTAAAAGAGTTTGCAATTCCTGAGAAGATGCTTTCTTCCCAATATTTAAGAGGCAAACCTGGTAACTTTACCCAAACTAGAACTTGTGCTAAGAGAGATTCATTCATGTTCAAGTTGGGATGCCATTTTTGAAGGACCAAAACTGTCTTTCCTACCATCCAGGGACTCCCACATAGAATCCTAGATTTGTCTTCTTCATATGAGAAAGTAAAAGATAGGAGGCCTTTAGGTAAAGCTGAGATTTCACCATTACCCTTCAGGACCCATTTTTCATTTCACAAAAGCCCTTACAACTTCAATATTAGGATGCGATCCCATAAATTTGCCAAAAAAAGAGTTCGACGTGCTATTTATATTATGATCCAAAACTAGATCATGAATAGATATAGAAAACTTACCAGTAGGAGGATCAGAAATATTCTTGATAGGGGGTAAAGAGGATTTACCAGATGGCTTAGTTCCGAAGAGGGAAGAACCCTCAATCTTTTCTGGCAGAGTACCTCCACTTTGCGGGATGACTACAACCTCTAGAATGTCCGGAGGCTTATCCTTCTCTCCTATGGGGCCAACTACATTGTTCTGGCCGCTCCCACCATTGGAACCAGAGTTCCCGCATAACAGAGAATTTGAATTTTGAATCCTCCCATTGTCACCTCCTACTCCTCCAGGTCCTTCCGTATCGCACCCCACTTCTGAGTTTTGGGCATGTAGATTGTTGAATGCTTAAGGTTTTGTTGTTTAACCACTCAATTTTTAGAATAAAAAGGCAGATTTGAATTGCAATTTTGAAATAATAACCAGATCTGAAGTAAGCAATTAAAATTTTGCACTTCACAAGCTTAATGCTCACAAAATGAAAAATTAGGATTTCAATGCAATTAATCTCTAAAATTTGCAAATAGATCAAACTTTGTAATGAAAATTTGAAATTTATTTTGCACTTAATCAGATCTAATAATTAGAATTCATAATTAATGTGTAAGATGTCGGGTTCACCAAAATGTAAAGTGGAAAATTAGATCCTAGTGACTCCCCACCTAGGAGAGAGAAAGGAAGCCAGTAGGATGATTTTCACTTGGAAGGACTTTACATTCAAAAGAGGATCTTGAATCCACTAGATCCAAATCCAAGGGAAACAAGGATGTGAATTCCAAGTGGATTACAAGGGTTGAAGTGTGATTTACCCTCTTTTGTAAATGAGAAAGTTGACTTGTTAACTATGTAGGAAAGAGAGATAAAATGAGTAAAATGAGGGGCTACTGGTTCGGGATTGCGCTATAACTTTGGATCTGAGATATCTAGACTGATACGGATCTTCCCTACGAGTTTGAGGAGAATTTGTTGGGACTGTGTTGAAAGTGTCCACGGTCCTCCAAAAAATCCGTGAAACAAAAAGGGTTCTTACATCTTTGCAATTGAAGCCCAAACCTGCAATTACAGTTGTGCACCTACAACCTACACATAGAAAAGAGGGGAAGAAGGGTTGTGGATAGGGGTTTGCCTCAGTCAAACCCTGGTTGAGGAATCAACCTTGAAAGAAAGTAATTGCAAATGCTTGAATGTAAACAATGGAAGTGTATACCTTGTAGATCTGCAATTTGTTGATGATGGTTGCTTTGCTTCTTGAATGTAATCATAAATGTTGTATGAAAAAACCCTAACACACACATGTGCTTGTAAATGAATGTTGTAAATATTGCTCCAATGGATGAATGAAGAAGACATGTGAAGAAGAAGACTTGATGAATGCTTGAAGTTCGCCTATCCTTTATGTCATATAAATTGCCTCCTCCATCTATCCTGTCTCTGTAAATGAGAAGACTAACTCCCTTTTATACATGCCTTAGAGAATTATTTCATCATACCAAAGGTCGACATCGGGGGATTTTGAAATCCTGAAATGCAGATAGGACCGGAGGGACATATCTTGGGGCCACCCTAAGAGAGGGGGACAAGGGCACCATGCCCCTATCCTAGGGAGACAGGGATTCCATGCCCCTATCTTTCCCTATCTTGGGGTCTGGACAGGGTCCTGAGGCCATCTCAGGGCTCAAACAAGAAGGGTTCAAGGTGAAGATGCAGAGAGAAGTTTCAGTTGGAAAGGAAGATGTCATCGCCAAGGTGAGGACCTCAAATGTGGTTAAAATTGCTAGGGTCGCAATTTTATGACACTACATATCCATTTTTTTCTTGAAATCAATTAAGCTTAAACTTGGGTATGTAATTTGAGATGCTTATAAGAAAAAGAATCGTAGTATTTTAAATATATTTATAAATGACCAATACTTTTAAAAAATGTTTAAGATTAAGAGATTTAAACACGAAGTGTACACAAAAATGTTCCAATTTTTACCACTAAAATATAGTATCACATTGAGTGTATTATTGATTGGTTGATAGGCACAAATTTTTAGAGTGTAATTTAAAAATCATTTTGTATATTTTTCATTTTAAAATGGTTGTATATTATAGATATTGAATATGAAAAATTTGGCCAATATTTTCAAAAGTTAAGCATGAAATATTGTTTTGACATGCATTGGAAAATAAAATTTCATAAAGATACCATTTAATATATTATATCAACACATACTCATAGAGTTCAAGTAATACTATATTCTACTTATTTTGTGGTCTAACAATTTATTTATCACACTTTAGATTAATTTTACTAGATAATTAATATTTATTTAGATATACAAACTAGAAAATAGTTGAGCATATGTTCCATCTCCTCTATTAATGGGAGTGTTTGAATATGCTTTAGTGTCCACTTTTGTGGCATGTTTTAGGTCCACTTAAATATAACATTGGTCTCTTTACTTGCACCAAAGTTTCTGCATATTTTTGGGTCACAATATCCTTCTAATTCCTACTATGATATTTTTAGACCACAATATTCTTCATTCAAATTATTTTTTAACTTTTACATAGATCTCTTGGAAATAATCTATCGAAATTTTTAGTAAGGTTGAAGGAATTTACTTTTATAAACAACTAGCTTATCTTTAATACCACATGTTAGAAACAAAGGTGAACACTATATATCCAATGAAAGCAATCAACAAATGAATCGACCACTCAAAAAGTGGTCATTATTGGCCATGGTGGCACCTTTGTGGAATGACCTAAGAGCTTATCTTTTAGAGAACCCTTTGAAACAAACATGACAAAGGTTTTAATTGAACACTCAAAATGAGTCAGCATTGATGGAGACACCCTCTATTTTCTCTTTTCTAAAGATTAAAAATTTATTTGATAAACTACATAATAGTATTTATTTGTTAATTTTTAAAAGACATTGATTATTGGTTGTGGATGGATAACAAATGTGATCTTATAGATTCATTTAAAAATTATTAACTATATTTAAATATAAAAACAAAATGTTTAGTCTGTTTCATTCATCTATGTATCTCAATTTTTTAGGAAACTATCAACAAAATGCCAATGAAACATACAAAGAGAAAAACAAGATGACAGCTGTCAGGGCCAAACAAATTATTTTTTTGGATTGTAATGAATTTTTCTTCATTCTTTTTTTTTTTTTTTTCCTATTTTGGATTTTATTATTTTAATTCATGAATAAATATTCATATAATATTTTTTATGTAATATATGTAAATTATTTTTTATGTGCACACGTGAAATGGTTGGGGAATAGTTTTATGTAATGGACAATTTTTTTATTGTGATGAATTTTTTATTTGTGTGAGGCTTTCCAAGGAAAATATGATATAATAAATTTTGTTTGATGTTAATTTCGTACTTTATATCAGATTGTATTTGATCACACCTCTTTTCTATATGAATTACAAAACTAATCTTGATTAAAATAATATAATAATAATTAATAAATTTGATTTTTTTTTTCAAATCAATACAAATAAAACAATTATTTATCATTAAAGATACAAAATTTCTACAATTCATAATGTTTGTTTTGTTTGAAATTTTTTGAATTGAATTATTTGATTCATAATGTTTTCTTGAATTTTTATAGATTGAACTATGAGTCATTGCTTGATGATTTTTTAATTCAACTGTTTGAACATTTTTTTTCAATCGACATCACACTCCATGAACCCTAAACCCTAAACCCTAAACAAAATGTGATCTGAAATGTTGATGAAAAAACCCGCATAATCTAAACTAGAAATCTTCAAGCAAAACTTATTTACCATTTTTAGATGTCAATTTAATAAAAACACTATTTGGGTTCTTGGCATAGTGTGTTGGTTAAGTGATGGCGTTGTGACCACTAAGATTCAAATCTCTACTGGACCATTTCGATCACCAAGGTTCAAACCTCTATCAGATCATTGGTATTGGGTTATTGTGATCACCAAAATTCAAACCTCTATTGAAACATTACGACCACTAAACTTTAAACCTCTATTAAAAATAAACCAAAATGAATTCCAAAAGAATCCTAATAATAATCTATCAACATGTCTCCATTTTCAACATGATTTGGTCTCTCTAACAACAAACATGTCACTCATAATTTGCCAAAAACAAATGCCATGTGAGTTACAGTATAAAAGTACATAGATTTTTTTGGGTCTCAAGATCCCATTACTTCCACTAGATGTTTTTTTTGGGTCTCAAGATTCCATTACATCCACTCAACGTAATTGTCATTGCTTGCAAGAATGATAAGACAAAAGGTACCGAATCTAACTTTATAGACTTATTTGACAAAGAATTTGTTTTTATATACCTACTCAATTTAGTTAGTGGAAAGAGCCGTCATAATTTGTGTGGTCTTGCGATGTTGATATTGGAATAATGTAGTCTTTTCAATAAAAGAAATAGAGATTAAAGTCTTAATATTGTAGATGTGAAAACTGAAATTATTCTTTTTTTTTTTTTACTAACTTTGTTTTTTATTAGATAAGTGTTTTTTTGTCTAATAGAATTTTGATATTTTGTTGTTAGTATAATGATTTATTGTTCAAATAGGTCATAAAGAATCTTTATGAAAAATAATATTTATTTTGAATAGTAGTTAAATTTGACTTTTTCATTTTTTAAGAATTTAATTGAGATGTTTGGTTTTTTGTTCTTTGTTTTGGGTCAACAATGCATTCGTTCCTAGTTTAAACTTGGTCCAAGATTGTAAGTTTTGTCTTGACTCTCCTTTTATCAAAATCACTTTCAATCATGAATCTAAAATGACTCCTAACTAACCATTACTTGCAAATTCAAATTTGAACACTAGAATGTTGTATAAAAAACCAAGACCTAGTTTCTTTAATTATTCTAAAATCATTTCAAACATTATTGACTATAATTACTCCGACTTGATAACATATCTACTAGTTCTCTTTAATACCATGTGACTTAAATACACAAAGACAAATAATTATTTTTTAAAAATAGACCAAAGTCAATTTCATAATTTTAAGAGAGGAGTTCTACATCAGATTTAATTTTATGAAAGTAAAAAACTAAGATTATATATATATAAGTTCTACATCGATTCAATTTTATGAATATAAAAGTTAAGATTATATTTATATATATTCTAATTACAACTAAGATTTTATATATATATAAGTTCTACATCGATTCAATTTTATGAATATAAAAGTTAAGATTATATTTATATATATTCTAATTACCAAAAATTGACAATAAAATATTTTTTGTATTACATAAAGCTAAAGACTTCCATTGTATTTTTAGATTAATTTTAACATTTATTTCAATACAATTTATTATTCAACTCTAAAAACATTGATTTAAATTACATTTGTGGAAGCGTTTTAATTCATCCACAAATATATATGATTGTTTTTTCATACAAAGGATGATGACAAATGCATATAGTGATCATAATAATAGGTAGCTTTTTGTTGGTAAAAAAGAACGACAAACTTCACATTGTGTGGGTCAAAAGGATAATAATAATAATAATAATAATAATAATAATAATAATAATAATAATATGCATGCTAAGCAAAGCATGTGTCCAACTTGATTATGTCCTTTCCTTTTGTGCATGGTGAGGACATTATGTGACATGTGTTTTAAGCTTTCGTTTCACCCGAACTTTTTTAATAAATAAAAATATTACTAAATATTATATTTAATAGGGATAATATATGATTGTTTTTATTGGTATCATATATTTGGGAAATAATATTTAGAAAAATATTTATTTTAAATATTAAATTATTATAAATTAGCGTTAATGTAAATCTTATGTAGTCATGTTAAATGTATTATTATTAGTACTATTTCAAAGAAACAAAAAGATAATAAAAGTTGGTTAATATATTTTCATTAATTTTATGTTTTTCATACCTTTGTTTAACATTACAAGTTTTCTAGGTTCAAGCCTCATCTCCCCAAAAAGATGAAGCTTTTAAGACATCTTTGAATATGATTCCATGTAAGCTCTCTATAGATCACGTTATTGCTAGTGACAAACTCCTTTATAATGAGGAATTTCTCTTCATTGTTCTTGCAATGACTTGTTTCAAGTTTAACCTAAAACATTTCATATTGATTTTGTAGGCTTTATAGTGAACTAAGAACACATCAAGCTCGTTCTTGAAACAAGTGATTTGGAGCTAATATGCAACTTCCACACACACACACACACAAACACATGTATATATACATACATATGTGTGTGTATATATATGTTTATATAAATGTATGTATGTATATATACATATACATTATGTATATGTGTATGTGTATGTGCTTCCACACACACACACACATGTATATATACACACATATGTCTATGTATATATATGTTTATATAAATGTATGTATGTATATATACATATACATTATGTGTATGTGTATGTGTATGTGTATGTGTATTTATATACATATGTATGTGTATATGTATGTATGTGTATGATGAAAATGTGGGTGCAATGTATAAATGATTAAACACTAAATTAATAATCAAACAACCACAAAGAAATCAAACACATCAAGATCGGGATGCTAAAAAGAAACAAATTAAGCATAACTAATAAAATCATATAAAGATGCAAACTCCATTCAATTCCTTGATTTGATTGTCTTGCGATTGGATGTGTGCTCATGACATTGTGAATGCTCGATTTTGTTCCATGACTGATGATGCAAGATATGGATGATGATTAATGCAAAATGGATGTACGATGGTGAGTTGTGATTTCAGCATTATGACGATATGTGTGAAAAAGTGGATCATTTGGCACTATGACGATATGGATGTATGAAAGGTGGATGATTTGCTAAGAAATGAGAGGGTTTAAATAGGAAAAGGAGGGGAGATGAAGGGTCTTAAAAATGGAACACTTGTCCTCAAGGAGGACAAGTGACAATCCTAAGGGTGCCATATGGAATGAGATTCCACACTTGGCTCAACTAGGAGTGACAAGTGTCCTCAAGGAGGACAAATGTCAAGAAGGAACAATACATGTGTCCTCAAAGACATATCCAATTTGGGAGATGGGCACCCAAAATTGGTTGTAATTTTCTAAATATTAGGAAATTAGGAATGTGCACACATATGTGAGGGGGGAGGTTAGAGAGGATAGGGTTAGTTAGATGGATAGGGTTGGTTATAACCCCAGGGTTAGGCTAGGGGTTAGGTTAGAAGAAGGGTTAAAGTTAGGAGGCATGTGACTTAAATAGAATATTTGAATTAATTAAATTCAAATAAGGAGATGGAAAAGGGGAATTAATTAAGATATTTAAATCAATTAATGGACATGGACCTATTAATTAAATTAATTTGACCAAAGGGGGATTCCATATTTAATTAAAACAAGTGACAAATGAAATTCGATTCAACTAAATTAATTAGTCAAATTTAAGTGTCTACATTTTGTCCTCTTCACGGTGGCGCTAAAATAGCGGCGGTGGGAAGTCAATAAGACACTTATGACTCGAAGAAAAAGGGAGTGACAAAATGCCTTGGGCAAATGAAGGAATGGCCAGGGATGTCCCCTCGAGAGGGTGCACAGGGAAAAAGGGGTCGAGCGACGTCTCGAAAGAAACATTGCCCCAGCAGACGAGGTAGAAGGCAACACAAAGTGAAGCCTATGGGTGTCAAGAATCAGAGGGGAAAGAGGAGCGAATACAAATGCAGCGGAAATATGAAGATGGAACATCATAAAAGTGCGAGCACCCATGGAATAGAATGCCATGAGGTGAGCAATAATTATTTTGTTTTAGCATTGTATGTGAGTCACAAGGGTATAAGGAACCAAGGTGGGATTTCATAGCCAATGCATGGACTGACACAGATAAAAACAAACACGCAAGGTTGATCCAACACCACATAAAGTTACAAAGACCCTGCAGGAAATGGTGCAAGAACAACCACAAGCTGAAGACATGTCCCAGTGTAACATGAGATAGCTAAGACCTCATGAAGGTACAACAAGGAACACATCCAAAAGACACACCAAGAAAAAATCAAAACCAACAAGACCACATCCTAAGCCTTGTTATTCATAGCGCACCATGATATAAAGGATCGTGGCAACCAAGAGAAAACAAAATTCCAAGAGAATTGAAAAGATAAACAAAGATCTAAAAGAATAAAAAACCAACACGAGTGTCTCGGCCATCTTTTGTCAGAGGAGGATGGACGAATGAGGATTGATCTGACTAGAGGAAGTGACGTAGTCAAGGCAGGGAGATCCAATGAAGGACAGTCCAACCTTGTAGCTTAACACATAAACCATGCAAAACATACCGGTAATCAGTAACCAGATGCCAGAAACAACAGAAAGAACAAACGGTAACATAACAAAACACATAACCGATAAATAGTTTGAATAAATCATATTACAATCTGAAGAATTACACATGCCACATGCTGGATTGCAGTCCAGGCTACATATAATGCTTACAACACAATTACAAGATCCGAAGATCATCCACATATCATATCGGCTTCTGGGAATAGTCTATCAATTCTATCCTAATCCAGACCTCAGCCTTCCGGCCTCAGTCCAACCGTATCAGAACCTCACCAGATCTACATCTTCACTCGATCTCAAAACTCTGTCTTCTATCTTCTCAAATGATTCACAAGCTTCCATTTATACTACCCACAAATAATAACAACTCAATCAAGTCAGCCCAAAGACCAACCAGTTCAAGCGGAACCAAAACATGTCGGCTCAAATCACTAAGAACAACACCAAAACATAAAATGATGCGCGGACCTCTGAAAATAGCAGCCAAGGCCCAAAACAACATCTCCAATGATCTGCAAGTCACGAAGATCAACTGCAACCTGATCCAACTTTGCTCAACATACTGCCAGACTAATTGGTAAGAACATATCAACTGGGCCAATACCAGAATCAATAACTCACCGGGAACAAATCCAATGTCATGAGACTCGAATAGGACAAAGATCACGAACACAAGGGAATAAATGCAAAACCACAACGCTAAACACTCAAACACGAAGAAATGCCATGATCTCCAAGAAATTCCACTGTAAACTGCTCAACTAGTAAGAACCACACCGGTGCTCTTGCATCAGGAAGGATACATTCTACTCAAAATGATGATTGGATAAGGATTAATGAGAGATGAACCGATAAAGGGACCTGATAGGATCATGATGACAAAGATTCTAAAGGATGATTGTTGAATAATGAGCTGATAGGATATGATCTCGAAGGATAGGACAAATAGATGCCTATGCACAGTGACACCTATATACATGGCACCTATATACAACTGACAAAGAAACCAAGGAGAAGGCAACAAAATATACAAGATGAGACAAAACTATGCACAAAAGACCAAGCACAGAAGGGTATTTACAAGGACTATGGACAAGCGAAGCATGAGACAAAGCTGATGGAGGCGAGGGAATGTGGGTAGCATGGGATACTGTGTTGAAAAGAGGTGGATGTGACAGAGATGCAGATGGGGATGGGTAACAACAGATATCGCACCATGGAAAGGTGGATGAGAGGACCAAAGGATAATGGGATTTCCCTTTACACATGGCACATGTTGCCAAGTTTTCACGATATGTACATGCCCAAGGCGCCACAAGAAGTGGTTTTCATCAAAGGATGAATTTATTTTTCTTTACTATTTTTGTACCATAAATAAGTAAATAAAGAGTGGCACTAGTGGGAGTTAAAATGTTGGTGTGATAGGCCCAAAAGGTGGGATTGAGATGGAGGTGTCAATCACAACCAATTTCATTGACAACCTTTTTGAGGATATAGAGTAATGTTTTATTGTTTGCCTTGGCCTGGCTATTCCCTTGAGGGTAATATGGGGTAGACCAATGATGCTGAATATGGAATGTGGAACAGAGATCACGCATATGTTGGTTTTTGAATGGGGTTCCATTGTTAGTAATGATGGTGGAGGGAATACCATGGCGAGAAATGATATGGTACATGATAAACTTGGACACTTGGACATTAGTGGTGAGAGTGAGGGGAATGGTTTTGACCCACTTGGTGAAGTACTAAATAGATGCAATGATAAACTTGTGTCCATCTAAAGAAGGACGGTGGATCTTACCAACGAGGTCCAGGCCCCATGTAGAAAAATGCCATGGTGTTGTTATTAGCTCCAAATCCTAAGTGGGAACATGAATCAAGTCTCTGTGCCACTGACAAGGCACACATTTCTTAACAAATTCACAATAGTCGTGTTCCACAGTGGGCTAGTAGTATCCCACTCTTAAGAGCTATTTGGCAATAACATATCCACTCATGTGAGCGCCACAAGTTCTGACATGCCCTTTTTTTATTGCAAGATTAGCTTTTTCCGAACTTAAACTTCGAGCGAGAATGTCATAGTAATCACGACAATATAGATTGTCTCCTACAAGGGTAAATCGAGCACAATGACGGATGAGGTTGCGACAGTCATTACGAGATATGTTGGGTGGAAGGGTACAATCTTTAAGATATGAAAGGATGTCATGATACCAGGGTGATTGGGGTCTAGTAATGTTACACACCATTTCAATTGTGAGAAGAGACCCAATTGTGGCCATGGCATTAGATGCTTTGTTTTGTGCTGGGGGGTTTTGGTCAAATATGATATTTTGAAAGTTCTGTTTGAGATCATCAACCATCTATTTATACGAGAGAAGTTTGTCATCGTTATTTTGGTATTCATCATTCACTTGTCTGATAACTAACTATGAGAATCCATAAATGACTATATCTGTGATGTTCCACTGAATAGTTGTCTTGAGACCAATGATGAGTCCTTCATATTTAGTAATATTGTTGGTACATGGGAAGAACAATTTGAAGGAGTTAGGAATGAGATCACCTTGAGGAGTAAAAAACAAGAAACCAACACTTGATCTTTTTTAAGTATGAGATTCACAAAAGTAAAGCTTCCAGGAGGGTTGTGTTGTGATTGTGTATACATATTCATCTGAGAAATCTATGACCAGTGGATAAGCATCAACCAAGGGTGTTTTGACCAACTGATCAACGATGACTTGTCCTTTGACTGCCTTTTTATCTACATAATTAATGTAGAACTCACTGAGAAACATGACCCATTTAGCCATATGGCCCTTGAGGGTCATCTTGGATAGCAAGTATCTTAGAGGATCATTTTTTTTGTAGATGAGCTTGACTGTATGACTCAACGTGTAATGTTGAAGCTTTTGCAAGAAAAAGATAATAGCTAGACATGATTTTTCCATGGGAGAATAGTTTAGTTCATATCCAACCAAGGCTAGACTGATGTAATAGATTACTCTTTCTTTTCTCTGACCATCATGTTGGGTAATAAGTGTCCCCACAACTATTGGAGTAAAAGAGATATACAAGAGAAAAGGATGACTTGGAATAGGCAACATCAAAACTAGGGAATGAGATAGATATTATTTCGTCTTATCAAATGCTTGCTGGCATTGTGCATCCCACTTGAATTCAACACCTTTTCGGAGAAGGTGAGTAAAAGATTGACACTTATCTGCAAGATGGGCAATAAAGTGACATACATATTGTAACTTTCTTTGTAGGCTATTGTAAAGCGGAAAAATCGAACCCTAGTTGTTCTCCCCTCCCCAACTCCAAGGAGAGAGAAGGGAGAGTCACTAGGGTTGATGGTTTTCACTTAGGAGAGACTTTACATTCAAAAGAGGGGTTCAAACCCACAAGATCCAATCCCATGCAATGCAAGATTGGATTCTAAATGAGTTTCAAGGGTTAAGACATCAAGGATACCCTCTTTTGTAAAGAATGTAGATAGAAAGATTGAACTAGGAATGCATGTAAAGTAGGAAAGATTCGCTTATAAACAAAGATAGGGATACGGGATGAAGCTGCGGACCTGGAATTAGTAGTAAAATGTTGAGATGGTGCTGTTCTGCAAATTTGAGCGAAAGTTGAAGGGATGATGGCGCCCGGCGTGCACACGGTCCTCCGAAAAATCCACGAAACGAAGGGGGATCTGTTCGTCTCTGCACAAGGATTCCAGATCTTCAATTACAACCGCGTACTTGCAACCTACACACAGAAAAGAGAGGACGATTGGGGGGTTAGGGATGAGGGGTTTGCCTTTAGGTCAAACCCCGGCTTTGGAATTAACCAAGAAATGAGAATGCTGTAAATGTAAATGTTTGTAATGTAAACAAGTACTGATACCTTGTTGTAAGAATGTTTGTATTCTTACATGCGAAGGTGTAATGTATGTAGTATGTTGTATGTTGTATGTGATCTCCTCTTCAATGGTTGAATCCTTGTCTTGAATGCAACACTTAGCCTTGAATGGAGACTTAGAATGCTCAATTGTTTGAAGGAATGCTTGAATGCTTGAATGCTTGAATGTTTGCCTTTTGTTTTTGCTTATTTCCTTTTTTCGACCTCCTCAAATGGGAGAGGAAATGTAGTTTATATACTTGTCAATTAGGGCTGATAGACTGATTTTCCCGACCTTAGGCCGACCAAGAAACATTATTTTCCAATTTGCAAACTTAAAGACCCGAAGCCCCAAAAGAGACCGGGCCCAAAATAGGGCCAGGGACCAGGGCACTGGGCGCCATGGTCCTGGGGGACCAGGGCGCGGGGTGCCATGGTCCTGAAGGGCCAGGGCGTGGGGCGCCATGGTCCCACCTCCCGGGACAGTAGGGTGCAAGGAGGATCAGGCCAGGGTGCAGAGAAATGCAGTTTTTGGTGTTATAAACAGGTTTCGGGGTCTCCATTCAGGTTCAACGTTGCGCCGCCATCGTGAAGACCCAAATGCAGTCGAAATTGCAAGTGTCGTAATTTTAGGACGCTACATTTAGCCCCCACTTTAGCGGGAGTATAAGCATACGCTCATACTTCCAGTAAAGTACAAGGAAACAACATTGAAAAACTTTCACCACGTCAAGGAGGCAAGATACACCAAGCCCCCAGTGGACTAAGGATCTTACGACTTCGATTGACAAAGTAAAAGGGAAGATCACGAGGGAGAACCATGACTGTCAGTAGTAAGGTTCCCTCACTATGAGCCATGCAAGAAAGATATCAAAAATTTTCAAGGCAAAGCTAAATTTGTCAAGAAATTTTCAAGTATCTTGAAAAGATATGAACGGGATGTATGCCCCCCTACGTTAAAGCGATCGCACACACCTCACCGGGGGTGATTGCTTTAAGGTAGTGGTACATATAAGAAATGAGAAAGGAGCACGCTATCGCAAGGATTTAGCCCCCAAGTGTGAGATAAGCCCAAGGATAATAGACACAAAACATAAAGCACAAGGTGACTTTGCTTTCCTCGGGGCCAGTATGCTGTATGATAATTCATGTATATCATATGTATGTATGCATAATTGTTCTTCATTCCCCAATCAAGGAAGGTCACCTAGAAGAAGGGAACACATGTGTCTTTTGAGTCAACATGAGAGAGACCAAAAGAGATCTCAATGTTTTGCATCGTCCTCAAGTAGACAGCACTAAGGACAACAAATAGAAGAATGAGAATAACACATAGAAGAAGTAACAAAAGAGAGGAGGAGAGAATCTACTATGCTAATGAACTAATCTAGCACGTCATCTACCCCCTGATCTTGCTGATCAATATTTTGGGAAGGTAGGAAACACGCTAGAGGAGGCACATCCAACATAGCAGATGGAGCTATCACAAGATCCAAACAAGGGCTATGTTCATGTTCCAAGCCACGGTGTTCTTGTCTAGGAGCTAGGATAAGTGCTTTAGAAAATTTGTTAGATAAATGGTTATCAACATCAACATATTCATATTCACTATCAGAATGAAGAGGAGTAACATTTTCATCATGAATAACATTTTCATCTATATCATCATCAAGATTTATAAAAATAGGATCTTTAACTCGCACAGGATCAAGACCATCATGCATCTTATGTTTAGGAGATTTCGGCTCAATCGTCGGCTGAGGAGAAAATGGAATAATATTGGCTGAAGGTGTTTTTGGGGATTGCAAAGTTTGAGAAGCAGTTGCCTGAGCTCTAAGACGATGCTTTCGTCGGCGTTCACGTGCAGAACAATTTCGTCTAGTCTTAGTAGGAAGTTGCGAAGATTGAGGAGGAGGAGGAATGTTCTCATCCTTATCACTTGGGTGTTTAGGTTGTGGTCTCTTAGGTTGAACAATAGGAGAAGAGGAAGGAGGAGGAACTGCTCCATATAAGGGAGGAATATTTGGTTTAGGAAGGAGACCAAGCCCATCATGACGAGGAGGTATAGGTCTACTTTTAGGAATTTTATTAGATATAGGCATAGTCACATTCATAGGAATAGGTTGGGAATCTTCTTGAGGAAAGACATTAGTTTTATCTTTCAAAGGAAGAACTTCCTTCTCAAGAACGATAGGAATGTCAAGTTTGGGTGTTCTAGGTTCACTTAGAGATAGGATCATATCTTTCTTCCACTTTTGATAAGATTTGAAAAGATGATCACTTCTCGGAGGAAGAGATTGGATTTGTTTAGGCCAAAAGTAATCAATAGGAATGCTAGAAGTTCTTTCAGCTGGTTTAAAGAGACTATGATTGATAGTAACAACTTTACCATTATGGGGAAATTTCAAACACTTATGAATAGGAGAAGCAATAGCTTTCATGGAAGACAGCCAAGGATAGCCTAGCTTCACACGAAATTATTCAGATGATGGAATAATAGAAAAGTCCACATCAAGGGATTTGTTATGAACCTCAATAGGTAATGTAATAGAACCAATTGCAGGAGAAGAAAATGCATCAAACAATTTCACAACCACATTTGTTTCGTCATAGTTCACTTGATTCAATTGCAAAGTGAACAGAAATTCTTTAGTAATGACATTAACCATACAAGAAGGATCAATAAGCACTCCACGGGAAGGTGTATTCTTGACTTTTGCAACTATATATAAAGGACCATTAGGTGCCCTGATAGTTTCACTGGAATCAAATGTGATGGAAGGTTATTTAGGGATTTTTTGTTGTTCCACAAAGTTAATCACATTCAGAGTCATAGACACAAGACTATCAGGTGAGAAAGAGGAATCATTAGTCTCAACCACATTAGAGGTATGAGAAGGTAATGGATCAGTAAAAATCTTAAGATTTTGGTTAGGAGGAGCTACAGATGTGTTGCCTTTATCATTCACACCAGAAATAGAGATAGTATTATTATCAATCAAATCTTGAATTTTACCCTTTAAAGCAAAACATTTTTCAGTATCATGCCCAGGTTGACGATGAAATTGACAAAAAGATTTGTTATCAAAATAGGGTGAATTAATCTTTGTAGGATCTATTTGCTTTATAGGAGGAAGAGTAAGCACATTTTGTTCCAATAACTTATTCATAATACTATGCAATGATTCATTCAAAGGAGTAAACTTTCTTTCTTTCTTGAAAAACTTAGAAATAGGAGGCACACCTGATGCTGCATTCACATTGTTGTTGATGATGTTTTCATTGAATTTAATGGACTCTTTGTTCGGTTTAAACTTCCCAACTGGTTGTTGACTACTATCACCCTTATCACTCGGAGCCATAGGATTTGCTTATTCCATTTGACTCACAGTCAGTTGATAATTGTGAAGAGTTGCGCACAACTATTGGAAAGAAGTAAACTCAGAAAATAGGAGGTTTTCTCTAATATCTTTTTGTAAATTAGAAATAAAGATTCTTTGAATATCATTGTCAGGCACTGGAAAAGAAATTTGAGCATACAAATGCTTATATCTACCAATGAAATTAGTCACTTTTTCTTTAACACCTTGTTTACAATGCATTAAATCAATCAAAGTAACTTTAGGACTTATATTGTTTTGAAATTGTTGAATAAAAGCATTTGCAAGTTGTTCGAAAGAAGTAATAGAATAAGAAGGCAACGAGCAATACCATTGTAGGGCTTTATCTCTTAATGTTCTAGTAAACAGTTTTGCAAGCAACCTTTGGTCATAAGCAAAATCGGTACATATTGTTTGAAAGGTCTTAACATGTGTTAGAGGATCACCCTTACCATTATAAAGCTCCAAATGCGGAATTTCAACATGTTTAGGAGGGATAGCTCGAACAATGTCAAGAGAAAGTGGACTCGCAACATCAAATGTGGGCACACTAAACTTAGATTGATTCATAGAGGCAATTTGTTGCTGTAAAGAAGAGACAGTTTGTGCAAGATTGTTAATGGTCGCTTCAGTCGAAGAGTTCATATTAGACGTGTTAGATTGAGATGGAGGTATTATGTTATTGAAAGAAGGTATTGATTGAGAGTAAGGTGGCGGGACACTATGATAGTTAGTCATAGGAGATGATTGGAAAGGAGGAACACTACAAGGAGGAATGGAATGATTAAATGAATTGCCCCCTTGAGCCAGGTTCATTTGTGGAGATGTAGTAGGAACACTTATTGAAGGAATGAATGAAGAAGAAGGATTGAATGAAGGAAGAGGGTTAATTGAAGAAGAAGGATTGCCCCCATGACTGGTGATCATAGGTGGAATGTCTTGTATTGAAGTAGTCATTATGTTTGATGTGAAAGTAGGTATACTAGCAATAGAAGTCGTCAAGGGGATAGAATGATTGACTTGAGTAGGAGGTTGTGTATAACCCAAAGTTTCAGCACAACTCTTCATAGGCATCACATTTGAATCCACAATGTGTGCAATACCACGCAAAATATCAATTCCATTCTTATCACTTTGAAGCATACGTTTTAGACCCTCAATTAATGAAAGAGCTTGACTATCAGGGTATTCTTGAGACATCCATTGTTGAAAATCATCAAATTGGTTATCCAATTTTGAAAGTTGTTCTACAGAAACCTCATGGAGAGCTTCTTCATCATTAAGAGGATTAGAGGAATTACCCATGTCCTCGTTAAAAAGGCCATTCAAATTAGGTTCCATCTCCTCGATAATTACACCTTGGAAAGACTTAATTCTAAGGCTTCGTCTAACGGGAATAGTGTAAGTAGGACTTATTGTTGTAAAACTCATGCACTAAAGAGAGAGAGATTTTGAATTTTAGAGGTAGCAAATTTCAATAAAATCAGACAATCTCCTGGATTTAAGCTGTTAAATGCAATCAGGACAATCTCCCGAAATTTCGAAAAAAATGTCCGGGACCGTGGCGAACGGAGTGCACACGGTCCTCGCAACTTTTGTTGAAATTTTCAGGGATGAAAGTTATGATGATTTTAAAGCTAATCTGAAAAAATTGAGTGATTTTAAGATCTGTAGATAGGCCAAATTAAAGTTGCAATCTCAAAATTGAACCCTACCAAGATTGTTGAAAAATGTAAAATTTGAATTTTGGAAAAGAGAGGGAAACTGAAATTTTGAATTTTATGATTTTAGAGGGAATGCTGAAAGCAATGCAAGTTTCGAAACTTAAAAGTTGACTCGATTTCATACAAAATTCAATTTTGAAAGTGGAAATCAAGGTTGTTGCAATTAAACACTTAATTTCAAAAGTCACAAACTGCAAAAATTTGAATAAAGCACTGAAATTTCGAATGAATGCCAACACACTTCTCAGATTTAGGACTGTAAGAAACACAATTTTGATATGAATTTCAATTTCAACAATTTTTGAATGATTAGAAGCCTCAATCCAAGCAATCGCTAGACCAACTTTAACTTTAATTTTGAAAGTGTTAAAATTGATAAAATCAGCCAAAATTCTGGATTTTAGCAGAAAAATACAGTAAGATCTAGCTCCCGAAATTTCGAAAAAAATGTCGAGGACGATGGCGCTCGGGGTACACACGGTCCTCGCAACTTTTTTCCAAATTTTTAGGGATGAAAGATATTGTGATTTTATTGCGGAATCCAAAGTTACAGCCGATTTGGAGGTGTTTTGATTAGTGAAATTATCAGTCAAAGGTTGAATCAAGAAGGTCTTAAAAATTAGGGTTTTGACATTTAACCACTTAATTTTCAGAATTAAAGCACAAATATGAATTGACAATTTGCAATAGAAGGGTAGATCTGAAACAAGCATTAACAATTAAACATTTCACAAGCTTAATTACTAAAAGGAAAATTTTAGGGTTTTTATGCAATTAACCTCTAAAATTTGCAAAAGATCAAACATGGAAATGTAATCAAGGATGCAATTTTTTCAAATCTAACCATGAATAATCAGAATTAGGATGTTCACGTCGGGTTCACCAAAATGTAAAGCGGAAAAATCGAACCCTAGTTGTTCTCCCCTCCCCAACTCCAAGGAGAGAGAAGGGAGAGTCACTAGGGTTGATGGTTTTCACTTAGGAGAGACTTTACATTCAAAAGAGGGGTTGAAACCCACAAGATCCAATCCCACGCAATGCAAGATTGGATTCTAAATGATTTTCAAGGGTTAAGACATCAAGGATACCCTCTTTTGTAAAGAATGTAGATAGAAAGATTGAACTAGGAATGCATGTAAAGTAGGAAAGATTCGCTTATAAACAGAGATAGGGATACGGGATGAAGCTACGGACCTGGAATTAGCAGTAAAATGTTGAGACGGTGCTATTTTGCAAATTTGAGCGAAAGTTGACGGGACGATGGCGCCCGATGTGCACACGGTCCTCCGAAAAATCCGCGAAACGAAGGGGGATCTGTTCGTCTCTGCACAAGGATTCCAGATCTTCAATTACAACCGCGTACTTGCAACCTACACACAGAAAAGAGAGGACAATTGGGGGATTAGGGATGAGGGGTTTTCCTTTAGGTCAAACCCCAGTTTTGGAATTAACCAAGAAATGAGAATGCTGTAAATGTAAATGTTTGTAATGTAAACAAGTACTGATACCTTGTTGCAAGAATGTTTGTATTCTTACATGCGAAGGTGTAATGTATGTAGTATGTTGTATGTTGTATGTGATCTCCTCTTCAATGGTTGAATCCTTGTCTTGAATGCAACACTTAGCCTTGAATGGAGACTTAGAATGCTCAATTGTTTGAAGGAATGCTTGAATGCTTGAATGCTTGAATGTTTGCCTTTTGTTTTTGCTTATTTCCTTTTTTCGACCTCCTCAAATGGGAGAGGAAATGTAGTTTATATACTTGTCAATTAGGGCTGATAGACTGATTTTCCCGACCTTAGGCCGACCAGGAAACATTATTTTCCAATTTGCAAACTTAAAGACCCGAAGTCCCAAAAGAGACCGGGCCCAAAATAGGGCTAGGGACCAGGGCGCTGGGCGCCATGGTCCTGGGGGACTAGGGCGCTGGGTGCCCTAGTCCTGAAGGACCAGGGCGCTGAGCTCCATGGTCCCACCTCCCAAGACAACAGGGTGCAAGGAGGATCAGGCCAGGGTGCAGAGAAATGCAGTTTTTGGTGTTATAAACAGGTTTCAGGGTCTCCATTCAGGTTCAACGTTGCGCCGCCATCGTGAAGACCCAAATGCGGTCGAAATTGCAAGTGTCGCAATTTTAGGATGCTACAGCTGTGCAATTTCTTCAATGTTTTGGGAGGAGGCATCTCTAATATTTCTTTAACCTTTTTACCCGATCAAATTCGATGCCATGTCTAGAAACTATGAATCCTGGGAGTTTACCTAATGTAACTCCAAAAATACAGTTTTTAGAATTGAAGCACAATTTATATTTTGTTAGGCGCTCAAAAATCTGTTCTAGGATACTTAGATGTTCTGCTCTTGTCTTTGACTTACCAATTATGTCATCCACACAGTCTTCTAGTATCTTATGCATGAGATCATGAAAAATCGCTATCATGGAATGCTAGTATGTGGTGCTGGCATTCTTGAGACCAAAAAGCATGACCTGGGAATAGAAGGTTCTCCATGGGGTGGCAAATATTGTCTTATACTGATCTTCTTCTACTATTTTTATCTAGTTATATCCTGAAAATCCATCCATGAGGGAAAGCATTTCATGTCTTATTGTTAAATTGACAAGGATGTCGATGTTAGGAAGTGGAAAATCATCTTTGGGACATGCTTTATTCAGATCCTTGAAGTCTGTACATACTCTGATAGCACCACAAGGTTTTGAAACAAGTACCATATTAGAGATCCATCAGAGTAATCAATTGGTTAGATAAATTTGACCTCTAGGATCTTTTCTAACATTTCCTTGACCAACAATGCAATCCTGGGATGCATCTTGCACAATTTATATTTGACCGGTTTAGCATTCAGATCAACCACCAAGTGGTGAACCACTAATTTAGGATCAAAACCAACATGTTTGCATAAGACCATGCAAAGTTTATGGGCCACTTATGAATAATCTTGGAGAACACTTGAAATTCATCTTCAAATAATGAGGCAGTGACATGAGTGATGCATGGTTTTTCTATTGTGCCCAAATTTATCTCTTTGGTCTGATCTTTGAGGATTGGCCATCTCTTAGGAGCATGATCACCAATGAGGGGAAGAAGAGAATCCTCATCTTCTAGCGCCTTGGAGAGGTTTTCACTGCAAGATACACCCTTTACTTTTACCATTTTATGGTCTATAGGTGCTTTAAGAAAGGTTTTCACCACAAGGCTCTTGACCTTTTGATTCTTTTTCATTTTTGTGGTTAAGGATTCCCTCTTCCCCAAAATAGCCTTGAGGGTCCATCTTGTAGATGATGTTCTGCTCAGGATGATAGTACGGTGCACACTCAATTGCCCCTAGAAAATATAATAGCATTGTATCATTTTGGAGTGTGTCTAGGTGTGCAGTAGTTTGACCCCAATCAATGAGTTAAGGGTGGCGACATGGGAAGGTCAATGAGGAGGACGTATGTGTCAAAGAGATGGGAGGTGCCAAAGGATGAGGATCTATCTATATCATTGTATGCTTGTTTGACAACCTCCTCAGGCATGTCTTTGATATCGATCGAAACATTTTCATTTTTTCTAGAAGTGCTAGCCAAACTCGAGGCTTCATGGGAGGGATGTCCAACAAAAAGCCCTTGATGGCTAACATTAAGAGTTGGATCAATAGGTCTTATGATTCCTTGTTTCTCTTGGCCTAGTCCGCCACCTTGGTAATTCCATTTCTAAGTGGCCCATTTGTGTGTCGTAGGATATTTACTCCTTAAACTGGTTGAGACGAGCATCATTATCTATAGAGACATCTTTGAAGAGTCATTGGTTAATATCTTCTTCTATGACCTCGTGGTTAAGTTCACCTTGGGATTGAAATATGGTGGAGCCACACTATCAAACTATGGGTTCTTTCTTCTTCTGCTCCTTGGTAGGTTTTTCGTGAGCATGTGGATCTAGAGGTAGGGTGCCTACTATGAAAGTGCCTTGTAGGGCGTATTCACCACAACTAGTGTCGTTGATCTTGAGTTGGGAGAAGGACGCGGAGATGGAAGTATTTTCTTTGGTAGCAGCAAGTATGGCATTAGGGTCAACATATAAGGAAGATGATGGGGTTTGATTAACTTCAGTGTTGATGCTAGGGAAATAATGGGAATACAACGAGGAAGCCTTGAGAGCACGACAGTACTCAAACTGTTGGGCGTCACCACAGATTGTGATTTTGCAACCTTGAAAAGGGAATTTGAGGCATTGATGGTAAGTGGAAGGGACAACCTGCATGACATGGATCCATGGGTGACCAAGGAGGATATTGAATGTAAAATCAAGATCGACGATGCGGCGCAATATGCTCTATGCTACTAGACCTACCTAAATTGGGAGTGGTCATCCCCATTGAGCTTCTCTTAGCATTATCATAAGCCTTGATAGGGATGCATTAATTGTGCATATCTGTGATAGTGTACCCTACTTGAGTAAAAAACTCTAATGTATAGAGGTTTAGGGAAGAACCATTATCAATCAGTACCCATTTGATCTTATAACGTTTGACGATAGCTTCAATATTTAATGACTAGATATGATCAGGATCGAGAACCATAGCATCAGACTATGTGAAATTGAGGTGGTACGTGGAAGGCAGATGTGGGACCATAGCTTGGAATTACTAAGGATCAATATTACTAGGTACAGGAGCCTCTTGCAATGTTCGGATAAGAATCTCTTGATGAGTAGGTGAGACCTTTAGCGAATCCAAGATGGAGATCTGTGCAAATATTTTCCCTAGGTGTTCAAGGATATTAAACTGCATAGACATAGGCAGTGTTAGGGTGGTGTTTGGTGTGGGACCCCTAAGAACTAACATATGAGCTCTCCTAGTGGTTATTTCACATCGGGTATTGACCCCTTTGACGTGAAGCATGTTAACATGATCATTTGCTTGATAAATGTAACCTATTGTGGGATCATAATCGAAGGACACTTTATTGTAGTTGATGTTGTTGGTCGTACGACTTTGCTCAGCATTGGATGTGCTTACTTCTCCCTGATGCTTAGGAAGAGTGTTCTTATACATATCGACATTGGCATTTGGGAACTTTCTAGTGTGGGACCCCTACGAACCGACATACGAGCTCTCCTAGTGGTTACTGCACATCGGGTATTGACCCCTTTGACATGAATCATGTTAACATGATCATTTGCCTGAGAAATGTAACCTATTGTGGGACCATAATCAAAGGGCACTTTATTGTAGTTGATGTTGTTGGTTGTATGACTTTGACCAGCATTGGATGTGCTCACTTCTCCTAGGTGCTTAGGAAGAGTGTTCTTATACATGCCGACATTGGCATTTGGGGACTTTCCTGTGATAGGATCAACAATAGTTTTATCCTAGTCAATGAGGTCCTAAACCAAGTGTTTAAGTTTCATGCACTTGTTCATGTCATGACCCTTAAAGCGATGATAGGCACAATATTCATTATCCTTATACCAATCTGGTTTGGGTTTAGACTCATCAAATGGTTACGTTTGAGGATATACCACCATGTTATGCTGCTCCATGCATTTGAAACTAACATCTAAAGGTTCAACCATAGGCATAATTGACACCACAGACCATTGTTTCCCACTTGATGTGAAGGAGCTTGAGATATGGTGATTGCATTGGTCTTATTAGCTTGCACATTTTGTATTTGTGCTTGTAGTTTTTGATGAGATGGGGGTGATGAGTTGACCTGAATAGTTGGATTAGAATATGATTATTGTTGGGGATTGGCATATGTCTGTGTGGGTGGTGACTTTGCAGCCACAATCATCTACATTGTCTTGGAATTAGTGACCCCATCACTTATAACATTCTTGTTCTTGTTCCAATGCTTCTATCTATTGTTGGCAAACTTATCAGGATACTCCTTGTAGAGCTTGATGATTCATTCGTCAATCAAAGCATGTTCTATTGATGGTCCTTTAGACATGGTGTCTTTGAAAGTGCTCGCACAATTCAATCCAATGTGATATGCCAACTTGGGATGTAGATTACTAATGAATATGGGAACCAATTGAGTGTTTGGTACGGTAAATGGGAGATGACCAACAATTTCTCTCCACCTTTGGGTATAGTCTAGGAGACTTTTGATGAATACTAAGAGAGGGGGTGAATTAGTATGCCTAAGAACTTAACCAAACTCTTAAACATTTTCCAGCAGACCGGTGTAGCAATTTAAACAATAAACCGGTTAAAACAAAAACAAGCCAAATAGCAAATAAAGCATTCACCCACAAAAGCACAATCACCATAACACAAGAAGTTTTTGTTGGCAAATGCACACTCCAATGAGACATTGTAAGTGATTGAAGGTTTTTTCATTGATGGCAACTTTACAATCCTATGTCAGCAACAAGGCAATCCACCAGCACCAGCAAAGTTAGATTCTAAACCGACACACAGACCACCGACATCGGTAGTGAAAGCAAGCATACTGGCACAGAAGTCGACAGGAATTTTGTAGTTAATATATTTCATTTATTAATGTAAAATCATTGTAAGCCGACTTGGCAAGTTGTAAAATGACTCTTATATAAGAGAGATCATTGTAGAACAATTAAGTAAGCATAGAGGAATGTAATTAGGTGAAATAAGGCAGACCTATTATGCAAATTATAGGTTAAGGGTTTATGTAAGAAGTAGAGCAGAAACCGGTACTGGATCTGGCATTATAGATGCTATTTTGAAGTAGTACAAGACACTGGATTTATATAATCCATTTTGTAAGTCAGTGAGACTTCCCATTTTGTAATTGAGCAATGAGCTCTAGGCACTTGGCCTTCCTGCATGTGCAAGCCCCTCTTGTAGCAGTAATATTCTCTTATTGGCCAGTAAGTGAATATTGTGGGTCACAAATCCCATCGAGGTTTTTCCCACACCGGGTTTCCTCGTTAAAATATTGTGTTATGGTGTGTTTTTCATGTGGTTGTTTTTATCTCTGTTTATTGCATTACTTTTTGTTTACCGGTACACAGTATTAATATGCTCTACATGTTTGAAGTTAAGAAAATCTTATAACCTATTAGATACTAATTCACCCCCCCTCTCAGTATTTGTGGGAATCCTAACAATTTTGATGTGGAAACCCAAATGGGAAAAACCACGATGAGTAAAATTCACAAGTCAACTATCTGCAGAATAGTAACCGGACCGGTTAAGGTCAGACCAGTTAAGGCCTTACAACGTTCTTCACCAGAACAGATCCTATTAGGAATCTAGATATCTATTAGGAGATAAGTCCTTCTAAAGACTACACTGTTAAAGGATTTTAGATCCACAACTGTGAACCACCTTGTTAGAGGATTTTCAATAGGCTTGGCTGGGCCTACCCGGTTAAGGGTTTTAGACTTGTTGAAGATATTAGTAATCAACAAGTGAATGATCTAGATAGTAGCACAAAATGCTTGATTAGATCCTTGACAACTCCCTATTAATGCATTCTAGCATTACTTCAGTCTTCTATATTTTGCACTCTCTATGTTTGTTGTGAGATACCTTTTCCTGCACAAACCTAATCTTCTCTTCAACGTTCGTACACAACAACTACAATAAAACCATAGAAATGATGTCCTCATATAGGAACCTGATTTCATGTCAGTCCAATAAGATTAGACTATAATTTCATAGGTACAGTGCACCTAGACACATTTGGTAACACGACACAGAAACACCGCCAAAGTGTTGGTGGATGATAACTCATCACACATTACAATTATACTGGTTTAATACAATATACCGATTACCGGTTGACAAATGAAGACTAGAAAATTTGGAACAATTAACTACCGCTCAGGGTCTTCATTCCGCTTGTGATCTTCATACCACTTGGGGTCTTCGATCATGATGTGGTCGGTAAGCATCTTTTGCAAAACACCGATAGTCTTCAACAAACAAAGACTATACATTTAATGACACACAATACCAGTTGGAACAACTACCGGTTGAGAATAACTCATACATCAAATAAGTGTGTGTCCATCAATGAAAATCACAACTAATCATCATCAAAATACCAACAATCTCCCCCTTTGGCATTGATGGCAACACTTAGGAAAATTTTGACATCTAAGTGCTTACAAAACAAAAGTAGATGCCATGACCAAAATTACTCTCCCTAAGCATATACACTACTCATTTTGGAAAAATTACAAGTATGTGCATGAAATTTTAATACTCGCCAAAATTTTAATATACATCACTCTCCCTTTGCCAACAATGACAAAGTAATGCAAAATATTCCCTTTTTTTGCATAAAATAAAAACAGAGTATATGTTCATGACAATAAAGAGTAAAAATTCTCAAAAAGAGATTTAAAGTTTTGCATAAAATTCTTCATGTCTGAAGACCACGACTCAAGAAGTGAGGCAACAATTTCACTCTCGGTCTTCATCTGGAAGGCTAATTCTTCCACTGCATCGATGGTGCTCATCTCCTATGTCACAGTAATAGCCTCCAAGTTCAGGAAGCACTTCTGAAGAACCTGCAATTTTGGCAATAGGAGCAACTGGAGCTCCTGTAGATCTTGAGTCCGATTGCAGATCTTTGAGTCAAGCTTTGCAATCTGATGCTGGTGAGTATGAACAGTTTGTCCATGTACTGTGAACAGATCATAGGATAGTTTGAAGTTGTTGATATATTTCTATAATTCCGATTGGAGTTGAGTCTTCTTTTTCAGAGTATCTTCACAAAATAGGTGAGGTTGGCAGATTTACTCAAGAGTAGGTTACATTCACCCATAGCTGAACTTATATCATCTTTTTGCTTAATCAGTTTTGCCCTATCTTCATCCATTTTCTTTACTAGGGCAACTTTGAGTGCCTTTTCATGGTTTTTCTTTGCAGTGGCCTAGACAACATCTTCCAAACATTGTACCTGGTCATCCACTACTGTGCAAAGAAGTTTGAGCTTGGCCAACGAGGAATCGGTATTGGGGAGGTTAGTACCGAGGATTAGATTAGAAAGGGTGTCAACAACAAACTGAATGACATCATGTTCTTTCTTTTTCCTTAGTTCTTCCAATCTCTCCTACGCTAGTTGAATGCTCCACAGTAGCTCAGTCTCATCAACTGATTGAGTTAGACAGGAAAGAGTCAAATCAGTGTGCATGGTGGGATCAACCTGCGTGGCTTGTTCTCTGGTTGCCTTAGGAGTCTGTCCTCCTTCTTTTGCCTTGATCTCCGCTTGTCTTTTATTCTCCTCTTCTTCTTTTTCTTGGGCTACCTTGGTGGCCTTCACTTTCTCCTCTTCCACTCTCCTCTACTCCTCTTCTTTCTTCCGCTCTTCTTCCCTCTCTTCCTTTTTCTTCTCTGCTTCCTCCTTCTTCTTCTCTTCTTCCTTCCTCTTCTTCTCTTCTTCCTTCTTATTCTCTTCTTCCTTCTTTTTCTCTTCTTCCTTCTTTTTCTCTTCTTCCTTCTTCTTTTCTTCTTCCTTCCTCTTCTCTTCTTGTCTCGCTTTCTCCGCTTTCTCTTTCTCTTTCTTTTCTTTCTCCACTTTCTCTTTTTCCTGTTTCTCTTTTTTCGCTTTCTCTTTTTCTTGTTTCTCTTTTTCGAGAGTGGTATCCTCAATATCTAGTGCATCAACATCAATGGGGTCATTTTGTTCTACTATTCTTTCACCCAGATTGTCAAAGACTTCATCCGGTTTGGCTGTGGATAGGTTAGGTTCTTGCTCAGCCTACCGATTAGCTTTAGATACTTATTGCATTTTGACAACAACTTTAACCTGCAAATGGGTGTCTTTTTCCACTTTAGAAGTATTGCCTCCGAGTAGTTGAAGTCTTCTTCTTTGCATGAAGAAAATGCCTTTGTACTTGTCAATAATCTCAAACAATTCTTAATGTGAGGCATCTAGAAAATATTGCGCAAAGATTTTCTCCCTGATGTCTTGTTCCTTTTCAATGGCAATGCGCCATTTGTTGTCCAAAGAATCATACAAAGATTTAGAAGTAACTGATTTAATTTTGGAAGGTGACCGATCATTGATACATAAATATTTAATAAGTTCTTGTTCAACATCCTCCTTTTCACTATCATTGAAATCATCAAAATATTCTTTTAAATCATCAAGAACTTTTCTTCTAATATTCTTTATGGTCCTTTGACAATGTGTCATAGGTTTGTAAGAGGAAATATCTAAATTTACCGATGCAAAGGTTGTTGGTACATTACTGATTGACTTCATCTTCTTGCTTGATTGCCTTGTCTTTTTCATTTCTACCTCTGCTTCAGTGCCTTCTAAATCCGATGAGTTATTCCTGGTTTTCCTCTTCCTTTCAAATACCTTTTCCAGAATAGCCTCTGATTTCTTTTTAACTGGTGACCTTTTGGTCACTTTAGGACTAGTTGTAGATGTAACTGGTACTGATGCCGATGGCACTGCTTTACTCTTTTTCTACTTCGGTACCTCAATAGGTTTGATCCTCTCTAAGTAAGTATCGGTCCTCTTCTTCTTGGGATCTAGTGGTGAAGCAAGTAGGGTAGAGGCATACCCTGTTAGTATATCATTTACCACTTCATAGCCCATAGGCTCAACTACATCTTCTCTGGGTTCAACCGCTTCCATTATGTAATGATCTATTTTGATTGTAAATAGATGTCATCTTCATATTTCTTAACTAAATCACCAGATATTCTCATTCTCTGGTTCATCTTTAGTTTGAACTCATCAAAATACCTGTTCAAAGTCTCTGGATATGCAGTTCCCACTACTTGTAGACTCTCCTTTATTTGTCTGGAAACTGGTAGGTCACTTGACCATTGAATATCACCGACTCTAGAAAAATATCCTTGAAGGTAGAAAAATAAACCGACAAGTAGTTGACCAAACTTAAACCTTAGGGTTTTGTCCAATTTGATCGACTTCAAGTTATCTATGAGTTGTTTCTTCATGCAGGTAAATAAGTCACATTATGCATTCTCCTTGATCATCCTGTAAGTGGCATGCACTGCAACTATATGAACAAAATTCATTCTGCTAGCATAGAATATTCTATACCCGATTACCATACATGCATATTTCACCAAATCATCTTTAATGGTGTTGACAGTCATTGCCCATTGGTCACTCACAGAACCGATGAGCTCTGTCACTTTGGTTTTGGTGATCTTGCGAAGAATGAGGACTTCCCCAACATTGCAGAAACCAGTCACAATGTGAATTGCCTCCGGTGTAATATCATGGGTTCGCTCAAGGTACATCTTATCACCATGAACCCTACTGAGGATAATCCTGATGTGTTCTTCTGTAAATTCTTCGAGAAAGTATACTGCATTATGTAATTTCTTCTTCTCTGTTATGTTGTATTCATGTTTAATCTTCTTATCATCTCTACATAATAGAATTAGCTAGGAGTGAATCACTAGGGACCCTAGGTCTTCTAGTTTGTAATCAATATATCCTAAAACATCGCCTTCGACAATGAATCCGGTGGGAATTTGAGATAGGGCATTATATTTCATCTTCTTTTTAAGAAACTCAGATGCTTCCTCAGGTTCAGTAGAACTAGAAGGGATTTTAGATGCAGAAGCCATATCTAAAAGATTCCAAATGACAAGAATGTTTCAACGAGAAATACCTTCACTCTCCGAAATAGGGTTTGCCAATGTCGAGAACAACACACTTCTTCGGAAGCTTGTTTACCACTTTGACTTCCACACGGATAGCTTGAAGTGGTTGCTAAATTTTGTGCAAGATTCCTTTTTGAATTCTTTCGAATGCAAGATAAATCACTCTGGTTGCGCTGCTCAAGATTAGAAAAATTCTTCTCTAAAAATAGGTAAGTAAAAATGATGACAAAAGTCACTTTTAAACATGCTCCCACCTACCATAATAAATGCATCACCATTAGGGCTCAAACCCTAATTTTATCTTTTACCACTTCATTTCTTCTGTTGATTGATAGGTAACAAATACTGATAAAGGTACTTTACCAATATACTTCTGAGGGTTTGAAATATTTTACCAATATGTTCCCCCTAAGCTTTTCGAAGCTCAGTTTGTTGGTTCAGGGATTTCCACACTAGGTGTGAAAACTGGTACATCTTGTGGCTTCTCTTCAGATTTCTTTTTCCAAGTTTTATCCATGTCCACCTGAACGGTTTCAACATCAATCTTCCCTTTTGGGTTGATTGGTATGTCTCCCGATGGATTCTTTCTCATTCTGCATGCTCTGGCAATGTGTCCTAGTTTGTTGCAATGATAGCATATCATTCCAGGTGTTCTCCATGGTCCGGTGTTCACATTTCCATTCTTCCTTCTGCATGTTGCAACAGTGTGACCGCTACCACGACAGACAAAACAGGTTTCTCTCCAACTGGTTGCCACTCCATAACCATTTGACTGGTGGTCATAGGTTCTATACCGATTTGGGTTCTGGTTCATAGAAAGCTCTAGGACAACTCCATTAGATCTTGGTGGATAACTTCCAAAGTTGTTCATAACCGACCTGCACTCAAAATATCTATGCCCAAACTTGTTGCATGCATAATAGTGACCATTAAATATACTAGATCTAGCCACATTGTTTTGGATGTAAGGAAAGTTATTGTAAGCCTTGCTCCTACATACATTGGCAGTATGTCCTTCTTTAAGACAGTTAAGGCAAACATGTTTAAATTTTTTCTTACCTTTACTCTTGCTATTGATCTTAGGTGTTGATTGCTTCTTTAGTGCATCACTCTTGGTTCCAGAGGTCTCACCTTCTTCATATCCAGAGAAACCAAGTCCAGTGGTATCTTTTGATGGCTTCACTGATTCCATCTTTTGTTCCAACTTAGCAGCACTCCGGTTGAATTTAGCAAGTATCTCCTTTGTCTCAGCAAGTTCCTTAGAAAGAGCAACATTGGTCTCCATCAAGGTTTCATTCTGAGAAATAGCTGCATTCAGTTCAACGTGTATTTCTTATTTCTCTTCTTTACCCTCCTGCAGATAGGCGATAATGGTACTGATTTCTTGTTTCAACTTAGAGATCTCATGCTCCTTGTCCTTTACCAAATCTTTAGCTTTTGTTCTGTTTTCTAGCTCCTGACTCATCCTAATAGTCAGTCCTTCCAACTCCCTCCTTAGGTTATTTTTGGATTCATTTAGCTTTTCCACTTCTGTGACTAGGGCCTCCATGTCTGCTTCATCAGAAGAGTTATTTTCAGTAAATTCCATCAATTTCTCAACAAGTTCTCTTCTCTTGGCTAAAGAGGATTTATACTTGATTTTGAGTTCATCATAGGCGCTCTCAGACTCAGTAAAATGGTGAGTGTGTTCCCTCATGTTGTATTCCCCCATATCTCCTTCCAAGTGGTTAGACTTATAAGAAAGGTAGGCTCTATTACCAATTGATGAATACTAAGAGGGGGGGAGTGAATTAGTATGCCTAAGAACTTAACCAAACTCTTAAACAATTTTCCAGTAGACCGGTGTAGTAGTTTAAACAATAAATTGGTTAAAACACAAACAAGCCAAATAGAAAATAAAACATTCACCCACATAAGCACAATCTCAATAACACAAGAAGTTTTGATGTGGAAACCCAAATGGGAAAAACCATGGTGAGTAAAACTCACAAGTCAGCTATTTGCAGAATAGTAACCAGACTGGTTAAGGCCTTACAACGTTCTTCACCAGAACAGATCTTGTTAGGAATCCAGATCTTTGTTAGGAGATAGGTCTTGCTAAAGACTACACTGTTAAAGGATTTCAGATCCACAATTGTGAACCACCTTGTTAGAGGATTTTCAATAGGCTTGGTTGGGCCTACTCGGTTAAGGGTTTCAGACTTGTTGAAGATATGAGTAATCAACAAGTGAATGATCTAGACAGTAGAAGAGAATGCTTGATTAGATCCTTGACAACTCCCTATTAATGCATTCTAGCATTACTTCAAACTTCTATATTTTGCACTCTTTATCTCTATTGTGAGATACCTTTTCTTGCACAAACCTAAATCTTCTCTTCAACGTTCGCACACAACAACTACAATAAAACCCTAGACATGATGTCCTCATATAGAAGCCTGATTTCGTGTTGGTCCAATAAGATTAGACTACAATTTCCTAGGTACAGTGCATCTAGACACATTTGGTAACATGACACAGAAACACCGCCAAAGTGTCGGTGGATGATAACTCATCACACATTACAATTATACCAGTTTAATACAATATACCGATTACTGGTTGACAAATGAAGACTGGAAAATTTGGAACAATTAACTACTGCTCGGGGTCTTCATTCCGCTTGTGATCTTGATACTGCTTAGGGTCTTCAGTCATGATGTGACCAGGAAGAATCTTCTGCAAAACACCGATAGTCTTCAACAAACAAAGACTATACATTTAATGACACACAATACTGGTAGGAACAACTATAGGTTGAGAATAACTCATACATCAAATAAGTGTGTGTGCATCAATGACAATCACAACTAATCATCATCAAAATACCAACAACTCTCACCATCCTTCTTCTTGGTCTGACATAGATCAATCATGGAGACATCATTCTCAATATTATAGTGGTACTGAATCACAAAACATTTTGATAGATCCACGACTGTGGTGATGGTGCCAAATGACAACTTGGAAAACCACTCAAGCGAGGGTCCGCTAAGACTTTTGGAGAACAACTGCAAAAGATAGTTGTCGCACCATGACACCTCTTGGCAGGCCATAAAGAATTCCTGAACATGATGGAGAGGGTCACCTTTTCCCCTATATTTATTGAATTAGGGTGTTTCAAAATGTTTGGGAAAAGGCATTGTCATGGATTTATCAAATGGGTAAGGACAAAGCTCATGAAATTTGAACACATGTTCAGAGCTACTATATTGTAAGGCTTTTAGAGCTACCTTCATTTCATCCCATTCAGTGTTAACCAAAAAAGGGTTAGGAGATAATGTAGTCAATTGATATTGTGGTACTTGATATGACACCTGATGAGAATGAGGATAATTCAGTTGTTGTGGTGGATTCCGATAGCTTGCCATATTTTGATAGACATGGATTTGTTGTTGGCCAAGTAGTTGTTGTTGATATTGAGGCAATTACAAGTATGTCACAACATTCTGTTGTGGAGCAATGGGTTGTTGCTAGTACTACATGTTCGACAACTATTGAATTTGGGGAGTGCCACCTTGGAGATAACTACCCCTAGTATAGTTAGGATATAGGTTAGATTGAGCATTATATGATTGGGGAATTTAACTAGCGGCCCCTTACAACTGATGAACATTCGTGAAAATGTAGGATGAGGGGGGGGGCTTGTAAGTAACTAAATTGTGGTTGCGAGACGACAGGTTGAGAAGTCTCTTGCGGTTGATATTATAGATAATTGACAACTTATGGCATGAACTATATGGGTGGGGGTACAAATGATGATGGCATTGTGTAACTCATGCCCCGAGTCATAGTCTGCATGATAGATGAAAACGAATAGCTTGGCATTCCTATAGTGCAAGCTAACACTTGTGTAGAAGACACGTTGATAGATCGAGTGACCAGATTGGTGAAAGGTGTGACTTGCATCACACTAGACATCATGGACATCTGAGCTGTCAATTCCCTATGATAAGTTGGTTAGACAACACATTGATCGACACATTGTAGATACATCCTCCCGAGAGTGGAGGTTGCATGGGTGAGGATGAGTTAGCGTAAAAAATTTTATAGTGTCATCCAAGGGTACCCAAGGGTGGCAAACTGAGTGATGCTAGCATGGTTCTTTATGGCATTGGTGCCATTAGCAGTTGAAATTGTTTATGGATCAGGAATAACGACAGGGGTTGTTGTAAAGATGCCTGTTATTGAGGGTTCAAGTGGACTCATAGTCACAAGTGTGTCAGGTGATGCAACAGTCATTCCTTGGGAAACCATGTTCGCAAAGATGAGGCTCTTACATCTTTCGATGATTTTGTCTACCATTTGAGAATTGTTAGGATTCGTAAGGAACTAGTCAACCAGATTGATTTGGACATTTGTCTCATCGGGTTGATTGACCAAGTGTCATCAGTGACGATTGTATTAAGTGGCTCAAAATTGACGGGAACATTTCTTGACATGATAGAGATAACAACTTAATCGAGATTCATTTAAGGTTCAAAGAATCCTACACCAAACTAAGAAGTTTGTTGTTCCATAGCTTTTCAAGATCGATTTTGATTGATAACAAGCATGAACTGCAAGATGAGATGATTAGGCAATGAATATGTGAAACTGAAATCAAGGATTGGATAAACTGTCTGATTTGATCAATGTTTGTGAGGACCTGAGATGGATGCAATGATTTCTTCGAAGATAAATCGATTAAGGAATGAATACTCAAATCACAATTAGATGACGTTTGAATGAAGCAATGCGACACTGAAGTTATTAAGAGTCTACACTCAAGCAACAAAATAGATGAAAGTGAATTGAACCTCTGGCTCGAGGTGATAAGACCATGATGAAATAAGAGATAAAAATCCAAACACGATACAGTCAAATATTTGATAATGATTTGTCACATGAAATATGCAGTCTATTGTGATTTGAGAAAATGGGACTAAAAGGACTGTTTTGCTTGATTTGATTAGCTTGATAAGAATGATTGACGAATTGAATTGGAGGACCAACCAATTAACCAAAAGTGAAGAATCAGTTTGATTAAAAATGACATTATACGATTGGTGACACAATTGATCAAATAAGGAAATCGGACTTTGATAAAAAAGATTTAATCCCTAATGTAGATGAAATTCTAATGATGGCAATGAATACTGAAGCGTGAAGTGATGACACAAGGATTGAGATAATGCTAACCCAAGGGATGACTCAAAATTGAGACATCTGATAAAAGTAATCATGCAAGTCGAGACCCTAGTAGACTATAATGACGATGAAGGATAAAAATGGTGACAAAGATCTATTTGATAAATGGGGTAATCGGACGCGATGATGACGACATATGTGATAAACTGACTCGACACCCATATTGAGTAACAACTAACTTGTTGCCAACAAAATTTTTGACAGCATAACGAGACAACAAATGCAAATCCACTAGAATGGGAGTAAAACCATATGAAGGACAAGACACGTGATAAATTGACTTTGACACCCAGATTGAGTAACAACTAACCTATTGCCAACAAAATTTTTGACAACATAATGAGACAACAGATGTGAATCCACTAGAACAAGAGTAAAAGCCTCTGAAGGACAAGACTGATAAAATTATAAGGCACTAATAGGGGGGGTGAATTAGTGCAAACAAAAACTTAATAGATCTGATAACAACTTTCACCAACTTGAAAATCAATAAGCATGCAAGAAATATAACCACATAAGAAAACATCCAACAAAGCATACAAACCATAACAAAATAATTTTTCGCATGGAAACCCAACTAGAAAAAACCATGATGGGAATTAATACCCACAAGGATCTTCTAACTACAGTATAGAGATTTGACTGGTTAAGGTCATACAACCACCCTATTAGGGGCACACCCAGTTAAGAGCTATACAATAAGGCCTGTTAGGACCCAACCCTGTTAGGAGCTACCCACGTTACTGGGATTTACAAGCACAAGCTAATGTGTCATCTTGTTAGAGGATTTCACCTTCAGACTTGCTAGGATCCTAACGCACCCTTTTAGGAGTGACCTTGTTAGAGGATTTTCTTGTTGCAACTATTAGGAAGATATGAAGTTCAACTGATCTGAAGTTAGCACCTCTGTTCCTGATTAGATCTACTTCTTCTCAGCTTCTATCACCGACTAAACATCAAATCCTAAATTTTCCTTCAACCGCACGATCAAATTCTCACTTGATCCATGAAATCATACAACTTACATCACCTTATAAAGAACTCTATTAAGTTAGCTAAGAACCTTGGAACAATTCCGTAGGTTCATTGAATCTAGTCACCTTTTATAATTTCCTGCTCATTACACTTTTCTCTTGTCGGTAAAATAATTCATAACTTGAAAACATAACAATAAGTCTACCGGTTACCGATCAAACTAACTCTACTATACCGGTTCTCTGTTCTTCTTAACTGTGACTGGCAAATTCATCATAACTCATTGAATACACTGAATCTGCTGATGCGGTTTGGAACATAGGTGCATTTTCCTATCTACAACACTCTTGTAACACCACAATGTCTAACCCTTCACCAATCATCTGTACCGATCGCTTGATCATCGCTTTGTTCCTATTTACCGGTTGACAACAACTTAGCAGTTTTGTTGTCTAACTGATTCCACTATCGGTTGGTCTAGACGACCTAGATGACTAAACAAAACATGGTTTCCATCAATGACAACACAAATAAATTTATCAAACAACCTATTACAATTATATCATCATCATCAAGCCAACAAAGACCACCTAGGACTAAATGAAGTGTAATGCTTGACAATTCAGATTGATTTTTGATGTCATGAAAATGGGTACAAGGCAACAACAAAGTTCAATGTTAATAAGTTAGTTTCAACCATAAAACCAAAACAAAGAACTAAAAATTCCAAACATATCAAAAGAGATTTCAAAAAGCATGAAAGAATTTTAACAAAACAAAAGAAAGGAGAAGAGCCTCCCTAAGATGCTTCCATGATGCCTTTTGATGCTTCTCCCTTGTTTCTCCCCTCTCCAAGTCCCAAATGAGTGTAGCTCTCAGCTTTTAGCACTAGCCATGGATGTCATATGGAGATTCAAGATGGTTGGATGTGATAAAAAAATGCTATGCAAGTGTAGGTAGTGATGCTATGAAAAAGCTCTATGCTAATACCAGTATAGAAACAATACTCTAATGCTTCCTCCTTTGCTTGAGGAGAAAGGTTCTATTTATAGAAGAAATGGGGAAACAAAGGGTTAAGATTGAGCAATACTAAAAAGGGTTAGGATTGAAAGATATTCAATCCATGTGAAACTTTCAACCCAATCCCATGTTGACAAGTGTCATCATGAGGAGGTTTGAGAGGAGAGATAAGGAGCATTAAATGCTTGAGGGGAGATGATGGTTACCCTAGGGGGTTGGGTTAGGGTTAGGTTAATGGATATTCCTTTTATCCAAGGGATAAATGAATGTGAAAGGGTTAAATAGTTACCTTAGTCAAAGAAATAAATGCTTTGAAGAGACCCATGAGTCAAAAGGATGGTTAAGTTAGAGGAAAGTCTCTAACCAAAGGTAAAAGGTGAGTTAACCATAAATGGTTATGTAAGAGCCTTTAATGGTTTGGAAGACTTTAGAGGTTAACCATTTGAAGACATAAAGCCTTTAATGGTTATTGAAGACTTTGGAGGTTTTTGAGAAGTGACTTCCTTTTATTTAGGAATGTGACAATGATTAGGATAGGATTAGGCTAATTAGAAGAGTTAGAAGAATCTAAAAGGGATTTAGGCATGCAAGTGGATTTTGTAGGAGAATGCAAGTGGGAGGAATTTTGGGATTTTCAATTGAAATAAAATCATTTATTTCAATTAAATGGTGTGATTTGCATTTGGATAGATATTTAAATAAATATTAATTTATTTAAATGTGAATGTGAATTTTGGATTTTATTTAAATAAATCTTAATTTATTTACATGAGAAAAAGGAACATAAAGCATTAAATGCTTGAAGACTTTGAGGGAAACCATTAAAGGCTTGAGAATACTCTAGAAGGAAGCCATTAAGTTTGAAGACTTTAAGGGAAACCATTAAAGGCTTAAGAAGACTCTAGAAGGAAACCATTAAGTTTGAAGACTTTAAGGGAAACCATTAAAGGCTTAAGAAGACTCTAGAAGGAAGCCATTGAGTTTGAAGACTTTAAGGGAAACCATTAAAGGCTTGAGAAGACTCTAGAAGGAATCCATTAAGTTTGAAGACTTTAAGGGAATCCATTAAAGGTTTCAAGTGGGTAAGGATAAATAGGATTTTAAATAAACAATTTATTTATTTAAAATAGTTGTGCAACTTGCATTTGTAGGAAAATGCGAGTGGAGGATAAAGGTGATTTAAATAAATGTTAATTTATTTAAATGTGAGAGATGAGATTTTGGGGGATTTAAATAAATATTAAATGTGAGTGAAGATTTAATTAAATAAAAATGATTTATTTATTTAATTAATGGTCTGAATTTGGTTAAGTGAATTAAATCAAATAAATTGAATAATTTATTTAATTAATAGGAGAAGAGGGTTAAGATGAATTAATTAAATATTAATTTAATTAATTATTGATCGATGGTTAAATAATCAAATAAATACTAAATATTCATTTAATTAAGTGGACAGATTTGTGTGTCTACATTTGCCCCTCTTTGAGATGGTGCGGTTTTATCGCGTCATTTCAAAGAAAGAAAGATAGGTATGAGAAATATGCCCCAGAAATGTTAATTTAGTGGGTGGTATTGATACTGTACAATTGATCAAAATTGGTTGGACAATCTGGTGCAATTGGTTTAATTGCCCCAGTCGAGTCAAAGCGTGACAGTTGATGTCAGTTGTTTGCTTGGACAAGATAAAGTCTGAGTAAGTGAATCAAAGTAACCTGTTGGTGACTTAGACAATTGATGTAATTGTCCATTTGGATTGTGTTTGATTGGTTGATCAATTGATAGTGTGTGTGTTGTGATGGATGGTTGTGGTGAATCATAGCGGCCCCGTTGAGACTAGGTCATTATGATAAATGCCTGTTGTAGTTTAGGATTACCATGATCGATTACCTGTTGAGACCCAAAGATACTTGATTAGAGTATCTGTTGATAGTCTAGGTGTGTGTGAGTCGATGTGCCTGTGTAGACAGAGTAACTGGCTTGCTTATAGGATTTGATGGGAAACGATGAAGGGATTATGATGATGTTGATTATCAAGATAGGGAGGGTGGGGGGGGGATTCAATGTTAGATAGAAGATATGGAGGACCTAGGACTCATTCCTATGGAAGAAGATAAAAAAAAATAGAGTATGGATCCATTGTAATTATTATGTATGAATGATATGAAACTATATGAATGTGTGATATGCAACAAAATGTAATATAAACAGATGAGATGAAATGGTGATCCATGGCTTATTCACAGTGCGTAATTTTCATCATCGAGCAATGGTAGTATCAATCTTGGATGAGGCAGTAGGAACCAAGTTTGGAGCATTGTACCTATAAGCAAGCAACATAGATAAAGAATATGGACCCTCCATAATGGTTCATGCTCATATGGTCGAGGTATACGTTGTAGTCATCAAGCCATAGTGATCCATGACTGTATTTTGCATAACATCACATAGCTTAGTGAACTTCCGATGTAGATACCATTAGTACATGCCCCAAAAATTCATTGGAATAATTCACAGATAATAAACAAAATGATACTTAGGAACCATCTCATCCACTCTAATCACTTGTGGACATCCCAGAGTAGCGTAGGAACGTGATATAAATGAATAAATAACTTATCAAACCGACCAAGTACTTGATAGCTTAAACAAAATTTTCTTGTCAAAGAAAATGTTATCATGTCTTTGTTTTGGGTAAGGAAGAATGCATCCTTGTTAAGACAGTTGTGTGTACCTGTGTTGATTGTTTGGTTGATTTGATAAGTGATCATCGTTTTGAGTAGCTTAAAATGTTTGTTTGATGTTTGTTTTGATGCGTATGTACAATGGATGTTTTATGCCTTGCCATGTTTTTGATTGATTTTTGATGTTTTATGATGTTTTTGGATTTTATGAGTGTTTTTGAATGTTTTTGGTATTTTGTGAGACAATTTTGAATGTTTTTGAATTTTGTGAGACAGTTTTCAAATGTTTTTGGTATTTTGTGAGACACTTTTGAATGTTTTTGGATTTTGTGAGACAGTTTTGAATGAAGAACTCAATGAATCATAAGTAATGCAGAAATCCACTTCCATTAATAGGTTTAAGAGAATTGCGCCCAGTTTAGACATGACTATGAAAAAGCGGGATGCAAGATGCATGAAGTACTATCCTTGATTGCAGATCAATAACAAGCCATGGTTTGAATGATGGATGAGTGGATGCAATGAATGCAATCACAATAAGTTTGAAAGACAATGGAGCCATAGCCTTTACGAGTGGTTCCTATTTGCCAAGTTTTCACCATCGTACTTACCTAAGGTGCCACCAGAGTGGTTGTTCACCATTTGGATGCATAACTTTTCTTTACTATTTTGATTTTTTTGTATTTTCTTTAGGACATTTATCTGAATGTTTTCGGTGTTTTTCTAATATGTATGGGAGCTTGATGCTCTATAAAAATTATGTATAAAATCATTTGAGGTGCATTTGTTGATCGAATCTTCTAGCAGTTCTCCTTCTTGATGTAGAGGTATGGTTCAAACAACTTGAAAATGCTCCAAGTTGCTCACTTGCTCAACCAAACAACAAAACCTCCTTTTAAGGATTCACTCCAACCAAGCCTCACACCTTTAAGAGTATCAATTAAACATACCATATCCCCTATTTTCATCCCCATAACCTCACAAAGGGAAAATATGCAAAGGTTATCAAAGTTTGGTTTCAAACCCCAAAGGCAAAAGTGCTCAAAATGACTCAAATTGCTCACAACCCCTCCAAATGGTTTGATAGGCATACAAAGGCTCAAGATAGGTTCCTAAAAAATCAAATGATGCCAAACAACCCTCTGATTTCATTGTTCAAGTCCCAAAAGTCACAAAGTGCAATTTGGCACTTTAGACCTTGTAGCCCTCAAAACTCATTTTTTGGCATCCCACCCAAAACTCCAAAGGACAGGTCAATATTATTTGATTTTGTTGATCACCAACCTAGGAAAGCACTTTCTACCAAAGGACAGGTTTTGGAACCTCCTGCAAGTACCATTACTAATGAACCCTCATCTATGGCTAGAAGGGCTAATTTAAGCACTTAACAAAGGAACTACCCCCAAAACTTGCAACTCCACCAAACCAACTATTGGAGAACCTTGGGGTATCCAAATACCAATTTACAACTTCTGGTTTTCATTAAAACTAAAGTTATGGGGACTGTTCATGAATTTTATTCAATTCCCACAACCAGTCACATAGAGATGCCTGGCCAAATTTAACAAAATCTCACCAAAACTGGATCCTTTGTTACTACTTATCAAATTTCCATTAGTTTCATATCCAAAGTCATACTATATATTCTAGTCAGTTAGTATTACCGAATCATGTAGTCAGTACACTCAGAGAAGTCGGTATGAACAACCTAGTCGGTTACTGAAGAAAGAAGTCACAGAACACAGTATTCACTGAGCTGTTTACCGAGTAAAGTTTCATGGCTACCGAGTGATAAAGTTAACTCACCGAGTTGATATTCACCGAGTGAAATGTTTTACCAGATACATTGAACCTGGACATGCACTTGAAAACGTGTTACAACATCAAGGCACATATAACCGTTTTTGCATTGGAAATTGCACTAGGAGATTGTGTATGATTACAAGATCAATCTAACCAAAGAAATATTTTGTTTAGTTATTCATTCGAAGAATCTTTTGTAAGATCGAAGCAATGAATCAGATCACCGCTGTAAGAGATCTATTTATACAACATGATTCTAGGGTTAGAGATATGAGATGCAATAAGAGATAACAGAGTGTATGCATGAAGGAAGACTGTTACAGAGACACGGAGAGGTCACCAAGAAGGTTATCAGTGAACAGTCGACGAATAGAGTAAACAAAAGGGTTTACTGAGTTTCATTATGGGTTACCTAGGTATGCTACAAGCTAGGTAAACTTATTCAGAGCACATAGAATCTGCTTTAGCATTTCATATGTAAAGTTGCAGATATTTGTAATGATTTAATTGTAATATTTTGAAGTTGTAAGAGAAACCTTTAATAGGGTAAAAGACTCTAACCAAGTCTATAAATTGTAAATCTTTTAACCAGGTGCTACACTTATATAGTGTTGTAAAAATCCTTTAGTAAGGTAGATCTAACTGATCTTGATACTCCTAACAGGGTAAGCTATTAGAAATAGCTAAATGTAGCTCTAACCGAGCATTCTTTATTATTGCAGTAGTGAAGTTGTGGGTGCCATCCCCACCACAGTTTTTCTCTCTAACCAAGAGTTTCTATGTGACCAAAATATATGTGTTATGGAGTGAATCATGTATGATTTTTATCTGTTGATTTTAGTTTTACTTTATGTTACTGCACTATTCTGTTTATGCATAACAGTAAGGTTATTATTAGAGAAAAGTTTTGGAGTGTTGATTCACCCCTCCCCTCTCAGTACATTAGCTTTCTATATTGGGCCTAACAATTGGTATCAGAGCTTGAATCTTGGAAAAGGGTTTAACTACCTAAAGAGAAAGATCTTAGCAATGGAAGGCTACAAACAATCTTGGAGGATTGTGCATCTCCAAGAAGAGATGGTAATGCAAATCAAGTGATTGCAGACATGCAGAGGCAAATGCAAAAATCTCTGAAAGTAAGGAGAAGATTATTTGATGACTTGCAGGATTCTCAAGAGCTAGTGGAACAAATCAAGACATCATCTGAGAACAGTATATCTAAAGAGACTGAAGAAATGATTGGAATGTTGAAAGAAAAGAACAAAGCATTGGTTGATAAACTAAAAGCAATGAAAAGAGAACATGAACATTTCAGTACAAAAATGACTGAAAATCTAGATGCATTAAGGATAGCTGAGGATAAAGCAAGAGATCTACAAGGAGAGAAACAACAACTTGAAGCTCTAGTATCTGATAAGGATGATGAAATCATAAGGTTAACTAGTATTCAACAAAATATGATAGATCAACTAGGTTATGCACATCATGAAGCAATTCTGAAGAATGATGAAAATCAATCATTGAAACTTGAAGTATCAAGGTTGACTGGTGAACTTGAAATAAAGAAGAAATCCAAAGAATTATTGGAGAAAATCTATGAAGCATCAAAGCTATTGGATGAGCAATTGAATACAAGAAGACTCTACAAAGATGGAGGACTTGGTTACAAAGGAAAAGACTCTACCGAGAAAGGAATTCATACTACCAAGAGAGGAGAATCATCAAAACAAGCTGGAAAAAGGAATAACATCAAAAGGAAGAAGCCTATTTGCTACTACTATGGAAATCAAGGTCATACTGCCAACATATGCTAGATCAAAAAAGGTAAGCAACCGAATATCTCTAAGTCCAATGGATATTGTTATAATTGAAATAAATATGGTCACACACCTAATCAATGTAGGACAAAGTCTATTAACAACTATCAGAAGGCAAAATTCAAAGGGTTTTGTAAAAACTGCAATAGATATGGACATAGTACCGAGAAGTGCTAGTTTAAGCAAAAGAACAACATGAAGCATCCACACCGAGCAAACACTGGAGGTTACCGAACTCACACAGATCCTTACCGATAATATGCAGCAGTACCATGGGATTACAATACAAGGATATGGTGCGAATGTTGTGGAAGATATGGACATATAAGTGCCAACTGTTTTATAAGGTTTGGAATGAACAATCGGAGATCATGGAGAAATCCCAGTATGGCATGTTTTCATTATCACAAAGCTGGACATTTAGCTGGAGATTGCAGAGATCAACCGAGAAGAGACACTGAAGAGATAAAAGAAAAATTCAGGATGATTTGGAAAAAGAAAGAAATTATGTCTGATGAAGAAAGCACCTTACCTACCGAGTTAGGTGCACCTATTTCAAATTAGTCAAAGAAAAGGTATGAAGAGACTGCATTCTTTAAAAGTTAAATCATAACAACTCCTATTCTATTTTATACATAATTCAAAATTGGCATAGTTAAGATGCAATTAGTCAGTTTATATACTATACAGGAAACCTGTCAAGTTGGTTAATGAAGCTAAGTTGGGTACTTGGTGAAAATAGAAAATGGAGTAAATCAGTAAAAGGTAAACCGAGTGCATTTAATATCTTGACCTAACTTGCACGGAGCCCGATAAGGTATTTTTGAGTACTTAAAAGTGTTTTTGCGGTCATTTTCATTCACCCAAGTTTTTGAGAAGCAGAGCAGAGCGAATCAAAGCGATCAAACTTCATTCAGAGCGAATTTTGAGGTATTTACATCAATCTATTCACATTGTTTAGCTGATTTCCGATCTAGTCAAATTGCTATTGTCTACCGAGTGTGAAGAGTCAGTCACTTGTAAACCCTAAGGATAACTTGTCGAATCTTACCCAAAATCTACCATGGCACCCAAGATCCAAGACCCTGTAGTTGTCCAAAATGTGGAGAAGCCCTCGCTGAAATATTCCCTAACTCCTAAAGTTGCCTCAGAACTGGATGATAAAACTGCATTTTCACTCATCCTGGATTGAGTCTTGTTGGTAGAAGATGTTAGATTCTTTACCAAATGCCGTGTTGAGGAACTCGGTCATGTAGAGATTAGTGACACATATGATGAACTGTGCACTGATGGAAAACTGGATAGCAAATTTGAGCATATCAAAATCAAGGGATGAACTGAAGCCCTAGTCTATCCCCATGTGTTCAAACCCCAATGGGTTAAGTTTGTATTGAGCAGAGTACATGATGATTTCATGTGGCTACAAGAGCAACCATTCAAGATCACGAAGGAAGTCATTCACCTGATCACCAGATATCCCATCTACGATCATGCTCGTGCACAGAAAATGATATCACAAAAGGAGCTAATCAGTCTAATCGGAGTAGAATCCAATTACCGAGGACTAAAATTGAATAATGTTACTGATGCTGAACTAAAATTTGCAATCAGAGTTATTGGTTACTGTTTCTTCCAATCTACAAGGGAAAATAGTGTACCATGTGCTGCAGTGGACCTGGCCTACAAAATAGTGAAGAAGGGAATGAAAGTAGACTTATGTGAAGTGCTACTAAAGAACTTATTTGAGAACCTGAACACAATAAGGAAGCCGAAGAAGAACAACTCGGCAAACACACTAAAGTTTGATTCACTACTTGTATGTATGTTTTTCTATTTTGAGAAGTTCTTTCCCTCAGTCGGTAAAGTAGTATGGGAGCTACACCGACCTATCACCCATCAGATCAATGACTAAATCAAGAAGTTAGGAGATAACTTTAATGATATCATGGATGATTACTTTAGCAAATTCCAAGAGAAAATGCACAACAGGTACAGGATCCCACCACAGCTTGTCGAAAAATACAAGGACAATATATGTTTTGAAGTCGACACTGATTATTGCTATGTAAATGTTGTTGAACCGAGGATTCAGTCATTGCAACCAATGGGTTCTGAGATTGATTATGATATCACACAACAACAAATTGATGCCTATCTATCATTGCCAAGGCATGCAACTGAACTAAGGTATGGAACCTATGAAGAGGTGAAGGAGAAAGTAAAAATGAGCATTGTAGTTCCTAAGGCTACAAGAAATGCTACAAAGATGATAAAGGCTTTATCTGAGAAATTCAGAGAAGAATCCTCCTCTACACCCGTCAAAGGCAATCTTACCATTACCGAGGAAGAATCAAAAGAACAAGAGGCTGCAATAACATTGAGCACAGAGATGCCAAAGGGAAAAGTTCTAAAAAGAAAGAAACAGGACATGACAAAGGCCCCTACCGACTCCACCAACAAAGAGACCCAACACTAGAGCATCAGCTACATCACCGAGCAAGAAACAAAAGACTATTTTCATTCCTAAGGTTACTAAGACTTACAAGAAATCTACTTGGAGACTCATTTTGGCAAAAGAGTCGAGTGATACAGAGTCTGATGATGCAAACAAATTTCAGGTCGTGAAAAGCAAAAAGGTAAACATTCACAGTGTTGAAATTTTTTGTGCCAATCTCAAAGAATATGGTGGATTTTCAAGATTTAGATATGTTAAGTATGAGTCTAGGAATAATGATGAGAAATGACAGATTGAAGAAGCTATCATATGTACACTTTTGAAGTTTCGGTTAGCACCATTAGAACTAGCAAAGTCACTTCCGAGTGAACTCTACTCACATATTGACAACAGATGGAAATATGCAATGGATTAGGAGAGACAAATAAGAGAAAGAAGTCTATTCCATCTATTTCCTGACATGTCCGTAGCTGAAATCAAGGAGCATTTGTTCACATACAATTCAAAATTTCTTGTGAAATAGAGAGCCTTAAAATTGATGAATGGGCTATATATTGATGTGGAAAATGAGACTAAAGCCAAGTGGCAGGAGATCTTCAAACAAAAGGATGTCGGTGAACAATCTCAAATTGAAATTGTTGATGTCATCGAGCAAGATCCAGATGTCACCGAGCAAGGTCCAGACCCGGTTGACACTATATAAATTAATGAAGATATAATGGATGAAGTAGCACCGAAGCAGGAAATGATTGAAGGCACCACTTATGCAAAACTTGTCTCTAGTGAATCGGTCTTAGAACAAGTTCAGCCTTATCCGCTGGTGAAGCCACCAGTCTCAACTGAAGCTCCCAAGGACACCGAGCAAGCTACCGAAGGCAACAAATCTGAAGCTGCAGGTGACACAACCAAAGATCAAACGTCTCAAGCATAGACAAGCACTGCAAATATTACAGCTGAGACCTCTAGCACCGAACCACCCAAAGACACTACAATTGCTATAGGAACAAACCAAAGTGTTGCATCTACCAAGCAACCTACTGAGGGATAGCAAGCCTCACAAGCACTTGTCTTAGTGCCATAGACCAAAGGAAAAGAGAAGAAGGTGAGAAAGCATGGTTTTAAAGTTGACTTATCTAAACCGATCGTGTTGCCCAATGTAGACATTTCCAAATTGAAAGGGCAAGCACTCATTGAATTCGGTGAACTATGCAAAGAAAAGGCCAAACAGGAGAAGCAACTGGCCATACAAAAAAAGAACAAAGTACTTCAGAAGGTTAGGACACTACTCACAGAAATGCTACCATCAGCAATAGTGTCAACCGATGCAGCCATCCATATTCAGTTGGATGAACTCCTTAATCAGATTGAAACATGTGGAGTTGATGCATCTGAGTACTTAAGCAAGCTCAAGGATAAAGAGCTTACAACAAAAATGATAGAGGAAGTACAAAAATCAATTGCTGTTGGCAAGGTAAAACTTGTCAAATTCATTGCTGAGTTGTCCCCTCAACTCAAGCACATTCTTTATTTATTCCAGAAATTGTGTACATTTTCTTTATTTATTAAAGACATCAAAAATAAAACTGATGCAATTGAGAAAGAGATCACCAATCTCTCATCTAAGTTGACCACTAAGCCCAATTCAGTTCAGAATTTTTACAAAAAGCTACAATAGCTCATGGCTCAACAGTTAGAACTGAGGAATGAAGAGCATAAAATTAGGATGGATATAATGACTCTTCAAACATTATTCCTTCCTCATCTCTCATCAATACAGGAGCAGCTCAACGGAGCTACAAGCTTATTAGCTACACAAGAGGGAAGCACTCTTGATGGCTTGATATCACTCTTATCTGATATTCAAGCACAAAACTCCCTTATGGAAAATCTCAAGGACTCACTCTCAGTCGCCCTCACCGATGCCCGGACCAAGTATAAGACTATTTTTGATCAGTTACCGCCTCCGGATGGAAATTAAGTTTTTAATGTTTGTCAAAAAGGGGGAGTAATATTATGATACTACAAAGAGGAAAGCCCAGCAAAGGGGGAGTAATTCTACACTTGGAGAGTAATACAGTTTTGATAACAATTTTGAGTATTGTATACAAGGGGAGTATACCGAGCAGAATATACAAAGTACTCAGAGCACACAAGTACAGAACAAAACCGAGCATGCAAAATTTAGAGTTATGTACAGGATAATGAAAAGGGGAGTATATCTGCATATACTATCTTATTGACTATTGTACATATTGTCAAGTATAGTCATTTTGCAAGTATATAGTTTTTTGAGTTATGACTTTGTAAGTAGTTTTTGTCAAACATCTCAACTAATGTCAAAAGGGGAGATTGTTACTACTTATCAAATTGCCATTAGTTTCATATCCAAAGTCATACTATATATTCTAGTCAGTTAGTATTACTAAATCATGTAGTCAGTACACTCAGAGAAGTCAGTATGAACAACCTAGTCGGTTACTGAAGAAAGCAGTCACAGAACGTAGTATTCACCGAGTTGTTTACCAAGTAAAGTTTCATGGCTACCAAGTGATAAAGTTAACTCACCGAGTTGATATTCACCGAGTGAAACATTTTACCAGATACATTGAACCTAGACATGCACATGAAAACGTGTTACAACATCAAGGCACATATAACCATTTTTGCATTGGAAATTGCACTAGGAGATTGTGTATGATTACAAGATCAATCTAACCAAAGAAATATTTTGTTTAGTTATTTCATTCGAAGAATCTTTTGTAAGATCGAAGCAATGAATCAGATCACCGTTGTAAGAGATCTATTTATACAACATGATTCTAGGGTTAGAGATATGAGACGCAATAAGAGATAACAGAGTGTATGCATGAAGGAAGACTGTTACAGAGACACAGAGAGGTCACCGAGAAGGTTATCAGTGAACAGTTGACGAACATAGTAAACAGAAGGGTTTATTGAGTTTCATTATGGGTTACCGAGGTATGCTACAAGCTAGGTAAACTTATTCAGAGCACATAGAATCTGCTTTAGCATTTCAGATGTAAAGTTGCAGATATTTGTAATGATTTTATTGTAATATTTTGAAGTTGTAAGACAAACCTTTAACAGGGTAAAAGACTCTAACCAAGTCTATAAATTGTAAATCCTTTAACCAGGTGCTACACTTATATAGTGCTATAAAAATCCTTTAGTAAGGTAGATCTAACTGATCTTGATACTCCTAACAGGGTAAGCTATCAGAAATAGCTAAATGTAGCTCTAACCGAGCATTCTTTATTATTGCAGTAGTGAAGTTGTGGGTGCCATCCCCACCACAGTTTTTCTCTCTAAGCAAGAGTTTCTGCGTGACCAAAATATATGTGTTATGGAGTGAATCATGTATGATTGTTATCTGTTGATTTTAGTTTTATTTTATGTTACTACACTATTCTGTTTATGCATAACAGTAAGGTTATTATACGAGAAAAGTTTTGGAGTACTGATTCACCCCTCCCCTCTCAGTACATTAGCTTTCTATATTGGGCCTAACATCCTTTCGGTATGAAACCTTTTGAATTTTGAAATACACTCCCCAATCCTCCATATAACCAAGAATCATATTTTTCCCATTGTTAAAATGGTAGGAATGAGGAAAGGAAATAAAAACCCTAGCCTAGGGCACTTTCACGGGTTGCAGAGGTTTGCATCACCTTTTCTCCCTCAATACTCCACTTCAGAACCTCCCCCTTGGCTCAAATGAAAGGGAACTAAACCACCTATCTTCCCATGAAAATATTTTTCACATTGGAGGTCGTACAGATCCGCACCAAGCGAGTTTACAACAAAATTACAACAAAAATGCAAATTTTATTGATTTAAAATACCAATTTTTACAATTTTCACCCACAACAACCCCCACACGAGTTTGTTGAGGTATTTTATAGTTTTCCCAACATTGTCAAACCGATTGGAGATGGTTATGAACATTGGCCAACCAATTACAACAACTTTTTGAAAAGTTGCTTTACAAATTGACAACTTTTGTCAATTTTTGACATTTTTTGCATTTTGCCACTCAAACTAATTTTATCATCAACATAGGAACCTAAAAACATTGAAATGGATCTAAATAGACCAAGAAAACCTTGACTCCCTAATTCTACTCATCCTAAGTCCCTTTGACCATAGTTGACCATAGGGTTTATAATGCACCCTAGGCCACTAGGCCTTACAAAATGGACAATTAGGACCTTATTACAAAACAAAACTAAAACGAAGGATTATTTGATCCTTCCCAACACCTTGCTATCAAAAAAATGAAGTGTTCAATCAAGAAATTATGAAATTGAGGCTTGTGCCCTTGCACCATACTCCCGGGGTGGGCTGATCTCATTTCCACATGAGATAAGTTGGTCCAATGAAGTGCCATGCTTCATAATTTCTTCCTCATCCATCCATACTACCTCTTCAATAGGTTTTCCTACCCATTTCACAAGGTATTGTTTGTATTCTTTATTTCTGGTCTTCTTAATGACCCTTTCATCAATGATATTTTCAGGCCTCTTTGGTGCATGAGGAGGTATATCAACAATGTCCTCTTGAATCTCCTCAACATGAAAGTATGTACCTACAACAACATTCCCTTTATAGGGTGTTAGATCACAAAAATTAAAGATATGAGAAATACCAAGGTTAGAGGGAAGGGATATCTCATAGGCATTCAACCCATGTTTCTTCAAAACCTTGCAAGGACCCGGTTTCTTCATGAGTAACTTTGTATGCTTCCCCTTTGGCAATCTTTCTTTTCTTAGGTACACCCACACCATATCACCAGTCTAAAATTGTACATCCCTCCTCTTCTTATCAACAAGTTCTTTGTACTTTTGTGAACTCCTTTGGAGGGCTAGCCTTACTTGATCATGCACTTCTTTCATGCTATCAACAAATTGTTCTCCATGAAAACTTGTTTGCCCATCATGTGGGAGGTCTCTCAACTCCAAGATGTCTCTTGGATTCTTCCCATACACAATTTGAAATGGACTCCTTCCTGTACTCCTATTCACAGAGTCATTGAATGCAAATTCAGCTTGTGGAAATACAACATCCCACTTCTCTCCATATTGTTTTTTCAAGCATCTCAATAGGTTTCCCAAGGACCTATTCACAACTTCAGTTTGCCCATCTGTTTGTGGATGGTAGGATGAAATAAAGTTCAAGTTTGTTCCCAAGCTCTTCCATAAGGTTCTCCAAAAGTGGCCAATTATTTTCACATCTCTGTCAGACACAATTGTTAGAGGAAGTCCATGAATCCTCACAATCTCTTTGAAATTTTTTTTTGCTACATAGGTTGCATCACTAGTACTCTTACATGGAAAGAAATGTGCCATCTTATTGAACCTATCTACAACAACAAAGATGCTATCAAAGCGGTTTTGAGTTCTAGGCAGCCCCATTACAAAATCCATACTACAACTTTCCCAAGGCCTTATAGGTATGAGTAATGGTTGATACAAACCTGCATTGGTGGAAGTACCTTTGGCCTTTTGGCAAATAGTGCATGTTTCAACAAATACTGTCACATCACTTTGCATCTTAGGCCAATAGTAGTGTCTTCTTACCTTCTCAAGGGTTTTATCCAACCCAAAATGTCCACTCATGCTTCCACAATGCTTTTCTTTCACAATATTCTCCCTCGTTGAACACCTAGGAATGCATAGTTGATGTCCTTTGAACAATAAACCATCTTGGATCAAGTAATTAGCATATTCAACATGGTATTCTTAAAAAAAACTAGAACAAACTTTATAAATTTCATGAAAGTCTTCATCACCTTCATACATACCTTTCAAGGAGTCAATCCCCACACTTTGCAACTTCACCTCTTGCACTGTCAAGGATCTTCTACTCAAGGCATCTACTACCTTGTTTGCAACTCCCTTTTTGTGTTTGATTGTAAAGGTATATGCTTGGATAGATTCTACCCATTTCATATGCTTGTGACTCAACTTCTCCTGGCTATTCAAGAAGCTAAGCGCTTGATTGTTAGTAAAAACAACAAATTCTTTTGGAAGGAGATAATGCCTCCACTTTTTCAAGGCTTGAACTAAGGCATACATTTCCAAATCATATGAGGAATACTTCCTCTTTGCCTCATTGATTTTCACACTAAAAAATGTAACGGGCCTACCCTCTTGGCTCAAAACAACCCCTATAGCAACATTAGATGCATCACACTCAATTGTAAAAGCCTTTTGTAAATTTGGAAAAACAAGTACATGTTGCTTTGCTACCTTTTGTTTGAGACTTTGAAAAGCCTCCTCAACCTCCTTGGTCAATACAAACTTGCACTTCTACCCCCCTTTGATTGTCTCTAGGATAGGTGCACAAACTTGGCTAAAACCTCTTATAAACTTCCTGTAAAAGCAAGCCAAACCATGGAATTTTCTAACTTTAGTCATTGACCTTGGAGAAGGCCAATTCAAGATGCTCTCCACCTTCTCAGGACCCATCTTGATGCTTCCACCTGAAACTATGAAACCGAGATACACCAATTCTTCCTGCATAAAAAGACATTTGTCCACAGTGATTAGGAGCTTTTCTTCCTGCAATCTCTTAAGGACCAAATTCAAATGCTGCATATGTTCATCTCTATTCTTACTAAAAATAAGAATATCATCCAAGTAAACAATAACAAATTTACCAAGAAAAGATCTTATAACTTCATTCATGAGTCTCATGAATGTACTAGGTGCATTGGACAAGCCAAATGGCATCACTCTCCACTCATAAAGGCCTTCATTAGTCTTAAATGTTGTCTTCCATTCATCTCCAACCCTTATCCTAATCTGATGGTACCCACTCTTCAAATCCACCTTTGAATACCACCTTGCACCCCCTAGATGATCCAACAAGTCTTCAATCCTAGGCATAGGGAACCTATACCTGATAGTAATCCTATTAATGGCCCTTGAGTCCGTACATAACCTCCAAGTACCCTCCTTCTTAGGTGCTAATAGGGCTGGAACAACACATGGACTCAAAATTTTGGAAATCAAACCCTTGTCTAAGAGTCCTTGGATTTGTCTAGCCATCTCTTCATTTTGTTGGGGTGTTAACTTATAGGCCTTATTTGGGAGTGTAGCCCCTGGGATTAGATCAATATTATGGATAATCTCTCTGATTGGAGGTAGAGTATCAGGAAATTATTTGGTCACAATGTCCTTATAGGTCTCAAGCAAATCAGCCACCTCATTTGGTCCTACCTTCCCAGGCTCTTCCTTTTTCTTGTGCATCTTTCTCTCTTCTGGTTTTGGCAATACCACCAAAGCATAACCAGGAGTATCTTCCTTCTTCAAGCATTCTAAAAACTCTTTCTCTCCTACAAATAAAAACTTAAGAGTCTTTTGCTTCTTCACCATTATCAGGTAGGGGTAGTAGTGTTACCTTCTCACCTTTGTACTAGATGGTGTATGTGTTTTTCTCACCATCATGTTTTGACTTCATGTCATATTTCCATGGCCCTCCAAGCAAAAAATGGCATGCATCCATGGATACAATGTCACAAAGTACCTTGTCCTTGTACTTGCCAATAGAAAACTCCACCCATGCTTGCTCTTCATTGACTGTTTACTGCCCCTTTGTAATCCATGATACCTTGTAGGGTCTTGGGTGCTTAATCCTCTTCAATTTCAGTTTCTCTACTACCTCAATGGATAGAAAATTATCAGTAGAACCTGAATCAATCACCACACTACATACTTTGTCACCACTTCTACAAGTAGTTCTGAAAAGTGCCTTCCTTTGGGGTGGCTTTGGTGGACTAGGTTCTTAGATCAATTTCGTTCTCATCATCATGATCTCTCCTTGTTTAGGCTGCACAATGGATCCATGAGAGTGAACACTATGTGTGTCCTCATCTCTCACCAAATTTACTCTCCTTTCAGCTTGTTTGTTTGCCTTCTTTGGACATTTGGATGCAACATGCCCCATTTGATGGCATCTATAGCACTTTATGCCTTCTAGGCCTCTTCCTCCACCTCTTCCTCTAAATTTTCCTCTCTTTCCTCTGAAATATCCTCTAGAAATGTCTTCCCCTTGTTCATTTCCTTGTCTTGATCCACTAAGGTCTTTGGAACCTTGTCCTCTTCCTTGTGGCATACTTCTACCCCTATTTCCAAAGTCTTTTTGTCCTCTCCCTCTTCCACTTTGATCATTATTCCTCTTGAGTTTTTCTTCAACCTTCAAAGAAAGTTGAAGTCATTTTTGGACCGTGGGAGGGCTTCTTAGACTAAGTTCATCTTGAATGGTAAGCCTCAACCCTTGCAAGTATCTTGCAAGCATCACACATTCAGGCTCCACTACATTGGACTTCATCACCAATTTATGGAACTCTTGAGTATAATCTGAGACACTCGTCTCCTTTTGTCTCAAACTCATTCTCCTCTTATGAAGTTGGACTTCATAATCCTCAGGAACATATGCATCCCTGATCAATGGAACCATCTTCTTCCAAGTGGTCATTGGATTCTTCATCTCCTTCACCCTATCATCTTGAGTGAAATTCCACCATGTAAGGGTTGGTCCCTTCAACTTGGAATTTTCAATATTAAATATTTGACTTTCTGGTATTTCTTCACATTCAAAGAAGCTTCTGAGGGCATCCATCCAATCCATAATAGCATCTACGTTTAAGTTTCCATCATAGGAAGGTAGGTCCAACCTAACATCCATGGTCCTTCTCTCCATGGCCTGTAGGGTCTTCACAAAACATAAACAAAGGATTCTTTGATCCTTCCCAACACATTGCTATCAAAAACATGAAGTGTTAAATCAAGAAATTATGAAATTGTGGCTTGTGCCCCTACACCACTTCTAAAGTAGCCAACTGATATGCCCCAGACCCAAATACAACAGTGATAACATATGGACCCAGCCAGTTTGATTCAAACTTTCCCTGATGTTCTCTATTTGGTTGGTTATGAGGATTCTCCCTAAGAACAAGAATGCCTTCCTCAAATGTACGAGGTCTAACTCAATGATTATAGCTTCTACTCATGTGTTGCTGATAAGCTTTGAGGTGGTTGTATGCAACTTGTTGCCTTTCATCAAGTAGTTCCAAGTCTTGGAGATGGGAGACTCGGTATGCTTCATCATCTATCAGATTATGCAAGGAAACCCATAGAGATGGTATCTCGACCTCAATAGGAAGGATGGCTTATGCTCCATAGACCAGTGAGTAGGGAGTTGCACCTGTAGGGGTTTGAATGCTAGTTCGATACGCCCATAGTGCTGGATTTAATTGAACGTGCCAATCATGACCAACATCATTGACTATCTTCTTGATGATTCTCAATATGTTCTTGTTCGATGCTTCTTCCTAACCATTGCCTTGTGGGTAATAGGGAGTGGAAAAGTGGTGTTCGATGTGAAACTTCTCACAAAGCTCATGGACATCGTGATTTTTGAAAGGAAGCCCGTTATCTGTGATGATGGACATGGGTGCACCATATCAGTAGATGATGTAATTAAGGATGAATGAGGCGATCTGCTTGCCAGTGACTTGGGTAAGTGGAACAACTTCGATCCACTTTGTGAAATATTCAGTAGCGGTAATGATGAACTTATGGCCGTTGGATGAGGATGGATGGATCTTACCCACAAGATCAAGTCCCCATTGACAAAAGGGCCATGGTGTTGTGATTGGTTGCAATTCTTGTGCTGGTGCATGTATCAGGTCTTCATGAACTTGGCATTTCTTGCATTTTCTGATAAAATAGTAGGAGTCTTTTTCCATGGACGACCAATAGTATCCAGCACGTATGATCTTCTTTGCTAAGGAAGGACCACTTGAGTGAGTCCCACAGATTCTGTCATGTACCTCTTCCAAGGCCTTTGTTATCTCATCATGTTCCAAACATTGAAAGAGAGTACCATAAAGATTGCGTCGGTATAGGGTTTCAGCAATGATGGTGTATCAAGCTGTTTGGTGAATGAAGGTTTTGTGTTGGTTATTTGATTAGTCAGGAGGAAGTGTGTGATCATGTAGGTAGGTGTAGAACTCACCATACCATGGGGATTCAAAACCGACAAGGCGACATATCATCTCAGATTCAGGGATATCATAAGCAGGAATCCAAAGTTGTTATACCAAAAACTCGTAGCATGTTGAATTATGTGGAAGATCTAGGAGAGATGCAATTGTAGCCATGGCATCAACAACTCGATTCTTATCTCTGGGAATTTGCTCAAAGGTGATATTTGTAAATGATGCTTTTAAATTGTCCACCATTTTCTTGTATGGCATGAGTTTATCATCCTTGGTCTGATATTCATCTGTGACTTGTCGAATGACCAGTTGGGAGTCGCCATATATCTGTAGCTCTTTCAGTTTCCATTGTATGGCTAGTCTGAGTCCTATGATCAAGGCCTCATATTCTCCTATGTTGTTTGTATGTGGAAAAGTTAGCCTATAAGACTTTGGGATGATGTCACCTTGAGGTGTGATAAACAAAATGCTTGCCCCCGAGACATGTCTAGTATATGAACCATCAAAGTATAGTTTCCATGGTTGTGTTGCTGTGATCATGAAGATCTCTTCATCTGGAAAATTGGAAACAAGAGGATGATCACCTATGAGGGGTGCATCGGCCAACTGATCTGCAATAACTTGGCCCTTGATAGCCTTACGGTCTACATACTCGATGTCAAATTCACTCAGAATATTCACCCATTTGGCCAAATGGCCTGTCAATGCTGAATTGCTGAGTAAGTACTTTAGTGGATTGATCTTTGCAATGAGTTGTACTTTATGTGTTAATAGGTAGTGCCTCAGTTTAGTGGCTACCAAGATTACTGCTAGGCAAGCTCACTCAATAGGTCTGTAATTGAGTTCATAGCCGACTAGTGTGCGAGAAATGTAGTATACAACACACTCTTTTCCTTCTGCATTATGTTGAGTCAACAGTACTCCTAATGTCGTATTTGTTGCTGAAATATAGAGCAATAGAGGTCTACCTAGATCAGCAAAACTGTATTCATGAGATAGTCCTTAAGCATCTGGAATACTTGCTGGCATTGGGCATCCCATTGAAAGCGAATGTTTTTGTGTATCAGATGTGTAAAGGGATGACACTTATCTGCTAGTTGTGTAATGAATCTTTAGATGGATTGTAGCTACCCTTGTAATGTCCTTAGCTGACTGATTTTCCTTGGAGCTGGCATGTCCATGATTGCTTTAACCTTTTTTGGGTCGACCTCAATGCCTTTGATTGAGACAATGTATCCTAGAAGCTTCCCTAAGGTTACTCCAAAGACACATTTCTTTGGGTTGAGTCGAACATGATATCATTCTAGTCTGCCAAATATTTTATCTAATATTGCAAGATGACCTTCTCTTGTTAATGATTTTGCCAATGTCATGGACATAATCCTCCATTATGGTATGCATCATATCATGAAAGATGGTGGTCATTTCTCTTTGATAGGTTGCCCCTGCATTCTTTAGACCAAAAGGCATTACATTCCAATAATATGCTCCCCATGGACATGTGAAGGCCGTCTTATGTTGATCCTGTGGCACGATCTTTATCTGGTTGTACCCTGAAAAGCCATCTGTGAGAGAAAGCATGACATGTCTTGCTATTAGGTCCATAATCATGTCAATGTTTGGTAGGGGGAAGCCATCCTTAGGACATGCCTTGTTTAGATCTCTGAAATCAGTACAGATATAGATGCCCCCATTTGGTTTGCCGATAGGTACAATGTTGGAGATCCAATTTGCATAATCGATTGGTCAGATGAAACCAACATCCAGGAGTTTCTTAAGTTCTGCTTTGACTAGTACCACTATCTGGGGGTGCATCTTGCAAAGCTTCTGTTTGACAGGCTTAGCTCATTCGGCCACGGTGAGGTGATGCATGACCAAATCAGGATCAAGACCAGGCATGTCTACATATGACCATGCAAAGTTGATCTAGCGCTTCTGGAAGAACTCTACAAACTTAGGTTGTTCCTCTGGAGTTAAAAGAGATGCCAGATGTATGTGGTGAGGAGTCTTAGGGGTCCCCATGTTGAATTCTTTTGTCTCCTCGATGAGGATTGTTGATTGTTCTTGATTTGTAATAGAAGGGAGGATGTCAAACCTTTCATCCTTAGGCGCCTTAGAGATGTTTTCACCATTGGATACGCTCTTTCTTTTTACTTTTTTGGGATCAAACAGTGCCACAATATGGTTTTCACTAGAAGATCCATGTTTTATTGTAATAATTTTGTAGCTGAAAGGTTTGGCATCTGCCCCAAAGTATGTTGTGCTATTATGTTCGATGGCGAATCCAGCTTTGTGATCCCTGCTTGGTATGTTATCTTGTAGTTCCAAAAAGTCAATGATCGCCTCATCATTTTGGAATTGATCCAGGCATGGGGGATTAGGTTGGTTCCATTCGATGAGTTCAGGATGGATAATGTGCATTACCTCATCGATTAGGTTAAGTTCATAAGATGTGTCAGTGAGGGTTAAGACATTGTGGTGAAGGTCGTTGATGGTACTCTCCCTGTCAGAATCAGGCGTAGGATGTGACGTAGGGTCTGTGGAAGGTGTTTCTAGTTTAGGAACCCAAGAGGTTTTAATTTGTTCTTCTCCGTAAATAGGGATTTCTTTATGAGGTGAAGATGGTGATGCATCTTCCTCATTTGAAGTATTGAGTTGTACGGAATCAAATTCCCACTCATGTGAATCAGTTTCTGAGTCGCTTTCCAATATCTGATTACTATACCAAACCGGGATATCCTTTGAGTTAAACACTACAGGTGTCATCGGCTGATGTACCTTTGGAGATGGAATGGTTGGTGTTGCGGGGAGGATTATTGGGATTAGTGAATCTGATACTGGGAGTATCGACACTGTTGAATCTGTTGCTTCTGATGGAATTGTGAGTGTTGTCGATACTGCTGGGGTTTTTGATACTGTTAATGGTGTTGTTGATGTGGTTGCTGCTATTGATGGGGTTGTTGGTTTGATTGGTGGGATGATTAGTGTTGTGGATGATATTGCTGGGATTTTCAGCCTTATTGGGATAGTTGGTATGGTTCTTGGTGCTACTGATATAAGCAAAGGTGACCTCTTTAGAGTATTAAGCTGATATAGAGGTTTGCTAGATTTCCCTTTGAATCTGAGCTTAGGAAGAGTCTCCTTGTGAAAGCCTAATCCAGTGTTATCTTTAGGCTTTAATTCAGGCTGTAGTGGCTCATGTCATCCTTGCTTGCAAGGTCCCAAAGCACTCTGACCATCATAGCCCATTCTTTGCATAATGAGAAGGCCTTTGCCATATTCCTCTGTGGGAAGCTTAGCTTGTGGGATTTCCATGGTGATAGGATCTTTATAGATCCATTTTGCTAAGTCCTCATCTCTAGTCTCTTCTTCTTGACTCTTTCCAAGGATAAAAGGTTCCAAAGTGCATGTTAGCTTGACCCATGGTGTTTGAAGTAACCTTTGAGGTTTACCATGAGTTCTAGGAGAAGTGGGTAGTTGCCCCACACAAAAGAGTTGGCTTAGATTGTATTCCCCAGGACCTTCCTCTGCCATTTTCATCTTTAGCTTCTCTTGTTTGGGTATAGTGGTGTTTGAACTAGAAAGAGAGGCTAGACTTACATATGATGTGGATGGGATAGCTTCTCTATTGTTGGGAATGGTAATCTATGGTTGATGGTTGATATTGTTACAATATGCAAATGGATTTGCATCATCGGGATTGTAATTTCTACACTGTTATGCAGGAACTTGATACACTAGTGATAGGTGGATGGAATGACTTGCATAGCATGTATCCAAGGTCTTCCTAACAACAAATTATACGGCAGAGGAAGGTCCAAAACTTGACATATGATGTGCTTCACCACTGGGCCCACTCGGATTGGTAACACAACTGCTCCTTTTAACGAACGCTCCACATCATCATAGACTTTTATTGTTATCTTTTTGCGGGGATCCACTGATTCAACTGTATATCCCAATGCTATGACTAATTGTAGTGTACAAATATTTAGGCCTGCTCCATTATCGATAAAGACTCGCTTGATTCTGTGTTGGTCGATAAATCCTTCAATATGGAGTGAGGCATTATGAGGTTGTTGGAAGGATGTATTGTCAATTTCAGAGAAAGTGAGACATGGTGATGACTTCAAACTACCAGCCATAGCTTGAAATTGATCTGTATTTAGATTGGCAGGGACTGACGCCTCTTGGAGATCTTGATCCAAGATTGTTTTATGAGATGGGGATAGGTGCAAAAGCTCTAAGATGGATATAAGTGCGGGCATCTTATCTAACTATTCCACAAGTTTATACTGCTTTGGGATGGATGTTGTGCCTTGTGGAGCTTCTTTAATGGTGATCTTGCTATGACACATAACAACATTGCAGGTATGGTTTGGATCTTTGATTGTAATGGTTGCAATTTGTTCATTGGCATCATATAGGTGATTCACAGTGTAATTATAGGCGGCTCGTGTATAATCAGTTGTATCTATGTTTCTCACCGAAGTGGAAGGGCCCCTTTGATCTTGTGATGGAAGTGGATTCTTGAACATGAGATGATCATTATTTGAGGTTTTTGGGTCATGTCCTTCAATTTGAATCTCTCCTCAGTCAATAAGATCCTGAACAAGATCTTTCAATCTATGACAGTTACTTGTTTTATGCCCTTTCCCTTGATGGAATTCACAATCTTCATTATCCCTCCACCATGGAGGTTTGACCTGAGGTTCGTAATTAGATGTCTTTGGTAAGGTCACTAGATTTGACGAGACCAACTGATGTAACACTATTTCAATAGGTTCCCCTAAGGGAGTGTATGCATGTTTTGGTTTATAATTTTGCTATCTTTGTCTTGGTTCATCTTGTGGTACATTGCGTCCTTGATTTGGTGGGGGAGCAACCGTGTTGTTCTTAGGAGGGGGGTTTTGCCCCACAAATTGGACCACAGGTTGTGCACTCTTGATAGTCCTTGCATCTACAACCCCATCATTGATGATGTTTTTGTTTTTATTCCAAAAGTTAGGTTTATCACTATTGAAGTGCGAGCGAGGGGCATCTTTTGGTTCATTGTATATTTTGATAAGCCCCTTTTTTATGAGGGTCCGTTCACATTTTAAACCCTATGTGATCACATCATTAAAAGATTTTGTGCCTTTAATGTCTAAATGGAATTCCATTTCTTCGTTCAAGTTGGAAATAAATATTTCCACTAGCTCTTTTTCAGGTAGCTAAAGAGATCGTCGGCTAGACATTTGTCGCCATCATTGCAAGAAAGCTGAAAATAGCTCCCTTGGTTTTTGCTTGGTGTTACATAGGTCTGCCATGGTGACATCGCGCTTTATGTTATGGGAATAATGTGCAATGAATTTTTGGACTAGTTCTTCGAACGTTGTAATGCCACTTGATAGTCGGGAAAACCATTGCGTGGTGTTCCCTCCCAAACTCTGAGGAAAGAGGTGCATTAGATAAGTGTCTTCATATGCCACTTCTAGGCAAGCAGAGTGAAATTCCCTGACATGATCGTGAGGGTCTCCTTTTCCCTGATACTTTTCAAACTTAGGTGTTTCAAACCCTCATGGAAAAGGTGGTATATGTAGATTCCTATCAAAGGGATAGGGACAAATATCATTAAGTGCAAACTGGGTAGTTTTCACACCACTGTGGAGTTGTTGGGCTAGATTCTCAACTTGTTTCCTCAACATGTCAATATCATTAGGAGGAGGAGGAGGTGGGGGATTTCCTTGATGAAGGTTATATCTGAAGTTATCTTGACCTCTTCTTCCCTCATTACGACTCTGGTGTTTTGATGCTTTCCGTAATTGTGCGGTATCAAAATCAGAGGGTGGTTTGGCTCCCTCTTGGGCAAGTCTTAAAAAGTGAGCATCAGCATTGTTCCTGAGGATTTCATCAAAAATTCGATTCAAGAGGGGGTTGTGTTGTTCCCTTTCAATTGCTTCAGGAGTGAGAGTACTAGGATTTTCATCATTTGCTTTTCCTCCAAGGGCTTCTTGGAACTCATTGAGATTTTCCTCCTCTTCCTCTTCGATTTTGAGTTGTCTAGTCCCTGATCTGGTTTGAGCCATTTTATTTGAAATTTTTTGTTGAAGTTTGGTGAAGATGATTATGAGTTGGTGATGGAATGAGAGATAAATGTTTGGTGAAGTGTTTAGCATATGGATCTCTTAACACTAAAGGTTTGATGTTACCAAAGTCCTTCTAAGAATTGTTGCTTGTGTTTGTTGACAATGTTTGAGATGATAAGGTATAGCAAAGTCTGAGATGTGTTACAGACCAAGCTACCTAGTAATGAGAGGATACACTCATAGAATAGTTTTAACCTGCGTAGAAAATGCCTCTTAGCATGAGTTTATCCTAGATGTAGAGACACTCTAAAAAGTGATGTGTTTTGTGTTTGATTCAAGCAATAACGGAAAAAGAACTTTAGGACAAGACCTTTTATGTTTTGAGAGTTGGAATGGATTGATGATGCATGAATGTGAGAATGGATGGAATGTTAACTTCAATAAAAACTTTGTGTTACATATGGGACAAGTTCTTCCTCTTCTCTCTCGGGGGTTGGTGGTTCTTCTCGAGCTATGCTATATGTAATGCATATGTCTAGAAAGAAGGTAGGATTGTTATTTTGCCTCCTTTGTTTTTATGATAACTCAAAGCTCTATATTGAGTAAAAGCTCTGCTGTTAAAAGACTCTTGATCAAACTCGTTTTTTCCTTGAAGATATAGACGCATATGATGCAAGAAGGCTCTGTGTGAGACAAAATTTTGTCTATTGAGATATAAAAATTTCCTTCTTTTGATGAAAGCCTATGAGCTCAATGGTCTTTTCTTCAAATTGATATGTTGATGAAGGTTCCTCTTTCTTAAAATGTGGAGGATGGTCATATAATTTGATATCTGGTTTTTCACTTTGTTTTGATTTTTGCCAAATGTTGGTTTTGAAATTTTTTGTGTTGGATGAATACTTGTTTTTTAATTGGTTTTGATTTTCTTTGACAAGAAAACATAGTAAGCACACAAACACAATAATGTTGCCTCAAAAGGCACAAATAAGTGTGGGTCTAAATCAACCTAATCTTTGAACTTTTTGACCCTTTTTCCAAATATTTTTGTGTATGTTTTTTCAAAAAAAGCCTGAAGTCGGCTCAGTTTATCACTGGTATTGACACAAAATGAAGACACTTCAAACACACTTTATCCCTAAGGTCAAATGGCCAGTTGCGATAATTTCAGCCCACATCTTGATATTTCTTCAACTTTGGTACTACATACCTTATGAATCTCGTTGTAGCAAGTAAGGATGTGATATACTAAGTCTTGTGCAAGCATAACAAATAGATGATCCCTATGATGGGGGAGTCACCACTTTTGTCAAGCTACAAGTAGCTTTTCAAAAAGCCCTGTTTCTACTCAAGGAAATATGTATGGTGAGTATTTTGGGAGCAAAACCATCTATGCTCTTGGACTGAATTTATCACAAATATCCTCAATCAATAGAATGGGTGGGTTTCTATATAAAAAGTTGTCTAGTAATGTTCGATGTTTTTGGACATAAGTTCAATCTGCAGTGACTCACTTAAGAGCCTTGTAACTTGTGGTGGGGCCCATATGTCTTTTCGGCAAGTTACACTGTAGGAACAACTATACCGAAGGCTATAACTTTCACTCACACTTGATTTTTATAGTGGCTCGAAGGATTTACCATGCGAGGTCGTTCCCAAAAGTGATGTGTCTCTTGGAAAGCCTCTCTTAAAAAGATAAAATTTTGAGTGTTACTAACACTTTTCTCTTGCACCTAGGACCACGAAAGCGAAGGGAGAGGATAGTGTGTGTTAGAAGTAGGACCACTTGAACAACTTTGCAAAGTGTGCCGATCACTGAGAACATTTGTTCTTTTTAACTGATTTTCATTGCAATGTGATTTAACTATTTGGAGATGTTGCTCCAATAGATATGGTGTTCTTTTTCACCAAGATATCAAAATCTTTAACACTTGACAAACTTTTGGAAAGCAAACCTGGTCAACAAAAAATAAAGTCGTGTAGCCTTTGTAGCAAAAAAGGTAAATGTGAAGTTCTTTTTATGCACCAAATGCAAATTTGAGTTTGTTTTAGTTGCACCAAATAGAAAATGTGAAGTTATTATTTTTATCCCTTTGTGAAAAACAAGAAAGATGAAGTTTTTTTTTATGCACCAATTGAAAAAGTTGAGTTTGTTTTAGTTGCACCAAATATAAAATGTGAAGTTATTTTTATCCCTTTGTGAAAAACAAGAAAGATGAAGTTTTAAACCAAAGAAATTAAAATGTTTTAAACTAACTCCTTCCAAAACCTGCACAAAAATAAATATTTAGAAAATCTGCAACTAAAACATTCAAAAAAAGTTAGTGCACATGGTGGGCTCACAAGCCTAAAAAAATGTCCTTGAAGTTACAAAAGTGTTGGATTCACGCCAGGTTCACCAAATGATGTCATGAAAATGGGGATAAGGAAACAACAAAGTTCAATGTTAATAAGTTAGTTTCAACCATAAAACCAAAACAAAGAACTAAAAACCATTCCAAACATATCAAAAGATTTTTCAAAAAGCATGAAAGAAGTTTAACAAAACAAAAGAAAGGAGAAGAGCCTCCATAAGATGCTTCCATGATGACTTTTGATGCTTCTCCCTTGTTCCTCCCCTCTTCAAGTCCCAAATGGGTGTAGCTCTTAGCTTTTAGCACTAGCCATGGATGCCATATGGAGATTCAAGATGGTTGGATGTGATAAACAAATGCTATGCAAGTGTAGGTAGTGATGCTATGAAAAAGGTCTATGCTAATACCAATATAGCAACAATACTCTAATGCTTCCTTGTTTGCTTGAGGAGAAGGGTTCTATTTATAGAAGAAATGGGGAAATGAAGGGTTAAGATTGAGCAATATTAACAAGAGTTAGGATTGAAAGATATTCAATCCATGTGAAACTTTCAACCCAATCCCATGTTGATAAGTGTCACCATGAGGAGGCTTGAGAGAAGAGATAAGGAGCATTAAATGCTTGAGGGGACATGATGGTTACCCTGGGGGGTTGGGTTAGGGTTAGGTTAATGGATATTCCTTTTATCCAAGGGATAAATGAATGTGCAAGGGTTAAATGGTTACCTTAGTCAAAGAAATAAATGCTTTGAAGAGACCCATGAGTCAAAAGGATGGTTAAGTTAGAGGAAAGTCTCTAACCAAAGGTAAAAGGTGAGTTAACCATAAATGGTTATGTAAGAGCCTTTAATGGTTTGGAAGACTTTAGAGGTTAACCATTTGAAGACATAAAGCCTTTAATGGTTATTGAAGACTTTGGAGGTTTTTGAGAAGTGACTTCCTTTTATTTAGGAATGTGACAATGATTAGGATAGGATTAGGCTAATTAGAAGAGTTAGAAGAATCTAGAAGGGATTTAGGCATGCAAGTGGATTTTGTAGGAGAATGCAAGTGGGAGGAATTTTGGGATTTTCAATTAAAATAAAATCATTTATTTCAATTAAATGGTGTAATTTGCATTTGGATAGATGTTTAAATAAATATTAATTTATTTAAATGTGAATGTGAAATTTGGATTTTATTTAAATAAATCTTAATTTATTTACATGGGAAAAGGGAAGATAAAGCATTAAATGTTTGAAGACTTTGAGGGAAACCATTAAAGGCTTAAGAAGACTCTAGAAAGAAGCCATTAAGTTTGAAGACTTTAAGGGAAACCATTAAAGGCTTAAGAAGATTCTAGAAGGAATCCATTGAGTTTGAAGACTTTAAGGGAAACCATTAAAGGCTTGAGAAGACTCTAGAAGGAAGCCATTAAGTTTGAAGGCTTTAAGGGAAGCCATTAGGTGATTTAAATAAATGTTAATTTATTTAAATGTGAGAGATGAGATTTTGGGGGATTTAAATAAATATTAATTTACTTAAATGTTAGAGAAGATTTAATTAAACAAATATGATTTATTTATTTAATTAATGGTCTGAATTTTGTTAAGTGAATTAAATCAAATAAATTGAATAATTTATTTAATTAATAGGAGAAAAGGGTTAAGATGAATTAATTAAATATTAATTTAATTAATTATTGATCGATGGTTAAATAATCAAATAAATACTAAATATTCATTTAATTAAGTGGACAGATTTATGTGTCTACAATTTTGACAAAAGATTTGTATGCCACTAGACACAATAACCACACAAGTATATATAAAATGATAATCATGTGCTTCCTAGGCTTGTCAAATGATAATACTTGTTGAATCCCCTTGCTCAAAATACCACATTCAGCTAGATAGATAGAAGCTTGGCAACACTGGCTCCACTCCATGGCACACACTTCTCGAGCATGGCAAGCTTTGAATTTATAAGGACTCGAAGATCTTGAGAAATTTACTATCTCAAGTTGAAGGGTACATGAGGGGTTTCTTCGATATGTGCATATCACAACACCTGATTCAACAAGTAGAAGGATTGGGGTTGCTAGAACATTGGTTCTTAGTGGGGAAACTTTTGGGGTATTCTGGTGGCTATACATGTAGTGGTTAGCTCATTTAAGAGATATCCTAGCCCGTAGAACACAAGTTTTTACGCATCTGCCACACAAGCACCAAGGGATTTTGACTTCCATTAAGATCGAAAAGTTATTTGCATGTAGATATTGAGGGAAACCATTGGTACAACACAACGACGCCAATTGATTGTGGCTTTCACCAAAATCATGAATATTTATATAGTGGACTGAAAGAGTATCGCTTAGGTTGTTCTCTCTCACTCGACCTTATCGACTACTTGGGAGGCATGCCCTTCTACCTACTAAAGAAAAAACAAGCATCACTAACACTTTTCTCTTGCACCCAAGACCACGAGAGTCATGTGAGAGGACAGTGTATGTTACTTGTGGGACCGCTCACACACACAATTGTGCCCAATCACAAAAAACAAATGTTCATTTTCAGCCCAAATTGAAATGTTGTCTAGCTATCAAAATCAAAGACACCCAGTTTGAAAGTATAGTCTTTCACAACATTCTGCACCAAATGCATTAGTAATTTTAATGTAAGTCTTATCCCAACAAGCGCCAAGTTGCTACACAAATTATCAATAACTCAAAATACTATCCTCTGATAATTGACTTGAAACAAAAAGGGTTACCAATTGAATTTCAAAATTAAACATGTCTTTCTGCCTCTACAAGGGCACAGAACAGAGACCCACAAGTGTCTAGCAAAGATAGCAAGGGTGCAAAATTAGGCCACAGAGGTGCAGGATTGCAGTGCACCTGCAAAACCATGAAAGTCAGTCAAACAAAGACTAATTTTGCAAAGTTGAGGGGTAGTATGATCATGTTAACCCTAATTCTGATGAAATCTACCCTATTTAAACTCAAAATTGCCTATCATTGCAATGCATTGATCAAATTTCAAACACCATATGATGCATCCATACTTAAGAACATGATTGAAAACCCTAATCTAAGAAATGCAGAAGTTCTAAGCCCTTCAAGATGAAATACATAATTCTTCCACTTAGCAAAACCCTAATTGCCCTAATGTGAATAATTGTTGTTTATTGCCATCATAATTAGTCCATGTGAGTTCATTCAACCTTTCTAAACCTAGATTAGACTAATTGCAATTGCATTAAAGTGAAATTGAAAGATTTTGTGTTCATATTTATGCCCATAATTAAAAATTGGTTGTTCTTTATAAGCCAATTTGCATGAAAGTAAATGTGAAAGGTTGTTGTTCATTCACCAACACCTAATTAGGACTATATGAGTTTACTTTAAAACTTATTGATCACTTTTAACTCCTATTCTAACCCCACAACCACCAAAAAGTGAGTAATTTTGCAAATTTGACCAACTATTACAAATTGCCATAGACCACTACAAGGGCGTAGGTCTGGGGCACACAAGAGCATATCCAACCCACACAGGTGCAAAAGAAACCTACACAAGAACAAAAGTAGGCCTCATAGATGCAAACGCAAGTCTCATAGGCACAAAATAGTGTGACAAGGGTGCATAAGCTCTGGATCACCCTTAAAAATCCCTTTTCCAATCAAAATTGGACCTGCAAATCAGATAAAAATTCAAGAAGACAAAATGTTAGTCAAGTCACACCGAATGTGCCAAAAAATGTTCGATGAAAATGTGGGTGCAATGTATAAATGATTAGAGACTAAACTAATAATCGAACAACCACAAAGAAATCAAACACTTGAAGATTATGATGCTAAAACAAAACAAATGAAGCATAACTAATAAAATCATATCAAAATACAAAATCCACTCGATTCCTTGATTTGATTATCCCACGATTGGATGTGTGCTCATGACATTGCAGATGCTTTATTCTTCTCAATGACTGACGATGCAAGATATGGATGATGATTAATGCAAAATGGATGTACGATGGTAAGTTGTGATTTCAACATTATGACAATATGAGTGTGAAAAAGTGAATCATTTTGGTATTATGACGATATGGATGTATGAAAGGTGTATGATTTGGTGAAAAATGAGAGGGTTTAAATAGGAAAAGGACGGTAGATGAAGGGTCCTGAAAATGCAACACTTGTCTTCTAGGAGGAAAAGTGGAAATCCTAAGGGTGCCATATGGAATGAGATTCCATACTTATCCTTAAAGAGGACAAGTGGCTCAACCAGGAGTGACAAGTGTCCTCTGATGAATAATGATGAACAGTTAGTACCAAACTAGTACTGAGAGGGGGGGGGGTGATTCAATACAGACAAAAAAAAATTCCCTAAACTAGTTTGACTGCAAAGACTGCACTTAACTGGTAAATAGTATCACTGGTCTAAATCAGGGCACTATCGATAAAACACAATGAGAATGTGAAAGACATAAACTGGAAACACTTAGATCTCCACACAATCTAATATCTCATTTCCACTTCACCCATATGCATAAACAAGTAATATATCATCAGAAATATAATCACTGCTATTTCAACATGCTTTACCACTTGACATAAAATATTAAAGCATCACATGAAAAGCATCACACATGACACACTAATTTTTCATGTGGAAACCCAACTGGGAAAAACCACGGTGGGGATGAATACCCACAAGTTGTTCTTTGAACTATTTTGAAGTCCGCTCCGTTAGGAGCCTAGTCCGGTTAAAAACTTTTAAAATAGGTTCTGCTAGGAACTGATCCTGCTAGGGATCACCCAGTTAAGGGATGGCTAAATACCCGGTTAAAGGTTAGAACCCTGTTAAAGGTTACCTCGCAAGAGGATTTGAAGAACTCATTGAATTGAGTCACCCTATTAAAGGATTTACACAAAAGCCTGTTAAAGCTACCCGATTAAGGGATTTTCCAACTGCTAAAATGGTTAGAAGTCAACAGGTAATACACTGATCTGATAACAACACACAATGCCAAGGCAGATCCTCTTTAGCTCCTTTGCTATCACACTCTGCAGGCATCAACACACTTCTCCGGTCTAGCAAGAATCAAGTATCTCTTCACTTGGATACGCACGAAACATTTGCCAACAAATTCAAAATGAAAAACATCATCGACCTTATAGGAAATAGATAGGTCGGTAGCATAAACCCTAAACCCTAAACATTTAGGTTTAACAATTCAGTCGATTCAATCCTGACTGTTAATCATACTGCATTGAATACACCAGTCTTGATTAGATCTCAAGACATTCTCCAACGTTCATTCTTTGCCACTTCAGGAAGTTGATAACCCATCACACACTCTCCACCGTTTACAAAGACTTCGCACATTCCTGAGGTAGATAGGATCAAACTTCTTCATGCAAGATCCTCAAGGAAACCCTTCACGCGCACAAGGATGACATGGCAAAATGATCTGATCTTCATTTCAATGCTAACTCATCACAAGATGTCATCGGTTGAATCACACAGGCTTGGAATGCATCAACTAGAAACCCTGAAGCTGAGACTACCAACCGGTAGTCATGCCAAATGAAACCCCGATACAAAACTTCCCATATACTGGTTCTCATTCCAACATACCGCTTCAATTTTTCACATATACCGGTTCACAATATCATACCGGTTCTCTTGCCAGTTTGCTTACTTCAATATACCGGTTCATACTTTAGCATATTGATATCAATGACAACATAGAATATCATCATGTCATCAAGCTTTGCACATATGCCAACAATCTCCCCCTTTGGCATTGATGGCAATATATAAAGATATCTCTCTGCTTCACATCTTCTCCCCAATATTGCAGATATCTTCTCCACTTCACATCTTCTCCCCCTTTGACAACAATGCCAAAGTGGAGGCACAAACAACTATGTTCCACTATGCTGCTCCCCCTAAGGAGTAGCATCCTTTAACACACCAATCCTGAAAATGATTTATCAATGCAATACCTGACTGATGTGGAACACACACCTTTAGTTCACATCTTGAAGGGGAAACACCCCTAATTCATCTCTTAAATAGGTAAATGTAGACTTCGGTAGAGGCTTCATGAATATGTTTGCTAACTACTCCTTACTGGAAACATGTTCCAATACAACCTCTTTGTTCTGAACCTTCTCCCTCAAGAAATGATACTTGAGCTCAAAGTTCTTGGTTCTAGTATGCAAAACCGGATTCTTGGAAATATTAATTGCACTTGTGTTGTCACAAAATATACTCACCGATTCAGATACAGGAACTTTGAAACCACTTAATACATGCTTCATCCAAATTATCTGGGTGCAGTTCGTAAATGCTGCAACATATTCTGCTTTTGTTGTAGACTGAGAGATACAACTCTGCTTCTTACTCATCCATGAGACTAGTCTACCACCAAGAAAGAATGCACCACCGGTTGTGCTCTTCCGGTCATCCACATTACCAGCCCAATAAGCATCTGTAAACACTTTGAGGTTGAAATCATTAATGTATGGATACCATAATCCATAGTCAATAGTTCCCTTTAGATATCTAAGAATCTACTTGACTGCTACCAAGTGGGATTCTCTTAGACTTTTCTGGAGCTGTGCAGTAATGCCCACTGCATGTGCAATGTTTGGTTTGCTATGTACTATATAGTGCAACTTACCAATCATTGATCAGTATTCCTTCTCATTCACCAATGCTGAGTCATCCTCTTTTGACAATTTACAACCGGTCACCATCGGTGTACCAACCGGTTTGTTGTCTTCCATGCCAAAGGTCTTCAACACGTCTTTGACATACTTGGACTGAGTGATAAAGATACCATCTTTCATTTGTTGAATCTGTAGTCCAATGAAGAACTTAATCTCCCCTATAAGTGACATCTCAAATTCCTTCTTCATCTCATCTGCAAAATCATGACTCATCTTGTCACCTCCACCAAAAATTATGTCATCAACAAATACTTCACAGATCAAAATCTGATCTCCTTCTGACTTCAAATAGATATTGCTATCTTCACTTGTTCTTTCAAATCCAATCTTCACAAGATGGGAGTGTAAGCATTCATACCATGCTCTAGGTGCCTGCTTCAATCCATACAAGGCTTTATGTAGCCTAAACACCATGTCACTATCTTCTGATAGGGCAAACCCATCTAGTTTCTCTATATACACCTCCTCTTCAAGTATTCCATTTAGGAATGCAGATTTTACATCCATTTGATATACTTTGAATCCCTTGAAGGCTGCATATGCAAGAAGCATACGAACTCCTTCCAATCTAGCTACTGGAGCAAAGGTTTCTCCATAGTCTTCTCCTTCTTCTTGAGCATATCCCTTACACACCAGTCTAGCTTTGTTTCTTACCACTGTGCCATCTTCATTCAGCTTATTTCTGAAAACCCATTTGGTGCCAATGACATTTTTATGCTCAAGTCTAGGTACCAAAGACCATGTGCCATTCTTTTCTATATGGTCAAGTTCCTCTTCCATTGCCTTGATCCAGTCTTCATCTTTATGTAGCTCTTTAAAAGTTTTAGGCACAAATTCAGAGATCATGCAAGAGTTTTCTCTGACCTTTTTTCTTGTAAGAATTCCTACATCCTTGTCTCCTATGATTTGCTTTGGATCGTGATTCAACTTTACATACCTAGGAATGATCTTAGCTATTTCCTCTTGCTTTTCTTCTTCATCCTCATATTCGTCAACATCAGCATCTACAGGTGTAGGAGCACTGTTGCTAATACTAGGCTGTTTTGCAGCCGGTTCCCAGAAGGTTACAACCAGTTCATCTACCACTTGCTCACTACCGGTTTCCTTAGGTTTCTTAGAAGTTTCATCAACTCTAACATTGATACTTTCAACAATTCTCTGAGTCCTATTGTTGAAACATTTGAGAGCTTTGCTCTTGGTGGAATACCCTAGGAATATTCCCTCATCACATTTTGCATCAAACTTTCTCTGATGTTCACTCCTCTTGATATAACATTTTCTACCAAACACTCTAAAGTATCTTACCACTAGTGTCTTATCGGTCCAATACTCATAAGGATTTTTATCCTTACCTTTCTTGATGAGTACCCGGTTCATAGTGTAGACTGCAGTGCTCACCGCTTCTCTCTAGAAGGTGTGAGCAACCTTCCCTTGAATCAGCATCGTTCTGGCTGCTTCAACTACAGTCCAGTTGTTCCTCTCTGCTAGGCCATTCTGTTGTGGAGTCTGGGGGGCAGACAGTTGCCTCTTGATGTCGTTCTCTTCATAGTACTTGTTGAATTCACTAGAAGTGAATTCTCCTCCTTGATAAGTTCTTAGGCACTTAATCCTCTTATCGATTTCCTTTTCGACTAGTGCTCTGAAAGCTTTGAACTTTCCAAAAGCTTTAGACTTATCTTTCAAGAATGTGACCCACATCATTCTTGAGCAGTCATCAGTGAGAATCATAAAGTACCTATCTCCCTGCACACTCCTAGTTTTCATAGGACCACACAAATCAGTATGCACAAGATCAAGTAAATTGTCTTCAGTGAAAGATTTACATTTGAAGGTTGAGGAAGACATTTTCCCCAGTTGATACTATCTGAAAAAGGATTCTCCAGTTTGCTCAGCACAGGCAATCCTCTAACTGCCTTGATCTTACTGGCCTTCACAATATTATCAAAGTTTACATGGCAGAGTCTCCTATGCCATATCCAGCTATCATCAAACTTAGCCATTAGACATGTACTAATATTTGCATTCAGCTGAAATAAGTTACGTTTGGTCTGCATACCGGTGGCCATCAGTTCACCATACTTTCCTTTTATTTTGCACGCTCCATCTTTGAATTCCAGAGTGAGTCCATTATCATTCAGCTGGGCAACACTCAAAAGGTTGTGCCTGAGACCTTCTACCTAATACACATTATCAGTACTGCTTTTTCCATTTAGAGAGATGGATCCTCTGCCTTTTACCATACATGGTGCATCATTACCAAATCGGACCACACCACCATCATACTCTTCTAGAGATAGAAACTTACTCTGGTCACTAGTCATGTGGTGAGAACAACCACTGTCAATAATCCACTCATTGGAATTATCAAAGCGAGAGACAAGAGCCTTCTTGTTTGACACATCTTCCATATCTGCTACAAACACAATGTCTTCACTTTCTTCATCTTCTGATTCCTCATCAGTGATACCTTCATCAACTGCTACAAAAGAGTTTCTCCTATTTCCTCCTTTGAACTTCTTGAACTTCTCCGATTTGTCCTTATTTTCACCATTAGGACAGTTTACAACAATGTGTCCTATCCTATTATAAGAAAAGCATTTCAAAGGGAGCTTACCTCTGTATTTACCAGTTCCCTTAGGAAGTCTCTTGGAAAGAAGAGCTTCAAATTCCATCAGGATCTCCTCATCATGCATTTCTTTGCTTTGTCTTGGTTCACAACTGGTACTAGTTTCTTTTCCCTTTCTAGATGGTGTAGCAGATGCTCTAAAGGCTGATTTAGTCTTCTGAATACTACCATCATAATTATTTAGCTCATATGCAGTCAAATTAGCAATGATGGAGTCTAGGGATACCTTTTTCTTGTCTATAGACCTCAACTCCTGAATAGAAACAACCCTTATTGCATAGACTGGTAACAAGGATCTCAAGACTTTGCTAACAACAATGGAATCATCTATTTTACCTCCTACACTCTTGATGTCTCCAACAGCAATTTTGATTCTTATTCCATATTGTTGAATGGTCTCTCCTTCAACCATCCGCATGTCTTCAAACTTTCCCCTAAGGCTCTCTTCCTTAGATTGTTTCACATGCTCATCACCGCCATAGATATTCTCTAGAGCATCCCATACTTCTTTGGGATTGTCTTTATCCTAAACATCAATAAACTCAATTTCAGATAGACTACTGATTAGGGCTTCCATGACTTGCCCATTCTCCTAGATCTCTCTTCTTTGATCATCGGTGAGAGTACCAGTAGGGATAACATAAGCATTCTCAACATAGCTCCAGTGTTGAGCACCCATGCTTCTAATGTAGATCTTCATTCTACCATTCCATTTCTTAAAGTTATCTCTATTGAACTTTGCACCTTCCCTCTTCATCATTAGAGTAGGATCTTGTCCTCAAGAAGTTAAGCTTACAACACAGAGGACCTAGAGGAGGCCCTGATACCAATTTATGAATAATGATGAACAGTTAGTACCAAACCGATACTGAGAGGGGGGGGGGTGAATCATTACAGACAAAAAAATCTTTCCCTGAACCAGTTTGACTGCAAAGACTGCACTTAACTGGTAAACAGTATCACCGGTCTAAATCAGGGCACTATCGGTAAAACACAGTGAGAATGTGAAAGACATAAACCAGAAACACTTAGATCTCCACACAATCTAATATCTCATTTCCACTTCACCCATATGAATAAACAAGTAATATATCATCAGAAATATAATGACTACTATTTCAACATGCTTTACCACTTGACAAAAAATATTAAAGCATCACATGAAAAGCATCACACATGACACACTGATTTTTCACGTGGAAACCCAACTGGGAAAAACCACAGTGGGGATGAATACCCACAAGTTGTTCTTTGAACTCTTCTAAAGTCCCCTTTGTTAGGAGCCTAGTCCGGTTAAAGACTTTTATAATAGGTTCTGGTAGGAACCGATCCTGCTAAGGATCATCCGGTTAAGGGATGGCTAAATACCCGATTAAAGGTTAGAACCCCGTTAAAGGTTAGAACCCCGTTAAAGGTTACCTCACAAGAGGATTTGAAGAACTCATTGAATTGAGTCACCCTGTTAAAGGATTTACACAAAAGCCTGTTAAAGCTACTCGGTTAAGGGATTTTCCAACTGCTGAAATGGTTAGAAGTCAATAGGTAATACACTGATATGATAACAGCACACAATGCCAAGGCACATCCTCTTTAGCTCCTTTGCTTCTGCAATCACACTCTGCAGGTATCAACACACTTCTCCAATCTGGCAAGAATCAAGTATCTCTTCACTTGGATACACACGAAACATTTGACAACAACTTCAAAATGAAAAACATCATCAACCTTATAGGAAACAGATAGGTCGGTAGCATAAACCCTAAACCCTAAACATTTAGGTTTAACAATTCAGTCGGTTCAATCCTGAATGTTAATCATACTGTATTGAATACAACAGTCTTGAATAGATCTCAAGACGTTCTCCAACATTCATTCTTTGCCACTTCAGGAAGTTGATAACCCATCACGCGCTCTCCACTGTTTACAGAGACTTCGCACATTCCCGAGGTAGATAGGATCAAACTTCTTCAAGCAAGATCCTCAAGGAAACCCTTCACGCGCACAAGGCTAACATGGCAACACGATCTAATCTTCATTACAATGCTAACTCATCACAAGATGTCATCAGTTGAATCACACAGGCTTGGAATGCATCAACCAGAAACCTTGAAGCTGAGACTACCAACCGGTAGTCATGCCAAATGAAACCTCGATACAAACTTCCCATATACCGGTTCTCATTCCAACATACCGCTTCACTTTTTCACATATACCGGTTCACAATATCACATGGTATTAGAGCCATTGGGACTTCATTGATTGGTTTTGGGAGACATCTTGGAAGGCTTCTAATTTTGGATCTGAGGTATTGCATGTTTTGGAGGCATCCTACAGCGTTTTCGACCTCACCATTGCATCCAGGAGACTATTTCCATAAAAAATAAGTATAAACTCGACCTATTTTGGCGAAAGTCAAATTTCGGGATTGGAGGAAAAATTTTGCCTATTTGGGTAATATCGTACAGATTTTTATTTTTATTTTTAAAAACTTTTATTTTTTGCAGAAAAAATATATATTTATTTTCATAGAAATGTTGTGTAATCAAAGTTTTTTTTTTTAAAAAAGAGGTGGTTTTATTAGATTTTTTTGGGGTTTTGGGGGGGTTAATTCACCCCACCCTCGACCCACAATGTACCAGCTGCAATCTTTTTTGCAGGGGTCGTACCCTGTGTAGCATGTAGGGTGGTACCACTTGTTGACACCGCCCTTCCTCTAGCCGCATCCCCCGTTGGACCTCGCCGCCAACCACCGGCAACACACTGCCGCCCGCCGGCCCCGCAGCCCCACCTCAACTAGAGAGAAGGGTACGACGACCATTTTGATGGTCATACGACCATCAAATTTAACATAGTGAATTGCTGACATCAACTTGCATCAACACTTTTTTGAAAATTTTAGATCCCTCTCTGTTGAGTAGTTCGATATTTTGGATCAACTTTGGAGGCCCATAACTTGCTCAATTTTGCTCCTTTTTTGGGTGCAATTTTTTTTTATTTGGGCTAATTTTTCATGCTCTCTGTAGTGGTGTGGTTATTTTTTGATTTTGGTGAACAATTTTTTTAGAATTTTCAGATCCTCTCAGCAGTACCTATCGAATCCTCAATTTTGCAACTTCAAAGGCTTCGTTTGGGCTCATACAACCTCCTTTTCAAATGTCGTTTATTTTTAAGTGCATATTTTTTCATCTATTTTCATAATCTGTCATCAGTTTGCAGATATTTTGAGTGGATATTGTACTTTCATAAATTGGTCTTTTTTGGCCTACTTGGTACTTGTAATTTGCTTGGATCTTAGTTTAGATCTCTTGCATTATCTATTTGAGTCTCCTTTGGCCTCTTTAAGGAAGTTGTAAAGTTGAAATTAGAAGTTCACTTTGCCATTTTTTGGAAGTGGCCCATTGTACACACTAAGTATAAAGTGCCAAATCATCATTTTGGGGGGTGTCTTGTGTGATTGTGCCTCTCTTTCCTTGTGCTCTTTCATTTTTGTTGCTACGAGTCCTCATAAATTTCCACCTTTAACTCCACATAACTATGCATCTTGGAAAATAAAAGCATGGAGCAAACTAATGGAAAAAGGACTCACGCATTTCATAGATGGAACAATAGCAACACCAACTGATCCTAAGGCTGATCCTAATGCTCAATTAGAATGTCTCACTAAAAATTGCATGGCTCTTGGAACTTTGCATAAGTATGTATCAGATGACCTCATTTTTCACATTGAGAAGTGTTCTACAATCAAAGAAGCTTGGGATATCTTTCAGAAATTGTATGGTCAAGTTGATGAAATCAGAGGCTACAAGATTGACAATGAGCTCACCAACTTGGATCCCAAGGGTTTTGATACAATCCAAGATTATGTCACCAAAGAAAATGAGCTAAGAGAAAATCTTAAGGATTGTGGAATTGACAAAAAGGATGCTCAGTTGATATTCAACTTGTTGGACAAGCTTTCACGTAAATATTCATCATTTATTTCTAGCTTCCAAACCCATCGCTTGATAGTGAGGAGTTCCTACACTATGCCTTCATTTGATGCTTTCACAGAAATGTTGATGTTGAAACAATCTAAGTTGTTGAACATGGGGATTGTCAAGTCTTCAAAGTTCAAGGCTTTGGTGGCTAATCAAGGGAGTCAAGGGAGTCAAGGCAAAGATTCCAATAAGAAGAAGAAGAAATCTAAGTCAAAACCACAACAGGAAAAAGGACAATCATCCTCTCCCTCACAAGGCAATTTTTCATCCTCTTCCAAGAAGGGGAATACACCTAAGAAGGAAAAACCAATTTGTGCTTATTGCAAGAAGTATGGTCATGATGTGCATCGATGCCACACCAAGCAAGTTGATGAGTTGACAAATCTCCTTAAGAAGAACAACATCAATTTGCCATTCACCTACAACAAGAAGGAATCATCTCCTTCCACTTCCTCACAGTCTAAGGGAAAAGGGAAAGCATTTGTGGCTAAAACAAGTTCTTCGCAGTAGTGGATACTTGACTCAAGTGCCTCTTATCACATGGGTTCTACAAAGGAGCAGTTTTCTTCATTGGAGCCATTAAAGGTACCTCACATTTACATAGGTGATGATACACAAGTTGAGGTTGAAGGGAAAGGTTTGGTTGCCATGGATGATAGAACATTTGAGAATGTTCTTTATGTTCCTAACTTGTCTACCAATCTTCTCTCTATCTACCAAATCACTCACTATGGGAATGGGAAAAAGGTTGAGTTTACACCTAATTCAGTTGTGGTCAAAGAACTTGATAATGATGCCTTGGTAGCAGTGGGACAAGTCAATGACAACTCAAGGCTTTATTCATTTTCCCACTTTGTGCCAAGTTGTCCTTCTAGGGCCTTCCTTACTCATTTAAATTCAGAAAGTAAGCTATGGCATGAGCGGTTTGGTCACCTCAACTACCGCTATCTTTAGCAGCTTAGCACTAAAGACATGGTCACAAGTCCACCTCGAATCAGTTTTTCAGAGGGTGTATGTTCAAGATGTTCCATGGGCAAGCATCCCGAGGAGAAGTTTGATAAGGGGAAAGCTTGGAGAGCTTTGAAAGTTCTTCTACTTGTTCACAATGATGTAGCAGGTCCATTTCCATCAACTTCATTTAGAAGGGCCCGCTTTGTCCTCACCTTCATTGATGACTACTCTCGCTTCACTTGGGTCTATTTTCTTGTTCATAAGAGTGAAGTGTTTAACATATTTCTAGACTTCAAGGCTCATGTGAAGCAATGTGGGAAAGTGGTCAAGATCCTTCGCACAGATAATGGAAGGGAATATGTGAACAAAAGACTTGAGGATTTTTGTACATTTGAGGGGATTGATTTTCAGCATTCAGTTGCCTACACTCCACAATAGAATGAAGTTGCAGAACGTAAGAATTGAACTCTCAAGGAAATGGCTAGTTGTATGATACATGCACATTCTCTTGATCCTGCCTTTTGGGCAAAGGCTATCAGTTGTGCTACACACATCCAAAATTGGGTTCCTCACAAAGCTTTGATGGGTATTACTCCTTTTGAAGCTTGGGCGGGTAGGAAACCAATTGTGAGACATTTTAGACTCTTTGGGTGTCCAGCATGGGCTCGCATTCCTCTGCAGAAACGCAAGGCATTGGAACCTCAGAGTAGGCCTTGTATTTTTGTTGGATATCCCAAGGGTGTTAAGGCATATTGATTGATGGATGCAGAGACACATGAGGTGTTTATTGAGAGTGTTCATTTTGAGGAAAGCTCTCCTAGCTTAGCCTCACTTCCTCCTCTACCTTCCTCCATTATGGATAGCGATGAGAGTGATTTAGATGATGAGACTCCTTCAACTCTAACTCATAGAGTTACACTTTCGCAAGGTCCACTAGCAGCTGAGAAGCGTCGTCCTCCACCTCCACCTAGACCTCGTTGGGCTCGACAAACACTTGAGTCAGCGGGTTCTCTTGTTGGGGATCCTTTAGATACACGGAGGACTCAATCACAACATCAAGAACTTCCACATGCATACATTGCTATCACTTCTGATCCATAGACATTTCAAGAAGCATCATGGGTTCCTGAGTGGGACCAAGCTATGGAGGAAGAGTATAGTTCCTTGATGAGGAACAACACACAGGATTTAGTCCCTCTCCCTAAGGGGAGAAAGATGGTTCGATGTAAGTGGATCTATCAGACCAAGTTTGCAGTAGATGGTAGTGTGGATAAGTATAAGGCTCAACTTGTTGCGAATGGTTTCTCACAGGTTCTAGGTGTTGACTATGTAGGATTTGAGAAATACAAATCCACAGAACCCAAAAGAAACCTGCATGCAAGAAACCTGTCACAGAGAAAGAGAGAGAATGAATACAAGGGTTTTGGCTCTGACAAAGAGAAAAGATGTATTATCAGAGAAAAATGAATCAAGAATATGAATAATACAAGAGATCAATCCTTATAAAGGAGATCAACACCAAAAGGAAAACCTAACCCTAAGGTGTGAGCATTTAATAATTAAATATTAATTATTAAATGACTAATGTATGCATAAAGAGAAATCTTAAAAGGAGAGCAAAGTTAATTAATTACTTTACTCTAACACCCCCCCTTAAGATGAGCTACAATGTAGCTACAAACAATGCAGAAGAAAGCAAAGGAACTACAATGCAAAAGAGGGTCCCGGCAACAAGGCCTGATGAGGTACCCAAATACAAGAAAATCTCTATAAAGTGGAGTAAAGGAGAAAACCCAGTGGGAAAAAACTCCTCTCCAAAAAGAGATAAAGAATCATGCTGAAAAGAAAACATGAAGGAAGGAAGGCCTCACTGAGACCCCCCAAGGACAACTTCCTTCACCCCAAGCATTGAGCGCAACTGAAGATAGCGCGGAGATGCCAAAGGTTTAGTGAAGATGTCAGCAACCTGCTCCTCTATAGGAATATACTCCAAGATGAGAGAACCATCCTGAATCATCTGTCTGATGAAGTGCATGTGGATTTCAATGTGCTTTGTCCGCTGATGCTCCACTGGGTTGCGTGAAATGTGAATGGCACTCTGGTTGTCACACCAAAGAATAGTGGGACAATCTGGAGGAAACCCAAACTCTGTCATCGACTGCCGAAGCCATAAAACCTCCTGACTGGCTAACACTGCTGCACGGTACTCAGCCTCTGTAGATGATAATGCAATAGCAGATTGCTTCTTGCAAGACCATGTGATAGGACCAGAACCAAGGCAAAAAACGAAGCCAGAAGTAGACTTCCGATCATTGACATCACCAGCCCAATCGGAGTCAGTGAAGCCAATGATGTGAGGGGATCCTGAAGAGTAGTGAATGCCATAATGTGTGGTGCCCCGAATATATCTCAAAATATGTTTGGTTGCTTGCCAATGGCTCTCATGAGGATCATGGGAGAACCGAGAGACAAGGCCAACCGCAAAGGAAAGATCAGGACGAGAATGTGTCAGGTACAACAGACTACCAACCAACTGCCTGTATAAAGTGGGGTCTACTGAAGGAGTAGAGCAAGTGGAAGACAAAACAACACCTGACTGAAATGGAGTGGGGGCAGACTTGCAATCAAGCATGCCAAATCGCTGAAGCATATCAAGAGCATACTTCTCCTGAAAAATGGAAATCCCATCCGAAGACTGAATAACCTGTAGACCCAGAAAGAAGTGCAAGAGACCAAGATCGGTCATCTCAAACTGCTCCATCAAAGCTCTCTGAACACTCTGAATCATGGAGGATGAGCTACCTGTAATGATGAGATCATCTACATATAGCACTAGAATCAAAAGATCACCCTCCTGATGCTGAATATAGACTGTGTGATCGGAATGACAGCGTGTGAAGTGCGAGGAAAGCAAGAAGGAGTCCATCTTCTCATACCAAGCCCTGGGGGCTTGTTTGAGACCATATAATGAACGTCGAAGTCTGCAAACCAAAGAAGTGTCCTGCACAAAACCCTGAGGCTGCTCCATATAGATCTCCTCATGTAGGTCTCCATGCAAGAAGGCACTCTTCACATCCATCTGAAACACTGTCCATCCCTGTGAAGCTGCAAGTGAAAGTACCAGGCGTATAGAATTCATCTTGGCGACAGGAGCAAAGGTCTCAGAGTAGTCAATACCCTCTACCTGAGAAAACCCCTTCGCAACAAGACGGGCCTTATACTTATCAATAGAACCATCTGCAGCATACTTGGTACGATACACCCACTTGCACCAAACCAACTTTCTTCCCTTAGGAAGAGGACAAAGATCCCAAGTATGATTCTTCATCAAAGAAGAATACTCCTCATCCATGGCCCTATCCCACTCTGGGTGTCCTGTCGCCTCTGAAAACTTTTGAGGATCATCTGAAAGGGTATGACTCAAAAGACTAGAACCAGATGTCTGAGCACGAGTGCGACGAGTATCTGAAGGATCACCTGCCAAAGAACCAGCTGCTTCAACAGTATCACGGGCCCACTTCGGCAAAGACGGAGCAACTGGTGGTGGTGGAGATGGTGGATCATGATCTACATCATCCTCAAGAGATAAGTAATCCTCAAGAGATGAAGAGGAAGGAGTAGGCAATGAGGGAGAAGCTGGTGATGGAGAATCCATCTGAGGATAGCACTCATCAAATTGGACATCTCGCCGAAACAAGACCTCTCTAGAATCAGGATCAAACAACCTGTATGCCTTAACATCCTCACAGTAGCCAACAAATATGAGTGGTCAGCTCTTCCTCTCCATGGCTATCCGCTGAGCATCAGGAATAAATGCCCAAGCCTCACTACCCAAAACTCGGAATGTAGAAACATCAGGCTTGACATGGGTCCAAGCCTCCTCAGGAGTTATATGTCGTAATGCCTTATGGGGCATCCGGTTCTGAATATAATTGGCACAATTGACTGCCTCAGCCCAAAATGAAGAACTCATAGCTCGAGAATGTATCATACAATTTGCCATCTCCCGTAAGGTTCTGTTCTTTCTCTCAGCAACACCATTCTGTTGAGGGGTATAAGGAACTGTAAACTGATGCTGTAAACCATGCTCAGTGCAAAAATATCTGAAAGCCTGATTTACATACTCCCCCCCATTATCTGTGTGTATCCTCCTGATAGAAAGTCCAGATTGCTTCTCCACAAATGTCTTAAACTTCCTGAAAGAGTCAAAGACATCAGACTTGTACTTAAGAAAGTACACCCATGTACGTCTGGAGAAGTCATCAATAAAAGTGAGTACATAACGGGCCCCTGAAAAAGAAGGAGTCAGAAAGGACATAAGATCACTGTGTACCAACTCTAGGGCTGCCCTAGCACGAGAGGCTCGACCCTTAGGAAAAGGATCTCGATGATGTTTACCAAGGACACAACCATGACATACACCATCTGTACAAGAAATCTGTGGAAGCCCAATCACAAGTGCCTGTGTACTCATCTGCTGTAGATATCTGTAATTGACATGACCAAAACGCTCATGCCAAAGCCTGCTCACTGAATCTGCATGTGCTATAAGAGAGGAACCAACAGTGTCTGAACTCTCAAAGCCATCAAAACTATATAAGTGAGATGCAGAATCCACACTCCCAGTAGCCACAACCAAGTCAGGATCATGAAGATCTCGAATAACCACATCATGTGGAGAGAACTCAACTGTCTTACCAGAGCCAGAGTGGCAAATCTGATAAATGGATAGTAGGTTTGTCGAAATGTCAGGAACCAAAAGCACATCCTGAAGACAACCACCATCCAATGAAACAGTACCAGAACCCTGAACGGAAAGTTATGCTGAGTCACCAACTGCAATATGTCGAGTGCCTGTAGGAGCAAGAGCGGTGACCAAATCCTGTGTGTGTGTCATATGGTGAGAGGCACCAGAATCTAGAATCCAAGTGGACGCTGAGGACAATGCTCGTGTAGAAAGAGCATGACCTTTCCCTGTGGGCTGTAAAGGAGGCTGTGGTGCACTGATATTATGCTGCTGCATGGCTTCCTCCAAAGCCTCTAAACGTTTCCAACACCTGGAAACGGGATGTCCTTCCTTGCCACAAAAACTGCAAGGATCACCTGATTTCTTCTTAGTCTTGGAGGAAGACTCACCAGACTTTGAAGATTTGCCCTGTTTAGAATTGAATTGTGGTTTTGAATCAGACTTAGGTGGTGGCTTGGAGGGATTCTCACTAGCCTCTGAATCTTTCTTAGGCTTCGGTTTCTGCTTCTGTTTTCCTTTGGAGGACTGGGCTACCAATGCTTGGTTCTGTGAACCTGAAAGTGAATCCAACTGCTTAAGCTTAGCTTGCTCACGAGTCAGACGATCACAAAAGACCTCAAAAGAAGGCATGACATGTCGAGCACCCAAGGCATCCATGGTGGAATAGAAGGTCGAAGAGAAGATCTGAAATGGACCCCGAAGCTTAGAGAGAATCAGGAAAATGCACTCTGTATCAGTCTTAGTCTTACCACAACCTTGCAAGATAGATCTTTGCTGTTTGAACTTCATCAGAAAGTCCTCAATAGAAGGAAATGAATCAGGTACCAAGGAAGTTAACTCTGCCTCAAGCTGCAAAGCTCTGAACTCGTTGACAGTACCAAAAAGTCCCTCAAACTTGGTCCAAATGGCTCGAGGAGTGAGACAACCCTCAAGATGAAACTGAAGACTGTCAGAAATGTGTAAAGCCATCAATCCCATAGCCTGATCCATATTGTTCCTGTGCTGCATAATCTCAAAAGGACGTGTCAACTGAGGCTGAACCTCATCCAAACAGGACCATAACCCTTTTGACTGGAGAAGAGTCATCATGCGACCCTTCCAAGTGTGGTAATTATGCGGTGTGAGAGATTCAATAGGTCTGTCTGCCATCCTGTGAACTGTGCCTCAACTGCTCTGAATTTTTAATTATTATTAAGTGGTCTTTCAGAACTAGACAGAAGATGCAGAAGGGGGTTTGATTTTTTTGTATTGGTGTTTGTAAATTCTAGTTTTCTGATGTAAATAACAGAAAGCAAGAGAAAACACCCCCCCACAATGCAAAAAACTAATCCCCAGTACAAACTGAAAGCCAGAAAATGATAGAAAGCAATAACGGGTTGAGACAAAATTTGGAGCACCTGAAGATTTTTCTGATGAAATAGACTGTAGATCTGAAAAGAGCACAGAACCACCTTTCCGACGCCTATTCACTTTCGAAAAACGGAGTCCGTATGCAAAAGATATGGCTCCTGGAGTGCAAAAAACTTGTTCTGACTTCGACTAGCAAAAAAAACTACAAAACGGAAAAATCAGAAAAAAAGATCTCCATCTTTTAGATCGGGCTCGGAACCAGCTTTCCAACGCCTATTTTCATTCAAAAATCCGAGCTAAAATGCCCGAGTTATGCCCGATTTCGTGAAGGTAGGTTGAAAGGTAATAAAAAATTCACAGCCCTCAGGGGCTAAGACTTTCGGCCCCTGGTCACATGACCGACCAGGGGGCTGGCGCGCTAGCGGCTGTGGTGGAGCTCCTGGTCGTCAATAGGACCGCTGCAGGGGCTGACCGAACCGGCGGGGGCTAAGACGCGGGCTCCTGGTCGCAATAGAACCCTGGCGGCCGAAGAAGAGCCCTCAGGGGCTAAACACCGGTCGGCGGTGCTGAAGGCAGAGCCGCTGGTGGAGGCGGGCGGCGGGTGGCCGCGCGGCTGAGCAGAGGTGGCGCGGCGGTGGCGCGGTCTCCTCTGTGTGGGCAGCGCTCACAAAAATAAAAAACCTGGCATTTTTTTAATAAACTTTTTGCGTTTTCAACCTCGAAAAACGTGCCCTGGGGCCGTACGGCCTTGGGGCAAAAAAAAAATTTGCCTTCTGGAGCAACTGTGTCCAAATTGGACGAATTTTATATGGAAATAGGGGTTTTTGGGCACTACGAGCTCAACAGTGAGGTCCGTTTGGGCTCAAAGTGCACCGAAAAAAAAATACCCCCTATTCCAAAATAAAAAACAGAATACAAACACAGATCTGATGCAACCAAAACCTGGATCTCAAAATCTTTCAAAAGTCTGAACAAGCTGCAGCAGATCTGGCTCTGATACCATGTAGGATTTGAGAAATACAAATCCACAGAACCCAAAAGAAACCTGCATGCAAGAAACCTGTCACAGAGAAAGAGAGAGAATGAATACAAGGGTTTTGGCTCTGACAAAGAGAAAAGATGTATTATCAGAGAAAAATGAATCAAGAATATGAATAATACAAGAGATCAATCCTTATAAAGGAGATCAACACCAAAAGGAAAACCTAACCCTAAGGTGTGAGCATTTAATAATTAAATATTAATTATTAAATGACTAATGTATGCATAAAGAGAAATCTTAAAAGGAGAGCAAAGTTAATTAATTACTTTACTCTAACAGACTATACTGAGACCTTTGCGCCCGTAGCCAAGATGAACTTCATTTGCTTGACACTTGCTATTGCAGCAGCTCATGGTTGGGTTCTCCATCAGATGGATGTGAAGAGTTATTTTCTTCATGGGGATCTTGATGAGGAGATATATATGGAGTAGCCACAGGGTTTCATCCAAGATTCTTCATTGGTTTGCCGACTGAGGATATCTCTCTATGGCCGTAAGTAGACCCCTAGGGCTTGATATGCCAAGATGGAATCCTTCCTTCTCTCAGTAGGGTTCACCAGGTGTCATTTCGATCTGAATGTCTACATTTTGCGATAGGATGACTCACACTTGATACTTGTGCTCTATGTTGATGATTTGATCATTATAGAGAGCACCTCATCCATCATTAGCAGTGTCAAATCTGCTTTGCATGACAGATTTTCTATGACTAACTTGGGTCTATTGCACTACTTTCTTGGGATAGAGATTTCACAGTCACCTTCTGGGATTACACTTTCACAGCCTAAGTATGCTCTTGATCTACTTGCACGCTCTCATATGGCTGATTCTAAGGCTGCATCGACTCCCTTTCTTTCAGGATTCAAGCTTGAGGCTAAGTGCTCTTCTCCACCAGTTGATGCCACATTGTATCGTCAGCTCGTGGGTAGTCTCATCTACTTGACTCACACCCACCTTGACATTTCATTTGTGGTTGGCATGGTTTCCCGCTTCATGTAGGAACCACATGAGCTTCATTGGAAAGCTGCCAAATGCATCCTACACTATATCCAGGGTACACATCATTATGGGATTCACTATGCAGCAGGCACAAGACTTCGCTTGGTTGGATACAGAGACTCTAATTGGGCTAGTGATCTTGATGATCATAAGTCTACTTCTGGTTACAACTTCCACCTTGGTTCAGGCCCCATTTGTTGGCAGAGCAAGAAGCAACATGCTATTGCTCTCTCTTTGACTGAGGTTGAGTATCAAGGGGTTGTTAACGCAACGACTGAGACTATTTGGCTTCAGCATATTTTGGGTTCTCCACTCCACGATCGACAATTATGCATTGTGACAATCAGAGTACTATTGCAATCTCAAAGAACCTAGTTCAGAATCGGTAGACCAAACATATCGAGATTCATATGCACTACGTTCGAGAGATGATTCAGGAGCAGGTCATTGATTTGCAGTATTGTCCTACAGTGGAGCAGGTTGCAGACATATTCACCAAACCCTTCAATAAGAGTAAGTTCCAGCAGTTGCAAGCTCTCTTAGGGGTGCAGGATGTTTCATTAGGGGGGGTCAACTGACTTCTCCTTCCTCTCTTATGGGGGGGGACTTTTTCCTCTTTGAGGTTTTGTCCTTCATCTTTGAGAGTCTCTTTGTACATTTATCTCTCTTTTGGGGGGGAGTTTTTTCCCACTGGGTTTTCTCCCTTTCTCCGTTTGTGAGAGATTGCATTGCATAGGTTTGCTTGCATTTGAATATTGTACATGGCTACCTATCATGGCCTAGTAGTCGAGACCCATCTTGCATTGTTGACTTGAGTCTTCATTCCCCTAAGTTGCAGTTAAGGGGGGGTGTAATTATTTATTCTTATAGGATATAATTACACTTTACTTAAGTTGACTTAGGATAATGCATCTCATCATTGTTTGGATATGAGACACTTAGGGAAGTGCGCACATAGGGATGATGCTTGTAGGAGAAATTCCACCTTTTGTGATCTTATCTTGCTGTTACATTCCACATTCAGTGGATGATCCACCTCTTGTGGAATATTATATTATTTCTCCTACCTACCCCTACTTTTTCTTACCTACCATTGTTTCTCATTGAGCCACATGTCATGATTGTGTGCTCACATATCCATTTGGCCTTGCCTATATAAGCAAGCCCACATTCATTCTATTGTTTAATCCAGTTGATCGTTTGCATATTGATGAGAATACAACTTGTTCTTGTCAAACTATTGTCTCTCTTTTGTGTGCTTTTCATTGTGCCGTTGATCTTGGCAAAATCTCACAGAATTAATTAAATTCAAATAAGGAGATGGAAAAGGGAAATTAATTAATTAATATATTTAAATCAATTATTGGATATGGCCCTATTAATTAAATCAATTTGACCAAAGGGGGATGCCACACTTAATTAAATAATATAGACTATTTAATTAAAACAAGCGATCAAGGGAATTCAATTTTACTAAATTAATTAGTCAAATTTAAGTGTCTATAGTATGCATGTTTGTACACACACACACACACACACACACACACACACACACACACACATTGAGATATATTCATCTCGAGGCACATAATTATAATTGAACCCTAACTTAACTATAATTTTTTAGTAACCCTAATTGAATGTCAATACTAAACCTAATAATAATTCTAAGCCTAATTGTATTATAAAAGGACCTCAACATGAAGCCTATTAAACCCTAAGCCTAATAGTTTCATGCCAACAAAAGGTGATGGTGGAATTACTATTGGTGATAGTGGAATTATGTTTCATGTCACATGGTCAATTTTTCAAGAGGAACTTCCTACACACCATGGAGAATTTTATGGATGGTTGCTTCTGATAGCTCACTAGATTAAAGTAGATAGGTACAATTTAAGGGCTGTAATCATCCATTTTAAACCACGTGCTTTTCTAGATTGTAATGCTTGATAAAATGAATAAATTAATTAACATGTATTATATTTAACTTATTAAATAAAGTTGATTAATTTATTCTAGGACTTATTATTTCAAAATTATTCTTGTATACGAAATAAAGGCTTTATAGAGCCAATACAATATAATAGAATGTGTGTAATGGAGACTAACTAAATTTTTAAATGAGAGAAATTTCATTTTTCACTCATTTTCAATATAGTATCAAAGAAAGTTGTTGTTAGAACTCTCTTTGATTTCATTACAATGTATGTAATTATATAAGCAATTGTTATTTTTATCCACATTCTTCCATTCTATCATTAGGTGATAAATGTAGACCATGTGCAAAGTTCTTTTGATTCCATCACTAATTTGCACTTCTCATTTTTCTTCGTTCATTCTTTTCATTGTGTGCAAATTCATTCTATCATTATTTTCTTCAGAAAATGTAAAATAAAAAACATACACATACACATACACATACACATACACATACACCTACATACATGTATACATATACATCTACACACATGTATGTATGTATGTATGTATGCACACACACACACATAGATATATACATAATACATAGATATATGCATACATATTGCATTCTACTACAAGCATATGTTCAAATCTAGTGTTAAAAATCAGTGGAACTCTAACTTCATTTTTGGTGTTGAAATAGTTAGTACCAGTGGGAGGAATTTGAAAATGTTTTATTAATTTTTAAATCTATTTGGTGAACATTTTGAAGATTTAATGAAGTGTTTTGAGAGACATGATTATCAAAGCCATTTATAGTTATTGCCTCCATTCGTTTTTACTACATTCTCTCACTTTCATTTGTGTCTAAGGGTATACAATATCTCCAACAAAAAAATAAATTATTATATTGTATAAAAAAAACTTCTACAAATATCCAACAACAAAAACTTCTATGGGAGGTAATGTTATTGCACAATATTCATTTCTAGTATTAAGATGGAGATGCATTGCATAGTATTAATTTGCAACATATAAATCCAACTACCCTATCTTCTTTGATGGATAGAAGAGGTTTATAACCCTTTTTCTTACATTTCCTATTTAGGGTTACTATTTTTTATATGAAATATTATATTATTATTCCATAATATTTAGAAGACTAAAAGGGGGAAATTAAATTATATAATTGTATAAATAATTAAATATTAATATATGTATATATGTGTGTGTGTACGTATATCTATAGTACTATAAAGGTGTGAAACTTATTGGAGATATAGGCCTTATCTTTTTTAAGGACACATTTTTAGTTGAAATGTCAATGTCCATTGAGATCAATTTATAAGAACATATTGGATATGTATAAATTAAGTATTTATGAAAAGTGATGAAAATAAATTTCATAGCTGAAAAATACATATACAATTACTACTAGTTGAAAAGGATCTTTACGATATTGTTGAAGGGATAATGACACAACCAACATACATGGATGAACTTCAAAATGGAAGGTTAGAGATAAGAAAAGATTTGGATATTATCAGTTTTGGATTATTTAAACCGTACTTACATCATGCGGATTTAAAAAAATCATCCAAAGAAATCTAGAAAACATTAAATACTCTATTTAGTTCAAAAGTTGCTAGGGGGAAGAGCACTAGTAGCTATTATAGTTCCAATAATCGAACATTCCTTGCATACCCAACCCCCCAATTACTAACTTTAAAGAAACCCAAAAAATGATAACTAAAAGCCCATTAATAAATTTCACATGTACCAATAGCCACCCACTTTTTAGCATTTTTGGACCATAATCGATCCATTTGAACACCTTTATGGGTACCCATAGCACACGACGACTACTAGGGCATTTGTGCATAAGTATTGGTAATTTTAAGTGCATGGTTATTGGGGTACCTTTAAGTAGGTATTCAACGACACTTTAAAATGTGCACCTTTTGACCCTTACATGCATAACAGATCCCACACCGTGTATCATTACTACTCAAAAGCCAAGACAATAGCTTTAAGTAGTTAAGCTACATACATAGACAACAAAAACATCATCGAAATCCAATGTATCATTTACGATATGTGAATGCGTGAAGTTAACTATAACGAATACTGATAACTTCTCCTAATATAAAAAACTATGATTGATATAAATGAATAAATAAAGCTAGCAATATAGGTTTCCTACCCAATTCATAGAGCACTCATGCCCCTTTTTGACTTGTAAAAATGGGGACCCCTCCTCTTTTCCACTTCTAGTACTTTTGTTGTATTTGACTTGTATTTTGTTCTCTTCGTCTTGTTTCCTCTCCTTGTTTATTTTCTTCTTTTGCATGAGAGAGTACCTATATTCTTTAAACGTGATCCCCATTGAAGGGTGCATCACATCAGCTTAGAAATAAATTCATTAATATGCATTAATGGTTTCCTTCAATGCGGTATTATAAATGATTTTTATAACCATTCATTTTTCTTCGTATGTGGTCAAGTTTCTCGAACAAACCATAGCCGTAAGATTACTAGATCTTTTAGGTATCAATCATTTGGTTTGTGTCTTAGCATATAGTATTACTTAGCAATGAGAACCCTAATCCCAATGGCCCAATCTTAGTAACATTATATTTTTTTACCATCGATGATTGAGCCCCCATCTCACCATCTATTGGGCTCTTAGAAAATGCCAAAGTTACTTCTATCGATTTCTTGTGTTAAACTCATTAGGTATTTTGGATATCAGTAATAAAAATATTTGGGTATTGCAGAAGATTAAATCAAGTATTCTTTGGGTATCGGTAATTGGGTTCATTTATTTTGTCTATCAGATTTTAGGCAAGAGTTATTTAGTTCATTCGTTGGCTTTACAATCTATTTTTTTAGGACTCGGTAGAGTAGGCTCCCTCCAAAGAGATAAAGAAATTTTTTATCATCCTTATCCCAAATTGGAGCTAAAAGAAAGTCACGACCACAATTATCTAGTCATTGATTCTTTTGTTTTTGGCGATCATCTTAGGGCTAGAAAATAATTTTGTAGGGAGAATATCTATAAAGGAAACCTCTAAATTGAAGAATTGGCGTTATTGGTGCATCCAATTCAAAAAAATTATTTACAATTTCCACAAAGAACCATACAAATTACCTAGGTACCCAAGTGATAAGTTGATTTTGTTAGAATTGTCCAAAAAAGTAGTTGAAATGCACAAAGTCGTTGTTTGTAATTAAAGTCTACATATGCTTTCCCCATCAAGTTTGAGTGTATTGGACTTTGCAAACATTGAAATGGCACCATTAAGCATGAATTTATTTAGGGATATAAGGACTAAATTTGACCCCATTGAAAATATTAGCCCAGTCATAGGGGAATACTTCAAACGTGAGCCTAGTGTGGAGGGCCATTGGATTGATTTCATTGATTAATATGAAGATATAATTAATGACTACTATAGGTTGATAGTAGCTATGATAAAGACACTAAATTTGGGAAAAAATACCAAACAACTACAAGAAAATGGAAAGGTACTTCACCATTCATATAACACACAATATTTTTTTATCAACCCATACATAATGTTGATTGTTGCATTATAGAAGATGCTTTTATGGATAGTAGAGTACTGAATATAGTTGTTTTCTCTAAAAAATGGTTATACACCTTTCCAAATGCTAGATCCGCCATATATATATCACCTTAAGGCTCATAAGCAATATAAGAAGATTGAAAAATCCTCTAGCATAGCAAAAAAAGGAGCAAAGAATGAAAATAAGGCCAAGTTTTTTCCACCTCAAAAGGAGAAGTTTCAAAGAGAAGTGATTATAGAGACCAATGAAGAGGAATATGAAGAACAAGACAAGATTCCACTCATCAAGAGAAAGAGGACATGTTCTCAGGTTTCCCTTCTAGAAAGATATCCCTCTCTAGTTCACTCCCATCTTCGTCCCCACCTCATGAATCTCCAATTCCTTCTCCACCTCCATCTCCTCCAAGGAAATCTCATTCTCCAACTAAAGATTTACTAGGTCTCCCCCTCATATACCAACCAAGGAGATCAACCTAGTAATGATGATGAGAAGCTTGAGGGGGATAGAAAGGGAGATAAGATTGAAAATTTTGAAAGTTTTGGACATAATTTTGATAGGAGATATGAAGAGGCGGTTGAAAACTCTCAAGAGACAACTAGGACTAATGTTTTGATTCCTCCTCTCTCTTCCACCTATCATCCTAAATGGGAGACTTTGAAACCCTTATTTGGTTGAACCATGTGGTACATAAGAGACTGGTAAATAGAATATGTTAAAGAAGAGGAGGAATATTTTTTAATTATAGTAGAAGCTTTTAAATCCCAACTAGCCAAGAAGAGGGCCAAACAATTGTCCACCATTAGAGTGGGTGAGAAAGGTAATATGATAGTACAAGTTTCTACCCCCATGATGGACAAGCTTGAGGCACACATGACACCTGGGGAATATGAGGTCCAAAAAATAAACTTAGGTACTCAAACTAGGGAAAAAGAGAAATATCCTTTGCAATTAGATGTTTCTACTATACTTTAATTTACGAAGAAAGATGAAAATACAAGAGAATAACTCATGCTACCTGTTAAGGTAGGACACATGACTTCACCCATGCCTATCCATTCCATTCTCAATAATCTAACATACAATATTTTCTAGGTAGACCGTGGATTCATGCTATGCAAGTAGTATTGTGTAATCTTCACCACACAATAAAATTCATACATGGCAAAAAAAAGTAACAATGGAAGCCAATGACTATTTGTATATTTGTGTCTAAGAAAAAGTAGGATCTATATCTTACCTTAATTAAAGGATTCCATCTATAATCAAAGAAGAAACACTACCTCCTATTAATAATTCTTTCTTAGAGTAAAATTAAAATTCATTAGACTTTAAAAACCCTCCTTTTTTCGAGAATCAAATTCCTAGAATTTACATTTGAAGCCTCGAAGGAGCCTTGTGTTTCATTTATCCAAGCCAATTCTAAATCTCTTCCAACTACTACTTCTTCTTCTAACATATCTTATGATACAATTAGGGCTCTTTAGACTTCACCCTACATGAACCAATTGAATCTAAGATTTTCCCTCCTCATCTTGACATTTTAACACCCAATAAGGATCCACATTCTTGCAAAAGAATCAATTCTTCCTCCTCTACTACTAATTTTGCATCTAATTTGAAGACACAATATAGATTGGTTTTAAAATCCTTTCTAAACTTGGATACAATAGAAATGATTTAGGGTGTATAGAACAAATTATTGAGGCTCCTATAAAACCTACATCAAAATTTTCTTAAATAGTTTTAGGACTCCTAGTGCAGAAGCACCTAGGACTTAGGCTTATAGTCCTTCCATAATTTTGGCTTGTACTGACCTTAGCCAAGTCATATTTCTAATAAGGACTCTAGGAGGGTCCAAGGTGCCTGTGTATGTTTGATTTGAGTCAAGTGTAGGCCTAGTTAAGTTAGTTTTCTTTCTAGGCTTGCATCTTTGTGAGTAGGTGGTAGCTTGAGTAGTTGAAATGGCCTTCTTGATGGTCAAAAGTGGCATAACTTGGTGTGAGCATTAGAGAGGTTTAGAATAGTCTTAGGAATGTTTAAAAAGTCATGAGTAATGACTTGTAATAGGTTGCTTAAGTTGAAAAGACAAAATGTGAAAAGTTGTAAAAGTTGTCATGACAACTTTTGAAAGTTGTCATGCCAACTTTGGTTCTAAAAGAGCTTAGCGATGGAGTTCGGGTTAGCACTTTGATGTAGGATGCCTCCAAACATGGGGAAGACTATTTAAACCTCCTCTTGCATGGTTACCAAGGTTGGAAGTTTGATTTTGTATGATTGGCAATCTGAAACTGCTCATTTTTGGACTGTTACCACTGTTTTGATCTTCTTTTGCATAAAATTTGATCACTAATAGATTGAATCCATTGATCCAGTTTTGGATTGTAGTTATTTGGTGTGTTTCAGTACTATTTGGCTCATTTCATGCTTTGTAGATAGGGTGTGTTAATACTTTCATTGTTTTGTTTCCAAACAGCCAGTTTTGGCTTGTAAAGAGTAAATTCTTGTAAAATGGTTGCCCCATAAAATCCCTCTGTGGTACCATCATGACCTATTGGGACATGGAAGGAAACAATATATATAGTTTAAATATGCAGGAAGGAGTTATGCAAGTGGAGTTCATCATGGTTACCACCTTGTTCTAGGCGAGTCCAGGAGCAACCCAATTAGAGGAAACAAGGTGTAAATTGAGTGCATACTGCAGGGGTGAATACAAAACCTTAGCCAAATCATTTGGAGAGGTTAATGAGGTCCATATAGAGTTGCAAATACAAGGATAAGCCTTGACAAGACCTTTAGATGCCCATTCCACAAAATTGAGCAATCACTGTTGGTTAAAGGCCTAAAAACCCTAGCAAACCCTCATTTTTGGGTTAGGGCACTATACGACAAGGTGGAAGAATAAGACCAATAAAATATCTTGGGGATAGGTGAGAAATTGAAGAAAATTAAAACTCTTTGCAAGGTCTTTTGGACCATAAAACCAAAAACCCTTAAAAACTGGATTTAGGAGGCCTAATTGGGGCTCATCCTTGTAGCCCTATTTCTAAGCAATTTCATGAAATCGGTAAGGGAGATGAAGATTGCACAAACTCAAATGGACCTAGTTGGATTGATTCCATGGTAACCACCACCTCCACACCTCTGCAATGACTCACAACAGTATGGGGGTGAAAAGTGAGAAATTGACAAGTTGTTGTCAAGATAGCAAGATTGAGCATATGGGAAACACATTGAAATGGTAGGGTTATTAGTTAAACACTTGTTGAAAACACCTCGAGATTGGTAAGGAGAAAGTCCTAGCAGAGATTGGAAGGACTTGGAGGTCTTGGAGCATAGCTAGACTTGGTGAGGTTGGTGGAACTGAGCAACACCAACTAGGTGAAGTGTGAGAAAGCTAGGTAAACCCCATCAAATTGGTATCAGAGCCTATAAGATTTGGGATAGGAGATTAGATGTCCTTAGTGGAATCTATAGGAGACAACACCATGGTGACTAATGCAGAGTTGGAAAAGAAAGTGGATGATCAGGAGGAAGAGAATAGACTCCTGAAGGAAAAGTTGATAGAATTAGGAGGTAAGCTTGGTGAGATTGAAACCAAGGCAGATGAAGTGTTGGTAAAGGTTGAAGGAGCAGAAGGGAATGGTAAAGAGGTGTCAGATGTAGGCAAAATACCTGAACTTGATCTTGTCTTAGAACAAGAACCTTTCCTAAAGGCATTGAAAGCCTTAAGTGGTAAATCACTAGAAGGATTGTCATTGTTTACTCGTAAGATGGAGGCAGAAGTGGTTCTAGAATGGATAGAGGGCATGGAGAACCATTTTGAGTGTGAAGGCACAACTGAAGCTTAAAGAGTCAAAGTGGCCAAGTCTAGAATGAGAGGAGCAACTCTCACATGGTAGAAATTTGTGCAGGATGAGAGGAAGAAGATGGGCAAAACACCCATCTCTTCTTGGAAAGGGATGTTAGTCAAAATCAAAGAAGTCTATCTCCCTGATGACTATGAAGTGAAGATTCATAGGAAGAGACAAAACCTAAGACAAAAAGACCTTGATGTAAGTGGCTATACGGAGGAGTTTCACAAACTTAGTCTTAGATCTCATGCGGTGGAAGAAGAAAGTCTTAAGGTTTCTAGGTACCTAAATGGACTAAGATGGAACATCCAAGAGGAACTCAGTCTAATGAGCCCAAAAATAGTTTATCAAAGCTATCAACTTGCCTTTAAAGTGGAAGAAAAACTGAAAATAAAACATGATTCAAGTAGTAATAGGGGTAGGGGTAGAGGAAAAGAAAATAGAGGCCATTGGGGAGACTTTGGAGGAAGAAACTCAGAGCAAAGAACACAAGGTGAGTCTAAACTCACTGAGCAGCAAGAAGGTGGCACTGGTAAAGGAGGATTCAATAGAGGAAGGGGGTCAAATAGTGGTTTTAGAGGAAGGTCTAGTGGACAAGGTAGAGGTTCCTCATATTTTGCCTCAATGAAGTGTTACCATTGCAATCAGCTCAGTCATCCAGCATATACGTGTTCAGAGAAGGGATCATCATCACAGAATAGTGAGAGGAGAGTGAACTACCTTCAAGAAGAGACTTTAAGCAGCAAGACTTCAGAGGTTGTCTTAGAATCAGAGGTAGGTGACAATCTGATGATAAGAAGAAATTTGATAAAAGAACCTGTCAGAGAAGAGCCTAGCCAAAGGAGATCATTATTTAGGATCAAATGCAAGATAATGGAGAAATTTTGCAAAGTGATCATTTATTTAGGGTTAACAAACAACATTGTGTCAGAGAAGGCAGTGAGTAAGCTTCAGTTACAAAGGATACCTCACAACAACCCATATAGGGTCACTTGGTTGAACAAAGGCCAACATGTCCTAGTCAATGAGCAAGCATGGGTGGATTTCACCATTGGGAGGTATAAGGACAAAGTGTTATGTGATGTCCTACCCATGGATGCATGGCATCTTCTACTAGGAAGACCATGGCAATTTGATAGACAAGCTATTCATGATGGAGCCAAGAATGCATATTCATTCAAGAAAGATGGAGTCACATTCAAGATCCAATCTATCCTTGAGGAAGGTGAAAAAAGAGCAGCAGGTCCTAATGTCCTCTTAGTGAGTGAAAAATATTTCTTGAAGAAACTTGAGGAAGGTGAAGGTATAGGGTTTGCATTAGTAATGAAGCCTAAAGAGGAAGACAAGAAAGAGCAGCCAGATTTGCCAATAGAGGTTCAAGACCTATTGAAAAAGTTCAAAGGAATAGTGAGTGGTGAACAACTAGCCACCTTAACTCCTAAAAGAGCCATAAGCTATCAAATAGACCTTATTCTCGGAGAATCCTTACCTAATAAGACAGCTTACAAGATGACTCCCCAACAAAATGTTCAGATTGCTAAACAAATCCAAGAGATTTTAGATCAAGGCCTAATTAGGAAAAGAATTTGCCCTTGTGTTGTATCTCCTGTTTTAGCCCCAAAGAAAGGTGGTACTTGGAGATTGTGCACTAACTCTAGGGCTATAAATAGGATCACCATTAGATATAGGTTTCCAATTCCTAGAATAGAAGACCTAATGGATTGTTTAGGGGGAGCCAAATATTTTTCCAAGATTGACCTTAAAAGTGGATACCACCAAATAAGGATTAAGGACAGTGATTAATGAAAACAACATTCAAGACAACAAAGGGTCTTTATGAATCACTTGTAATGCCATTTGGCTTATCTAATTCTCCAAGCACGTTCATGAGACTCATGAATGAGGTGATGAAGGACTTCATAGGTAAATTTGTGGTGGTATATTTATATGATATTCTCATTTTCAGTAAGGATAGGGCAGATCATGTTGATCATGTTAATCATTTGCAAATTGTGCTACAAAGATTGTATGAAGAGAAGATAACCATGAACTTGGACAAGTGTGAATTTGTTAAGCAGGAGTTGGTTTACCTTGGGTTTGTGTTGTCACAAGGGAATCTCAAGATGGATCCTAGCAAGGTTGAAGCCATAGTAAATTGGCCTACTCCTAAGTCAGCAACAGAGGTGAGAAGCTTCCATGGACTAGCTCAGTATTATAGGAAGTTTATTAGGCAATTCAGTGCTATATTTGCACCAATGTTGGACACTATTAGAGGTGGAATGAAGGCAAAGTTTCAGTGGAAAGAAGAAGCAAATAGAGGATTTGAGACCTTGAAAGAAAAGATAGCCACTCAACCGGTATTGGTGTTGTGTAGTTTTGAGAAACTCTTCACAGTGGAATGTGATGCAAGCAATGTTGCAGTAGGTGTTGTCCTAACCCAAGAAGAAAGACTAGTAGCTTTCCATAGTGAGAAGCTAATTGATGCAAAGAGGAAATACTCCTCATATGACTTGGAATTATATGCTTTAGTGCAGGCTTTGAGGAAGTGGAGACACTATCTCCTTCCTAAGGAATTTGTAGTCTACACAGACAACCAAGCCTTAAGCTTTCTAAACTCAAAAGAAAAACTTAGTCACAAACACATGAAGTGGGTAGAGTATATGCAAGCCTACACATTCACAATAAAGACAAAAAAGGTCAATTAAACCGGGTTGCTGATGCATTGAGCAGGAGACTCTTGACAGTCGAAGAGATTCAATTAAGAAGCATAGGTGTTGATAGTTTTAGAGACCTAGACCCGGATGATGAAGACTTCTCAAATGCCTACAAGATATGTAAAGAGTATCAAAATCATTTTCATAGTGAGTATTTAGATTTTACCTTGCAAGATGGGTTATTGTTTAGAGGAGGACAACTTTGTGTGCCTAGGGGGTCAATGAGTGTGCCTAGGGGGTCAATGAGAGAAAATCTCATACAAAGAGAAGCAAAATGGTAGTCTTAGTGGTCATTTTGGAGTCAACAAGACTCAAGAGTTGGTTCAGAGGTATTACTATTGGCCTAGGATGAATCAATATGTTAAAAAGTATGTGGAAACTTGCATTGTTTGTCAAAAGGCCAAGGGCACTTCTTCAAATGCCAGTTTATACCAACCTCTTCCCATACCAAATAGACCTTGGGAGTGCATTAGTATGGATTTGGTAGTAGGTTTACCAAGGACAAAGAAGGGATTTGACAACATTTATGTCATAGTGGACAGGTTTAGTAAGATGGCCCACTTTGTACCTTTCAAGACTACTCATGATGCATGTCATATAGCTCAGTTGTTCTTCAAGGAAGTGATAAGGATACATGGTTTACCCATGAGAATTGTTTCAGATAGAGACTCAAAATTCATGAGTCATTTTTGGAAGACACTTTGGAAAAATCTTGGCACCAACCTATATTTTGGATCATCCTACCATCCACAAACAGATGGGCAGACCGAAGTGGTTAATAGGATCTTAGGGAACTTATTGAGGTGCCTTACCAAGGAGTATGGTCAGATATGGGATCAAGTGCTATCACAAGTTGAATATGCTTACAATGACACAATAAATAGAACCACAGGCAAGAGTCCTTTTGAGGTGGTCTATGGTCTTCACCCAAGGGGTATATTGGAGTTAAGGGATTTAGGTAATGCAACAACAAGGAGTGGATATGTTGAAGATTTTTCTCAGTCAATGAAAGAGGTACATGAATCAATCAAGCAAGCATTGATGGAGAACACAAGTAAGATCAAGCAAAAGGTTGATGAGAGAAGGAAGAACCTACAATTCCAAGTAGGTGATCTTTTCATGGTGCATCTAAACAAAGGAAGGCTATAGAAAGGAGTACCTAATAAGTTTCAGATGAGAAGGTTGCGTCCATGTGCCATCCTAGCCAAGTATGGGGAAAATGTATACAAGGTGGACCTACCAAGTGAAATAGGATTTTCACCGGTCTTCAACATAGCAGACTTAGCTACTTACAAAGGGCCAATCCCAAGTTTAGATTGCAGTCACTTAGAGGTATCAGATGATTTAAATAACCTTCAAGTACCAACAAGACCAAGTCCAAAGGTTGAAAAGGTATTGAGTTCAAGGATCGCTAAGAAGACAAGGCATAAAATTTATTAGGAGCACCTAAGCAAGTGGTAGGGTATGCATGATGCTAAGGCTACATGGGTTCTTGAGACAAAGTTTAAGAATTTAGGCATTGATCAGAATCTGATCCCCAAAGAGGTGACTTAGTTTTCTTTTGTTTGGGAGAATGGTGTAGGAGCACCTAGGACTTAGATCATAGTCCTTCCACAATTTTGTCTTGTACTGACCTTAGCCAAGTCAGGTTTCTAATAAGTACTCTAGGAGGTTCCAAGGTGTGTGTGTATGTTTGATTTGAGTGAAGTGTAGACCTAGTTAAGTTAGTTTTGTTTCTAGGATTGCATCTTTGTGAGTAGGTGGTAGCTTGAGTAGTTGAAATGGCCTTCTTGAATGGTTAAAAGTGGAATAACGTGGTGTGAGAATTAGAGAGGTTCATAATAGTCTTAGGAATGTTTAAAAAGTCATGAGTAATGACTTGTAATAGGTTGATTAAGTTGAAAAGATAAAATGTGAAAAGTTGTAAAAGTTGTCATGACAACTTTGGTCCTCAAAGAGCTTAGTAGTGGAGTTAGGGTTATAAATTTGACCTAGGATACCTCCACACATGGGGAAGACTATTTAAACCTCCTCTTTCATGGTTACCAAGGTAGGAAGTTTGATTTTGTATGATTGGCAATCTGAAACTGCTCATTTTCGGACTGTTATCATTGTTTTGGTCTTCTTTTGCATAAAATGTGAACACTAATGAATTGAATCCATTGATCCAGTTTTGGATTGTAGTTCTTTGGTGTGTTCCAGTACTATTTGGCTAATTTCATGCTTTTTAGATAGGGTGTGTTAATACTTTCATTGTTTTGTTTCCAAATAGCCAGTTTTGGCTTGTAAATAGTAAATTCTTGTAAAATGGTTGCCCCATAAAATCCCTCCGTGCTACCATCAAGGATTGTTAGGACATGGAAGGAAACCCTATGTATAGTGTCAATATTGAGGAAGGAGTTCTAGAAGTGGAGTTCATCATGGTTACCACCTTATTCTAGGCGAGTCCAAGAGCAACCCGGCTAGAGGAAACAGGGTGTAAATTGAGTGCATACTGCAGGGTTGAATACAAAACCTTAGACAAATCATTTGAAGAGTTTCATGAGGTTTATACAAAGTTGAAACTACAAGAAGAAGCCTTGACAAGACCTTTAGATTCCCATTCCACAAAATTGAATAGTCACCGCCGGTTAAAGGCCTAGAAACCCTAGCAAACCCTCATTTTTGGGTTAGGGCACTATACGGCAAGGTGGAAGACTAAGACCAAAAATATATCTTGGGGAGAGGTGAGTGATTGAAGAAAATTAAAACTCTTTGCAAGGTCTTTTGGACTGTAAAACCAAAAACCCTTAAAAACCGGATTTAGGAGGCCTAATTGGGGTTCATCCTTGTAGCCCTATTTCTAAGCAATTTCATGAAATTAGTAAGGGAGATGGAGATTGCACAACCTCAAATGGACCTATATGGATTGATTCCATGGTAATTACCACCTCCACACCTCTACAATGACTCACAACAATATGGGGGTGAAAAGTGAGAAATTGACAAGTTGTTGTCAAGATAGCAAGATTGAGCACATGGGAAACACATTGAAATGGTAGGGTTCTTAGTTAAACACTTGTTGCAAAAACCTTGAGATTGGTAAGGAGAAAGTCCTAGTAGAGATTGGAAGGACTTGGAGGTCTTGGAGCATAGCTAGACCAGGTGAGGTTGGTGGAATTGAGCAACACCAACTAGGTGAAGTGTGAGCAAGCTAGGTAAACCCCATCAATTCCAACCTCCATCTTTGTCTACAACCCATCCTCCATTTTCTATTGCTTCTATCTCTTCTTCTTATGAGTATTCGAACCTCTCTCCACAAGAGAAAGGATTACTTCCTATTTCTCACCTTCCATATAAACAAGAGAATATTTTGGTTATGCATCTTAAATCCAACTTGCTTACTCTTCCTCCTCCAAAATGTAAGAAATTTCATAAACATAATTAAAAAAATATTTATTTTTGTGCATATCATTGAGTGCATGGAAATTGTACTAATGAGCATCAAGACTTGAAAAGTAGAATACAACAACTTCTCAAGTTTGGTATCATTAAATGACAAGTGATAATGAGTTCCACCTTTGTCTCGTCCCTTCTAAATAACACTTCTTACTATTATGTTCCTCCTCACTATGTGACATTTTTATCTCTATATGGAGGCTAATTATCATTCATGGTGGTACAATCTCATGTGAAACTATTTTCTTTCTATGGTAAGAAACATAAATAGTCTCTACTATGGTTGCCCTTGCCTAAACATTGGGTGGGCATAGACAACTTGTTTTTATGCAAACATCCTTACTTGAGGATTCTCTCTCCTTTTTTTGGGAAGTGTGAATCCTTTCTTGAGGATCTCCTCCCCTTATTTTGAGAATTGTGTGCATCCTTTCTCAAGGATCTCCTCTCCTTGTTTTGAGAATTGTGTGCATTTTTGTTTGAATATATCCTTGCTTTTAAGGAGTTTGGTATCCTCAAACAAATATTCTCCCCTCCCCCTCTTTGCTTCTTTCATAGCTATGTATCATTGATAAGGATCACTTTACCCTTGTTACAAAATGTTTTCTTTACAATTATCTCTTCCTTGCTTGAAGATTTGTATCCTCTATAAGGATCTTCTTACTAGCTTGGACACATGGATTTTTGAAAAGTATATCTCCTTGGTGTTGAAGATCCTCTTCATTGATATGGAGCTCTATCTTCCTATAATGGTGTAACATTAGGGTTGCACCAATTAAGATAATTAAATAATTAATTTTACTAAATTAATCATTACATTAAAAGAGGGGGTAAATTCAATAGATCTAGCCACAATTCAATTAGGAAAAGGGTTGAAGCACTAATTAAATTTACCAAATTGTTGTCTCCTCCTTTTGAGTTGAAATTTGGATATAAATTGTAAAGTTTAGGGTAAAGAAATGGATAATTGAAGTGAAACAGTAATGAAATAATGTTACAGATATCAAATGGAGCCACAAATAGTGATTCGAGCAAAAGGATAGAATCAGAACCTGCTACTGAAAGTTCAAGTTGAATTATCAGGACCATGGTGCTAGGTCACCTTGGTCCATTAACTCTGAGATAGACAAGTGGGACCTCTTTTGGATCAGGGAGACACACTGGATTCAATGTCAGAAGCTCAGGTAGAATTTTTGGGATAGTGGTGCTGGGTCACCATGGCCCTCCACTTTTCGCTTTATCAAAATTTGAACTTATTCGTTGTCATCAATTCTATCACAATCTTAGATCGTGGCTCCTAAATCAATTTTGTACACATAGAAAGAGAGAAAAGGGGGTTTTGGATAGGGGTTTGCCTTGGGTCAAACCATGGTTTGAGGGAAATGTTGGATCTAAAATGGAATTCTTATAATTGAAACATATACCTTGATGAAGCTTGCTTGAATCCTAACACAAGGGTTTTAGGATGTCATGTAGAATGTCTTCATTATTGGAATCAATGAACATTGAGAGGGGGGGCAGTGAATCAATGTTCTGCAATTATTAACTTTGACAATATGTCCTTTAAACCACTTAATGCATATGAAAGAATTAAAGTGCAGAAACACAAAGCAAAGATCAACAACACCATAACACCAAGACTTTTACGTGGAAACCCAGTTAAGGGAAAAAACTCGGTGGGATTAAAACCCACAATATTAATATACTCTGCTAGAAGTATAGAAATATTACAAAAGGGGAATGCACATGCATTCAGGCACACTGCCTAGAGCTCACTGCTCAAAGTTTACAATAAGGGTTACAACTCGGAAGGCTCACTGCCTTACAAAATGTTTGTAAGAGATTACAATGTATTTTGAACTATGAAATAGCATCAACAAAAGCGTAAGTATAGTTTCGGTTAAGCATAAAACATATTCTTACTGTGCTCTGCAATACTACTTTGTTCTGATATGCTACAACATACCGGAGCACCAATCTTCTCCTTGCACACGTGAAACTGTGGACAATCACTCATACACATATATCACACACACATTTATATCCAAAATGATCAAATAAACCTGCCTTATATATTCGCATCACCAATTTAGGTCATCACCATGTCAGCTTCAAGAACAAATCACAAAAGATGAAACATGCACACAAGTCAGCTCAATCTGATCCAAAAAAAATTAAGTGGACCAAAACAAAATGTCCACACACTTTCCATAGGTCGGCTCATCAATATCAAACACATAAACAACCATAAAAATCCATCCGCAAGATCCACAAACTAAATTACCACACGTTACCACTGATAACCACTGTTCTACCCAAAAGATGATTACCAGATCTTCTAACTTACACAAAACTTATCACTGGAGGCCACAAACATGTAATAAGGTAAATTGCATATCCACAACACATCTCCTATATCTGCAAAGAAAAATACTCAACCAAAATAATCTGCCAATCAAAACATTCTACACTCTGTCAGATACACCGTTGTCACCGAACCTCACCAATACTTTAAAAAAATTCAATCAGACTTCCAGAATGATGAAATCATGAAGTGTGGATGCCAATTCTGATATAAGTTGCCATCAATGACAACATCTCAACACACATGAAATGTCTCTTGCTAACATTCATGAAAGTTTGATCATGGATTCCATCTTGAATGCTTCAACTTGACTAAATTTCTTCTCCAATGCTTGATGAATGTAGCATCCTAAAATTGCACCCCTTGCAATTTTGATCGCATTTGCGGCCCTCACCTTAGCAGTCTCATCCCCATGCTTGATTGGGACCTATTTATGCCTCCCCCATGCAACCAAGCTTCATTTTTTCACCTAACACCTTGCATAGTCCCTTGTTCCTGACCCAATTTGGGGTTGGACCAGGGCACCCTGGTCCTCCCTGATTGGGCCCTATTTTGGCCCCTAGGCCCTATCTCAAATTTGAGCCAGAATTACCTCTTCATGTCGGCATATGTTAGAAAATTAATAAGTTTGACGATAGGCAAGTATATAAGGAGACCTTCCCCTCTCATTTGCATGAAAAACATGTTAGGATGATAAGAGGGAGATTACAGTCAAGCATTCAAGCATTCATCATCAAGCATTTCTAGAGGTCTTCAAGGCTACATATTCTTCATCTATCCATTGTGTAGCAACATTACATCATTTATTTGTCAGCATGTGTGTGTGTTAGGGTTTTGTCATGTTCATGCCATTTCATACAACATATGTGATTACATTCAAGAAGCAAAGCATCATTATCAATCATTCTAGATCTAAGGTATACCTTTCCATTTTCTACTTCAATATTTGCAATAATTCATTCAAGGTTGATTCCTCAACTGGGGTTTGACTTAGGCAAACCCCTATTCCCAACACATTTCCCTTTCTTTTTTGTGTGTAGGAAACAGGTGCGCAGTTGTACTCCTGGAAATAAGCTTCAAACACAGAGACGGAGAAACCCTTTTCGATGATTGGAAATCTTGGAGGACCAAGAGGGATCCGCCCTGGTCCCTACACATGGTCTCAACTATTTTTGGCAGTTTTTGCAGGGCAGTTCCGAATCATCTCATACTACTCAGATCTAGGTGTATGATGGAATCCTGAATTTGTAGCTCACTGTTTCCGCATATTTTGTCTTCAATTTCAACATTCTACTTCTTTTAACAATTCAACTTACAAAAGAGGAAACTCAAATTAACCCAATCTACTTAGTATTTAGTCCTTGTCTCATTTAGGATTGGATCTAGTGGATTCATCTCCTCTTTTGAATGCAAAGTACTCCAAGTGAAAATTGACTTAGCGATTTCTCCCTTCCACGTAGTGAATTTGCTAAGCTCAAATTTTCCATTTTACATTTTGGTGAACCCGACTCCTTGCACCCTTATTTTTGTTTTATGTTCTCAGATTTGATTGTTAATGCAATTTAAAATTCAATTTTTCATTTACAAGTTTGATTTCCTTGCAAATTTTAAAAATTTAGAGGTTAATTTCATTAAAACCCTAATTTTTAATTTCAAAATTGAGCTTGTAAATTGTTTATTTTGGATCAATTATTTCAGATTTGAGCACTTTTTCAATTTCATAATTCAAAATTTCATCTACAAGACATATTTCACAATTAATTTTTAAAATTAAGCGGTTAATTTCAAAAACCTAAATCTTTATTTTTTAAATTTTTTTTTTTTAAAATTAAGCTTGTGGGTTGTTTAAATTTTGAATTTCCCTCTTCAAATTTGGTTGCTAATTTAAATTCAAATTCAAAATTGCAACCTTCAACCAAAAATTCAATTTCAATTTAAAAATTAAGTGGTTAATTAAAAAAAATCCTAATTTTTAAATTTAAATTAATCTTGTGCATTTTCCTTGATTTTTCAATTTCCAAATTCCAATCTTAGATCATTTTTTAAATTTAAATTTAAATTAAATGGTTCTTTTTACAAGACCCTAATTTTAAATTTAATTCTCTTGTGCACAATTTCAAATTTAAATATTAAAAATTAAGAGGTTAAATAAAAGAGCCTGAATTTTTAAATTTAAAATAATTCTTTCAATTCTCAAATTTCAACATTTTCAAATTTGAATTTTAAAATTAAGAGTTTATTTAACAAAGCCCTAATTTTAAAATTAATTTTTTATTGGATAAATTCAAATCTTCTAGTGGGTAATTTTAAATTAAGAGGTTATTTTCAAAGCCCTAATTATAAGTTTAAATTTCCTAGGAGGTTGCATAAGTTTTCAAAAATTGAATAATCACTTTTCTAAAATTTTGAATTATTCAAAATTCCAATTTCCAAATCTCAATTTCTCATTTCATTTCACATTTTTTAAAATTTAAATCTAAAAAGAAAATTTTAATCAAATTTGTGAATCTCATAAATTAAGTGGTTCTATTTATAAAATCCTAATTTATTTCAAATAATTTGCTTGAACTTAAATATCAATATTCATCATGGCAATTAATGGATTTGATCTATTTTCTATTTCACATATGATTACATTTCTATTTACGTACATTTATTATATCATGTGTTGGATAATGGCTTCTTTCACTTCATGTTGCTTTTTTTCATTCATATATAGCACTCTTCGGATTTCCAAGTTGATTCATTTTCATAAATTAGATCTCAAAGCTTTCATTTTTCATGTATGTTGTGTTATGATGATGTTTTTGGGAAAATGCATTTCATACATAGATCACCTAAAAACTTTTGTAGATCCTAATCCTAGAGATGACAATCAGAAACCTAATACTGGCACCTCCCCTAGGGTATCTATTATGAATGAAGAAAGAGCTAATACTCCTATCAATGATCTCTATAATGGAGAGAAAGTATTGAAGAGCAACATGGCCCCATCTTCTTCTCATACACATACCCTTGCACAAGGGGGCAAGGTCAAAATATTGATGTTTCTATCTCTCTAGATCCTCCTTATTTTCCTAGAGCCTATGTTAAACATCAAAGCATTTGTAGAGAAGATGATGTCATGCATCTCCATCATGATCTCTCTCCCCATATAACATTAAGAAAATATGAGGCCTCAGATGATAAGGATCTTCCTTCCCCATCTACCAAACAAGATATGCATGATGAGAGAAAATAAAATCCTCCTCTACAATATATTGCTTCTTCATCTACTAATCCTTTCATTCCTTCTAAACATCCTTATACTACAAACTTCAAATAAATTTATTTTTATGTTCCCCCGCCTTATCAATTAAAAGATTCTTATAGGAGTGGCTTTAACATAATATCAAAACAAGCTTTTAGAGGACAAGGACTTGGAAAATTTGAACAAGGAATTCGAGTCCCTATAAACCCTCCTACACAAATCACCACAGAAGGCCTAGGAAATGATAATAAATCTCCTATGGATGAACTCCTTAGGATTCAAGATTTCAAAAATCATCACACAAGACAACAAGCCATTAGTGCTTGCAAAAGAGCTTCTTCAGAAACTCCTTTTTGTTCATTTCATCAAACCTATGATCACCATGCCGATGATTGTCCCGATTTTCAAAATTCAATAAAAGAACTTATTGATTATGGTAGTTAAAATCATGGATGACAATCCTTCCTCTTCTAATAAAAACTCTTGTCCTCAATCTCAAAAGAATAAGCCTACTACTATTAATAATAAAAAAAGATTAGCAACTAGAATCTTTTCGAGATTGAAGTATGATAAGAATATTGCTTCCTTTCATTAGACCTAATTACAATATAATCAGTATTTGGTCGTTGTCTCATTTAAGATTGGATCTAGTGGATTCATCTCCTGTTTTGAATGTAAAGTCCTCCAAGTGAAAATTGACTTAGTGATTTCTCCCTTCCACATGGTGAATTTGGTAAGCTCAAATTTTCCACTTTACAGAATGCTTTATTGCTTGTTGTCTAGAATTGAAAGAGAGATCATAGCTCACCTAGATGACTTATAATTAAAATGAAAGGGGTAGGTGATAAAATTATAAGGCACTGAGAGGGGGGGGTTGTGAACCAATGCAAGCAAAAACAATATAAATATGATCACCACTTTAACCAACTTGAAAATCAATATGCATGCAAGAAATATAACCACATAAACAAACACCCAATAAAGCATGCAACTCATAACACAATGATTTTCATGTGGAAACCCAAATGGGAAAAACCATGGTGGGAATTAGTACCCACAAAGATCAACTATCTGCAAAATAGGGATCTGATCGGTTAAGGTCTTACAATCACCCTGTTAGGGGTACACCCAGTTAAGAGTGTCTTAGCCCGGTTAAGAGCTATTACAATAAGGCCTGTTAGGACCAGCCCTGTTAGGAGCTACCCAACTATGGGATTTCAAAAAAAAAGCTAATGTGTCACCTGGTTAGAGGATTTAAACCTTCGGACCTGTGAGGATCCTATCTCACTCTGTTAGGAGTGACCTTGTGAGAGGATTTTCTTGCTGTAACTATTAGGGAACAACAAGTTTAACTGATTAGCATATAGCACCTCTATGCTTGATTAGATCCACTTCAGTTATGCTTCTAACACCAACTAAACATCAATACAAAGCTTTACCTTCCACCACACAATCAAATTCTAATTCTAGATCCTTCATCTGATACAACATCACACAATATTCATCTTTTTTATAGACAACTATGTTAAGTCGTCTAATACCCTTAGAATAATTTCCTAGGTTCAATGTATCTGGTCAATCTTTCTCAACACACTTTACTCATGTTGGCCACATAATTCATAACTCAAAAATAAAATATTATGTCTATCGGTTTACCGATCTAAGTAACTCTGCTCTACTGGTTTAACGGTTCTTCATGACTGACTGCTTAGTACATCATAACTCGCTCATTCCATCAAATCTACTGATGTGGTTCCAGTCATAGACTCCTACCAATATCATGAAACTGCAACACTTAACTATTCACCAAACTTCCATACCGGTCGCTTGAACATAGCATTGTTCCTGTTTACCCATTCACTATTTAACTGCTTCCCCTACTGGTTAGGCTTTACCGATTGGACTAAATGTCTTATATGACTAAAAAAACACAGTTGCCATCAATCACAACACAAAACAAGTCATCAATCAACATATTACAACTCTATCATCATCTCATCAAAGCCAACTATCTCCCCCTTTGGCATTGATGGCAACACTTAGGAAATTTTTTCTCTAAGTGTCACATTAAAAAAATTATGACTCATGACTCAATTACATACAAAAATCCCAATTAGCAATTACATGCTATTAAAATTTTTTGACTGACTTACTACTCCCCCTTTGACAAAAATGACAAAGGTAAGCAAATACATGAAAAATATGAGTACAATATATCAAAATTTGCATTACCAAAATATATAGGAGTTCAAAAGTTTACACTAATTACATTTTGAGAAAAATGTCTACAAAATTAGACTTCAAAACTTTTAGATCATTTTCCCGAGTCTCCAAAAGAGTAGATGTAATCTCTATATGTGTTTAGATCTGGTATAGAAGTTCCTCCATAGCATCAAGTGTGCTCATCTTTGGTGTAGCCAAAATTGCCTATGTTTCCTTTTAACCTCTCTGCAAAATTTGTAACTTGGGGACCGAGTGAGTCTATAACTCCTGCAATGATGATGTCCTCTTTACCTGCTTTGCCTCATATGCCTTAAGCTTATGTTGTATGCAAATAAATGCTCTACCAAAAATAGTTGCTGAATCATTTAAGGGGTTAAATGATTCACTCAAAACTTTCAGCTCCTACTGCTCTGCCTTCTTCTTATCAATATCATCCAAAAATAATGAAAAGTTGCAAATAGTAGAGAATATTTTACCTTTGGTTTGTAATGCTTCCTTAATCTACTCCAAGTTCATAGCAAGACCTACTCTATCTCTATCAATATCCTTCATCAATTGTTCAATTTCATGAGTTCAGGCATTAGCATATTTTTATCCTCAGAACTCTTAAGTTTTTCTCATATTTTGATTTATATGATGGGATAGTGATGATGTATTAAAAGTTGACTATGTGCATTTCAGATGTTAACCTGAGCCTATTAAATCCTGTTTTGTCATTGCCAGTTGTTCCTACAACCATGTTATTCATTCCTATTACCATGCAGATTGTCTTAGGCAATATCATGTGTGAAATTAATAAATGTTTTAATTAAATAAAATAGATGTGTATGTGCTAGTATGTTCTTTCGTTTGAATTGTAGGAATAAAATGATGCTGTTGTGAAAGCTCTCTTGTCACGCCAATTGCAAAATGAGATATTCAAGGAGGTGACTGAAAGATTGAATCAACAGAAAAGTTGATGAGTGTCAGAAATGACAGAGGAAAAGTAGGCGCAATACTTACTGATGTCTTACTTAAGTGGGCATTAGTGTTGTAAATACCGCCATGCTATGTTATGACTGTGGTTCGATTTAGATCCACATTATTAGTGAATTAACTCTGACTATTTCCTTTCTTGAATAATTATCCGCCTCTTCTCATTGGCATGATCTATGTTGTAGGAAGTAGTTGTTTTCTTTTAAATAAGGGTCTTTATCTCTTTTCGTAGGTTAGAAAGAAAAGAGAGAGAACAAAGCAAAGGATTTAAAAATAAAGTTACAAGTGTTTTGAGTTTCTTTTGATTCTGAATCATGTAATAACTTTTGAGGAACAATGAATAAAGATATGTTATTCTCAGAACTTAGAATTGTTTTGGAAGCCTGGAAGCACTCATCCAAGGGGGCCCACTTGGTGAGTGTTCCTGTGCCTTTTTTAAAATTAGTTTTCTTATTTAGCTGCAGCAGATGTTCTTCCATTGACTGTTCCCGCGGTGATGGGATGGGGTTTGGGATAGACTAGCCTAGTCTATGCTCTTGGATCCTTCCCTTGGATCACCTGGTGTTATCTTCACACCCTAGGGTCTCTAGGACTTCCCTTGCTTGAGGAATCCCCTGACCTTACCCAATCCACCCACCAATGAGTTGCAATGCTGCTCCTAAAGTCTCACCTACTCATGAGACTCAAAACCCCTTACTATGGCTAATAAGGGCTTGGCTTATCCTTCTACTTCTTAGGTCTTAGAAAGGTTATATAAGGTCCAATTCATGGTCTTTCCACCCACTCATGTGCCCCCAAGAGGTTACAAGCTTTCAACTCCTTACCAATTTCACTATTTTGTGTTTTTCCTACAAAATAGGGCTACAAGGATCAGGACCAATTAGGCCTCCTACCCGGACTTTTAGGGCTCCCTCTCACAAACGATGCACAAACAACCCTAACTCCCAAAATGGATTGCCATTAATTTGTCAAGGACTCAAGGATTTTCTAGGTTTTAGGCCTCCAAGTGTCCGTACACTGTCCTAGGTTGATTTTAAGGTTTTCAAGGGTTTTTGTGAGGGTTTTTGGGGTCTGCCTGGGCCACAGTGAAGGTTTTGTGTTTTATCCACCTTGTTTGGATTGGTGGAGGCTCCTCCTTCACACTAGTTATTCTTCACACACTCCTCTACACCTCCTCCAAAGGGTGCACTCTCCTCTGACCAACCTTGCTCTCCAATACCTCTGCAATTTGACCTCTCCTAACCGGGCACTGTCCAGTCTCGCCTAGGAGTGGGTCTTTTCTTGGCCTTCCTACATTTTTAAGGGCCCTTCTTGCATGGGACTATAGTACAGGGTCTTCACTTCCATTCCCCATGGTTTCATGGTGATTCCACAATGGGGAATGGAGTTGTGACTTCATTTGCACAACCAGTCCAAAACTGGACAATGAGACTGCAAATTACAAACTATTTACAAGCACACTCAACCGGTAAACAAAAACCTAAAATAATCACTCACAATGAAAGTATTTACACCTTAGAAGACATTTCACACAGTTTTGCATGCATTTAAATCAATTTACTTGCCCGGTAACTTCATTCAATCTGACTAGTAACCAACAAATAGTCACAGTCAAGCTATTCTTGCTTGGGCCGTACAATCTCTGACATCCAACCCATTCATTTAGGGTTTGAAAATAATTTTACCACCTTGGCCTCAGTCTATGTGCCCATATTAGGGTTGTCCACACCAAACTAAGGATTTTGACCTCTTGGTGGAAAAGTTGCTTGACAACTTTTAAAAGTTGTCATGCAACTTTTGAGCAACTTTCTCAATGTTGCTTTTCATGACTCCTAAACCCACTTTGGGCCAACCTAAGGATACCACCATGTTATAAAGGACCTCTAAACACCACAAAGACACACATACCCTCCATTTTCAAGAAAATCACAATCTTGACTTATGACCCCTAAGATCTCCACTAGGACCCTAACTAGGACCTATGAGCACATGGCTCATTATTTTATGTACAATGGCTTCATAAGAAGCATAACACCAACAAAAAAAGGAGGGAGAGCTTGAAAGGGTGCTCGTACACCATACTCCCCCTCTGCACATAACTAAGAAAAAGAAGAAGAAATGAGAACCGAGTCTATTACGAGTGTCTTGAACCTGCTCTCCTCCACCCATGTAGCTTTAGATACTAGTTGATCTGCCCATTTCACTAAGTGATCCATGTAGACCTGGTGTCTAGTAGAGTTCTTCACCCTTGATTCCAAGATCTCCTCTGCTTTAGGCTTCTTCACTTGAGGTAAGGTATTTACATCCAAGTCTTGTAATACCTTAGCTTGGTTCTCAGTCTGCCCTGCTATCTCTCCCTTGTACATTACCAGATCAGCAACATTAAAGACTGGTGAAATGGCTAAGTCTGAAGGTAAATCAACCTTATAGGTGTTCTCACCATATTTTGCCAGAATTTGACAAGGTCCTAATCTCTTCATCTGCAGTTTGGTAGGCTTACCACTTTGCATCCTGGCTTTGCTCAAATGTACCATCACATAGTCACCCACCTTGAACTGAACTTCTCTCCCTCTCTCATCCATTTTGTCCTTCTATTTTTGAGTGGATTCAAGGATGGCCTTCTTAACTTGCTCTTGAACTTCCTTGATGGTTTGAGTGAAGTCCTCTGCTTGCCCGCTCTTCATCTCCAAAGTACTAAGGTCTCTCAACTCACATACTCCCCTTGGATGTCTGCCATACACAACCTCAAAAGGGCTTCTACCAGTGGTCCTATTCACACTATCATTATATGCATACTCTGCTTGAGGAATTATTAGGTCCCATGTCTAACCATATCCCTTAGTTAGACACCTCAACAAATTGCCTAACACCTTGTTGATGACTTCAGTTTGACCATTTGTTTGTGGATGGTAAGGTGAGCTAAATGACAAGTTAGTTCCTAGTCTCCTCCATAATGTTTGCCAAAAATGACCCATGAACTTGTTGTCCCTATCTGAAACAATGCTTAAAGGGAGTCCATGAATCCTAACAATCTCTTTAGAGAAGAGATGTGCAACATAGCTAGCATCATGTGTAGTCTTACATGGAATGAAATGGCTCATCTTGGAAAATCTATCTACTACCACATAGATGTTGTCCATACCTATTTTTGTCTTGGGAAGTCCTACTACAAAGTCCATTCTTACATTCCCAAGGTCTGTTAGGGACCGGTAATGGTTGATAAAGACCAGCATTGCTTGATCCTCCTTTTGCTCTTTGACACACTCCACATTGCTCTACATACCTCTTTACATCTCTTGGCAACTTTGGCCAATAGTAGTACCTTTGTACTAAATCCAAGGTTTTGTTGAATCCAAAGTGTCCACTTAAACTACCATTATGTTTTTCTTGGATGAAGTTCTCCCTCATGGATCCTCTAGGTACACACAACTGGTTACCCTTGAACAAGAGACCATTTTGGAGAGTGTAATCTGCATACTGACCATGGAAATGGTTCTCAAACTCTTTGCAAACCTTGTAAGCTGATGAGAAGTCTTCATCTCCTTCATAGAGGTCTTTGAAACCTTCTATGCCTATGCTCTACAACTGTAACTCTTGAACTGTCAACAACTTCCTACTTAAGGCATCTACCACCTTATTAAGTTGCCCCTTCTTATGCTTGATGGTGAAGGTGAAGGATTGGAGGTATTCCATCCATTTCAAATGTCTATTGCTAAGCTTCTCTTGAGTGTTGATGTAACTCAATGCCTGGTTGTCTGTGAACACCACAAATTCCTTTGGGAGTAGGTAATGCCTCCATTTTTTTAGAGATTGAAGCAATGCATATAGCTCAAGGTCATAGGCTGAGTACTTCTTCTTTGCTTCATTAAGCTTCTCACTAAAAAATGCCACAAGTCTTCCCTCTTGAATCAATACACCCCCTACTGCAATTCCACTTGCATCACACTCCAATGTGAATAGCTTATCAAATGTAGGTAGGAGAAGGATAGGTTTTGTGGCTACTTCTTGCTTCAACAATTGAAATGCTTTGTTAGCCTGCTCAGTCCATTTAAACTTAGTTTTAAGGCCTCCTTTTATGGTGTCAAGGACTGGTGCACACATGCCACTGAAGTTCCTCACAAACTTCCTATAGAATTGAGCTAATCCATGGAAACTTCTAACCTCAGTCCCTGTTTTAGGTGCAGGCCAATTCAAGATTGCCACCACTTTGCTTGGATCCATCTTCAAGGTTCCTTTAGATACCACAAATCCTAAGTAGACCAGCTCTCGCTTCAAGAAGTCACACTTCTCTAGGTTGATGGATAGCTTCTCCTCATGCAACCTCTCTAAGACTAACCTCAAATGCTCAAGATGCTCCTCTTTGGTTCTGCTATAGATGAGAATGTCATCTAGGTACACCACCACAAATCTGCCTATGAAATCCTTCAACACTTCATTCATCAACCTCATGAAGGTTCTCAAAGCATTAGTAAGCCCAAATGGCATCACAAGCCAGTCATACAACCCCTCTGTGGTCTTAAAAGCAGTTTTCCACTCATCTCCTTCCTTAATCCTAATCTGATGATAACCACTCTTAAGGTCCAATTTGGTGAAGTACATAGCACCCCCTAAACAGTCCATTAGATCCTCTATTCTAGGAATAGGAAACCTATACCTTATGGTGATCCTATTGATTGCCCTTGAGTCGGTACACAGTCTCCACTTACCTCCTTTTTTGGATGCTAGCACTTCCGGAACTACACATGGGCTGATGCTTTTCTTAACTAATCCTTGGTCCAATAACTCCTGCACTTGCCTTGCTACTTCCTTATTCTGATCAGGTGTGAGCTTATATGCTGCCTTGTTAGGCAAATATGCACAAAGGACAAAGTCTATTTGATGGCTAATAGACCTTCTAGGTGGGAGAGTTGCAGGTGCTCCATCACTTACTATGTCCTCATATTTTTGCAACATTTGTTTTACCTCCTTAGGTACCTCTATCTACAACTTACTCTCCTCCTCTTTAGGCTTCACAAAAATGGCACATCCCACTGTCTTTTCCTCATGCAACAAGTGTAATAATTCCTTACCAGTGTTCAACAAGACACTAGGTGTTCTTGAGCTTCCTTCATCATCCTCTGTTAAAGATTGAATCTTGAAGGTTTTGTCATCCTTCTTGAAAGAAATGGAGTTCTCTCCTCCATCATAGATCATCTTCCTATAAAATTGCCAGGGTTTTCCTAGCAATAGATGACAAGCATCCATGGGCAATACATCACAAAGGATTTTATCCTTATATCCTCCAATAGAAAACTCTACCCAAGTTTGTTCATTGACAAGCACACTTTGTCCTTTGTTCAACCAAGTCACCTTGTAAGGGTTAGTGTGGGGTATTCTTGTGAGTTTCAACTTCCTAACTGTCTCTTCTGATATGATGTTGTCAGTTGAGCCTAAATCAACTATCACCTTGCACACTTTACCAAGAACTTTGCATCTCACCCTAAACAATGCTCTCCTATGTTTGGGTTCCTCCTTAACCGGTTGTCTGATCAAAATCCTATTGAACATCAAATTCTCACCAATTTCTGATTCAATCTGGTCCACATCCGGTGTTTTGTTTCTTGATGAGTCTTCATGAGCATAAGCAACCCTCTTTCCATTGTTGGATGAGGTAGGCTTGTCAGGACATCTATAAGTCGGGTGTCCTAATTGTCCACAGTTGTAGCATTTCATGGTTGCAAAGTAAGAACTACCTCTGTCGGTACCTCTACCCCTACTTGAACCACCTTGTGCACCTCTTCCTCTAGATTGGCCTCCTCTGAGATTGGTTTCACTGCCATGCTCATTCAACTTGGCTTCCCGTTGGTTCCTCTGCTCATTTGCCTTGCTTTGGTAACCACCTCGGTGATTTACTTGTTCTCTACCTCTGCCTCTACCCTTGTTATTGGAGTCTCCTTTCCTTTTGTTCCTCTCTTCTACCTTGGCAGCAAGCTAATGAGATTTTTGGACAGTAGTAGGAGTCCGTAGGCTTATCTCCTCCTGAATGTTCCACTTTAGGCCGCTTAGATACCTGGCCACCTTAATAGATTCATCTTCTTGGACTTTGGATCTAAGACAAAGTTTTTGGAATTCTTCGGTGTAGGAGGTCACATCAAGATCTTTTTTCTTCAAACCCTATCTCTTCTTATGAATTTGAACTTCATAATCCTCTGGTAAGTAGTTCTCCTTAACCTTACTCACCATGGCCTTCCAATTTTCAATAGGTAGCTTCCCCATGCTAACTCTCTCTTCTTGTAGGTACTTCCACCATGTCAAAGTTGCTCCCCTTAATCTTGATTTGGCAACTTTAACCTTTTGAGCCTCTGTCACTCCTTCACACTCAAAGTGGTTTTCCATGCCCTCAATCCATTCCATAACAATGTCTATGTCCATTCTTCCACTGAAATGTGGCAATCCTTCAAAGGCTTTGGTGTTCAAGGCCTTAATAACCTTCACAAAAGGTTCTTCATTGAACAAGGGATCTAGTTCAGGGATAATGTCATCTATGTCTATATTCTTCTTGCCTTTACCCTTGGTGTCTTCATCCCAAGGTCCTTGTGTCCTCTGATCCACCACTTCTTGTAGTTTATCCCTTATCTCGCTCATAGCTTCTTCAAGGAGTCTATTCTTCTCCTTCTGTTCTTCCACCTATCTAGCCAGCTCTGCATTAGTGACCATTTTTCTCTCCCCTACCGATTCACCAATATATAGAGACATACACAGTCCAACAAGTCTTTTACTTGCTCTGATACCAATCTAATGGGATGGGGTTTGGGATAGACTAGCCTAGTCTATGCTCTTGGATCCTTCCCTTGGATCACCTAGTGTTCTCTTCACACCCTAGGGTCTCTAGGACTTCCCTTGCTTGAGGAATCCCCTGGCCTTGCCCAATCCACCCACCAATGAGTTGGAATGCTGCTCCTAAGGTCTCACCTACTCATGAGACTCAAAACCCCTTACTATGGCTAATAAGGGCTTGGCTTATCCTTCTGCTTCTTAGGTCTTAGAAAGGTTATATAAGGTCCAATTCATGGTCTTTCCACCCACTCATGTGCCCCCAAGAGGTTTCAAGCTTTCAACTCCTTACCAATTTCACTATTTTGTGTTTTTCCTACAAAATAGGGCTACAAGGATCAGGACCAATTAGGCCTCCTACCCGGACTTTTAGGGCTCCCTCTCACAAACGATGCACAAACAACCCTAACTCCCAAAATGGATTGCCATTCATTTGTCAAGGACTCAAGGATTTTCTAGGTTTTAGGCCTCCAAGTGTCCGTACACTGTCCTAGGTTGATTTTAAAGTTTTCAAGGGTTTTTGTGAGGGTTTTTGGGGTCTGCCTGGGCCACAGTGAAGGTTTTGTGTTTTATCCACCTTGTTTGGATTGGTGGAGGCTCCTCCTTCACACTAGTGATGCTTCACACACTCCTCTACACCTCCTCCAAAGGGTGCACTCTCCTCTGACCAACCTTGCTCTCTAATACCTCTGCAATTTGACCTCTCCTAACCGGGCACTGTCCAGTCTCGCCTAGGATTGGGTCTTTGCTTGGCCTTCCTACATTTTTAAGGGCCATTCTTGCATGGGACTATAGTACAGGGTCTTCACTTCCATTCCCCATGGTTTCATGGTGATTCCACAATGGGGAATGGAGTTGTGACTTCATTTGCACAACCAGTCCAAAACTGGACAGTGAGACTGCAAATTACAAACTATTTACAAGCACACTCAACCGGTAAACAAAAACCTAAAATAATCGCTCACAATGAAAGTATTTACAGCTTAGAAGACATTTCACATAGTTTTTCATGCATTTAAATCCATTTACTTGCCCGGTAACTTCATTCAATCTGACTGGTAACCAACAAACAGTCACAGTCAAGCTATTCTTGCTTGGGCCGTACAATATCTGACATCCAACCCATTCATTTAGGGTTTGAAAATACTTTTACCACCTTGGCCTCAGTCTATGTGCCCATATTAGGGTTGTCCACACCAAACTAAGGATTTTGACCTCTTGGTGGAAAAGTTGCTTGACAACTTTTAAAAGTTGTCATGCAACTTTTGCAACTTTTGAGCAACTTTCTCAATGTTGCTTTTCATGACTCCTAAAACCACATTGGGCCAACCTAAGGACACCACCATGTTATAAAGGACCCCTAAACACCACAAAGACACACATACCCTCCATTTTCAAGAAAATCACAATCTTGACTTATGACCACTAAGATCTCCACTAGGACCCTAACTAGGACCTATGAGCACATGGCTCATTATTTTATGTACAATGGCTTCATAAGAAGCATAACACCAACAAAAAAAGAAGGAGGGAGAGCTTGAAAGGGTGCTCCTGCAACACATGTCCATTGGAAATAGATCCATTGACTGTTCCTGCAACCAAATCAAACAAAGTAATTCCTGTTTGGCAACATTGGACTTAGCTAGTATTTCTTGAATGAATTTATGTTAATGCAAAGTTTTTCCTGTAGCCTTTCAGTTGTTTCAATTCTTACTTACCTTTCCTGCCTAGATGTTATTTGTTGTAGTAATGTAGGGTAGCTATCACAGGGACTTAGTGCATATATAGTGCAGACCCATTTCAAGTATTACGTCCCTGGGTTGACAATCAAATGAACACTAGCTATGAAGATAGTAACTTCACAGAGTGAATGTCCAAACTTTGGGTTGAGACTTCAACTAGATTTATTATTCTTATTGTTGGGTTGAACACAATTCTCCTCTTTTCATAATCCTTTTCCACATTCTTGATAGCAGCCTCTTCAAGACTCTTCATCTGCTCACCTGCTGATGTAACGAAATCTTCCAATTTGTCAATAGGTGTAGGAAGATAGTCAATATTAGTCTCTGATAGTATACTAGAAAGTATATCTATTGCACTTTGAATTGTTTGAGTTTCTTTTCTCCGTGCTTTCATAATCTTTTTATGTGCCTTAGATTGCATAGTAGATGCAATCTCCACTATCTCAATAGGACTCAACATATCCATATTAATAGGTCCTTGAATGGATACAGTGTCATCATCCTCATCATCATCAAGGATCTTCTTTGATGTAAGTGACTGGGAGGTCACTTTTTGTTCTTGCTTCTCTTTCTCCATTTCTTCTTCCTTCTGCATCTCTACATCCTTCTCCGGTGCTTTCTTTTGTACATTCTCCTTTGTTTTCTCTTCAGCTTTCTCCTCTTCCTTTTCCTTGTCCTTCACCGATGGTGCAGTGGTTTTTACATAATCTATTTTGTCATTCATCAGTTGCTCTATCATTTCTTCATTTGTCTTTTCTTCATCTTTCTTCTTTGCTTTTGTTTTCTCTTCACCTGTACCGATTGAAGTAGCTCTCGATGACACAATCTCTTCATCAGGGATAATGATTGGATCTTGCTTAGTGCTTGTGTCAGCAAAAATAATCTCATCCGATATGATGTCATTAATGTTCAAATTTTCAGGGAGATCTTCTCCCTTTAATCTCTTTGGTTCCTCTTCTTCAGGAATAAGTCCTAAGAACTTCTTCAAAATTTTCTCAGTTTCAGCATGTACAGACTGAGATTCACCAATTAACAATCTTGTCAAACTTTTATTTGTAAGAAATAATTCCCTTGTCTTAAAAATAATTTCTTGAATATCCTCCCTAGAGGTCTCTAGTTCCAAGTGCATCAATACAAACTCAATTGATTTTTTGTCCTGCTTTATAGTAGTCTTCCATCTTGCTTCCAATTTATTATACAAAGAATCAGGAATCAAGCCTTACAACTCAATCAATTCTTTACTATACTTGTTCATAAACCAAACAATAGTATCTTCAATTTTCATTCACTCATCTTCACCCAAATTGTTATAATGTCTCTGAACATTAGTCAAAATACCATACTTTCTTATTTTCTCCAAAATCTTTTCAAGTGAAGTGAGTTTACTTATCAGTTGTTTTATAAATTTCACAGTAGGAGATCCAACCACTTTGGATTTCTTCCCACTGGCTCTTAATTCCTTCTTCTCACCTTCAGAATCTTTATCTTCTTCTATGTCATCAACAATAGTCTCAAGAGTCCTTTGGGCTTGTTGTTTCTTCATTTTCCTATACACTTCTTTCACTTTAGGCGCTTCAGGCTTTTCTTCTTTAGGTTTTCTTCTGATTTGGATCTTAGGAGTAGGTGGGGGCTTCTCTTTCACAAATGTACTTCTTGTTTGTCTATCGGTGCTGGTATCGGTTGAGGCACTAGAGGATTCAACCTTCCTTGCTTCAAATTTTTCTCTAGCCTCTACAATCACCTCTTTTGTAAATCCTTGTTCAATTGCAAACTGTTCAACCTCCTTTTTGACTTTCTTTGCAATAACCGATTTGGCCAACTTTGAATGTACCTCAATAGATTTCTCTTTAAAGGTTCCAAACTTGGTTGCACTTGGATCTACCGGTGTAGATAGAAGATGATCAACATAGGCAATCAAAAGATCAGATTCTACCTCATAACCCATGGGCATCACCCATGATGTCCTAGGTTCTACTGCCTCCATTTGACATGTGTCTATATCAACCATGAAACAGATAAAATCTTCATACCTTTTAACAACATTCTCTTGTATCCTTTCTCTAGCATGCATTCTTTTCTGTAAGTCTTTGAAATAACCCTAGATTATCTTTGTGAAATCATTTCCAAGAATTTTAATGTTGTTCTTTACCTATAACATCGTCGGTGTATTCTCTAACCACTGAATATCACCAATACCGGGAAAGGAGTTCTAGAAATAGAAAAATAGACCAATGATCAATTGCCCATATTTGAACTTCTATCTCTTATCCTTCTTGATTGATTCAAGATTCAATATCAACTGGGCTCTCAAAGCTTCTGCAAGATCATTGTCAAAATTTTCCTTCAATATCTGGTAGGCGGTGTGGATTGCTGCTCTGGGAATGCTATTTTTTTTGCTCAAGTGATAAACCCTGTATCCGATGACCATATATGCATACTTAACCTCAGGGTCTTCAATTTCATTTATAGTCATAACACAACCATCCCACTTTGACTTTGTCAATCAAGCAACTTCATACTTTGGGATTGTCCTCAGCACAGGAACTTCACCAGTTGCCCATAATCTGGTGGCAACATGAATGACTTCCTTTGTAATCTTATGTGATGAATCTAACCACATGAACTGGTCATGTATCCTGCTCAAAACACATCTAATATGATCTTCTTCAAATTCATCAAGAAAGTTCACATCATGATGAAAACCTTTATCGGTAACCATTCTGAATTGATCCTTTATCACTCCTTGTTCATCACACAGTGTTCAGTATTGATTAAAGATTGAAAAAGTTACCAAATCCTCTAGTTTGAAATGAATGTAATATTGGATGTCTTCGATATGCAAAACACCATAGGGTACGCTGGATAGGGCTCCAACTAGATCGGTTTTCGTTGACTTATGTGGATGCCTCTTGAATTCTGGTTGAGGCCTTTTAGTAACATCTACAAAGTGTGGTGTATCCATTGAAAAATATCAAACATAGAATCAGATCACAGAAGAATACCTTTCAACTCCTTCGCAACTAGGGTTTCTAAACCAAATGTACTTTCATCGATTCACTTTACTACAAATCTCGTCAATCTGTTGTCAACTTTGCCAATGCAGTAATCAAAAGATTTTCAGTTCTTCAGTCACTCTCCAAATGTGCTCACGAAAATGCAAGGTGAGAAATGAAACTTGTAAAACACTTTTGTTTACCTTTTACAAACAACATTAAATGCAATACCGGTTGAACTTACCCTAATCACCGTTTAACCCTAAAACATGTCACTAATTTTCATAACACATCCAATATTTCGGTTAGATCACAAAAACTCTCCATAACATCATAACGCATCAAGATATGCATATTTGACTTATCGCGCACCATATAGGGGTTCCAGACATGGATCTGACAATAAGATCCCCCTAAGCTTTATACACAACTTAGTTTACCGGTGAGGGATTCTCCACACTGGGTGAAGAATTATAATCTTCTGATGGTTTCTCCTCACTCTTATTTCTTTAGATATTATTCATCTCAACCCTGGTCTCTTCCACATTAACTTTATTCTTACCTTTTTGGTCAGCAAAGTGATTAACCGGTTGGTTCATTCTTGCTCTGCAAAACTTTACAAGGTGTCCCAGATTGTGACAATGAAAACATGTCATTCCAGATGCTCTCTAGGGTCTAACATTGCCTCTACCAGTTATTCTCCGTTAATTCATAGCAACATGACCATAGTTGTGATAGATTGAACAAGTCACATTCTATCTATAATCCATTTCATAAGGACTAGACCGGTTCGCATAAGGTCTTTGCCAAGTAGGGTTTCTCTGGTCATTGAAAGATCTCTTCTATTCACCATTAGCTCTCTGATTCATGTAAGATCTACAATTGTTCATTCCAGACCTACACTCAACAGCTCTATGCCCATACTTGTTACAATTGTAGCAATTACCATTAAAAGTTATAGGCTTATATCCTTCATATGCATTAGGTCTATATCCATCAAAGGTACTGGATCTACTTCTACAAACATTAGCAGTATGACCTACCTTATGACAGCTAAAGCATACTGATTTGTAGGATTTCTTACTAGTGGTTTTCTTATTCTTAGGTGCAGATTTATCTTCATGCATGATGTCCTTAGTACCAGAAGGCTCTCCTTACTCAAAGGTTGTGTATCCCAAGTCATGTGTATCTCCATTCTGCCTTTGTGACTGGATCAGCTCATTAAGCATAGTAGAGCTCTTGTTGTATTTAGCCAATATCTCATTAGCATGAGCCAACCCCTTAGTAAGATCTTCATTATTTTTCATAAGACTCTCTCTAAGAGACATAGCCATGTCTAAATCAGCCTAAATTTCTTCTTTTTCTTATTTTTCTCATGAAGATGTGCATGCAGGTCACTAATCTCTTGGTTCAGCTTAGCGATCTCATGCTCCTTATCTCTTATTTTGTCTTCAATTTTTCTCATGGCTTCCAACTCTTGACTCATCCTAATGGTAAGGGCTTCCAACTCTCTCCTTAGATTTGACTTATCATCATTCAACTTTTCCACCTCATTAGCCAATGCATCAATGTTAGCTTTTTCAGATAAACTTTTTTCACTAAGTTCATACAACTTCTCAGCTAGCTCTCTCCTTTTAGCCAAAGAAGCTTTGTACTTGACCCTTAAGTCACCTAGGGCTTCTTCAGATTCTTCGATCCGGTTAGAAAGCTCCCTATAACTCATATCCCCCATGATAGCCTTAAGGTAATTAGGCTCTAATACCAATGGATAAAATTATAAGGCACTGAGAGGGGGGGTGAATCTGTGCAAGCAAAAACAATATAAATTTGATCACCACTTTAACCAAATTAAAAATCAATGCATGCAAGAAATATAACCACATAAAAAAACACCCAATAAAGCATGCAACTCATAACACAATTATTTTCACGTGGAAACCCAAATGAGAAAAACCACGATGGGAATTAGTACCCATAAAGATGAACTATTTGTAGAATAGGGATCTAACCGATTAAGGTCTTATAATCACCTTGTTAGGGGTACAATAGGTTAAGAGTTTCTTAGCCCGGTTAAGAGCTATTACAATAAGGCATATTAGGACTAGCCCTATTAGGAGCTACCCTGCTATGGGATTTCAAAACACAAGCTAATGTGTCACTTGGCTAGAGTATTTAAACCTTCGGACCTGTGAGGATCCTACAGCACCCAGTTAGGAGTGACCTTGTGAGAGGATTTTCTTACTACAACTGTTAGGGAACAACAAGTTTAACTGATCTGCATATAGAACCTCTATTCCTGATTAGATCCGCTTCAGTTCTTCTTCTAACACTAACTAAACATCAATACATCTTGACAATTGTGTGAGATATGAATACATCTTGACTATTATGTGAGTTATGATGTACTGAGCAGTCTAGATCCTTCATCTGATACAACATCACACAATATTCATCTTTTTATAGACAACTCTGTTCAGTCGACTAATACCCTTGGAACAATTTCCTAGGTTCAATGTATCTGTTCAATCTTGCTCAAAATGCTTTACTCATGTTGGCCACATAATTCATAACTCAAAAATAAAACATTATATCTACCGGTTTATCGATCTAAGTAACTCTGCTCTACTGGTTTAACTGTTCTTCTTGATTGACTGCTCAGTACATCATAACTCACTCACTCCATTGAATCTACTAATGTAGATCCAATCATAGACTCTTGCCAATGTCATGAACATACATTCCAAACCGCAACACTTAACTCTTCACCGATCTTCCGTACCGGTCATTTGAACATATTATGTTCCTGTTTAATTGCTTCCACTACAGGTTAGGCTTTACCGGTTGGACTAAATGTCTTAGATGACTGACAAAACATGGTTGCCATCAATGACAACACAAAATAAGTCATCAATCAACCTATAACAACTCTATCATCATCATCAAGCCATCAGTAGGCCTGAATTTATACCTAACTATTAAAACTATTTGAATTTTTGGAGTAGGTCGACATAGGATCTAAAGTCCTTCTCACTTGAAGTTGACTATTGTGAGGACCAAATTTAGGTCCTGATTAAGAGGACCAGGGCATGTTGTGGCACCATGGTCCTGAGAATCAAGACTCAACTTTGGGGAATAGATAAAAGAGAAGGTGAAAATGTAGGTTTGTGAAGGGTGTGAGTAGAATCAAACCAAACATCAGGCATCAAAAGACAAAACACCAAGGTGAGGATGAAATTGTATGCAGATATAATTTACAAGGCTACATTTAGCTTTCACTTTAGTGGGAGTATGAGACTAAACCCATACTCATGGTAAAGTACAAAGTCACATTGAAAAAAATTCACTGAGATACCAAAAAGACAAGAAACACCAAACCCCCAAGGACTTTAGGATCTTACTACTCTAATATCAAGATAAAAGGGACAACACATGAAGGGAAAGAGAGCATGACTATATTGGCCTATTAATATTTTCTTACTATGAGTCATGAAAAATAAAATAACAAATTACAAAAAAAAATGCTATGTTTGCAAATTAACTTGAATATTGAAAATATGTCATAAGCGTGTGCATAAAGTTTAACATTGAGTAGAGTGTATGCCCCCATGTTAAATTGATTGCATACGCCTTATCGAGAGAAATACCTTTAAGGTAGCATGCATCCAAAAGACAAGAACCTTACCACAATGAAATGCCCTTAAGGACAAATCAAAGGATAATGATCAAAAAACATATAGTCTAGAAAGCACAAAATTAAAGACAAATCAAAGGATAACGGTCAAAAAACATACAGTCTAGAAAGCATAAAAACTAACTCTAGGGTTAGTAATGTACTTGTGATAAATAATGTATATCAAGAATAATTGTATTAAATTGACCTCATCCCCCAAAGATAAAGGAACTACGAACACAATGGAAGAAGAGCACAAGAGATAACAAACTAATATTTATTTGATTCAACATGAAAGATACCAAAAGGATATCTCAACACTTGTATCGTCCCCAAATAGACAACACAAAGGCACATTTACAAACAATAGCACTTGTATGACATAACATAGATACGACATATAGAAGAACTGAGATACAAATAGAGGAATGTCAGAACGGATTCAACCTCTTTATTATCTTTTACCAACAGAGTAACAAGGGTCATCGAAAGAGAATCTAACATAACAGAAAAAATATCAAGCAACACATCATGGGAAAAACACATTACAAACAAGAAAACACACAAAAGAGAATCTATGACACGAATGTGTAAGGAAGCTAAGTAGTAGAATAACTTCCTACACTAACCTTGAGAGGAGGATAATGCAAAAACTTTTACAGATCATTACAAAAATTATAAAAACTTAACAAAAATAATCAAAATATCATGCATACCACAACATAACAACACAGTGACTTACGTGGGGAAAACCCTTTCGGGAGAAAAACTGCACACTCCAAAAGCAACTCAATATATTATTCACCAATCAATAACATGCATACAATACAAGAAACCGTCAAACAGTATTACAAAACCATGGGCTAAAACCACCCAATAAAGTAGAGTCGACCTTATCTCCCTTCTAGATGCCCTATGATGTGTTAAAACACACATCAACATGTGTCCCTCCCTTTTATAGCTCATTTATGTGTACAATACATTTTATATTTCCTATTTCAAGAGCACAAAATTCCAGTGGCCATAACTTGAGAACTGTGTGTCCTATTGACAAACCGTTTGAAGAATCAGAAAGCTCATGAAGTGCTCTATTACCTCATAAGATGCCATTCCACTTAAACCCACTTTTAATGGTGTTTTGGGGCCTCTAAAGTCCTCAAAATTAAATTTAAACCTTTCATTACACCCCTTTAAAATGAAAACTTTAATATCTTCAAAACTAGTTGTGATCTTGCGACGTAACTTTACTGGAATGCTTATCTAGACAACTAGAAGCTTTGGGGAGAATTTCGCACCATTTTGTGCCCAAATGAAAAATTACTATAAGTAGTAACCTCATGTAAATGCAAGGTTGAGACACCATTTTCCCAAAATTCTCCCACTTGTCGAACACCTTGCAAGAGAAAAGGGAGTATCAACACAATAAATCAATTGCTAGAGACCATGAGGCCCATAGACTCCAAACACCATCTAAAATTCTCTGTGCTCACGACCTTAGATAAAGCATTTGCAACATTCATCAAAGTTTTTACCTTAACCAGCTTCACCTTGTCATCTTCGACCATATCTATGACAAAATGATATTGAACATCAATATGTTTGGTTTGGGCATGAAATGTCGTGCTCTTAGCTAGGCAGATCGCACTCTGACTTTCACAATAAACTGTCACTATACCTTGTTTTATTCCAATATCTAAACACAATATATTAAGCCAAATGGCTTATTTACAAGAATGAGTATCTTCCATATACTCTACTTCAGTAGTGGAAAAAGAAACCATAGCTTTTCGCTTACTCATCCAACTAATTGCACCACCAAATAAAGTAAACACATAAGCACTGGTGGATCTTCTGATATCAACATTACTTGCCTACTCTGAATCCACATAACCATGAATATCAAGGGAAGTCATGTCTCCAACCAAATTACCATGATAACACAAAGAATACTCTGAGGTACCCTTCAAATATCTGAAGACTCTTTTGACTGCATCCCAATGAACTCTACCAGGATTAGACATATATCTGGAAAGAACTCCCACTACTTGGGCAACGTCTGGTCTAGTACAGACCATAGCATGCATCAAACTTATAGTTGCACTTTGGTAAGGCACTCTTCTCATGTCTTCCATCTTTGATGGGGATGTAGGACAATCTAAAGCAGGTAATCTCATTCCAACTGCAAAAGGAACACATAATGGTCTACAATCCTGCATGTTAAACCTTCGCAAAACTAAATTCACATACTTACTCTAGCCTAGCCATAGCTTTTTGTTCACTCTATCTCTTCTAATATCCATCCCAAGAATGTGATTTGCAGCACCAAGATCTTTCATTTCAAATTTAACAACGAGCTGATACTTTATTTCTGAAATCATACCTTTCCCTTTACCAATGAATAACGTATCATCAACATACAATGCAATGTACATGAAATGATCACCATTTGATTTATAATAAACACAGTGATCTGATTTAGAATGCTCAAATCCCAAACTCAACATATATGTATCAAATTTCTAGTACCACATCCTAGGACTCTGTTTGAGGCCATACAAAGATTTCTTTAATTTACAAACCAAATTACTTTTACCTTTCACCACATAGTGATCTGACTATGTCATATAAATATCCTCCTCTAAATCACCATGAAGGAAAGGAGTTTTCACATCCATTTTCTTAACCTCTAAATCATAAGCAACAACAAGAAAGAAAAAATCTAATGGATGTCATTTTTGCAACAAGAGAAAACATCTCACCATAATCAACACCCTCAACCTGATAGTAGCCTTCTACAACCAACCTTGCTTTATACATCTCAATGCTTCCATATGAACCAATCTTTTTCTTGAACACCCATTTACAACTAACAAGATTTCGTCCTTTAGGCAATGGTACAAGATCCCATGTATTATTCTTTTTTAGAGCTGTCATTTCTTCTTCCAAAGCAATCTTTGAGGATTCTGCATCATTAATACGTAATGCCTCTCCTACAAATATAGGTTCACCCATATTAGTATTCAAAGAAAAAATAAATCTCCAATCATCAAGTGAATACATTTTAGGTGGTTGTATATATCTTGTAGACCTTCGAACAAGCTGAGTTGGAGGTTCTTCCTCCTCTTCTTAAGATTCAGAGCTAGATGAGCTCTCCTCAACTTCTTGCCTATCAAGTGGTCTTGATTCAACTCTTTTAGGTGTAGAAGGGAATTGAATTACATCTTTCTGTTTAGTCTGTTCTGGCTGCAATGTAATAGAAGGAGACTTAATTTCTCTAAAAATAACAATTCTACTATAAATTACCTTTTGTGCAACAGGGTCCCAGAATGTGTATCCTTTCACACCATAACTATAACCGATTCAAAGATACATTTCACAACCTTGTTCTCCAACTTTGTCTCAATGAAGGCTTGTGACCTGACCATGCTTCCATAGGCATTTTATCAATAAGAGATGATGCAGGAGACCTACTAATTAGGTAGCAAGCACTAGCAACAACTTTAGCCTAGAAATGTTTTTCTAGACCGACACCACTCAACATACTCCTAGCCTTCTCCATCAGTGTCCTATTCATTCTTTCTATAACTCCATTTTGTTGTAGAGAATACGGAGTTGTCTTCTGTCTATTAATACCACAGTCTTTACAGAATCTATCAAAATCATTAGAGCAAAATTCACCGCCATTATCAACCCTCAAACATTTAATTTTCTTTCCAATTTGCAACTCAACCATTGCTTTATATTCTTTAAAATGACTAAAAACTTCAGAGTTACTCTTTAGAAAGTATACCCATATCCTTTTACTAAAATCATCAATAAATGAAACATAATATGTGGATTTTCCAATCGAACGAACATCTACAAGACCAAACACATCAGAGTGAATAAGATCCAAAACACCACAATATTTATGAGAAATCGAGTAAAATTGAACATGGTTTTGTTTTCTATAAATGAAATGCTTACAGAAATCAAAGTCAAGATTACAATCATTCAAACCTTCAACAAGGTCTTTATTTTTCAAGGTCATGAGACCCTTTTCTCTAATGTGGCCAAGTCTCTGGTGCCATAACACAGTCTTCTCTGGAGGTAACTTTTCTTTAAAAGAAAGAGCACCCTTAGGTACCCAAAAGCCATGTCTATCCACTGAAGGTGAAACCATCAAATCTTCTGACGAAGTATCCACAACTTTACTTTTTACAGAAGTTCTATTACACTCAATAGTGTATGCCTCTAGCTTATACAAAGTATCAAATTTGACAGCTATATCAATCACCATAGCACCCTTAGTCATCTTACATCCTGCATCAGAAAAAACTTCCTACACACCCGCATCTATCAGTTTTCTCACAGATAATAAATTTTGTTTTAAACCAGAGATATGCAACACACGACTAATCCTTTTTATTCTACCATCAAGAAACCCGATCCTAACTTTACCTCGACCAACAATGTCTAAATGTGAATAATCACCCGAGTAGACCTTGCCTCCATTAAGTTCTTCATATTCAGAAAACCAATCCTTATAGGAAGTCATATGAAAAGATGCACCTGAGTCAATTAACCATGCACCATTATCTGCATGAGTAGCCAAAGTTGCAATCAATGCATCACCATCTTCCTTCTTGGACTCAGAGTCAGAATCAAACTTCTTCTTTTCTTCTTTGCAGTCCTTACGGATGTGACCTGGTTTACCGCAATTCTAGCATATGACTTTGGACTTTCTAGGAGATTTGGATCTACCTTTGGATTTGGACTTATTGCGCTTATCTTTCTTCTTTCCTTTTTCCTTAGGTCTTCCATGAATAGTTAGGGCTTCCTTCGCATCTCTTCACCAAGTAGGGCACCCTCCACATCTTTAGACTTCAAAACAATAGAAGTACTATCGATAGCCATAACAAGAGAATCCCACAAATCAGGCAAAGAACAAAGCAAGATCTGACATTTCTCTTCTTCATCCATTTTAACACCAATAGATACCAATTGAGCCACCAACATATTAAATGCTTCTAAGTGATCTACAATTTTTCCACCCTCTTTAATCTTCAAGGAATATAATTTCTTTCTCAAAAAAATTTGATTTAATAAATATTTGGCTTGATACTCTCACCAAGCTTAGTCCATAACTTCTTTATAGTGTTCTCTTCATGGACATTGATCGAAACAGAGTCTACCAGACACAATTTGATTGGAGCCTTCAATTTTTGGTCCATAACATCATATTGAGCAGCTACAATAGGATTTGCAGGTCTTGAGACATTCACATCAATAGCATCCCACATATTTTCCATCTTCAACTTCCACATCTCAAAATTACTACCGTTAAATTTCTCCACCTCTATTCTCCCTAACAAACTTGCCATCTGGAAATTCATTCAACAAGATCAAAAAGTATCTTCTACGTAATCTCCCACTCAAATATGGATTAGTTAAAAAAACCCAACAATTGACAACTGAAACCAAAGGTTATCAGGCTCTGATACCACTTGTAAGGAAGTTAAGTAGCGGAACAACTTCCTACACAAACCTTGAGAGGAGGATAATGCAAAAACTTTTATAGATCATTACAACAGTTATAGAAACTTAATAGAAACAATCAAAATATCATGCATACCACAACACAACAACACAGTGATTTACATGGGGAAAACCCTTCCAGGAGAAAAACCCCACACTCCAAAAGAAGCTCAATATATTATTCAACAATCAATAATAGATTATAATAGAGAAAGCTCTCCGCCTGAGTGCCACTAATCAGACACTCAAAGGTAACTCAATCGCCATAAGACTCTTACTCACAACCTCTATCTCACACACCTCATATATAGGAGATACTATACAAGAAATCGTCAAACAGTATTACAAAACCATGGGCTAAAACCACCCAATAAAGTAGAGCTGAACTTATCTCCCTTATAGATGCCCTATAACATTTTAAAACAGACATCAACACATGTCCCTCCCTTTTACAACTCATTTATGTGTCTGATACATTTTATATTTCCTATTTTAGGAGTACAAACTTCCAAAGGCCATAACTTGAGAACCGTGTGTCCTATTGACGAACCATTTGAAGCGCCAGAAAGCTCGTGAAGTGCTCTATTGCCTCATAATCTTCTATATTGCTTACACCCACATTTTAGGGCATTTTTGGGCCTCTAAATCCCTCAAAATTAAATTTAATCCTTTCATTGCACCCTTCCAAAATGAAAACTTTAATATCTTCAAAAATAGTTGTGATCTTGCAACATAACTTTAGTAGAATGCTTATCTAGCAAACCAAAAGCTTTGGGGAGAACTTCACACCATTTCATGCCCAAATGAAAACTTACAATAAATAGTAACCTCATGTAAATGCAAGGTCGAGACACCATTTTCCCAATAGAATGAAGATAATCAACCAAATCATGTGCCTCCCAATCTTGCTTTACATCGTCTAGGGATGATGGATAATATGCAAGAGGATCCACATTGAGCATGATAGATGGATCTACTACAAGTTCCAAATAAGAGCCATGCCCTAATGATGAATCACTTTGTTTTTCACTAGGAGCTAGGGTTAATGCTTTTGAAAAATGTGAAGTTAACACATATGATTAATCTCAACAAGCTCATACATATCATCAGAATCATTTGGATCATTAGTGTCATCATAAACAACATTATCATCCATATCATCATCTAATTTTTAAAAAATAGGGTCTTTAACACAACAAGAAGTTGAACCATCATTTTTCTTGAGCTTTTTTAACTTAGGTGATTTGAGTTGAACTTTCTCCCTAGGGTTAGGCAAAGGTTGGAGAAATGTTGCCAAGTCAACATTTGGTGTCTTTGAGGAGGAAATGGTTTGGGAAGAAAGCTTGCGAGCCTTAGCACAACATATTCATCGACATTCTCTCATACAATGATTTCGTTTAGTTTTAGTTGAGAATTGCAAAAGTTGAGGATCAATTGACATAGACTCATTTTCTTCCCTTATAGGGGGAGGAACATAAGAAGATCCAATAGGTTGAGAGATAGATGATGATTCCAAACACTTTCCTTTATAGGACATAGGAGGTGGGACTATGATATATATAGGAAGAATAGAAGGAGTAGGAAGAATACCAAGTCCATTATGAAGAGGAATATCCATGGGTGTAGGGTCTCTAGGTTTACTCAATCCCATTGTCATCTCATTTTTCTATTTTTGATAGGATAATAAAAGGATGTCTTTTCAAGCCTTTAAAGGCTCATATTGTTTAGGCCAAAAGTAATCAAGAGTGAAATTTTCACACTTTGTTGTGGGTTAGTAAAGGCTATGATTAATCATTATAATAGTTTCATTATGAGGGAATTCCAAACATTTACAAATTGTAGAAGTGATAGATTTCATGGAAGAGAGCTAAGGATGTCCCAAATTTACACAAAATTGATTCGATATAGGAATAATAACAAAGGTGACATCTAAGCACTCAGTACCAACCTCAATAGAAAGAGTAATAGAACCAATAGTAGGGCAAGAAAAAACATCATACACCTTAACCATAACATCAAATTTATCATATGTTACTTGATGCAATTGTTGAGTAAAAAGATGTTCTTTAGTAATCACATTCACCATACATACGATATCAATGAGAACCCCTTGTGAGAGTTTGTCTTTGATCTTCGTAATAATATATATTGGGCCATTAGGTGCAACAAAATTTTCACTAGGATCAAAAGTAATGCATAGATCTTTTGTAGGTTTAGGTTTGTCATTGACGTTCACAACATTATTAGATTCTATACCAAGGTCATTAGGAGAGAAAACAAGTGGCTTAGACTCAACAATATTATTAGATGAGAAGGCAGCAAATTGGTGAATATTTGGACATTTTGGTTAGGAGGAGCTATGAGATTATTCTCTTTGTCATTCACATAAGCTATGGATATATTATTGTTATTGATAAAGTATTGAATCTTATTTCTCAACTAGTAACGTTTTTCAATGCCATGACCTAGTTGACAATGATATTGACAAAAAGCTTTAGGATCATGGGAAGCTAGCAATGGTTTAGAATGGCCAATTGACTTGATTGGAGGCAGTTGTAACACATTAGCATTCATCAACCTCAACATTATACTATGCAAATACTCATAAAGAGGAGTTAATTATTTTCTTAAGTATTTGGATAAAGGGGCCACACATGATGTCGTGGCTGCCACTTGAGTGTTGATGTTGTCATTTATCTTGATGAAAAATTTGTTGGGTTTGAGATTCACAAATGATTATTGAGAACTCTCATTCTTATCAACTAGAGCCATTGAAAATGATGATTCAAATTGACTCACTTGAAGTTGATAATTATGAAGTATTGCACACAATTGCATCAAAGAAGTGAACTTAGAAAATAGAAGCCTATCTCTAATATCCTTTTGTATATTAGCAGTAAAAATTCTTTGAACATCATGATTGGGCACATGATAATTAGTTTATGAATGCAAATATTTATATTTACCAATAAACCAGTCACTTTTCCTTTAACTCCTTGCTTACAATGAATCAAATTAGTCAAAGTAATTTTAGGACCAATGTTATTTTAAAATTATTGAATGAAAGAGTTAGCCAATTGTTGACAATAAGTAATAGAATAAGGAGACAAAGAACAAACCATTGCAAGACTTTATCTCTAAAGGTTTGAGTAAATAGTTTTGTCATGAGTCTTTGATCATGAGAGAAATCACTACACAAGGTTTGAAAAGTCTTCACATGAGTCAAGGGGTCACCTTTTCCATTGTATAACTCCAATTGAGAAGTTTTCATATGTTTAGGAGGAACTGCACAGACAAACTCACTAAATAGTGGACTCACTACATCAAATGTGGGAACATTGAATTCAAATTGAGTTAAAGAAGCTAATTGGTGTTGGAAGGATGAAAAAATTTGAGCTTGGTTATTGATGGTTGCTTTGGTCGATGGATTGGAATTAGACATATTAGATTGAGATGAAGCAGTAATATTGTTGTAAGTATCTGGAGGTTGGGAATAAGGAGGTGGGACAATATGGTATGTTGGTATAGGAGATGGTTGTGAAACAAATGGAAGAATCATAGAAGGAGGTACATGGAATAATATTGATTAATAGGATTTCCCCCATGACTAACATGTGTAGGATTAACATTTTGTGTGGATGTAGTCATGATAGAAGATGTAACTGTAGGCACACTAGGCAAGGATTTAGGCATAGGAATGGAATGGTTAACTTAGCTAGTGTGTTGAGAATAACCAAGGACTTTGACACAACTTTTGATTGGCATAATATTAGTATCAACAATATGAGTAAGGCCACACAAAAAAACTGCACCTATCTTATCACTTTGAACCATTCTTTTAAATAATTCAATCAAGGAGATTACCTCACTATCTGAGTATTGTTGACCCATCCATTGTTGAAGATTTTCAAATTTATTGTCAGTCTTCTCCAATTGGTCAGTAGTAATCCTAGTTAGTGATTCATCCTCATCATGAGAAATATAAGGTGAATGAAGTTATGTGGTGTCATTTGTTGGATTAGAGGAAGCACGAACATTCACATGGAATAAGTTATTCAGATGAGGCTCCATATCCTTATTATTTAAACCTTGGGAAGCCCTAATTCTATAACTTATTCTCATTGGAATATTGTATGTAGGACTAAGGGTAACAAAAATTATGCACAAAGGAGGAAGATTGAATGCAAAGATTGGAAACAACGATTAAACAATTCAATTCCTTTGTAAAATGATTGGTTAACCAATTAATTAAACAATGTGAACTATGATATTGAACACTATATGCATCTAAATCTAAACATAGCATGTCATAATAATCAGATATGAAAATACAATTGAACAATTATGCAATCCACGAGTCAATTTTAGAATAGTAAATTAGAGTTTTTTATGAAATTAACCTCTAAATTTATGCAATTCAATTGCATATATGATCTATAAGTGCAAATATTAATGTTTAAGTGCATAGAAATCAAATCTGAGATGATAAATAAAAAATAAGCATGAAAGAAGTTGGGTTCACCAAAAATGTGATGGTATAAAATAATGGTTTCACTCAATTAATCATAAAACTATTAATCTTACTAAATTAATCATTCTATTAACAGAGGGGGGGTAAATTCAATAGATCTAGTCATAATTCAAGTAGGAAAAGGGATAAAACAATAATTAAATTTATCAAATTGTTGTCTCCCCCTTTCGAGTTGAATTTGGATGTAAATTGTAAAGTTTAGGGTAAAGCAATGGATAATTCAAGTGAAACAATAACATTTTCCAGAATGTTATAGATATCAAACATAGCCATAAATAAGGATTTGAGTAGAAGGATAGAATCATAATCTGTTATTGAAAGTACAAGTTGAATTGTCAGGACCATGGTGCTAGGTCGCCCTACTCTTGTAACTTTGAGACAAGCAAGTGAGATATTTTTCATATTAGGGAGATGCATTGATTCATTATTGAAAGATTGCAGAAAATTTCCAAGGCCATGGTGCTAGGTCACCATGGTCCTCTTCTTTTTTCTCTATCAAAACCTAAACCTATTTGTCATTGTCAATTTTGTCAGAATGTTTGATCACAACTCCTAAATCAATTTCTTGCACACATAAAGAGAGAAAAAGGGGTTGTGGATAGGGTTTTTCCTTGGGTCAAACTCTACTTTAGGAATTAACCTTGAAATTGAAATGATAATTGTAATGGAAATATAATTTAATTATAGAAAAATGCTTTCCTTTTGAGGGAAAGGCTAGATCTAGAATGGAATGCTTGTAATCGAAATGTATACCTGATGAAGCTTGCTTGAATCCTCACACAAGGGTTTTAGGATGTCATGTACAATGTCTTCATGGAAGTTTGATCATAGATGCCATCTTGAATGCTTCAACTTGACTAAAATTATTCTCCAATGCTTGATTATTCTCAAATGAGAGGGGTAGGCCTCCTTTTGTACCTAACTGTCTAAAAACTATTTGAATTTTCAGAGTAGGTTGACACAAAAACTAAATTCCTTCTCACTTGATGTGACCATTGTGAGGACCTAATTTGGTCCCTGACCGAGAGGACTAGGGCACTGTAGCACCATGGTCTAGAGCTAGGACTAGGGTGCCTTGACACCCTAGTCTTGAGAATTAGGACTTAACTATGGGAAAAAGATAAAAGAGAAGGTAAAAATGTAGGTTTGTGAAGGGTGTGATTAGAACCAAAGTAGGTATCAGGCATCGAAAGATAGAAAGCCAAAGTGAGGTCTAGGTGAGGATGAAATTGTATGAGGATACAATTTACGATGCTACACTTAAGATATCAACATATAAATATGCTAACATATTAAGGGGAGGACTATGAGACCTCCTTGTTGCTTATTGTGTTCAATGATGTTCCCATAAAGTGGTGGTGTTGTGTTGCATAATGCCCCTTGATGCATGGTTATCAATCTATCTCTAGAAATTTTAATGGCATACGACCTTTATTTTGAGCACCTAGTATAAATGAACTTTCCAACTTCATCCTTTGTTGAAGATGTTTATGATCCTTGAGGCATAGGTCATCTAATATAACACAACTTGTTAGCATGATCATTCTTTTTTTTTATGCTCCCTAAGGTGTTGATCAACTAGTATAGCATGGCTTGCCAATTTGATCATTTTGTTACGCTACATGGATCACCCAACATAACAAATCTTGTTGGCCAGTGGAATTCATGCCATCTCTGTGGACCCTTCGTATAACACAAATTTATAGTTGATAGGACCACGGATACTCCTCTCTTCTTAATAGTGTATTCTCTTGTCTCTTTCTCGAAGTCCACTAATTTTTTGCAATAACATTTTGATAATGATTTAGTGGTTGGGACACACTTTGCATCAAGGTCTCTTCATGTAGTTGACTTAGAACCTATTTTTTCTTTATTGATTTTCTTTGTACATGTGTATCTTTCTTTGAATATTTTTGTATGGATCAGTAGGATCCTATGCTTGGGGGCTTGTACATCCCTCAACTTAGTGTCATCATATCCCTATTATATCTTGCTCTAAACTGCTCTCTCTTTCTCTCTTTATTTGACCATGAGTATGAGCGTAATTCCACACTCACACTAATGTGTGAGATAAATGCAGTGTAGTAAATTGTATCACTTTACAATTTCACATGCTATTTGGAACCTAATTTAGTGTTCTTTTTCCTAGATCATTTTAAGTCTATTTGGGTCCTATTTTGCCTTAACTCTTCATTGCTAAATCCCACAATTTAACTATCATTAAATACTTGAATTATGACCAAATATGACATTACAAATGCTGAGACTCATGACTCCCTTTTTGAGACCCTATTTTGGTGGGACGTGGGTGCTCAACACACATGTCCTGCCAAAATTTCACGAAATTATAGCTAGTGCAAGTGTTGACCTTCACATTTTCAAATCTAGTCTTGATTTTGGTACTTAACTATTTTATGGTACCATAGTCTTTAAAATAACCTTTTTATACCTATATAAAGCACATAAATTATCATTAATAAGGGTTAATGGATTCCAAGAGCATTCAAGTATTCTAGATTTGAGTATTCAACACATTAACTTGTAGAAAATTACAACACTCTACATTCAAGTATGCTTTCATGTTTTTGATATTTTTATTATGTCATTGCATCAACACTTACATGACTTGTCTAAAGAGAATTTAATCAACACCTTTATGTGGAACTCCATGAGAGATTTTTATACCTAAGGTAATAATCATTTCATTTTAGCATTTCAATTATTGTTCAGTCTTTGTCCTCCTTACAAAAAACTATTTTTTACATCAATCATAGCTTTGTTGAGGTTGGAATACTTAGGCAAGCCCCTATACAAAACAACCCTTCTTCCCTATTTTCATATGTACAAGTTCATATTTGACAATAAAGAGTGTTACAAGATTGTAGAGTAGACTATGGCATTCCTAGATTTTGAAAAGGCAAAAACATCAAAACTAGTTAGGGTGCTTAGCACACATGTTCAACACTTTTTGATTGAACTTTTGGGAGACAAGCCTATAGGAACTCCTAAATTTATTTTTGGCCCTTTATACTAGTTTAGACACCCCTTGGACTAGGGAATCCAACCCATCATTCTAGCAATTTCATCTCTAGATTGTAGATCTAGGTTCCTTTATGTATCCTATTTTCAGATTTGGTCTACTGTGTTGGTTTTCTATTTAGTAACTTACTATTGTTGCTGAAATTCATCTTTTTTTTTCCTATCATTTAACCTAATTCATTCACATACACACTTCACAATCCTAAATCCATTACAACAAAGGAACATAAGCCCAAGTGTTTATATCTCCTATTTGGATTGTAGCTTAGCCTATTTGTGTTCCAATGCAATGCTAGAAAGATTTGAGATCTTAGTTTGCATCCATAAGCCCTGGATCTCATTTCCATACATATCACTCTTCATCAGACTATATACATGAAATTTAACATTTAATTATATTGAAATTGTAGTGCTCCTCCCTAATTCATCTTTCCTTTTTGTGCATCGATAGATTATATTAGCATAGCTTAGACTATTTTTTTATGCTTTGATTATATGTTTATGGATTTATCTATGATTTAGATGATTTATCTAATATAATATTAGACATATTATATTATGCTTGACATCATGATTACTTATAGATAATGACATTCCTAGATTATTGTGATGATGGAATACTTTTTGATGATTGATATGTACTCGTGTTATATGTGTGATTCATGTTTTCTTATGGTGATTTGATGACTTCATGTTGTGTACTAACCCTATCTTATGATGATGATGATTATGATAATGCTTGATTATTTGCAATTGTCTTTTACCGCGTTTGTGATAAGGGGCGATGTCATACCACTCATTCACGAGCATGATATGACGTTGTGATTTCCTTTCACTTGTCTTCCTATTATATATATATATATATATATATATACGGTGTTGCACATGTGTTGGTGATGATAGGTTTGCAGGTACCAGACATCGACTCCACCTAGCTTCACAGGTCTGAGTGTATCTTCATCCCAATGGCAAGTTGATCGGAGATGACATGAAAAACCATTCTACACTCTAGGTTTAAGCTAGTCACCCTTGTCAATTTAGTGTCTTGGTGTGAGTTGTTGTTTAGTGTCTTTGTGTAGTATTGTGATTATTGATTGGTTTCATTATTAATTAATTGATTAAATTAATTTATATAGTTTAATAATGTTAAATTAAATTAATGGATTAATAGAGTTTATAATAAATTAAATAAATAGTTGTACAACCTGAGTTGGCCTAGTGGTGGAAGACTTGTACTCTTGAAAGAGAGGTCACAAGTTCAAATCCCACAAGTGGGGGGTAGGGTATGTACATCTTATTGGCTTTGGCCCATTACCCATAAAAAATAAATTAAAAATTAAAAATTAAATAAATAGTTGATATAAATATTTAAGTGTTATAGTGTGGTTATTATTATTAATCCTTTGGTTTTATATTTAGAATAATGATTTAATATCATTATGGTTTATCAAAGATTAATTAGTTAATTATTATTTATTTGATTATTTATGGGTATTTATTTATATACCTTTGATTATTTAATTATTGGAGATTTTATTTAATTATGATTTATACTTTATTTGTGGATTTTAATTTATTATTAGCCCTTGGTTTAATTTATTGGGATTGGTCTATTACAATTTCATTTGGTTTTAAATTAATTACTAATATATCTTGTTACATGGGTAAACATAAATAATATATTACTTACCTACCCTTTTATTACTATTGGTTATATTGCTTTGAGGAAATAAAAATATAATATATGGTATGGTAGGTAGATTATATTGTATTTGAAAATATTTTGATTGGCCGACATTTGCAATGGTTTTGGGTTTGATTTTCTATATAATTGATTTTTTGTGCATTCACCTGGGTTGGCCTCCAAGAAGGATTTTGCACATTCGGCTGTGGCAAACGGCTTGGATTTGGATTTGTTTGCTTGGAGATTGTTTGTCTTGGCTGGAGTATTGGATTGCTCTTTATCAGATCTTCTTTTGGCCATAACTTCTATTTTTTCAGGTTGGAGATTCTAGCCTATGTGCTTCGTATTTGGTTTTCAAAAGATTGTTTTCTCAGTGTCTATGATGTTTGCTTGGGCTAGGATAAATGAAAATTCAATTGGAAATTAATATTATAATTTGGAATAAATTTTAATAAGGGGCTTTGATTTATATATTGGTTTGTCATGTATTGCTTTATGTAATTGTTACATGTTTGGACTCATGTGACTATTTGGTTTGTTCAATTGGCTTCCTGAGTTTTTATGTCTCTTCTGATTGTATTTTCAAAGTTTATTATAGCCTTAGTGATTTTTTGTGTTGATCACAAGTTTCAGTTTTTTGTCTCTGAGTGAATGCGCTAAAACTATAGAAGTGCTAATGTTTTTAGTAAAAGTGTGATGCTAAAAATATGGTATATAGAAAGGCTTACACATATAATGAGACAATAAAACATAAATGAAAAGCTTAATTGAAAATTAGATTAAAAATGCAAACCATAAGCCTTCCTTGAAATGTCCCATTTTCCTCTATTCTTGAGGACCTTGAAGGTGTTGGATTGATTGGCTCTTAGCGGAGAAATGACATCCAAAGTGGCAACTCAAAAGTTGAGTAGCTACTTGATCATGATTGATTATGCAAATGATATGAAATGCATGATCTAAGAAACTAGATTAACATGCTATGATTAATCCAAAATGCTAATTACTAGATAATTGAAATGTAAATTGCCTATAGTAATGATGCTAAAACTATGAATACAAGGGATCCTTATTGCTCCAAAAATGAGGGATATTTATAGGAATTCCAAGGCCAAAGCTGAGGTGGCAGGAATCAATGGTCCAGATATGATCTGAAGATATCAAGGGCCAAGATTGAGGAAGTTGGAGAAGAGGTTGGAGAAAGGGACACTTGTCATCTCTGTGGTGACAAGTGTCAAGGAGCCTTGCTCATGAGAGGGCAAGTGTCCAAGGGAGGAAACATATGGAAAAAGTGCCATGTGTCTCAAGGGGAGAATATCCACACCATAGGAGGTTAGGATAAGGAGGTTAGAATGTGAAAGATAGGATAGGGCTCGTTAAACCCAGGGTTAGGTGGAATGGGTTAGATTAGGGGATGGTAAGGTTAGGTGGTTAAAATTTAGGAGCCATGTGGGGAATTTGAATTTAAAAATTCAAATAATAGGAAAAGGCTAATTAACTTTCAACAAATCATAAATTGATTTGTTTTAATTAATTAGGGGATTAGAAGAAATGAATTTAATGGGGGGGATGATTAATTAATCAAAGGGGACTATTGAAATGAACCTATTAAATAAATCCTTAGATTTATTAATAAGTAGATGAATGACAAAATTTAATCAAATTGCTAATGAATTCAATTAAATTGGGAAAGGGGATTAATTAAATAATTGCTTATTCAATTAATTTTCTTCAGACCGTTTTTAAGTGTATACGTTCTGCCCCTGTTTGAAGCGAGGTGTGATGACGCGTTGATTTAAAGAATAATCTCATTTTTATGATGGTGATGTGATATTGGTTCAATAGGATTCCCTAGCCATTGATTGCTAAATTGTGTTACGATGAAGCCCCCTCAGGAGATCAATTTCTCAATTGACCTTTGGAGTTTTTGGAGCTTTGCGAAATTGATTTCCCGATAGATCATTGGATGATTCTTGAAACTGTGGTTGATGAAAGTGCGAGTTCTTCGATCACTTTTATGTGGTTCTTGATGTGATGATTGATAGAGTTTGATTGAATTGATAAGATTGATTAGATTGATGAGATTGAGATCAAGTCTAGTTTCAGGAATGACACCTCCTATATAAGACAAAGATGATCAAAGTATCTAGTTTCAAGAACGATGATGAATAATGATGAAAAGTAAGTACTCAATAGATACTAAGAGGGGGGGGGGTTAATTAGTAGAGACAAAAACTTCCTTAAATCACTTTGACTGCAAAGACTGTACTGAATTGGTAAACAGTATCACCGATCTAAAACATGGCACTATCGGTAAAACACAGTGAGACTGTGAAAGACATAAACCGGTAACAATTAGATCTTCACACCATCTAATATCTCATTTCCACTTCACCCATATGCATAAACAAGTAATACATCATCAGAATTATAAAGACCACTGGATCAGCATGCTTTACCACTTGACAAAAAATACTAAGACATCACATGAAAGCATCACACATAACACACTTATTTTTCACGTGGAAACCCAACTAGGAAAAACCACGGTGGGGATGAATACCCACAAGTTGTTCTTGAACTCTTCTGAAGTCCGCTCTGTTAGGAGCCTAATCTAGTTAAGGACTTTACAATAGGTTCTGCTAGGAACCGATCCTGCTAGGGATCACCCGGTTAAGGGATGGCTAAATACTCGGTTAAAGGTTACCTCGCAAGAGGATTTGAAGAACTCAATGAATTTGAGTCACCCTGTTAAAGGATTTATAGAAAGCATGTTAAAGCTACTCGGTTAAGTGATTTTCCAACTGCTAAAATGGTTAGAAGTCAATAGGTAATACACTGATCTGATAACAACACTCAATGCCAATGCAAATCCACTTTAGTTCCTTTTCTTTTGAAATCACACTCTGTAGGTATCAACACACTTCTCCGGTCTAGCAAGAATCAAGTATCTCTTCACTTGGATACACACATAACATTTTCCAACAACTTCACAATTCAAATCATCATCGACCTTATAGACAACAGATAGGTCGGTGGCATAAACCCTAAACCCTAAACATTTAGGTTATCAATACAGTCGGTCTAATCTTGACCGTTCAATCACATTGCATAGTGTAAAACGATCTTGAAAAAATCTCAAGATGTTCTCCATCATTCGTTCTTTGCTGCTTCTGGAAGCTGATAACCCATCATGCGCTCTCCACCGTTTCCCAGAGACTTCACACATTCCCGAGGTAGATAGGATCAATCTTCTTCATGCAAGATCCTCAAGAAAATCCTTCACGCACATAAGGCTAACATGGCAACATGATCTGATCTTCATTTCAATGCTAACCCATCACAGGATGTCGTCGGTTGAATCACACAGACTTGGAATGCATCAACCAGAAACCCCGATACAAACTTTCCATATATCAGTTAACATACCGGTTCACTTTCTACATATACCGATTCATTCCATCATACCAGTTCACTTGCCATTTTGCTTACTTCAATATACTAGTTCATACTTCAGCATATTGACATCAATGACAACATATAATATCATCATGTCATCAAACTCTGCACATATGCCAACAATCTCCCCCGTTGGCATTGATGGCAATATACAAAGATATCTCTCTACTTTACATCTTCTCCCTAATCTCTTCCATATTATGTCTTCAAAACTGCAAATATCTTCTCTACTTCACATCTTCTCCCCCTTTGACAACAATGACAAAGTGGAGGCATAGACATCCATGTTCCATTGTGTTGCTCCCCCTGAGGAGTAGCATCTTTCAACACACCAATCCTGAAAAGATTTGACAATGCAATACCTGACTAATGTGGAGCACATACCTTTAGTTCACCTCTTGAATAGGTAAATGTAGCCTTCGGTAGAGGCTTGGTGAATATGTCTGCTAACTGCTCCTTACTGGAAACATGTTCCAATACAACATCTTTTTTCTGAACTTTCTCCCTCAAGAAATGATACTTGAGCTCGAAGTGCTTGGTTCTAGCATGCAATACCATATTCTTGGAAATATTAATTGCACTTGTGTTATCATAAAATATGCTCACCGGTTCAGATACAGGGACTTTGAAACCACTTAGTACATGCTTCATCCAAATTGTTTGAGTACAGTTCATAAATGTTGCTACATGTTCTGCTTCTGCTGTAGACTAAGAGATACAACTCTGCTTCTTACTCATCCATGAGACTAGTCTACCACCAAGAAATAATGCACCACCGATTATTCTCTTCTGATCGTCCACATTACCAGCCCAAACAGCATCTGTAAACACTTTGAGACTGAAATCATTACTGCATGGATACCACAATCCATAATCTAAAGTTCCCTTTAGATATCTAAGAATCTGTTTGACTGCTACCAAGTGGGATTCTCTTGGAATTTTCTGGAAATGTGCAGCAATGCCCACTACATGTGCAATGTCTGGTCTGTTGTGTACTACATAGTGCAACTTACCAATCATTGATCAGTATTCCTTCTCATTCACCAATGTTGAGTCATCTTCTTTTGACAATTTACAACTGGTCACCATCGGTGTACCAACTAGTTTGTTGTCTTCCATGCCAAAGGTCTTCAACACTTCTTTGACATACTTGGACTGAGTGATAAAGATACCGTCTTTCATTTGTTGTATCTGTAGTCCAATGAAGAACTTAATCTCTCTGATTAGTGACATCTCAAATTCCTTCTTCATCTCATTTGCAAATATATGGCTCATCTTGTCATCTCCACCAAAAATTATGTCATCAACAAATACTTCACAGATCAAAATTTTATCTCCTTCTAACTTCAGATAGATATTGATATCTTCACTTGTTCTTTCAAATCCAATCTTCACAAGATGGGAGTGTAAACATTCATACCATGCTCTAGGTGCCTGCTTCAATCCATACAAGGCTTTATGTAGCCTACACACCATATCACTATCTTTTGATAGGGAAAACCCATTTGGTTTCTCTATATACACTTCCTCTTCAAGTATTCCATTCAGGAATGTAGATTTTACATCCATCTTATACACTTTGAATCCCTTGAAGGTTGCATATGCAAGAAGCATTCAAACTCCTTCCAATCTAGCTACTGGAGCAAAAGTTTCTCCATAGTCTTCTCCTTCTTCTTGAGCATATCCCTTACATACCAGTCTGGCTTTGTTTCTTACCATTGTGCCATCTTCATTCAACTTGTTTCTAAAAACCAATTTGGTGCCAATAACATTTTTGTGCTTAGGTCTGGGTACCAAAGACCATGTACCATTCTTTTCTATCTAGTTAAGTTCCTCTTCCATAGCCTTGATCCAGTCTTCATCTTTATGTGCCTCTTAATGTTTTAGGCTCAAATTCAGAGATCATGCAACAATTTTCTCTGACCTTTCTTCTTGTAATAATTCCTGCATCCTTATCTCCTATGATCTGCTTTGGATTATGATTCAACTTTACATACCTAGGAATGATCTTAACTATTTCCTCTTTCTTTTCCTCTTCATCCTCATCCTCATCTTCATCAGCATCAACATCTATCGGTATAGGAGCACTGTTACTGATCCTAGGCTATTTTGCAACCGGTTCCCAGAAGGTTACAACCGGTTCATCTACCACTTGCTCATTGTCACTTTCCTCGGGTTTCTCAAAGGTTTCATCAACTCTAACATTGATACTTTCGACAATTCTCTGAGTCCTATTGTTAAAATACTTGAGAGCTTTGCTCTTGGTGGAATATCCTAGGAATATTCCCTCATCACATTTTGCATCAAACTTGCTCTGGTGTTCACTCCTCTTGATATAAAATTTGCTACCAAACACTTTGAAGTAGCTTACTACAGGAGTCTTACTGGTCCAATACTCATAAGGAGTTTTATCCTTACCTTTCTTGATGAGTACCCGGTTCATAGTGTAGACTGTAGTGCTCACCGCTTCTCTCCAAAAAGTGTGAGCAACCTTCCCTTGAATCAACATTGTTCTAGTCACGCTGCTTCAACTACGGTCTAGTTGTTCCTCTCTGCTAGGCCATTCTATTGTGGAGTCCGGGGGGCAGACAGTTGCCTCTTGATGCCATTTTCTTCACAGTACTTATTGAACTCACTAGAAGTGAACTCACCTCCTCAGTCAGTTCTAAGGTATTTGATTCTCTTACCACTTTCTTTTTCAACAAGTGCTCTAAAGGCTTTAAACTTTCCAAAAGCTTCAGACTTGTCTTTCAAGAATGTGACCCACATCATTCTTGAGAAATCATCAGTAAGAATCATAACATACCTATCTCCCAGAACACTCCTAGTTTTCATAGGACCATACAAATCAATATGCACAAGATCAAGTAAATTATCTGCTCTAAAAGATTTACCTTTGAAGGTTGAGGAAGACATTTTCCCCAGTTGACATTCTCTACACAAAGGATTCTTTGGTTTGTTCAGCACAGGCAATCCTCTAACTGCCTTGATCTTACTGGCCTTCACAATGTTATCAAAATTTACATGGCAGAGTCTCCTATGCCATATCCAACTATCATCATACTTAGCCATTAGACATTGACTGATATCTTCATTTAACTAAAATAAGTTATGTTTGGTCTGCATACCTGTGGCCATCAGTTCACCACTCTTTCCTTTTATTTTGCATACTCTATCTTTGAATTCCAAAGTGCATCCATTATCATTTAGCTGAGCAACACTCAAAAGGTTGTGCCTAAGACCTTCTACCCAATACACATTATCAGCACTTCTTTTTCCATCTAGAGAAATAGACCCTTTTCCTTTTACCATACAAGGTGCATCATTACCAAATCAGACTACACCTCCATCATACTCTTCCAGAGATGGAAAATTTCTCCGGTCACCTATCATGTGGTGAGAACAACCACTGTCAGTAATCCACTCATTGGAATTATCAAAGTGGGAGACAAGAGCCTTCTTATCTGACACATCTTCCTCAAGAGCTACAAATACTATGTCTTCACTTTCTTCATCTTCTGATTCATCATCGGTGACACCTTCATCAACTGCAACAAGACAGTTTCTCATATTTCCTCCTTTGAACTTTTTGAACCTCTCCAGTTTGTCCTTGTTGTCACCATTAGGACAGTTTACAGCAATGTGTCCAATCCTATTGCAAGAAAAGTATTTCAAAGGGAGCTTACCTCTATATTTACCAGTTCCCTTAGGAAGTCTCTTGGTCAGAAGAGCTTCAAATTCCATCTGGATCTCCTCATCATCCATATCTCTGCTTTGTATTGGTTCACAACTGGTACTGGCTTCTTTACCCTTTCTAGATAGTGCAGTAGATGCTTTAAAAGCTGAATCAGTCTTCTGAACACTACCATCATAAGTGTTTAGCTCATAAGCGGTCAACTTAGCAATGATAGAATCAAGGGGCACCTTTGTCTTGTCAATTGATCTCAACTCCTGAATAGAGGCAACCCTTAGTTCATAGACCGCTAATAAGGTTCTCAAAACTTTGCTAACAATAGTGGAATCATCCATTGTACCTCCTTCACTCTTGATGTCTCCAACAACAGTTTTAGTCCTTATCCCATATTGTTGAATGGTCTCTCCTTCAACCATCTGCATATCTTCAAACTTTCCTCTAAGGATTTCTTCCTTAGCTTGCTTCACATGCTCATCATTGCCACAGATAGACTCCAGAGTATCCCATACATCTTTGGGATTGTCTTTTTCCTGGACATCTATAAACTCAACATCAGATAGACTGTTGATAAGAGCTTCCATCACTTACCCATTCTCCTGAATTTCTCTTCTTTGATCATCGGTGAGAGTACCGATAGGGACAACATAAGTATTCTCAACATAGCTCCAGTGTTGAGCACCCATGCTTTTAATGTATATCTTCATTCTATCCTTCCATATCTTAAAGTTATCTTTGTTGAACTTAGGACCTTCCCTCTTCATCATTAGAATAGGATCTTTTCCTCAAGCGGTTAAGCTTACAACATAGAGGACCTAGAGGATGCTCTGATACCAATTGATGAATAATGATGAACAGTAAGTACTTACCAAATACTGAGAGGGGGGGGATGAATTAGTATAGACAAAAACTTCCTTAAACCACTTTGACTGCAAAGACTGTACTGAACTGGTAAACAGTATCACCGATCTAAAATAGGGCACTACCGGTAAAACACAGTGAGACTATGAAAGACATAAACTGATAACACTTAGATATTCACACCATCTAATATCTCATTTCCACTTCACCCATATGCATAAACAAGTAATACATCATTAGAAATATAAAGACCACTGGTTCAGCATGCTTTACCACTTGACAGAAAATACTAAGACATCACATGAAAGCATCACACATAACACACTTATTTTTCACATGGAAACCCAACTGGGAAAAACCACGGTGGGGATGAATACCCACAAGTTGTTCTTGAACTCTTCTGAAGTCTGCTCTATTAGGAGCCTAATCCGATTAAGGACTTTACAATAGGTTCTGCTAGGAACTGATCCTGCTAGGGATCACCTGGCTAAAGGTTAGAACCCTATTAAAGGTTACCTTGCAAGAGGATTTGAAGAACTCAATGAATTTGAGTCACCCTGTTAAAGGATTTATAGAAAAACTGTTAAAGCTACCTAGTTAAGGGATTTTCCAACTGCTGAAATGGTTAGAAGTCAACAGGTAATACACTAATCTGATAACAACACTCAATGCCAATGCAGATCCACTTTAGCTCCTTTGCTTCTGCAATCACACTCTGTAGATATCAACACACTTCTCCAGTTTGGCAAGAATCAAGTATCTCTTCCCTTGGATACACACATAACATTTGCCAACAACTTCACAATGCAAATCATCATCAACCTTATAGACAAAAGATAGGTCAGTGGCATAAACCCTAAACCCTAAACATTTAGGTTATCAATACAGTTGGTCCAATCCTGACTGTTTAATCACATTGCATAGTGTAAAATGATCTTGAACAAATCTCAAAACATTCTCCATCATTCACTCTTTTCTGCTTTTGGAAGTTGATAACCCATCACGCACTCTCCACCATTTATTGAGACTTCGCACATTCTCGAGGTAGATAGGATCAATCTTATTCATGCAATATCCTCAAGGAAATCCTTCACACGCACAAGGCTGACGTGGCAACATGATTTGATCTTCATTTCAATGCTAACCCATCATAGGATGTCGTCGATTGAATCACACAGACTTGGAATGCATCAACCAGAAACCCCGATACAAAATTTCCATATATTGGTTCACATACTGGTTCACTTTCTGCATATATTGGTTCATTCCATCATATCGATTCACACTTGTACCATCATATCGATTCACTTGCCAGTTTGCTTACTTCAATATACTGGTTCATACTTCAGCATATTGACATCAATGATAACATACAATATCATCATGTCATCAAACTCTGCACATATGCCAACAAACGATATATCCTATATAAGACTTGATCAAAACGTCTGGTTCCAGGAAGGATTCATCCTGTATAAGACATGATAGAATTGATAAGATTGATTTGATAAAGAACTGACTATTTGGTGATATCATGTTGCAGGAAGATTCATATATGCTGATGTGGGTTCATATTTGAGGGGGTAACATAATATTTGCATTGGGTCGACAATTTTTGGAGAGATGAGTCATCGTTTTGATTGTGTATACACCTATGACGATACATTGATGATTCCTGCGATAGATTTGGCCTTGGATAAGATGAGCTTTTGTGATTCTATGCAAAATGAAATGCAAATCTACTTTAAAAATGCAAATGCAAAATGAAATGGAATGTGGCGATTAGACCGGTCATGTGGTCATTGCTTTATTTCATCATTGAGCCTTTAAAATATGGGAAGGGAGTGAAAACATCAATGGTATAATTGAACCATGATGACCTGAGCACTTCTTTCTTGGGTTTTGATATTGCAAGTTAGCACAAGCATCGAGGTATAATTGAACCAAGATGACCTGAGTGTTGCTTGCGTAAAACAGGCAGTATTAATCATTTCTATATGCAAGTCCGAAATGTCTTCCATGATACTCCGATGATCATGTCCTGAGACAACTTTGCTCATATTAACGATTAATTTACAAATAGTAGATAAGAAAAATATCATGTTCTTTCATTGTTCCTCTAGTCAAAGACATCTTGGAGTCATTCAAAAATCATGATAGCGAAAATCAAGATAAAATAGTTGAACCATTATTGTCAAAGTGTTAAAATCATGAGTCAAGATATATCATCCATTGATATGTGTTTGTCATGTGCTAAGATTGACATATGATAGTTTGATGGTTGACAATGTGATCTTATGTTCAACATTGGACGTGTCTCAGTTTTTCACTTGACAAGTGTTGGCTAACTGTTGTTCTACCTATTTGATTAAGCTCAAAACGATGAAAATTTTTACCCCTAGCTAGGTGCAGGATTTTGCCCCAAGCCTAGAAACAAACCTTTATTATGATATATACAATGATCCAAAACATGACGAGAAAATTACCTCGGATGCCTACGTATGTACAAATACTTTATGATGGATATGAACAATGCTGAAGGAAAAGAATGCAAGCGGAAGGATGCATGAACCAATAGATGGAAGAGCTAGCTGACAGATAGCGCCTGTTTGCCAGGTTTTCACCATCTGTTTTTATTGCACTTTTTCTCATATTTGATTTTGATTTTGATTTTTCATTTTTTTCACTATTTTTGTATTGTCTTCTTTTTCACTGTTTTTGGATTTTTTTGCTTTTTCACTATTTTTGGATTTTTCTGCTTTTTCATTGTTTTTGGATTTTTTTGTTTTTTCACTATTTTTGGATTTTTCTGCTTTTTCAGACATAAAACTTCTTCAGATGTATGCTATTGATGGGTTCCTCGGGTTGATCCCCATCCTGTGTTGATAGCTGATATGCTCCTGACCCAAATACTGTTGTGACCACAAATGGACCTAACTAGTTTGGTTCAAACTTTCCTTTCTTTTCTCAATCTGACTGGTTTCATGGATTTTCCTTTACTACTAGTTCCCCAACTTGAAAGACTCATGATTTGACCTTGAGATTATAACTTTGGCACATTCTTTGCTGGTATACCTTTAAATGATCAAAGGCATTTTGTCTTCATTCATGGATCAATTCTAACTCCTGTAATCTAGATACTTGATGTTCCTCATCTAGGATAAGACCTTTTAATGATACTCGTAGAGAAGGTATTTCTACTTCTATTGGTAGTATTGCTTCTGATCCATAAACAAGAGAGAAAGGTGTGGCACCTGTTGGTGTGTGTATACTAGGGTAGGCCCATAGAGCAGGGTTCAATTGAATATGTCAATCTATGCCAACATCATTCACTATCCTTTTGAGGATTTTCAAAATAGTTTTGTTTGATGCTTTTGCTTGCCCATTTCCTTGTGGATAGTAGGGTGTGGAAAATCTGTGTTGGATCTTGAATTTCTCACATAGCTCTTGAACATCCTAATTCTTGAACGATCTCCCATTATCAGTGATAATGGTCATGGGTATTCCATAGCGACAAATGATGTAGTTCAAGATAAATGCAACAATTTGTTTTCCCGTGATATTTGTGAGAGGTATTGCCTCAATCCATATTGTGAAATATTTTGTAGCTACAAGGATGAATTTGTTACCATTGGATGAAGAAGGATTTATCTTTCCTACTAGATCAAGACCCCATTGGCAGAAAGATGAAGATGTTGCCAAAGCATGAAGTTATTGTGCTAGTGCATGAATTAACTTCCCATGGATCTGACATTGTTTGTATGTTTTAGCTATCTGAAAAGAATCTCATTCCATAGTTGGCCAATAATATGCCAAGTGTATGAGTTTTTTCGAAAGGGTAAGACCACTTGAATGAGTGCCACAAATGTCGTTATGGACTTTATTTAAGGCCTTCTCGGATTCTTCTTGCTTAAGACATCTTAAGAGAGTACCGTCTAGACCTCGTTTAAAAAGGGTATCCATGACAATAGTATAATGGGAGGATTGGTGAATAAAGTTTCTCTTTTTGTTCTCTGACAAGTCAAGAGGGAGGATATTATCTTTCAGGTATGTGTAAGTTTTTTCATAGAGGGAGGAATCATGCCCAACAAGGTGACATATAGTTTGGGAATTAGGATAATTATGTGCAGGGTAAAACAAGTCTTCAACCAGGAATTCGTAACGCTCTTGATTTTCCTGTGTTTGCAATAGAGAAGCAAGTGTTGCCATGGTGTCTATTGCTTTGTTGTCATTCCTCGGAATCTATTGAAAATTTATTTCAACAAAGTATTTCTTGACATCATCAACCATCTTCTTATAAGGCATTAGCTTTTCATCCTTTGTTTGATAATCATCATTGATTTGATTGATGACGAGTTGAGAGTCTCCAAAGACTTGAAGTTGTGTAATGTTCCACTCTATGGCCATTTTGATTCCTGTGACCAATGCTTCATATTCTGCTATATTGTTGGTGCATGGGAAGCTTAATTTGTACACTTTTGGAATTGTATGACCTTGTGGTGTGATGAATAGTATGCTTGCTCCTAATCCATGTTGTGCTCCATTATTGATGCTTGCTCCTGGACTGATATTCGAGTGATGTATTATAAGATCTGGATCCAACCCTGGAATGTTTGCATATGACCATCTTTTGATTTTCCTCCTTTTGAAGAGTTCCAAATATTTTTTCCTTGCTAGTTCTGATAGAGAAGTTGTTGGATATAGATCAGTTGTACCAATGTTAACTACCTCTGTCAATTCTACTAGGATAGATGACCTCTCTTGATAAAATTCAGGTAAGGTGTCAAATCTCCCATCTTTCGGTGCCTCGAGGAGGTTTTCACCGTTAGATGCATCCTTTATTTTTACTTTTTCTCAGTCTAATGTTGCCAGTAAATGGTTTTCAGCATTAGACCTGATATTATTTTCTTTATTTTCATTTTTGTGACTAGGAGATTTGGCACCCACTTGACTTGAAGATACGTTGTTGAGATTCCTGGTGAAAGTAGATGTGGGTTTGATTGCATGAAGATATAAGGATATGGCATGGTCATTAGGAAAAGTATCAATGGTAATATGTCTTTCAGTTTCCCAGTCCATAAGTTCAGGATGGATTAAGGGTAAAGGATCCTCCTGTTGAATTATTTCAAAGATATTAGGGGTCATGATAGAGGTGCCAAATCTTTCAATATGTATTTCCATGTCTATAACGATACTCTCTTCAAAATGACCTCTTGTAGGTAGCTCCTGATTATCCTTGATTAAGTCCAAGTCAACCGAATGTGATTCTAATTCAAGTAGGCTAGTTCCTAACATTTGTCCTGCATACGTGTGAACTATATCGACACCTACATCTTCTTCATCCCTTTCAATTTCAAGTTGCTCTTGTTTGTTTTTCCATGATAGAAAATATTCTTTGTTCCCTTGATCTCTTAGCTGCATTTGTTTTTCCATGCTTGACAAAATTGATGCAAATGATTGTTCCTTGGATTGTGTGCTTGAAGATGTTGCCTCTCTGTTATGTCAAACAATGACCTCTTGAGCTGGTTTTAGATTACTACAACACTGCAATGGATTTGAGTTTGCTGAGATCATGATTTCCTGCCCATTGTATGGAAATTTCAGGCACTGATGACATGTTGATAGAATAGCCTGTATGTCATGTATCCATGGTCTTCCCAAGAGTATGTTGTATGGTAAGTCCAAGTCTAGCACTTGGCATGCTGTCTCTTTCTGCAAAGGTCCCACTCTGATGGGTAATATCACAATTCCTTTAGAGGAATGCTCTTCCTCATCATATGTTTTGAATATGATCTTTTTCTAGGGATCAACTGTATCTTTTGAATAACCTAGAGCATGAACAAGACTCAATGAGCAAATGTTTAAGCCAACTCCACCATCTATTAGGACACATTTAATGAGCGTTCTATGAATGAGGACTTCAATTTGCAAGGGAGTGTTATGGGGATGTTGCAAGGAATCAATGCTTAGATATGAAGGAGATGGGATTTGAATAGGATCCTCTGAAATAGGTTTGATAGCCATTATGGATATCCCTTGGGGAACTTCATCCTTGGGTGTATTTTTTGGTGAGGATGCTATGGAAGGTTCTTGAAAGTTTTTAAGAGGTGTAGGAATAGATGCCTTTGGAGAGTCAATTTTCTTATGGGGGGATAAGCCATTGCTAGACATAGGTGCGTGATTTTGATCTTCCTCAACAATATCCCTTAGGGATCTATTTAAGAGTTGCATAAAAGAGCCACCTTTCTTCGGAGATGCATTTGAATCCTTGTGAGGTTTTGACATAGTTGGATTTTGATTTTGGACTTGTTTGATTGCTTTGATATGTTGGCTTGTTATGTCTTCTTCTTGTATTTTTCTTTGGTATGCCATGTTTCTATGATCTTGAGCTATTTCAAATGTTTTTGTTTCCTTTGCAAGGATTCGATTGTCTAAAAGGTGTTTCAATAAGTGACCAACTGTCAATGTAGGTATGATAGAGTGATATGACATGAAAATATAATTCAAGTTTTTCGATCTTAGTTTTGGAGTGCAAATTTTATGATTTTTGAAATGACCAAGTTCAATAGGAACGATATATCCTATGATAGAGAATGAGGTTAATCTGATCAAGCGTTGTAGTTTCGTGATAAAGGCTGATAGATCCTAATGAGAAACTATGTTTGAACGATCAAATTATTGAAAGAAAATGTGATGTTGCACTTTAGGATGTTAGATCTTGAACTTGTTTGAGGTGAATACTTGAGAATATTTAGTGTGTCTAGTCTTGAATCTATTTTGATAGAAGATAACTTGATTGAGTGACCCAAGAAGATGACCTAGTCTCTATGTTTGACTATCTGAGAAATGGGTTGTCTTTGTTTTCTGATTTTGGTGCAGTTTACCAGAAACACTGACAAAATGACTAGGAATGCTGCTATATTGACCAGGAACGCTGCTATATGGATCGGAAACACTAACAAACTGACCAAAAATGCTAATAAACTAACTGGGAACGCTGCTATACTGATCAGAAACGCTTCTATATTGACCAAAAATGCTGCTATATGGACCATAAACACTGACAAAATGACCAGAAACGCTGTCATATGGACCATAAATGCTAACAAATTGGGTGTTTGAACTTAGGAGATTGTTGTTTTGACCTAACTTTTTGATTTTTAGACTCAGATAACTGAAATTTAGACCTAGCAAGTGCAAACTAGGAGATCTAGTGTTGAAACATGAGCAATTTGACATTCAATCCAAAAGTGTTGTTGTTTAGACCAAGAGAGATAACATTTAGACTGTAAGAGCTGATGTTTAGACCAAAAGAGATGACGTTTAGACCAAGAGTGCCAACGTTTAGACCAAGAACTCTGAAGCTTAAACTAGTGATGTTAGAACTTAGACAATGATTATTTTGACCCCAAGAGTTGATGTGTATAATGAGAAAATTGATGTTTATACCTAGCAAGCTCAACCTTGGAGAGTTAATGTTGAAATATGAAAAAGCTAAAATTCATACCAAGAGAGCTAACGTTTAGACCAAAAGAGTGACTGTTTGGACCATAGGTGCAACTGTTTGGACTGAAAGAGCTAATTTGTTGTGAAACTTGCAAATTTGACAATTTGAGGTTTGAGTTTGCAATTTTTGTTATATATCAATGGATGATATCTTGAATTGGCTGAAAGTGCGACTGTTTGACCATAGGTGCGACTATTTGGACCGTATGTGCAACTATTTGGACTGTATCTACGACTATTTGGACCGTATGTGCGACTGTTTGGACCGTATCTACGACTATTTGGACCGTAGGTGCGACTGTTTGGACCGCATGTGCCACTGTTTGGACCATATGTGCCACTCTTTGGACCGTATGTGTGACTGTTTGGACCGTAGGTGCGACTATTTGAACCGTATGTGCAACTGTTTGGACCGAAAGAGCTAATCTACTGTGAAACTTGTAAATTTGACAATTTGAGGTTTGAGTTTGCAATTTTTGTTGTATTTTAATGGATGATATCTTGATTTGACTAAAAGTGCAACTGTTCAGACTATAGGTGTGACTCTTTGGACCATATGTGCGACTATTTGAACAGTATGTGCAACTATTTGGACTGTATGTGCGACCATTTGGACCGTATGTGCAATTGTTTGGACTGTAGGTGCGATTGTTTGGACCGTAGGTGCGACTGTTTGGACCGAAAGAGCTAATCTACTGTGAAACTTGTAAATTTGACAATTTGAGGTTTGAGTTTGCAATTTTTGTTGTATTTCAATGGATAATATCTTCACTTGACTTACAAACATAGAATTCAGATTGTATTTTTGTCCCAAAGGACACATAAAGTGTATGTTCAAGAAGCTTTAAAGAAAGCCCAAGTTTTCACGGGTTTTGAACAATTGAAAACACATCATTCAGTCTATCCTAAGGAGATTGGATTCGGTATTAGTTCTTAGCCCACAACTTGGTACCCTGTCAGCTCACACAACCTTGTCACCCCCTAAAGGGCGCTCATGTTTTTGCCTTTGCGAGAGCTAGTGGAGTCCCATTATGAGCCTAGCAATAAGTTTTCAAAAGGGGAGTTCACACATCACTCAAGAGGGACATATGGTGAGTATCTTAAGGAGAGATTCTTCCCCCTCCATGCACTAAGAATTTAATAATGTTCGAAGGTAAACCAGGTAGCTTCTAATTTTAGTTGGAACTAGTAAGGGATCCGTTCAACGTGTCAGGGTATAAACTCAATTAAGAGGTCTCCCAGCCTTGAAAACCAAGGTTTGATATACCCAAAGGTATGGAGGAGAGCTATTCCCGAGCACTGTCATTGACTTGTTTTTCATGAAATCATGTTTATTTTATAGTGGGTTGGAGTACTTGGCATTAGTTGTTCCCACTTGGGTCGTTCCCCTGTCACCAGCCTTAATGTCTTTGGCCTTATAGGCCCCTCGGAAGGGCAGGCCCACTAAAGATATGCACTATTGAAAGCAAAAGATGAGTTTGGCTTTCTGATCACCTGAGAAAGGTGAGAGCATACTCACCTATCATCAAAACACATAAGACATGTTTGTTCATTTCCATTGTAATTAGTCTATGGGCCTAATTTAACAAAAATAAGTGCAATATCCTGCAGTTGCAAACAAAGTTAGTAGTTTATATTGCATTCTTTGATGATGAAATAGTTTATGACTTCGATATTTCATAGCGAAATAAGTACCTGCAAAACCAATAATCTGCAAATTAGGTTCAGGAAAATGACAGTCCAGAAGCAGAAATAAGGAATGCAACATACAATATTTGCAAAATCAATAAAAAAATTGAAAATGCCATCAAATTGACCAATAATGCCATCATATGTGCCAAGAACACTGCCAAATGAACCCAAAACGCTACTCTTCATACCAGAAATGCTGCTCTGCACACCAGAAACGCTGTTGTGCACACTAGAAATGCTGTCAAATAGACTGAAAATGCTAACAAATGTGCCAAAAATGCCACAATACATACCAAAAACACTAAAGTACAGAAAAATATAAAAATATAGTTGAGAAGTCTCCCAGAAACATCATTTGAGGTGCCAGAACGCCACAATAGAGGCCAAGAATGCGATTCGGGAACCCAAGAGAGCTAATCTACACTCCGAAAGAGCTAATCAACCTGTCAATGAAAAATCTTGCAAGCAAACTTGTTAAAGATCAAAGCAGCTAGGCCCCACGATGGGTGCCAATTAATGTGATGCTAAAAATATGGTATATAGAAAGGCATACACATATAATGAGATAATAAAACATAAATGGAAAGCTTAATTGAAAACTAGATTAAAAATGCAAACCATAAGCCTTCCTTGAATGGTCCCATTTTCCTCTATTCTTGAGGACCTTGAAGGTGTTGGATTGATTGGCTCTTAGTAGAGCAATGACCTCCAAAGTGGCAAATCAAGAGTTGACTAGCTACTTGATCATGATTGATTATGCAAATGATATAAAATACATGATCTAAGAAACTAGATTAGCATGCTATGATTAATCCAAAATGCTAATTACTAGATAATTAAAATGTAAATTGCTTATAGTAATGATGCTAAAGATATGAATGCAAGGGATCCTTATTGCTCCAAAAATGGAGGATATTTATAGGAATTCCAAGGCCAAAGTTGAGGTGGCAGGAATTAATGGTCCAGATCTGATCTAAAGATATCAAGGGCCAAGATTGAGGAAGTTGGAGAAGAGGTTGGAGGAAGGGACACTTGTCATCTCTGTGGTGACAAGTGTCAAGGAGTCTTTCTCATGAGAGGACAAGTTTCCAAGGGAGGAAACATATAGCAAAAGTGCCATGTGTCTCAAGGGGAGTATATCCACACCATAGGAGGTTAGGATAAGGAGGTTAGAATGTGAAAGATAGGATAGGGTTAGTTAAACCTAGGGTTAGGTGGAATGGGTTAGGTTAGGTGGTTAAAAGTTAGGAGCCATATGGGGAATTTGAATTTAAAAATTCAAATAATAGGAAAAGGCTAATTAACTTTCAACAAATCATAAATTGATTTGTTTTAATTAATTAGGGGATTAGAAGAAATGAATTTAATGGGGGGGATGATTAATTAATCAAAGGGGACTATTGAAATGAACCTATTAAATAAATCCTTAGATTTATTAATAAATAGATGAATGGCATAATTTAATCAAATTGCTAATGAATTCAATTAAATTGGGAAAGGGGATTAATTAAATAATTGCTTATTCAATTAATTATCTTCAAACCATTTTTAGGTGTATACAAAAAGTGTTGTTCTTTTCATCAAAGATGCTAACCTGTCTGGTATAGTCGCTAAACAGTTTAATGAATGCGCTAAATGGTTTCATATGCGCTAAAAGACTTGATAAATGTGCTATGATGTCTGATAAAGACGTTGGAATAATTTACGAAGGCGCTATAGGATTATGCAAAAGTGCCACTCTACAAAGTATATGCGTTGTTTTGGTTATTTTTCTAAGATTTATGTTTTGTGGATTTCTAAGATTTAAGTTTTGGTTTTCAAATACCTAAAGGTTGTTTTTGATTCTTGAGATATTCCAGGACTATTTCATTGACTATTTATTGAACGATTTGGCTATATTTGGTTATATGTGATTATTTGTAACTGGGCTCTATGGTTATATTCCTATATGTTGGATTTCTTGCTTTGCCTAAGAGGTTTCCATGTTGCATATGATGTTGTTGGATTGATTTGACACCTTGGACTGCCAGGTTTATATTATTGTGAGCCCATGGTCATGTTGAGATATTTTATGTTATGGTTTTCTTTTTTGTGACCCTAAGGTCTAGGTGCATGCTAGGGGGAGTGGGCTTCCAATTGAGTGACTAGGATTACAAGGGGGTAGACAACTAGGTTACTCGGGGTCTAGATTGTCAGATATCTCATTGGAAGTTTGACTTGAAATCAAGTGATAACTTAATATAATAATTCTTGGGTTTGGGTAGTATATTTCATCTTAATAATATAAGAAATGGTTGGTGGCCCCTTTGCCTTGCCCAGTGTTGTCTATCTGGGATAGGATATGGAAGGACTTGGAAACCTAGGTAAGATAATCTCCCTTTCCTCATCAAGGTTGAGATGGCTCCGCATGTGCATCTGGGATGGTCGAGACAGGTGCCCAGGTTCCCATTTGTCACAATACACTCTTTTCCCTAGATGTAGGTCCTAGTTCCTTGAGTCATGTTTTGATGTGTTACCTCTGGAGGATTTATGATTGGAGATTTTAGGTTTTGTGTCCTTGTGTTAGTATTGTTTTATCCTTTGGTTGTTAGGTGTCAGCCTAGATCTAGAGTATGAGCTGGATCTTCTATCATCTCGTAGCACAGGGGGTGGTTCCTTATGGTTCCACATGGTCAGGTGGTTTGATGCCTTCTTCCATTGGGATGTTCTAGTTGGATGCTTTTGCGTGTTAGTGGATCCCTTGTCTTCTCAAGCTATGGATGGATACTAGTAGCAGATTGATGTATATGATTTGTATGGCATATTTATGTATTAGACTCATGATGCAATTGAATTTGTAATTGAGAGCTATGATCCTTGTTGTCAATGAATATTGTGTAGTAGATGGTATAGTAGTGGACATCATGATGTATCACATGTACTTTGGATATTGATTTATTAATGGAGATAATGGTTTGGAGATATTGTTATGCATTTGGTTTCATGTATGTTATTAGGAATATTTAGTATTGGTGTTCTAAAATGAACTTAATGGGATGGTTAATGTATGCATAGTAGATGGATGTATTCATATTAAGGATATCAAATGATCATATATGCATGGAAGGGATAAATAATGTTAGAATTTAGTATGCATTAGATCATGGTGGTAAATTTGTTATCATGCTTATGTTGTTATGTTATTGCTTATGGATAGGATTAGGTAATGACGTTGAGATACCCTAGGGAATGATATTGATGTTCGTGTTTATTTCTACTTGTGATATATACTCTTGTGATAATGTTCATGAAAATTAAAAGTTACCTTGCTAATGGTTGTATTATGCTTATGGGTAGTTAGTTATATGTGTTGCATTAGTCGATGTTTAAAAAAAAAAATCTCTATTTGCATATTAGTTTGTTAGTTTCTCTAGGGTATTTTGGAAAGCATTACAAAAATTATGTCACTTATGTAATTTAACTTATATTTAATGTATATATTGGTAGGATGTTTGAGAATGGTTTCAAATCTTTAGGAGTTATAATGCAGATTTTAGATTTTGAAAGATCTTGTAATTTTTTAAACACTCAAATTTTAGTAATCAACAAGATTCTATCACATTTATAAAATTTAAGTATAAGTGAGTAAAAAATCCTATTAAAATGTTACTTATACTTTAAGTTATATTTCATGTATATATTGGTAGGATATTAGAGAGTGGTTTTTACTAACTCCCACCATTTCATTCTTGTCCTTACATGTTTTGCATAATTATATCTATATAGTAGTGTTTTTTTTTAATAAAGGGGTTAAAACTTTATTAATAATCAGAAACAAGCATAAAACATGAAAGCCAGAGCCATAAGGCTCCAGAAGAGAACAACAAGCCCAACCAAAAATCATCCAGCTTCATAACTATCCATATCCTCAATGAAGATCTTATGCAAGTCTTGACAGTAATCAGGGGAAAGATGCTCCCAACCCTCAACTTTCCAAACATTACCATGTTCCAAAGCCACTTAGCCAAACAATCTGCAACTCTATTCCATTCATGAGGAATGTGGATGAAAGACACCCTCTCCATCATAGCATTGATTTGGAAAATCTGGTGCACAATCCTTGCCAGCTGCCAATTAATCCCATTCACCTTCTGCTCAATCAATAGATTAACAATAATCCGTGAATCCAATTCATAGATAACGTTAGGCCACCCCAGTTCATATGCATGCTCCAGGGCATAGAAAAATGTTAGTCCCTCCATAAAATTATTAGATGGCTGCTACTTTATGTACTAAAAAGAAGAAAACCACAACCCCCATACAATCCCTACCAACCCCCCCAATCCCAGCAGGACCCTAACTACCCCAAGAGGAGCCATTGATGCTAATCTTAATGAAATCATCCTGAGGGGGCAACCATATTCCCACCCTTTGAACCTTCTTCTTCGCACATCTACCTCTCCTGACACAACTTGAGATAGGAGACATCTCCTGCAAACCCAACCTACTCACAATATCAGCCTCCTCTATCCAGAGGAAAATTCACCTCACATTTAGCTTCCACCATCTCCTAGATCATGCTAATGATTCTATTCCACACTTGTTGAACTAACAGTCTAACATCCCTAAAGATCCTCCTATTTGTCTCTAACCAGATATTGCAAAGTATAAAAAATGGGCCCAATGTGCCAGACAGTCTGGAGAAAAGAGGACAAAATAGGAGGCCTGCCCAAACTGCTCCAAAACTCCACCAAATAATCCACGTGAACATAGGGGTGCTTCCACCCCCCCACCAATAATGCCAGAGCAGTAATGAGAAAGGGCATCTGAAGAACAGTGAGAGGAATCCTCCTCTCCATTACCACACAAAACATAGATGGAAGGCCCATAGAACCCACGCTTGCAAATATTGTCCCAGGTTAGACACCTATTCAAAGCCAAAGTCCAAGCAAAATAGTTAAACTTCAGCCAAGAGAAATTGTTCCAAACATATTTCCACTAGTGCACCTCCCTCCCCTCCAAGAGATGGAACAACTCCTGGTACCCACTAGCAATAGTAAAAACACCCTTAGGATTCGGGGACCAAGCAAATCTATCCTTATCCTTAAGGGAACTACAATGTCTACTGGCCAAAATTCCATGAAGCTTAGCACAATCTTCCTCCATATCAACAACCGACCATTCATTAGGAACCTTCCACCGCACCATTTCCAATTTCCCACACCTATAAACAGACTTAAAGTCACTCACTCTAGACCACCTTGCCTCCAAGAACCTCTAGCAAAGATTCACTAAATTAGGAAACTGATAAATAATGGGGGGATAGCCATCCCAAGAATCAAACCAAAAAAGCACCTCTTCTCCTCTCTTACAAATCCAAAAAAGAACTTCTTTTATCAGTGTAGCCCCTTTGTTGAGAGTACTCCAAATCGTAGAGCCTTTTCCCGCAAGAAGATATCTTGTAATTTCCTCCTTCGGGATCCTTTGCATATACTTCAAAGACAAAATCCTAGCCCAACCTCGATCTTGTTCAACACACCACCTCCAGTACAATTTAGCCACCAAAGCCTCCCAAAATAAAAGACTGCATTCAGCCAAGCCCACCCAGCTGCTTCGAGCTGCACACCAAGTCCCATTTGGCAAGACTCTATTTATGGGAGGACAAGTTGCCTGCCCATAAGAATTGCCTTGCCAAAGAATCCAATTCCTTCACAAACCACTTTGGGGCCACTTGGAGCATACACCTATAAATCGGAAGAGCATGGACCACCGACTGGATCAGTTGAACTTGCCTAGCAAAGGATAACCATATATGAGTTAAATGTTCAACCTTCATGCAAAATTTGTCCAGAATACCCTGCCAAGAGTCCCTGGGAGGATTACCAACAGATAGGAATACCCAAGTAAGTCAAGGGAAGAGAATCAACCTGGAATCTCAAGATATGAGAAATCCTCAACTGAATAGGTCCAGGTGTGTTGAAGAAGATAATGGAAGATTTATCCTCATTGATCAACTTGCCATAAGACACAAGATAGACATCCAATATTTTACATAGATTTATAGCTTCTTTGATCCTAGCCAGTCTCATCAGGGCCGTATCATCCACAAACTGCAAATGGGACTGAGGAGGTATGTCATTACCCTAACTCCAACCATGAATAGTACCCAATCCCACATTATACTTAATCAATCTCCCCAGACCCTCAGCCAAAATAATGAATAAGTATGGGGAAAGAGGGTCCCCCTAACGAAGGCCCCTGAACGCACCAAACAACTCAATATGATCTCCATTAATTAGTGTAGAGAATGAGGTAGACGAAACACAACTCATAACCCATTGGATCCATTCATCAGCAAAACCAAATGCCCTAAGAATCTTCTGGAGAAAGGACCATCGAACTCTATCATAAGCCTTTTCCATGTCCAGCTTGATAAACATAGTTTTTTCCTTGGAAGCTTCCATAGAATGAATGGTCGCAGTAGCAATGACCACTCCATCCAAGATTTGATGGCCCTTCACAAACCCACTCTGCTCTTTAGAAATGACCACCCCAAGCCAATTCTTCAACCTTTCCGATATCAGCTTAGAAATAATCTTATAAATCACATTACAAAGAGAAATAGGATGGAACTGGCCTAACCGGTCATCCCCATCACACTTGGGGATGAGTGCAATCAAAGTCGCATTCAAAGCCTGAAGCATCTGCTTACTCCTCTAGGACTCTTGGACTACCTCCAATAAGTCCAATTTGATAATATCCTAGAATTCTTGATAGAACTCAATCGGAAACCCATCCGGTCCAGGTGCCTTCCCCTTCTTCATGTGAAAAACAATCCTCTCAAGTTCGTCCAAAAAAATAGGTCCCACAAGCTTCTCATTCATCTCCCTAGTAACTAGAGAAGGGATACAAGCAAGAACCCGATTTTCCTCTTCCGATTCCCCCTGAGAATCCTCACTAAAAAGGGATTGGAAATACTGCATAGACTCCCTAGAAATCTCCTACAAGGATGAACACTGTTGACCTATATCATTAACTAGAACAGAGATGGAATTTCCATGCCTTCTTGTTTTCACTGAATTGAAAAAGAACGCAGTATACTTATCCCTCGCTTGAAGCCAATCAATATGAGCTCTTTGTTTCCAGTAGATTTTCTCCCTAAGCTCCCACTCCCCTAAAACCTTGACTGCCCTGACTTCTTCCCTAAGAAAGGCTTCTGACAATCCATGCTCTCTAATCTCTCTAGTAATGCCATTCAACTCTAATTGAGCAACTACCTTAGCATGAAAGATATTACCACAACACTGGTGATTCCACCATTTAAGCTAAAACTTAACGAATTGCAACTGCTTGGCAAAAGTGTACATGGCAATGCCAAAAGCTAGCCTCCCTTTCTTCCACCACTTTGCAACATGAACCTACAAAGAAGAATCTCACAACCACATAAGTTGGAATTTGAATGAAGGAGTGCGAGCACCCAAGTAGAAGAGGACACCAATTTGATGGGCCAATGGTCCGAACCTTTCCAATCTAAAATCTCGGAGCATGTGGACCATCCCCCACCAATCCAAAAACTAGAAACCAGAAAGCAATCCAGCCTCTCTGCAATCCAATACTCCCCTAGTCTCATGTTGTTCCAAGTGAACAGACCATTACCGGGCTTGATGTCAACAAGATTCAAGGTTTATATACTATCCCAAAGAAGGAAGGAAGAAGGCTCCAACCACATAAGACCATCCTTCTTCTCACTCAACTCTAAGATGACATTGAAATCACCCACCATAATCCATAGATGAAAAAGAAAAAAACCCATGCATAAAAGTAATATGAGACCACAAATTCTTCTTACCTTGAAGATCAGTGGGGGCATAAATGTTAGTAAGCAAGATATATTCCCTAGTCTCAAGACTAGAGGCAACCTCAGATAAAGATGATCTGGAAGAAACCCACCATATAGGGTGAATCCTCAAGGGAATCCAAAGACAAGCCACACATCCAAAGGAACCAAATTCCCCAATACACTGACATTCACCTCTCCCCCATAGCTTAGGCACCAGACCCAACATACTTTCCATAGATAGTTTAGTTTCCTGCAAGAAAAGGACATCAAGAGAATGGCTCCTAATAAATTCCCGAACAACTTTTTTTCTAGGGCCACTGTTCAAGCCCCTCACATTCCATGAAAGCACAATCATTTTGGGGGATTAGAAAAATGAGAATCCAGACTCTTTATTGACCCTGAATCAACCAAGTTCTCCCCCATCAATTTAATCCTCCAAGTCCTTCTTTCTGCCAACCTTCAAATTCTTCTCCGTTGCACATTTCTTGATGTCTTTCTGAAGAAGACCTGGATGTAAAGAGATCCTATTAATTTTAACCCCAACATAGTCCAATTTATGTGTTGCAGGAGAAACATCCCCACCAACTATCTTCATTTCAACACTAGAGATGGGTCTCATCTGAGCCAATACCTACTGATTCATCTCCATCTGTTGACTTCCAACCTCCTGTAGACCCTGGGTAGGGTCCAAGTTCACACTATCAGGCATCAACCCTACTGCACTATGATCCAAAGGAATCATCCCCGGATTCACCTCCTGCTGACTAAGGTCATCCAAGGCTTCAAATCTATTAAAGGTATCCTCCTCCTGACTTTGCTGCAAAGACCTCTTTTGACCTCGATTCCTATTCTTTGTCTTAACTGGGACAAAACCATCAACACCCACAACCACACCAGACATGGAAGCTTTTCCTTTATCAACCCCATCAAGGTTACGAGACGGTTGTTGAGGCTAATGCACAACTAGTTTAGACCTAGGGCACCTATGTTGCAAATGACCATACTTATGACATAGACAACACTGAAATGGAAAAGTCTCATAATCCAGTTGTTGGACCCAAGAATAAGATCCCACACACATATCTATAGCATCTAGCAAATGCTTACTAAGATCAATTTCAACACAGATATGAGCAAAAGTCATTACCTTTCTCCCCAAGGTTTTCGATGAAGATCCAACAGGCTTCCCAAGCAATGAAGTGAGCATCCACAACACATCCTCCTGACAACATTCCACTCGAAAATGAGGTAATCAAACCGACACTAGGACCCGATTCGGGAGTTAATCCGAAGGGTTAAATCTTTCATGTCAAGGTTTGATGAACAACCCCACCTAGTTATAAAAATACGGGCCTCCTTCAAAGACCCTATTGAGATCCTCCATGCAATTTAATATAACCATGAAGTAATTGTTTGCAAGAAACATAATATCCATTTCCCTTTTGACACCCAAGTTCTCTGAGCCCAATTCTCTAAAAACTGCAAAGAAACCCTCATCCCCAAAAATTTGGAGTAAAGTGAATGCTTTAAAAAATATTCAACATCCTCAATAATCATCTCAGGTAGAATTACCAATTTCGGCCTCTCTTTGCATCTCTCAAGACAATTGTTAAACTTAGAAATTCAGGATCCATTGGACACACCAGCACCAGGAACCCTTGAGTCAGGAGCAAAGAGATTATTATCAATAGTCTTAATGCCATGATTCGAGGATTTTGAAACCAAAGCTACTCGAAAATCCAAGCTAGGAGAAGCCTCTGAAGCCACTTCTCACTAACCAGCCATCATGCACGATAGAAAACCCCCACCCCTCTCACCTCCCAAACTCCACCAAGGAAGGCTCCCAAACACGAGCCCTCCCAACCACGCCAACACCACAAAATGCAGCAACAGACAAAGAAACGGGGACCTATCACCCCCGACACCCCCAAGCTACCACCTGCAACAAATAGAAAAGAATAAGCCGCACCCCTCCTTGCAGTGCTGAACAAAACCCACTCCCCTACGCAAAAATGATCACGAGCTAGGGCATGGATGCCCTAGCTCGTCCTCTGCGCGCTTCACCCTCGCACACCATTCGCCTCTACTATCAATGATATCTATATAGTAGTGTTAAAAAGGCACTCATTTAGACATTAATTCACACCTCAATATCATTATATAATAGTTGAACTTCCTAAAATATTTAAATAATATTGATTAGAAGAATATTTTAATTTTGCATTAAAAAGAGCAACATTTACTTTAAAATCATTGTTTAGGATATTTGCATGTGTGGTACTTCTAAAATAGATCTACAATCAAGAGCACATATAATCTATAAAAGTGATCCAAACCTTTAGATTCAACCTAAAAAATAGAAATATTACATCAATTCTTTCTAAATCTAAAAAATAATATTTTAATCATTAAATTTTTATACTAAAAAACCAAATTTAAATACTATCAAATTGACTCACTCACATCAATTCAAATACTATATACATTCTTTCTATAACATTTACATTTCTCAACATGTATGTATGTATGTATGTATGTATGTATGTATGTATAGTGGTGCTTTCCATGTGCAATTTGTGGTGAGGTCCTTTAACCCCGAGCTCAATAAAAGATATTTGATATTGTTATTGATTGGCAGGAGGAACTCGATCGAGTCCATACTTTAGGGAATCAACTCGCTAGAATAACTTGCTAGAATAAGCGGCGAATAAGCGCTCGATGAAATCAGCCACTGCCACTAGCCACTATAGTATAGTAGGGCAGGAGGTCATTTCTAAAGGGAGTGTACAAAAATACACACACGCGTGCACACACCCTGATGCAGGGACTTCTGACGGTCATAACTTTTGACTCGGTTGTCTATTTGGGATAATATTTGGTGTGGAGATGTATCGTGAGGAGTTGTTTGGATTCTGATGGAACCTATTTTGGTATGTTCTAAAAAAAATCAACTTTTTAGGCCCTGAGTCTTTCATCTAAGGCCTCAAAATTGCCTTTTAGTGGTTTTTTTCGGGATTTTCTAAATCTTATTTTTGTAATATCTTTTATTTATGCATGCAATATTTTATTGGGTTGAAAAGTAGTGTCTCTTGAGATAAATCTTAATAATTTGAAATTTTTGTAGTCATCCGAGTAGTTTTAGAAATTACCATTTTTGGCAGATTTTCAAAAAATGATGCAGGACTTCCGAATGTCATAACTTTTGACTCACTTGTCCGTTTGGGCTAAGATTTGACATGGTTATGTATCGTGAGGAGTTTTTTGGATTTCCAATGAAACCTAGTTCGATGGGGCCTCATAAAAAAATGACTTTTCAGGGCCCGAATCTTTCATCTAAGGCCTCAAAATTGCCCTTTAGTGGTTTTTTGGGGATTTTCTAAATCTTATTTTTGTAATATCTTAGTGGGTTGAAAATTAGTGTCGCTTGAGATAAATCTTAATAATTGGAAATTTTCTTAGTCATCCGAGTAGTTTTAGAAATTACCATTTTTGGCAGATTTTCACAAAAATGATGCAGGGACTTCCGACGATCATAACTTTTGACTCGGTTGTCAGTTTGGGCTAAGATTTGACATGGAGATGTATTGTGAGGATTTTTTTGGATTTTCGATGAAACCTAGTTCGGTAGGGCCTCGTAAAAAATCAACTTTTCAGGGCCTGAATCTTTCATCTAAGGTCTCAAAATTGCCTTTTAGTGGTTTTTTTTAGATTTTCTAAATCTTATTTTTGTAATATCTTTTTATTTATACATGTAATCTCTTATCGGGTTTAAATTTAGTGTCTCTTGAGATAACTCTTAATAATTGGAAATTTTCGTAGTCATCCGAGTAGTTTTAGAAATTACCAAAAATGGCAAAAAAACTTATTTTGTGAAAATCTGCCAAAAATGGTAATTTTTGGATTGTAGTAAAATTGGTGTTTTATTTTCATTGTAGCACCAGAGTAGCTAGAAAATAAGAAAGAATTCTTGATCTGGTCTCATTCGTGTTTTATCTCATTCTTTATGATTCTTTTAATGGTGAATGTCTGGTTGTAATTTGGTTACATCACACTCACACACACATGTATGTGTGTGTGTGTGTGTACTATAATGGTGAAAAATTAGCATTTCACCATGGGATGCAGTAAAACACTAATTTTACTTAACTACAATTGTGTGTGAGAGTGTACTATAATGGTGAAAAATTAGCGTTTCACCATGGGATGCAGTAAAACACTAATTTTACTTAACTACAATCACATTAGGGAAAGATAGGAATTTGATAGATCTAAGCACAATAAACCAAGATTCTAATCAGACTCCAAGTCTCCTAAGTGGGGCTCTTCTTTCCCTTCAATTGAACATCCTCTCTAGGACTAAGCATTAAGTCTCAAACCAAATTATTATCTTGTTTAGATGAATCCTAATTATTCAACCCATCTAATTAATTATTAATGTTATCACTTATTTAAACAAGGAAAACTTTCAATGTGCTCTAGTGGTCTAGACTCTAAGCATCCTTACGAGGAACCTCTTAGCAGCCTATCTCTCACAACCCTTATCATCACATGAAATCTCACTCCCCCTAACCATGTTCCAAGACCTTAGGGTATCCACATAACAACAACACAAAGAGGCTCACTATAATCATCAAAATATCCACATATAGCATCTACAAGTTTATATACAATAAGAACAATAACCAAAAGTCAACATAAACACCACAAGAGCCTCAATAATCAAATAATCAAATCAAGAGAAAGACTTACTCTTCTTGCTCAGGAAACAACATATCCCTCAACAGTGAGGTGATCATCAACTCGTTGGAGCTATAACAGATTAATCCTCTACAACAAGGCATATCAACTTGCTAGAGCCAAACTACCACATATAACCAAATATGAACAATATACAGTATTGGAAATGACAAAAATATCATCAATAGCTTATGGTACAAAGGAAAGACCTCGATAAATCACAACAGAAGATCAAAATCATCAAAATACCAGTGATAAAGCAGAATAGTACTTTTTCTACACAGTATATTGCATATACAAAATGGTTTAGCATCTCTGTCCAACAAAGTAGTGCATACAACCAATGGGTCAATGCTTATGAGATTTACATTAGCGCATTTGCCAATACTTACAATGCCTTCATATAGAGAAACAACACATAAATGGCTAGCACTAGCGCATACACAGGAAAAGACAACGCATACATTCAATGGAATAGTGCATTCATATTTTTAGCACATATGCACAGAAATCTGGTGCATATGAAACTAAACTAAAAAAAATGGAAATAAACATCACGCCTTTGCCCAAAAAATTCATAAGACTAACAAGCGAAATCGAAACCAGCCAAATAAGGGCGCAATATAGACTTAGAACCAAGGAACCAATTTCTAAAAAAAAATAATACACCAAGAGAAAATGATTGTCTCTTGACATATCACAGAGGGCTCTTTTCGGCAGTCACAAAATACTGAAACAAGAATAGGCACAAGACTGGACAGCAAGCCTCCCAATCAAAAACAAACTTATCATAATACACCTCAATCAAAGTAACAAGCATACAAGAGTCTCACCATACAACATGACAAGCACAAGGAAGAAAAATATATGCCATTCATGGCAACACACACACAAGGCATTTACAAAAAGTCATACACAACATAACTCAACAAGTAAATTTCATAAATGTATTATAGCCCCAAACATTATATTATAAAAATTTTAAACATTAATTTCACACTACTCCCAATCTTTCTTGCAACAATCTTTTCTCAAACACAGAGAAGACAATCTTTTCCGAACATGAATTGCAGAGAGAAGATTCCACCAACCTAGAACAATAGAAGTTAAGGCAATGAATCTGAAGAAGAGAAATCCAACCACAATCCAACCAAGCCAAGCAAAATCTTAAATCCAAATTATTTAATCACATAGAAAATATCTTAGAAAGCCAACCTAGGCAAAATCTGTTAGACATAATGCACCACTGAGAGGGGGGTGAATCAATGTTTCTCAAACTTTTCCCTTTAACTATCCTATGTGAGTATACTAGTTATCAGATCTAACTAAATACAAACTTATCGGTTAGCAGGGATACTAATCACAAATGCACTCACACATAAAAAGGATATCACATAACACTAGCATATACAAGGAAAACCCAAGATAGGAAAAACCTCGATGAGAAATGCTACTGGAGACTACTGCTCCAATCCAGCCTCACAATGAATCTCTTATTACAATATTTAGGGCACCAACCCAAGGAGAACCAACCCTTGATTTAGGGCACCAACTCAAGGAGCACCAACCCCTAATTTTAGGGCACTAACCCAAGGAGCTACAACTCAATGAATACAAAAACATATTTTGACACTAAAGTTATCTTCTTGTTACAAATGGATTTTGTAACTCTTCTTCAAATTTTCCTACTGGATCTTCTATCCAGTTCACTGTCAGTTCTCTCTCTCTCTATCGGTTCTCTCTTCTGGTTACCTCTTCACTCAACTGCTTTGCTTCTATCCACCGGTACTACACTTTGTCGGTTCTATGCCTGCCTTCTCTACAGTTTCCTTCACTTCTTCTCTACCGGTATGGTCACTGTCGATTCTATGCTTTTGTTGTTGGTTGAACACTTCAACCCTGTTCTTCCTCACACTCAGTCTCTTCTTCTTCTTCTTCTTGATGAGTACTTGACTGATTTATTCTCACATGCAGCAACACTCCCTCATCCAATGACAACCTTCAATAATTTCAGCTTGCATATTTATAACCTGGTTTTCCCGCTAAAAGCCAATTCAAATTTTAGGCGGTTAGGGTTTTCTCATCAACCTTGAGACAAACCCAATCCAATCTAATCGCCTGGATTGATGACCTATAACTCATCAATCAATCCCACCATTGTCATGCCTTCCTGATAATGCCTTCTATTTTTGGTAATCTGCTTTTGACCTGTCAGCTGATTTCTTGGTCGATCACCAAGATTGGTCTTGTGGTTTCCTTCACCTGCCTCAATCTACTCAATCAGTCTGAGATGGATCTCTGTTGTCCTCCTGACCTCGACCCACAAACCCCTACAGTGCATCCCATGAATCTTGCAGTCTACATAAATGTCGACCTGTCACCAGCTACCTCGTCACTTGATACTTCACCGACTCAACACACCAACCTGTGCATGCATGCCACTTCAACTCCACATGGAAACTATCTTGGCATCCACCTTTGCTTGATCATTTGGGTTGGTATGGATTGAATCACAGACCAACTCCATTATCGGGTTCATCTACCGGCTTGCTAACCCTGCCGATTAAACCCTCAAACCGGTCTATCATCAACCTTGCACTCTACTTCTCTTCTGGTGGAACACTCAACCGGTCAGCACTCTTGCTAACCTCCCTTGTGCACATCTTCAACAAATGGGAATCTTCTGCATCTACACCTTATCCATATTACTAGTGGACATACATACCAGTAAACACTCTTAATGACATAATGTCATCAACCTTCAACTGACTTCATCTTCAATCCGACCATTTTCCTCTATCTGTAGTTGCTCAGCCTTGCCTTCTTCTTCATCAGCCCAAACCATATCTCAATCAGTTTGTCAAAGTGACAAACCCATCACACTTCATCAGTCCTGACAACTCAACATGTCATCTTTGTTGGTCCAGTGCATATCCCTGATTTCATGCACTTGATGCATTCCTTTGATTCATCAGCAAATCCAATGTGAGCCTTCAAACATCTGCCTTGACCTCTTCTTCCTTATCTCAGAGAACTATAATGCACACTATGCATAATACAAGATAAGCTCCACTTACTAGTGGTAGTGAATCCTTGTCATCTGCATCCTGCAATGAACTCATGTGGCTTCCCTGTTTGTGCAACATATCTTCAAATAGGCACATGTGATCCAGTGTGGGTACATTCATTGTCAGTCATCTCTTCACATGGTGACTGCATCTTTATTCGGGGGGAGTCCTGCTATTCTGCATCCATACAGCATACCAGTGACCTGTACATCCTTCTGCACCTATAGTGATCATTACTCTGAATGACATTCTCTTCTTTACCGGTGACCTGCAACACTAGTTGACATTAATGATTGCATATCAACAAAACTCCCATACCGGTTGTCCTTCTATACTAGTTGACATTGATAACAACACAATGCCAATAATCTCCCCCTTTGGCATGATGTCAACACATGTAGTATCCAGCATACTACATAGTCTTTCTCCTCCTTTGTATGATCCAAATCTTCTCCTTTGTATAATCCATGGATTCTCACACATGTAGTATGCTATATACTACATAATATTTCTCGCCCTTTAACAACAATGGCAAAGGGCACTATCAGGATATCATTCCTCCTTGTATCTACCAATCACTAATAGAATTATTTCTCCCCCTTTATCTTCATCAGATGCATCTCCTCCTTTGATACCACTTGTTACATCTTCTCAAGTTACAACTCTTGAGATGGAGGACTCAACCATCAGCTGACACCAATTGAGTATGCAAATTTGATACCATTTGTTAAAACACTCAATTTCAAAAGGATGTGTCAGTGAATACTACTTACTTTTCAGTCAGACTGCATCACCTCCCATTTGATCCCAGATTTCTTGCAAATCAAATGTGATTGAACTATGAATACAACCAACCAAATAAAAAGTAGATACCCTTAACCATGAAATTCTCTTGGGTATTCCTCCAACAATTTCCATCATCTGCAGTCTAGGCAGTCAGTACCTCACAAGTTCAAGCATGTCAGCTCAACATCATAAGCACTTGAACTCCCCCCGAGTTATGCATCTTAGGTCCATAATGCCTATTAGGTTCAATACTGGGGCTCCAATCTTCTCCTCATACCGGTTGAGCTGTGCAAATGTGATCATCTGATGATCTTTTAGCTCCATCATATCCACCACAACCTATGATAGGATCTTGGATGTACACAATGCCATTCAATGTCATCATCATGCCATAAAACAACCTAGTTATCCCTCAAGGGATATATGCATACATAATCAACAATTGGGACAATATATGTCATTTAGGTCTTTATCAACACTACCTGAGACATAAACTCCACATTCCATGCTACCGGGGTTAATGCAATGATCTGTAACTTCATTGTCTAACATAAGTTGTACATACCGGTTTCTTGTACCGGTCCATTATCACTACCGAAGCACCTCCCTGCAACTCCTGACATTATGTGTCACTTTGCATTTGAGTCCAATTGTTAATCTTGTCATACATTGATACATGCAGTAGTGATCCAAATATGCTCTGTAGGTGTGTAACCAAGGCAACCACTACACACATTTACCTTCTCATTTCCTCCTTCATACCGGAAGTAGCTTGTTATTTCATATGTCCTTCTTCACTAAGGGGGTGAAAGATCTAGTCAATATGCTACTCCCCCTGAGGTCCTGCATCTCCTTTAGGCCTTAGAAGACATCACCTGTGCATTGAATGCACAATGTCGGTCTATTGTTGCATCCTCTTGCTTCTTCCTCCATACCTACTTGGTCTCATTCTTCTTCCCATTTTCAATCATGGGAGAAGGTATTACCATCTTCTGCTGACGGCTCCTTTCATTTTCAGACTCTAAATCACAACCAGAAGTAGTGCTAAAGTAGCACACATCATCCATCCCAACTTCATGATTGGGGAATCTCTTAACATACCGGTTTGACCATCTTCTCTTGGTCATGTTGCTATGACTGGCAACCAAAACCGGTGGACCTCTTGATCCTGCAAGGACATTTCTCCTTTAGTTCCATGCAGGTCTTTGACATCCATATGCTCTATATTCATTTCTATGTTGAGCATAATTGCTATACCATCTTTCATATGACTACAGGTCCTTCTTCCTGCATTCCTAACTTCTATGGCCAATTCCAATGCAGTTATAACAAACAATATTTGCATAACGGGGAGAGGGGATATGCATGTATCTGCTCCTTGATTCATTTTTCTCATATGTATGAGATCTATGAGATCCTATATTATTCCTTCTAGATCTCTTTCTACATTCTTCTTCCCTATGGTCATGACCATTACATGCATACCAATAACCAAAGAAGGAAGATTTATAACTTGCAAATCTATTCTGCCATGCATGGGGAGATCTTATCAGTTTATCATCTCCATTTCTACTTCTTTGGGGATGAATCCTAGGATGTCCATTCTGTGAAGCCCTTCCATCTAGTCTTGTCTTCTCCCACACTTGCTTTGTCTTGTGGGCTGTAGAATTTTTTTGTCCTCTACCAGTAGGAGGTCCTCTTTGTTGTCTTCTCATATTCTTTCTTTTGATGAAGTTGTCTTCTCCCATTTTCCCATTTCCTTTGGGATCTGCATTGTTCCTCCTTGCAGCACCAGTCTTCATTCTTGTTTGCAAGTCTTCATCGATTGTATTCAGATCAACCTTCTTTCGAGGAGCATTTCTAACAGTGAAGGTTTGTCCCTTGTTTTCTCCATTTGAGGAGACAAAAAAAATGTCATTGTGGGGGACATTTTGCTGGTTAAGCATTCATCGGAACCACTTCCTAAACCTTTGCTATCCTTGGCATGCTTTTGCTTCTACAACATCTTGTCCAAGGCATCACTGCTACCATCAAACTAGATTCTTACCTTGAGCTCATCTTGACACTTCTCAAGGTCATTTCGGAGAACCTCCATTTCTCCAAGAAGCTTTTGATATTCTTTATCTTTTACTTCTAGCCCAGAGACTAGATCACTGCACCAACACTCCTTGGTGTCCTCCTCTTGAGTCTTCAACTCTGAGATACATTTCTCAGATTCTTCAAGACATTTTTTCAACCGGTTATGCTCCAGTATTGCAACATTCTTGAATAGCTTGTATTCATTTCTTACTCTTATGAGTTCTTCAAGTGCATTTACAAGCTCTCCTTCAAGATCAACTTCTGCTTCCTCTTCTTCTTCACCTTCACTATCACTGCCAAACACATCTTTCCAGTAGGAGTGATCTACATGATCATTCTTAGATGTGTGCCTCGCATCTTTTGATTCTTGAGCCATGAAGAGGTGGGTTCCTTCATCATCAATGTTGTGGCTGCTAGCAGATTTTCCTTCATCATCTATAGATACATGAGATGCATTTCTCATCTTCTCATTACAAGTCGGTTCTACAGTAGTGGGCTCATTTCCATAGAGATTCTTCAATCTATCACATAGGCTTTTTGCCAATCTACATCTATCCACTTAAGAGGAGACATCATATGTTAGCCCACTGAGTATAGCCTTCATTACTGCTTCATTGCACTGGTTTCTGCTTTCTACATTTGAATCGGTGGGAGGGCTGACTTTACTAAGGCAACCATTCACAACAGACATCCACACATCAAACCCTAGATAAGATAGGTAGACTTCCATTCTACAACTCCAAATAAAATAGTTTGAACCATCAAAAACTGGAGTAGGAATTGAAACTAAACAAACCATTGTGTCCTTAAGCCACAATCTACTCAAGCTGGAGAAAGCTCATCTAACTAGGAACCTAGGCTCTAATACCAATTGTTAGACACAATGCACCACTGAGAGGGGGGTGAATTAGTGGTTCTCAAACTTTTCCCTTTAACTATCCTATGTGATTATATCAGTTATCAGATCTATCTAAATGCAGACTTACCAGTTAGTAGGGAGACTAATCACAAATGCACTCACACATAAAAGGACATCACATAGCACCAACATATAGGAGGAAAACCCAAGATGGGAAAAACCTCAGTGAGAAATGTTGCTGGAGACTACTGCTCCAATCCAGCCTCACAATGAATCTCTTCTTACAATATTTAGGGCACCAACCCAAGGAGAAGCAACCCCTGATTTAGGGCACCAACCCTTGATTTTAGGGCACCAACCCAAGGAGCTACAACCTCTGCACCGAGCTACAACTTAGTGAATACAAAAACATATTTTGATACTGAAGTTATCTTCTTGTTACAAATGGATTTTGTAACTCTTCTTCAAATATTCCTACTAGATCTTCTATCCAGTTCACTGTCGGTTCTCTCTTCTGGTTGCCTCTTCACTCAACTATTTTGTTGCTCTCCACCAGTACTACACTTTATCAGTATGGTCACTGTCGGTTTTGTGTTTTTGTTGCTCGTTGAACACTTCAACCATGTTCTTCCTCACACTCAGTCTCTTCTACTTCTTCTTGATGAGAACTTGACTGATTTATTCTCACATGTATCAACACTCCCTCATCCAGCGACAACCTTCAATGATTTTGGCTTGCATATTTATAACCTAGTTTTCCCACCAAAATCCAATTCAAATTTCAGGCAGTTTGGGTTTTCTCATCAACCTCAAGACAAACCAAATCCAATCAGATCTCATTTGATCTAATCACCTAGATTGATGAACTTTAACTCATCAATCAATCCCATCATTGTCGTGCCTTTCAGATCATGCCTTCTATTTTTTGCAATCTGCTTTTGACCTATCAGTTGATTTCTTGGTCGATCACCAAGATTGGTCTTGTGGTTTCCTTCACCTACCTTGATCTGCTCAATCAGTCTGAGTTGGATCTATGTTGTCCTCCTGACCTCGAGCCGCAAACCCCTATAGTGCATCCCATGAATATTGCAGTTGACATAAATTTTGACTTGTCACCAGCTGCCTCGTCGCCTAACACTTCACCGACTCAACACACCAACCTGTGCATGCATGCCACTTCATCTCCATGTGGCAACTCTCTCGACATCCACCTTTGCTTGATCATATGTGTTGGTATAGAATGAATCACTGACCAACTCCATTACCAGGTTCATCTACCGGCTTGCTAACCCTACCGGTTAAACCCTCAAACTGGTCTGTCATCAACCTTGCACTCTACTTCTTTTCCGGTGGAACACTCAACTAGTCACCACTCTTGCTAACCTCACTTGTGCACATCTTCAACAAATAGGAATCTTCCGCATCTGTACCTTGTCCATATTACCGGTGGATATACATACCGGTAAACACTCTTGATGACATAATGCCATCAACCTACAACTGACTTCATCTTCAATCCGGTCATTTTCCTCTAGCTGCAGCTGCTTAGCCTTGCCTTCTTCTTCATCAGCCCCGACCATATCTCAACTGGTTTGTCAAAGTGACAAACCCATCACACTTCATCAATCCTAACAACTCAACATGCCATCTTTGTTGGTCCAGTGCATATCACTAATTTCATGCACTTGAGGCATTCCTTTGATTCACCGGTAGATCTGGTGTGAGCCTTCAAACACCTGCCTTTGCCTCTTCTTACTTATCTCACAGAACTATAATGCACACTATGCATAATAGGAGATAAGCTCCACTTATCAGTGGTAGTGAATCCTTGTCATCTGCATCCTACAATGTACTCATGTGGCTTCCTTGTTTTTGCAACATATCTTCAAACAAACACATGTGATTCGACATGGGCACATTCATTGTCAGTCATCTCTTCACATAGTGATTATATCTTTATCTGGTGGGAGTCTTGTTGTTCTACATCCATACAACATACTAGTGACCTGCACATCCTTCTCCACCCATGTTGATGTGATTTAGGTAGAACTCTGCCTCTTCATCACAAACAACAGCTCAAGCACCTTGCTCATCTTGCCTATACACTGCTCATAATCGTGTCGTTTGGCAAGTACTCACTGTCAACACAACACTTACCTGTTGACATCCTTTCCTTACTGGTGACAGACTATATCGATAACCTTTCCATCTCTTCCACACAAGTCAAACACTAACTTGTGTACCAGTGACTATAGTGATCATTCCTCTGAATGACATTATCTTCTTTATCAGTGACCTACAACACTAGTTGACATTAATGACTGCATGTCAACAATACTCCCATACCGATTGTCCTATACCGGTTGACATCAATGGCAACACAATGCCAAAAAAATCTCAGAAAGCTCAATGAATAAATTTCATTCAAAACTATACAAAAATCTCCTCCAATCAAAATAATCGATTAAATGATATTTCTTACCAACCATTCACAAAATCGAGTTAAGAAAATATATAATAATATTATTTAACTTACCCAAATCTCACAACCAATAATAAAATAGGGTGGGTAGGATAAATAATAATTTAATAATCCAAATGGGTAAAAAGAGATTAAATAGTAAGAACAGCCCAATAGTAAAATAGGGTAGGTAAGAAAAATAATTAAATAAATAAAAGAGTAAATAATATAAATAAAACAAATACCAATAAATAAACAAACAAATAAATCATGAGCACAAATAAATATAAACACCCAATTAAATCCATAAAATAAATAAATAAATAATTAAATAATATTATCTCACAAACACAACTCCTAAAAAGACCAATCATAACAAGGGGTAAGTAAATAAATAATAACAAATACATAACGGTCCAAGGGGTTGAGCTTAATTGGTTAAAACATTGGGTTCTCACTGTGGAGACCCAAGTTCAATTCCCAATAGGGACATCTAAAGTGGAATTCTAAGTTGTGACTCTTGGCCTTCCATAGGATGGGGAAGGCTTTGGGGTCAATCTAATCAAACATAATAATAATAATAATTCAAAGATATGTAATGGGGATGGGGCCCCCTACTGTGTCCCTACTACATAACTAATAAAAAAATACCAAATACATAACTAATAAATAGATAAGCCAACAATAAATAAATAAACAATAAACAAATAATTAAATGTACAGATAGATATAAATGCTCCAACCAATATAATTTAAACTCAATACTATTAATATCTCCCACATACATATAAAATATAATAAATAAATAAATAAATATTCTTTCATGCATAATGATAAATGCCAAACATTATGATCCACAAAGTAACAATAATAAATAATAACCCTTAATAATTAAAGTACACAATAATATCTAAATATTAATGTCATCCATTAATTCAATTTAATTTTAATAAACTATATGAATCAATTAATTATTAATTAATAAATAATAACAAATTTTACAAGGCAACCCGTCATAGGGTTGAACAACATACCACAAGACGACTCAAGCCAAGACACTAAACCAACAAGGTATCAACTTAAGCCTAGAGTGTGTAGAAGGAACTCATGTCACCTTTGATCAACTTGTCATTGGGATAAAGACATGCTCAGACTTGTGAGACCAGGTGGAGTCGATGTCTAGTACCTGCAAACCTGCATCCACCAATATCCACGAGACAACATATACATTGTATATATCATAAATAATCAAATAGGTGAAGAAAATCACAACATCATATCATGCTCGCAATGAGTGTTATGGCATTGTCTCTATCACGAATACAATAGTAAGGCAATCAGTGCAATCACATCATCATCTCATCCAATATAATCATGAATTAGTGTTAGCACTAATAACATACCATCGTCACCATAAGCAGTATAAATCACACATGTATAATAAGTGTATATAGATCACCAAATATAAGTCCATCCATCATAATAATCCAGGATATATCATCATCCTCATAAATCATAATGTATCATCTATCAATATGAAACGTCTAAGATAAATCATTATAGGAAATAAACATGAACCTCATGTCCTAACTAGTGAAATAACCATGAAGCTAATCATTCACCTATCTTCAATAATCAAACTAGAGCATAGAGTCAACATAGTCATCATAATGTTGGTTGGTTGCTCCTAGTTGGGGGTACCTACTGTTCGAACTGCCTGTAGACTTTCCATGCATATGTTCTTATTTGTCAGGCAACTTTTCTTTCTAGAGGGGTTCATCTTCTTAGGTTCCCTTTTCTTGGCTTTGACCCGTCTCGTCTTTGTTCCACTTTGTTTTGTGGATAATCCTGAATATTTTTAGTTATGGGTTTCAGATCCTCCCTATCAAACCTGCTTTGTACAGGGTTTCGGGTCCCTTAAAAACTTGTTTTTAACTTAATCAAAAACATAGTCATCATAATGAATCCACCATTGTCAAGGAGAATATCAATATTAAGACTCAAACAAGAGGCATCATAAACATGAACTAATCTAAAAGTGTTTATCACATCCTCTCATAAGGGATGAATCAGGGAGAGGCACTACAAGACTAATTGCTTGCTCACTTGAATTTGCTAGAGTGTAGAATGGTCTTGAATTTTTGAATTAGGTTTGAAATGAGAGGGGTAGAGCTTCTTTTATACTTTCTAGCAAAAAACAAATTAAATTTCCAACACAATCCAACATTATACAAAACCTGACAAAATATATTTTCCTTTATATAACTATATTCATCATCAAAATCACAACTCTTTAACTAGAGTTAATAGTGACCATAATATGGTAGACAATCACACAAATTAAGTAGCACGCACACACACACACACATCATCCAAATCACAATTATTAAACTAGAATTAATAGTGACCATAATTAGGTAGACAAGGACACAAATTAAGTAGTTCAACTATATATATATATATATATATATATATATATATATATATATATATATATATATATATATATATATATATATATATATATATATATATATATATATATATATATATATAAGAATTCTTAAACTAGAGTTAATAGCGACCATAATTCGGTAGACAATGACACAAATTAAGTAGTTCAACAGTTAAATAAATTTTCCTTTATATAACTATACTCATCAATAAAATCACATTCTTAAACTAGAGTTAATAGTGACCATAATATGATATATGTGTGTGTGTGTGTGTATACAAAACCTGAAAAGAAAAAAAAAAAATTCCTTTATATAACTATATTCATCATCAAAATCACATTCTTAAACTAGAGTTAATAGTGACCATAATATGATAGACAATCACACAAGTTAAGTAGTATACACATACACATACATACATACATAAGTTAAGTCTCTCTCTCTCTCTCTCACACACACACACACACACATGTATATGTATATGTATATATGTACATATGTAGATATATAAATATACACACACATATGTCTATATATATATATATATATATATATATATATACTGATGCACGCTGAAAAAGATGCACAAGACACAAGTTCAAACATTAATATGTTAGTGACAAAAATGAAATACAAATGAACCTATCATCCTAAACATGCATATCAAGAGAGATATAAAACAAACAATAAGAAGCATACAAAAAGGGAAAAGGGAAAGGAAACCCCCTAAGATGCTCCCCAACATGCTCATAGTTTCTCCTCCCTTGTTCATCTCCTCTCCAAGTTCCACATGAGTGTAGCCCTCAACTTTTTGCACTATCTATGGATGTCTTATGAAGATTCAAGATTATGAAACTAAGAACAAATGCATATGCAACTGTAAATAAGCTATTATGAGAAAGCACCTAATTAGTCTATGTTAATTTTAGCAAAATAACAAGGCAAGTGCTCCTAAATGTTCTCTCAAAATAACTATAAATTTGATGCATAAATATTTTTGGATCCTTTTGAAGAAGGAATGGGCTCTATTTATAGAAAAAATGGAGAAATGGATGGTTGATATTGAGTAATCTCAACAAGGGCCAGGATTGATGGGTTTATGATCCATGTGAGGGCTTTCAACCCAATCCCATGATGACAAATGTCAACATGAGATGGCTTGAGAGGAGAGGGAAGAAGCATTAAATGCTTGAGATGACATGAAGGTTACCTTTGGAGGGTTTGGTTAGGTTTGAGTTAGTGAATAAATTTTTTATCCAATGAATAATGTCTTTATTCAATGGATAAACTCTTGTGAAAGGGTTAGTGAGGATAACCATGGTCAAAGCAATGAATGCTTGAAAAGACCCGTGAGTTAAATGAGGGTTAAGTTAGAGGGAAAGTCTCTAACCATGTGGGTGAGTTGAGTTTAACCATTAATGGTTATGTAAGAGTCATAAATGGTTATGTAAGAACCATTAATGGTTTGGAAGACTTTAGGGGTTAACTTGTTGAAGACATAAAGCCTTTAATGCTTTTCAAAGACTTTGGAGGCTTTGAGAAGTGACTTCTCTTTGCTTAGGAATGTGACAATAATTAGGGGATAGGATTAAGCTGATTGAGAATGGTTTAGAAGAATCTAGAAGGGGACTTAGGATGCAAGTGAGTTTGGTGGGTGCGAGAAAATAAAATTTTAATTAAAATAAAATTCATTTATTTCAACTAAAATTGTGCAACTTGCATTTTTAGGAGAATGCAAGTGGGGGCTAGTTAAGGGATTTAAATAAATATTTTATTTATTTATTTAAATGAGGAAAGTGGTTAAATTAAACAAATATACTTTATTCATTTAATTAATTGTTAAAGTGTGGTTTAATGAATTAATTTAAATAAATTGAATAATTTATTTAGTTAATAGAAGAAGAGGTTGAGGATGAATTAATTAAATATTATGTTAATTAACTGTTGACTGATGGTTAAATAATCAAATAAATTCTAAATATTCATTTAATTTAAGTGGATCGATTTATGTGTCTACATTTGCCCCTCTTTGAGACGATGCAATTTATTGCATCGTTTCAAATAAAGAAAGATAGGTATGAGAAATATGCCCCATAAATGTTAATTTAGTTGGTGGTATGCCCTCTTGAGAGATGGGTCGATTTTTTTTGAAAAATCTAGCGATCTCTCGAAAAAGAGAAAGAAGTTGGGAGGAGGTAGAATAGAATTTTTTTAGAAAGAATGCTGAAAGAATGGGAGAAAATGGAGTTAAAACAAAGAAATGAGAGGCCTCCAAAGTTAACAGGGACCACGGTGAGCGAGGTGAATTAGGGTTAGGGCTGGGGGGTTTATATGGAGGGGAAGTGGTAAAAACTGGCTCATTTGCACCTATCTCCTTGGCAGTTTGGAGCTCTGATAGTGACCTTTGGCGAAGGAGTGAGCAACAGTCATCATCATCATGCTTATAGCAGATCACCGGCTAGAGCAAATCCATTGATACCAGCAACCAGAGGACTACGGACCAGCGATACGCAAATCTTAAATTTTGTTTTTTATGCATTTTTCTCATGTTTTTTCAAGCGTCAAAGTCCAAGTAAGACAATAGCACTAATCCTGTGTTTTAGTGCTTTTGTTGCCTAAAATAGCGCTATTGTGCCGCAATGGCACTATTGCATAGTTGGTTTAGCATTGTTGTCTGTTTAGTGCGTTTGTGTCATAGTTATGGTGCTTTGGCAGTTTAGCACTTTTGCATAGGTGTTGTAGCACTTTTGCAAGTAAATAGCGCTATGGTATGGCTATTATAGTGTTTTTGTTGTTATAGCGCGTTTGTGTCATAGTAATAGCGCTATTGTCAGTAGAGTAGCGTGATTGTGGTAAAATGCCCCAATGTTAGATAAAATATCTCCTGATGCCTGTGTTGAGTGATTGATTGGTTATTTTGGTGAATTATAGCAGCCCCATTGAGACTAGGTCATTGTGATAAATGCTTGTTGTAGTCTAGGTTTTCCATAATTGATTACCTGTTGAGACCCAAAGATACTTGATTGAAAAGTATCTGTTGATAGTCTAGGTTGAAACTTAAGAAAGTTTGTAGAAAAACAACTGATATGTGTTGATATGTGTAGGAGGATCTTCCCGTCTTACAGATGCCGGAGCAACACCCTGCGACATAACAGGTGTGAGAGCAGTTGACTGAAGCAAAGATAAAATGTATCTGTGCAGCTGGATTATATGACATGGTGTACCTACCTGTGATTAAGAAAAATCACAGACTATTGACAGCGTTGGTCAAGCGATGGCACAGTGAGACGTGCTCCTTTCATTTGGCAATGGGAGAGATGACTGTGACTTTGGAGGACGTGTGGAGGATACTTCATATCCCAATTAGGGGGAGCTTGTGACATATGATCGGCACCTAGGGACGATAGTCATAAAGAGGATATTCGTCAATGATGTGTACATTGAGAATGGCTCTGTGGCGTGGGAGGATATAGCAGCACTTTATGAGCCTTTACTAGCAGTACTGTCAGGGATTGTCGGGGGTTTGCTTTGCCCCGATCAATGTTCACATGGATTGGCTATTGGATCAGGCCAGATGATAGAGAATATGGTGACAGAGGGGACCCGCTATGCATGGGGTCCATGTGTGTTAGATCACCTTTACAGGGATTTACATGAGGCAGTTTACCAAGAGACTAGATCACTAGGGGTAGGGATCACTTTGCTACATATCTGGGCTTGGGAGCACCTACCAGTCACACGACTGGTATGTTTGAGGTTTAGGGCGATAGATCAGCCCTATGTTTTTATGTATGGAGGTTTGATGAGCCAACCCCATTTTTGGAAGTTGGAGTTTTGGTAGTGGGCATTGGATGACTTAGATACAATCATATGGAGGTCGTACCTTGATTGTGAGGTCTGGGAGAATGATGGAGATGCCTTACCATATGTGTATATGATGCATTTTTTCATTGGTTGCACATCCTATGTGGTAGAGAGATAGTTGCCAGGGAGAGTGATGAGGCAATTTGGATAGAGGCAGAGTATGCCGAGGGGTTCGGGGGAGTATGCATGAGTAGTGCGGGAGAGATGGCAGTGGGGGCCAGTTTTACCCTATGATCAGGCCCTTGCAAAGTTCCATACATTATAGGCGATACCATGGCAGATGATGCCAAAGATTGTAGATGCAGGTGACAAAGGAGTATACACAGTATCGTGCCGCTCATCCGATTCTACGGATTAAAGATTCTGCAGAGCCTATACCACCTTTTAAGGATGACAGATGATGATGACAAAGGAGGAGAGGCAGTAGAGGTGGCGGAGGTTTTGGAGGAGGAGGAGGGGGAGGTGGAGGAGGTTTTGGTGGAGCGGGAGGAGGGGGAGGTGGTGGGGGAGGTGGATTTGGAGGTGGAGGTGTATTTGGAGGGGGAGGTGGTGGAGGAGGATGGTTATAGAGGAGAGATAGAGATGGGCAACCTTTACGACTGTCACAGGGTTCGATGATACACGAAGTAATGAGAGAAGGAGGGAGAGATGTTGGTGGGGGAGAGGAGCCTATGGAGATGGGAGAGGGAGCTGTAGGTGCTGGAGAGGATCCTATGGAGATGGGACAGGGAGCTATAGGTGGAGGAGAGGGAGATCTATGGGAGTTTATGATTATCAGTTGTAGACTCGATTGACAATAGCCAAGGCACAGTTGGAGGATAGGGATGCAGAGATTGCAGCTAGGGATGTCCAGCTGTTTGCACGGGAGGCCGAGTTGATGGTAATGATGCGAGAGAGAGATGATGTGGTAGATAGAGTGATGGAGCTACAGGATAGAGTTCAAGTTTTGGAGGGAGCACAGGGACAAGGTTCGACAAGGGCGATGTCGAGGGAGATACGGTGGGCAAGGGCAAAGATTGACTATTGGCAGGGATTATATGAGCAGGTTGTGTCGGTTAGTCAGCGAGTGATGAGCTACTCTCAGATGCAGCGGGTGAGATCACAGCGGTCTCAAAGGGTTCAGAGTAGCGGTGGTGTTATGGGTCCACCTCAGCGAGATGGTGAGGGTGGTGGGGGAGCATCATCTAGCCAGAGTGCCATTTGAGGTGTTTCTATGCATTTGTTACATTGTAGCCGATATATTGAGACATCATTGTACTCTGATACATGTATTTTTTTATAGGATATATGATGAGATCTCATTTTTGTGGTGATGATATGATATGTATCGATGTGATGACATGTATGATTTTATGCAGGATGATGATATGAGTTATTCTTAGCTACATGATATGGAGATGTTTTACTTTCTAGATGTACATGTTGATGATATGATTTCTATATGTATGATGTGGATGATTCGCTAACATATTGATGCAGGTTAATAGATAGTCGATGATGGTTTTGTATATGATATTATTGTGATGTCATGGTGATATTTCATGCTAAATTATGAGATGAGATAATAAATAATGATATTGTGATAGATAATACTGTTAGTGTAGGTTTTTATTTTCCTAGTTGGGTTTATTATTTTTCCTTTTCCTAGGTTTTTCCTACACTTTAATTAAGCTTTCTTAGTTTAATAAATCATGTTTACTTTGTGAGGCATTAGGAATAAAAGCCCATGCCTCACTGCCAAACATTCAGAAAAAAGAAACATCAGGCTTATCATGAGACCAGGTCTCCTCAGGAGTCATATGTCGAATAGCCTTGTGAGGCATCCGATTCTGAATATAGTTGGCACAATTGACTACCTCAGCCCAAAAAGACGAATCCATGGACCTAGACTGAATCATACAATTCGCCATCTCCCATAAGGTTCTATTCTTACACTCAGTGACACCATTCTGCTGAGGGGTGTAGGGAACAGTAAACTAATGTTGCAACCCATGCTTAGTGCAAAAATTTCTGAAAGCCTGATTCACATGCTCCCCCCTATTATTTGTACGTATCCGCTGAATAGAACAACTGACTTCTTCTCAACAAATGTCTAGAAGATTTGAAATGAATCAAAGACATCAGACTTGTACTTAAGAAAGTACACCCATGTGCGTCTGGAGAAGTCATCAATAAAAGTGAGCACATACTTGGCCCCAGAAAAAGGAGTGGGAAATGACATGAGATCACTATGAATCAACTCCAAGGGTGCCAAAGCACAAGGGGCTCTTCCCTTTGGAAAGAGATCTCTGTGATGCTTGCCAAGCACAGAACCATGACAAACACCATCAGTGCAGGAAATCTGTGGGAGCCCAAGAACAAGTGCCTGTGTACTCATCTGCTGAAGATATCTGTAATTGACATGGCCCAAGCGCTCATGCCAAATCTTACTCACTGAATCTGCATGTGCTATAAGAGATGAACCAGCACCCATAGAGGGCTCAAATCCATCAAATTTGTATAGATGAGAAGCAGTATCAACACTCCCAGTAGCAACAACTAAATCAGAATCATGGAGGTCCCGAATAACCACATCATGTGGTGAGAACTCAACTGTCTTACCAGAGCCAGAGTGGCAAATATGATAAATGGATAGGAGGCTCGTCGAGATGTCAGGAACAACTAGAACATCCTATAGAGTACCCCCATCCAATGAGATAGTACCTGAACCCAAGACTGAAAACTGAACTGAGTCACCCACTGCAATCTGTGAAGTACCACAAGAGGAAAGAGAAGTAACCAACTGCTGAGTGTGTCATATCGTGAGAAGTACCAGAATCTAGTATCCATGTGGACCCATAGGTTGAAGCTCGAGCAGTGAGAGCATGACCTTTCCTAGTGGAAGGAGAAGATGTCTGAGGTGAGGAGATGTGATGCTGCTACATGGCTTCCTCTAAAGCCTCTAAATGTTTCCAACACCTAGAAACTGGATGTCCTTCTTTGCCACAAAAATTGCAAGTATCTCTTGATTTCTTCTTAGTCTTGGAGGAAGACTCACCAGACTGTGAAGATTTCCCATGCTTGGGAGGAAATAGTGGTTTAGTCTCAGACTTAGGAGCAAGTTTGGAGCAATGCTCACTACCTGCAGAAGGCTTCTTTGGCTTCAGTTTCTACTTTTTTTTCTCCTTAGAGGACTAAGCAACCAATGCTTTGTTCTTGGATCCTAGAAGCATATCGAGCTAAGAAAGATGAGACTAATCACAAGACAAGCGCTCACAAAAGACATCAAAGGTAGGCATGTTGAAACGAGCACCCAATCCATCCTTGGTGGAGTAGAAAGCAGACGCAAAAACCTGAAAATGACCCCGAAGCTTCGAAAGAATCAAATGAATGCACTTTGTGTCTGTCTTGATCTCGCCACATCCCTGAAGAACAGATCTGGTAGTCTTGAACTTGTTCAAAAAATCCTCAATGGTGGGAATGGAATTAGGTGACAAAGAAACCAACTCTGCCTCAATCTATAATGCTTGAATCTCACTAACCCTCCCAAAGAGAGATTCAAACTTCAACCACATAGCCCGAGGAGTGAGCAACTCATCAAGGTGAAACAAAAGACTATCAGAGACATGCAAAGAGAGCAAACTCATGGCATCATCCATCTTGTTCCTGTGTTGAAGAAGCTCATAAGGACGTTGCAATATAGGCTGAACCTCATCCAAACAAGACCACAACCCTCATGCCCTGAGAATCCTCGTGATGTGGGACTTCCAGGTGTGATAGTTGTGTGAAGTCAACAACTCAACTGAAGGATCTGCCATGAGAACAAAACTCTGTACCTGCACCTGCTTGTTGGTTTTTTTATTATGTGATCTTTTGGAATAGACAGAAGATGCAAAAGGGTTTGTTTATTTTTGAGAGTTTTGATGTTCTGGATTTTTGATATAAATGACAGAAACCAAGAAAAAACACCCCCCACAATAGATAAAGCCAAACCCTAGTACATACTGATGAGAAGGGAGTAGTGCATAAGAAAAAAAACTTCAAACTAGAATCTCATGTACCTGAGGAAAATTATGAGAAAAAAGGTCACAAATCTTAATAGAGCCTGCTGAGAGCTTTCCAAGGCCTATTCGTTTTTTAAAAATGGATTCCATTTGCCCATTCTATGGCCCCGAAAGTGCAATAAAGAAGTCCAACTTTGACTGGTAAAAAGTATAGGCAAACAATAGATTCAGAAAAAAATCCAACTCCACAACGTATGGCTCGGAACCATCTTTTTGACACCTTTTCATTTTCCAAAAACCGACTCCAGATGCTCAAGATATGACCAAAAAACAAACCCCCCCTCAAAAAGGCTAGAGGGTGGTGGTCTGGTGGAGGAGCGAAGAGGAGGTGGCAGAATGGTGGCGATGGTGGTGGTTGGGCCGGGCAGAGGCGGTGATTTCCAGGATGGGCAGAGGTGGCAAACTTCGTCGACGGTGGTGATCGGAGGGCTGGCAGGGCGGGAAGGCTTTAGCTAGTGGGGGCCGAAATGCGGGGCTGGCGAGGGACCGCGGGGCTGGCGAGGGACCGGAGGGAGTGCCACCGGGGGCCGGGGCCGGGCCGGCGGGAGCCTGCAGGCGGGCTGGACTGGCAGGGCCGGTTGCCGTACGAGGTTGGACTGTCGGTCTTGTACCCTGCGCAAGCCCTAAAACCAAAAAAAACTTTTTGAAACCCCCTTTTGATATACCCTTTTTTTTGTGATTTTTGATTTTTGTTAAAAAATCCGGCCTGACTATCGTAAAAGGCAAAAAAAAATTGATTTTTTTCTCGATTTGCGTGCCAGAGCCGTACGACTTGGTTTTGGAGAAAAAATTCACCCAGATGCTCAGGAGTCAAAAATAGATAAATTTTATATGACTATAGGGGTTTTTGGGCCTTCTGAGCATGATGGTGAGGTTCATTTAGGCCCAAGTGCTAAAAAAAAAGGCCTATCCTTAAACACATAAAAAAACTGCCTAAAACCCCAGATCTGCTACCAATGTAAAATTTCACAAAAGCAAGAACAGATTGCTGCAGATCTGAGCTCTGATACCATGTGAGAGTTGAGAAACACAACACCATGAGAGCCTAAAGATCTTCTGCAAGTTAAAAATAATTTGTTACAAGGAGAAGCAATGAAGCAAAAATAATTAGAAGAACAAAGACACAGGAAAACATGCTCAAAAGAGGAGAGCTCAATATTCACCAAAATGTGTAATGTCATAATGATATAAAGAAAAGAAAAATAACCTCTAATAGGTCAAGAATCCCTAAAAGGGAAAACCTAGGCTTGCACATAATAATTAATTATTATGCACCTAATGTTAGCTTAAGTGTAAAAATATAATAGGAAACTTAAAGAATTAAATAAATATTGTTTAATTAATCAAGTAAGTACCCAATTACTCTAACATACTTAAGACAAGTGGGTATTCAGTTGTCGGCATGCAATGAGGAGGTGCATTTACTATGTGTAGACCATCATGGTGGTCGCTCCTCATTAGTCGGTATTTCCACCTCCACCCCTCTCTTGAGTCTATATAAACATGCTACCTTGCTTGCATTTTCATATAGTTGGAGATAGTAATCTAATGCTATTTTGCCTTGGAGCACTTCACATCACTTTTCTCTCGATATCATTGTTATTTTGTTTATTTTATTTGCATTTATAGTTTATTTGATCTATCTCTTTCAATTCAATTCTAGATTGTAATCTTTTTTCTTAGATTTTAACATGGTATCAGAGCCTGTTTTGAAAGATTAGATAATTGTAGAGATCTTGTAAAATCTTGTTGTGTTTTCTTTTACATTTTGCATGATTTGAAAAACCAGCAAAGGTTTACGAAGACTCGGTAATATTGTTTTACATATATGTTTTTTTTTGTAAAACAAGGTTTTTGAAGCTTAGATTTGTGAAGGAACATTCAAATAGTGTGTTTTCAAGCCTAACAGACCTTTCCTTTGTGTTTGGAAGGCCCAAAAACCTCTATTTTCATATAAAGTGTGTGCAGATTAGATACCAGAAGCTTTGCATGTCATTTTTTCCTTGTTGAAGGCATTTTTTTAAGACTGTGGCCCCATCTTCCGAAAGTGATAAAGAAAAACACTTTTTGAGTTTGTTTTGCTGATAGAAAAAACCATTTGGGTTATTCACTCAATAGATCTTTTGAAAATCATGTCAAAAAGATTCAGCCAGACCCCTCACCATTGCAGTTTTCATTTTTACATATGATCTTCAAATGAGGTTTTCTCAGTCATATGGAGGTATTTTTCAGTGCAATGCTTTTAAAAATGACAACTCCAAATGATGTATGGACAATATTAGAAGGGTTGTTTGGTAAACAAGATGAGTTAAGGGGACACCAATTGGAGAATGAGCTAATAGGGATAAATCCATGTAATTTTGATACAATTCAGGACTTTTTCACAAAACTAAAGGCTCCAAGATTGCAATTGAAGGCATGTGGGATAGATAAGAAAGACTCACAATTGATTCTAAGCATTCTTTCCAAACTTGGTCCAAACTATTCAGTTTTTGTGTCTACTTTCTATGCTACAAAAAGTGCCTTACGAACCAGCTTTAAAAGCCCTTCTCTTGATGATTTTGCAAAAGAACTCACACAACAATAGGATAAGCTGATTCAAATGGGAACAATGAAGCCCTCTAAATCTCAAGCCTTGATTGCCAACCAAGGTACAAAAGATCAAAATGGGCTTTCTAAGCAAGAAAAGAAACAAAAGAACCAAGGAGAAAAGAAGCAAGAATAGAAGCCCATTACTTCAAAAGAAAATAATGATGCATCTTCTTCAAAGGATGATAAGCCCAAGAAGAAGAAAACTAAGTGTTCCTATTGTAAGAAACCTGGTCATGATGAACATAAATGTCTAAAGAAGCAAATTGATCATTTGACTCATCTTCTAGAAAATAACAATATCAAGGTGCCTAATTCTGTCAAACCAAGTTCATCTCAGGAATCTTAAAAAGACAAAATTAAGGGAAAGGAAAGGGAAATTCCCTAGTTGTTGTTGATTCCCAGCCTAACTCCTGGATTATCAACTCAGGTGGTTCATACCACATGCCTTCATCAAAGGATATTTTTTCCTCCTTGGAGTCATGTTCTATGCCATCTATTCTATTGGGTGATGACACTCCTGCTGAAGTGCATGGGAGAGGGTCTAGTGATGTGGGTGAAGGAATTTTAGGATGTCCTTTGTGTTCCATATTTGTCAACTAATATCCTATCTTTCTATCAGATCACTCACACTGGCTCTGGAAAATGGGTTGAGTTCACTGCAAGCACAATGGTAATCAGTGAGATGCATAATGGCTCTACAATTGTAGTGGGAAAGGCAGATCATCAGTATAGATTGTATCACTTTTCTCACTTTGTTCCTGATTCTCCTTCACTTGCATTGCTTGCTCACTCAGATGATGTTACCCGTTTGTGGCATCAATGGTTTGGCTACTTGAACTACCGCTACTTGCAGTAGCTCAATCAACATGACATGGTTATAGGGTTGCCTTCTATTCGATTTCTTGATGGATTTTGTCAAGGATGCATTCTTGGAAAGCATCATGAAGAAAAATTTGATAAAGGCAAAGCATGGAGAGCCAAATAGCTTTTGGATCTAGTTCACAGTGATTAAGCAGGACCATTTCCAAATCCTTCTTTCAGCAGGGCCAAATATGCCTTGACATTCATTGATGATATTTCTCATTACACCTTTGTATATTTTATCAAACAAAAGTCTAAGGTCTTTGAGTCTTTTCAGGAATTCAAAGCCTTTGCAGAGAAGCAATAAGGGAAAACCATCAAGGTTCTGCGCACCGATGATGGGGGGGAATATGTCAACCAGAGGTTTGAGCAGTTTTGTATCTTAGAAGGCATTGATCTTCAACACACAGTTCCCTACACTCCACAACAAAATGGAGTTGTAGGACATTAGAATCGGTCCTTGAAGGAAATGGCTAATTGTATGATCCACTCTAGATCATTGGCACCTCAGTATTGGGCAGAGGCCATCAACTGTGCATGTTATATCTAGAATCAAGTTTCTCATCGAGTTGTGAAGGAGGTAACTCCTTTTCAAGCTTGGACTAGTCGAAAACTCATAGTCAAACACTTCTGAGTGTTTGGGTCTTCTGCATGGGCCCACATTCCAGCAGAAAAATGCAAGGCTATGGATCTATAGAGCAAGCCTTGCATTTTGTTGGGTATCTAGATGGTGTTAAAGGCTACAGGCTTATCCATCCTACCACACATGAGCTTTTCATTGAGAGGAGTGTCCGTTTTGAGGAGGATACTTCTAGTTCTTCTTCTACCACTTGTCCATCTTTCATTCCTATGGAGACATTGCAACTTCATGATGATAGTTCTTCTAAGGATTTCAATCCTCTTGATCCTTCTGAGGAGTCTTCTTCCTCCATTTTAGATGATGATGGTGAGGATTCATCTTCCTCTTCTCTTAGTCATCCTTCAGAGGGTGATGATTCTCCTCCATATTCTCCTCATTCTCCAGCTACTAGGCTTCTTTGGGCTCGTCAGACATTGGAGTCAGCAGGTGACTGGGTTGGTGATCTTTCAAATGAGAGAAGAACAAGGTCACAATTTCAGCATTCTCCACATCTCTTCTTTGCTACAGCTTCCGATCCATAGAACTTTAGGGAAGCTTCAGGTGTCCCCGAATGGGATGTAGCTATGTAGGAGGAGTTCAATTCCTTAGAGAGGAACCATACTTGGGAATTATTCCCTTTTCCTAAGGGAAGGAAACTTGTTCAGTGCAAGTGGATCTACCAAACATAATTTGCTACAGATGGGTTGGTTGATAAGTATAAGGCTCGCCTGATCGCCAAAGGATTCTCCTAGGTTGCTGGGATTGACTACTCTAAGACTTTTCCACCACTTACCAAGATGAATTCCATCCGACTTGTCCTTGCTATTGCTGCAACCCATCGTTGGGAAGTTCATTAGATGGATGTGAAGAGTGCTTTTTTTCATGGTGAACTTCAGGAGGAAATATATATGGAGTAGCCACAGGAGTTCATCTAGGATCCTTCACTTGTTTGTCACCTTCAAAAGTCTCTCTATAGCCTTAAATAGGCCCCTCAAGCCTGGTATGCCAAGATGGACTCCTTCTTTCTGTCAGTTGGGTTCACTTGGTGCCATTCTGATCCAAACATCTGTTGGTGCCCAAAACCACAGATTGGAAAACTTAAGGGTTTGCCAAATCCTCAACTAATCCAACTAGCCTTGGCCAATGATTACGGATGGTCAAAGACCAAATCCCTCTACACTTAAGGCTCCACTAAACCTAGGTGGGTATACCTCTTCCTCTCAAGCACAAAAGAGATTGTTTTAAAGTGGATTTCAGCCTTTTAGAAAATTACAAAAATTGGCAAATTGTTGTTCTATAATTATGCTTTATTTTATGCTTTAAGTGAATGCCTTTGAAAAGAAATGAAAATTATTATAATAGTATATTGAGAATAAGAATTCTTTCAGGACTTAAAAGAAATATGCAAAGATGAGCTCATATAGAATTTGGGAAGAATGTTTCTCTATCAAGGACCTTAAATGCATGTCCAAACAGAACCTTAAGAGATAAATAGTAGACCAGTTCCTCTATCCAGGGGTATTTATGACACTTTGTGGAGAGAAAATCTTATCAACTCCTAAGACAATATTAATCATCAACTATGAAGGTTTCAGTGTGTGCTACACAACAATGAAGAACCCAATCTCACATTTAATGTAACAACATGTGATGGCACATCATAGAAAATCATACGACGAATTTGTCAAGAGGACAAAAATAACTCATCAACACGGAAGTGTGCACAATAATTAGAAAAAGAAACAATGAAGCTTTATATATTAATCTTTAGGAGATGATTGCATACATAAGCTATACTTGAAAATATTCCATTACAGTCTGTTTGCACAAAAAGATACTTCTTTGTCCTATAGACTTCCCTATTACATATAAATTGCAGCCCTTCTAGGCAGGTTGCTTTTTCTTAATCTTGGATGCGTTTACATACAAAAAGACTCATTATAAATACACATGATAAGAGATACGAATGGAAGGAAACACCCTTTCATTATCCTAACAACTAACTGAACAACAACTAAACAACCTAACTAAAACATCAATTACATTACAAAAACTAAACAATGAACTAAGATTTTCAATCCAGCCGCTGTCCACACTCTGAATATGTTGCAAATAGCCCACATCTTTGTAGGTTGTAGCATTGAATATCACATCCCTGGATGTGTTCTTGATCACATAAAATTTCCCAAACTGATCAATTGTGTCATTCATGTCAAGAATATCTGTCTTGGCAATGGCTTGGGCTGCACTAAGTAAAGACTTACACTTAGAAAGCCATACGGTCTTATCTTTGATTACACCTACATCATCTACCAAATGGGGAACCCCATGCTGGACAATTTACTTGCACTCGTCGAATTCAAATTTCAATTCCTTTGTGAATTCATCATGTGTGACGAGCAAACCCTGAACCTTCTTCTTTACTTTTTCCCTAGTTGTTGCATCTTGTAGCAACAGGTTAAGTCTATCTTGAATTCTGGTGTTTGAAACCATATTTTCCATGTTCCTCTAATATACACTCCAGAATTCATCCAATGCCTTCTCCATGTTGTCATATCTTTTACTCATCAATACACAAGCAGTATCAGCCCTGATGCTCTTCATATCCCTCTTCAACTTAGTGTGCTCGTAAGCTAATTTTTCAAATTTCTTCTTCCAATGGCCTCCTGAATCAGTAAGTTGAGGGATTGGGTGCCCACTTCTCTTAAGAGTTTCCTCATATAAGGCCTTATATTTATTCTTCTCTTCTATCTCATGTTTCATTTGAGCCTTATTGAATTTCAAGATATTAATACCTATGTCAACAGTGACCATAGGATCTACCTCTCCAACTTTCAAGGTCATCATGTGACCAAAAGCTTTATCCACATCTTTGATTTTTGGCCTTTTATTTGGAGGGTACAATGCCCATAACAACATTGCTTGTTCATCCAGATCATACCTCGATCCAATAAATATATCATTAACCCCTTGGACATTCAACTTGAAGTCCTTATTGTCTGCATGTAATAAGCTGTCAAAAATGAATGATGCACTCAAATCCCATCCTGGGAAAAGATAAATACCTACTTCCACTAGCAGCTGCCTTCCTCTTTGAGGGGCCATTGTCTCTATTTCTACATCAGTATCAGCTTTAAGCTTCTACAACATTTCCTCCTCATTTTTTGGTTTGATATTTGGCATTTCTTCCCTCAGCTTCTTCCATAAGAAGGATTTAAACTCTTTAGACTTGATGAATTGATCATCGGAAACAAATGAAGTGTGCTTTGTCATCCTCTCATCTATTTTCGAATTTAACACAACGAGGAGCTTATCCTGTGCTTCTGGTTCCTTCTCCTTCTTAGGTGCACAGACCTTGGAAACTACTTTGTTCTACCCTGAATCACTTTGAGCTGGGTCTCATTCCATGTTTTCTAGTCTCTGTCTCCTCTCCTCCAATTTCTTCTCCAAGGTCTCCATAACCTTTGCAAGCTCCTCCACTTCCTTATTTTTTGACATCTCTTCAAACTCATCCTCTTGATGAAAGTAATCTCCCAACTCTTGTCTCTTCCTTCTTGTGTGGATGTTACCCTTAGGATCATAATGCATTCTAGACGTGTGCTAGAACAAGTTGTACTCATCCACCAACTTCCTATCAATAACCTCATATGCTTTGGTAGATACAATTTTAAAATCCTGGAAATGAAGTGTACCAAGGAGGAAGGATTGCTTGTGCGCACCTCCAAAATGATTGGCATTAGAGACACTTAATTGCCTTACAATTTCCAAAAAGGCAATCCTGTTCAGTGCAAGCTTTGGTAGCACATAGGGGTAACCTTCAAATTCATAGCATCAAACAAAAGTAAAGTTTTCGCATGGGTACCAATCACCCCAATTGAGATTAACCTTTGGATTTTTGTGCTCGTGAGGCCTAAGAAACTTCTTGACATCCTCAGAAAATGATCCCTATAGAGGCTCACCAAAGAGCAAGAAAATTGGCTTAACAAAGAATTCCTCAAATTTGAGGTAATGAGAATTTACATATCTATAATCCTGGAGAGAAACCCACAACTACATTGGTTGATCTTGTCCATTATTCCCAACTATATTTACATTCAAACCTTCTGACCATAATCCTCTAAATCTCCCATAAAATAAAATAATATGCATTAACAATGAATAATGCTTAAAATTCTTGTCTGTATTATCTTTCAAGTTCATGAAGCCTTCATGAAGTCTATCCACCAGGTATGAAGCAAAATCAAAATCTCTAGGCTCATGTCTCTGAATATCTGCTGCTAAAACCAGCAGTCCTATGTTTTCCACATCAGAAGCTTCAACTCCTCCAACTTGACCACAAGCCATATATGTATACTGTAAATATTTCTTAAAAATAGTCATATCATAAGGAGGACAATCTTCCTCTGTTAGCTTCCCCTTCTCTGCTTTGTGGATAGTGAGGTTCCAACCCTGGTATGTAGTATCCATTTTTTTGTACTCCTCTTCCAAATCAACAAAAGATAAGGGCACATTCGCCTCCAAATCTACTACAAAAACCTCTTGAATTTTGGCTACTGCAAAGTGAACTAAAGTAGTCTCATCCGGCAACAAAATGCATCGTTTGTTTGCATCATAATGTCTTACCAAGAGCTTCAATAAATCAATATTTACAAAGACATTAGGTACCACAAGTTTACCCAAATTGGTACTCCATGGGTTTGAAATTGGCATAGGATCATCCCTACGGAGGTAATTAAAAAGAAACAGCTCATGTCCATGCACTATTGTGAGTACATCTCCAATTTCTCTGTATCTATCCTTCAGCTGGTCATGAATAGGCAAATTTACCTTAGCTCTGCATGACCTAGCTTCTGGAGAGCCCAATCTGATCTATCATGTCTTGATTTAATTTTCTTTGAGTCTCACTGACTTCACCCTTCAATTTTTCATCGTGGTACTGGATATTTCAACAACCTTCCGCTTCCCTTTTGAGCTTGACCCTTCCATCTCTACAAATTCCTTTACTCTATGCTTAGCAACTCAGAATATTTCTCAATAAACACCTGGTATCTTTCTGCAATAACTTTGTGCGAAATGCTGCTATGTAACACTGGCTATATATTTCAAGGAGTCCAATCGTGTACTTAATTACTACAATCTTTATGGATCTTCTTCGTGTGGCAATGAACCTACTCAATGGATGCATTTAATGGAAGCCATTTTATCAGTTTTTCACATCAAGACCTCCAACGGCTAATCGGCGAGACTTTTCCTGATGATTTAATTGTTTGGCACCATTTGTTATGACTTTACTGCTTTTCATCTTCTAATTAGCACAAGCTAACCCGACTGACTTATCGGGTCTCAGGATAAAAAAATTTCTCCTATCCTGATGGTTCACTTTATCTCGATGGGCACTCCTTCGGTTTCAGCTTTGCTTTTTGTTTTCACGCTCCATTGGCATAACTCTCCCCGATGCATTCACCTTTGGTTTTCTTTTACTTAACCCATCAGGTGTCAACATAGTTCATTTTATGTCCCTCCAATGCCCCAATGATCTCAATATACCAATCCACATTATGACTAAATCCCTTGCATTATCGACATAACTCACCCCGAAGAACTCTTTTCAACTCACCATCCATCTTAATAGTTCTATCGGGATTCGGCATAGCATAAAATTCCTTCTTTCAATGTCCCGATGAGTTCTCACTTAATGTTTACTTTATCGGTATAATTTATACTAATATCCCACAGGCACTTTTATCTTCATAGCGGGTCGGAATAGCCCTTGTCTATTCCTCCCAAAGTCTTGATGACTCTCTGACGCACTTTTATGCTTTATGCTTCTGAGTCTGTTTTATCGGTATAGGTAATACCGATGGTTCTGCCCTTCGATTCTCCATGTCATCGGGGATCGGTCTAACTATTTTTGCACTATCTCGATATGGTCTTTTTCTCTAATGGGACCACCTTCGGTTCTCTTCAGTCATCAGGTATCGGGATAGAGTTTTATTGCTATTTCCGATCTCCTGATGCTATAAGTCCATGATTTACATTGCCTTATCGTTACAAGTTACATCGATAGCCTCATATGTTATCGGTATTGCAATTTTTACGCTTTTCTGATAAGCTGATACATGCCAATAACAAGCACCCTCCTTCTGCCTCATCAGAACAAGTTATTCTGATGGTGTGACTTTTCCAAGAGCGCACAGTCCAATCGTGTACTTAATTACTACAATCTTTATGGATCTTCTTCGTGTGGCAATGAACCTACTCAATGGATGCATTTAATGGAAGCCATTTTATCAGTTTTTCACATCAAGACCTCCAACGGCTAATCGGTGAGACTTTTCCTGATGATTTAATTGTTTGGCACCATTTGTTATGACTTTACTTCTTTTCATATTCTAATTAGCACAAGCTAACCCGACTGACTTATCGGGTCTCAGGATAACAATTTTTCTCCTATCCCGATGGTTCACTTTATCCCGATGGGCCCTCCTTCGGTTTCAGCTTTGCTTTTTGTTTTCACGCTCCATTGGCATAACTCTCCCCGATGCATTCACCTTCGGTTTTCTTTTACTTAACCCATCAGGTGTCAACATAGTTCATTTTATGTCCCTCCAATGCCCCAATGATCTCAATTTACCAATCCACATTATGACTAAATCCCTTGCATTATCGACATAACTCACCCCAAAGAACTCTTTTCAACTCACCATCCATCTCGGGATTCGGCATAGCATAAAATTCCTTCTTCCGATGTCCCGATGAGTTCTCACTTAATGTTTACTTTATCGGTATAATTTATACTAATATCCCGCAAGTGCTTTTATCTTCATCGCGGGTCGGAATAGCCCTTGTCTATTCCTCCCAAAGTCCTGATGAGTCTCTGACGCACTTTTATGCTTTATGCTTCTAAGTCTATTTTATTGGTATAGGTAATACCGATGGTTCCGCCCTTCGATTCTCCATGTCATCGGGGATCGGTCTAACTATTTTTGCACTATCTCGATATGGTCTTTTTCTCTAATGGGACCGCCTTCGATTCTCTTCAGTCATCGAGTATCAGGATAGAGTGTTATTGCTATTTCCGATCTCGCGATGCTATAAGTCCATGATTTGCATTGCCTTATCATTACAAGTTACATCGATACCTTATATGTTATCGGTATTGCAATTTTTACACTTTTCTAATAAGCCGATACATGCCAATAACAAGCACCCTCCTTCTGCCTCATCAAAACAAGTTATCCTGATGGTGTGACTTTTCCAAGAGTGCACAGTCCAATCATGTACTTAATTACTACAATCTTTGTGGATCTTCTTCATGTGGCAATGAACCTACTCAATGGATGCATTTAATGGAAGCCATTTTATCAGTTTTTCTCATCAAGACCTCCAACGGCTAATCGGCGAGACTTTTCCTGATGATTTAATTGTTTGGCACCATTTGTTATGACTTTACTGCTTTTCATCTTCTAATTAGCACAAGCTAACTCGACTGACTTATCGGGTCTCAGGATAAAAAAATTTCTCCTATCCCGATGGGCACTCCTTCGGTTTCAGCTTTGCTTTTTGTTTTCACGCTCCATTGGCATAACTCTCCCCGATGCATTCACCTTCAGTTTTCTTTTACTTAACCCATCAGGTGTCAACATAGTTCATTTTATGTCCCTCCAATGCCCCAATGATCTCAATATACCAATCCACATTATGACTAAATCCCTTGCATTATTGACATAACTCACCCCGAAGAACTCTTTTCAACTCACCATCCATCTTAACAATTCTATCGGGATTTGGCATAGCATAAAATTCCTTCTTCCGATGTCCCGATGAGTTCTCACTTAATGTTTACTTTATCAGTATAATTTATACTAATATCCCGCAGGCGCTTTTATCTTCATCGCGGGTCGGAATAGCCCTTGTCTATTCCTCCCAAAGTCCTGATGAGTCTCTGACGCACTTTTATGCTTTATGCTTCCGAGTCTGTTTTATCGGTATAGGTAATACCGATGGTTCCGCCCTTCGATTCTCCATGTCATCAGGGATCGGTCTAACTATTTTTGCACTATCTCGATATGGTCTTTTTCTCTAATGGGACCGCCTTCGGTTCTCTTCAGTCATCGGGTATCGGGATAGATTTTTATTGCTATTTCCGATCTCCCAATGCTATAAGTCCATGTTGCATTGCCTTATCGTTACAAGTTACATCGATAGCCTCATATGTTATCGGTATTGCAATTTTTACGCTTTTCCGATAAGCCAATACATGCCAATAACAAGCACCCTCCTTTTGCCTCATCAAAACAAGTTATCCTGATGGTGTGACTTTTCCAAGAGCGCACACCATGCTGAAAATAACTTAAGTGCCGCCATGAATCTACCCTTTGATTTATTGGTATATGTTATGCCGATAATCCTTCTTTTGCTTGCTAGTGTTGTTTCATCGGAACTACTTATGTCAATAATTGAAATTTTACAATTTTGAACAAATGAGCCATCCATCTTGAAGATTAGTGATCCCAAATATCCCACAGGGTCTGATAAATACTAGAAAACAATCTTAGATTATACCATAATGACTTCTCTGCTGATTAAATGCTTCCATACTGGGTTCCTTGTGCAGTCTATACTTAGTGCATGCCCTTAGTGTGCCCAAGTGATACCTTGACATTCCTGAAACAGCTAATCCTTAGAGAACTTTACTCATGCTAATAAGATTTCTGCACATGCAAACCAACAATAAATGCTCATATGATAAGAAAAAGGCCTCCATATAGCACAAAATGTTTTGTTAAAAATGTGTGCTAACAGTGCCTCTTTTTGGGGATGTATGTTCCCTTTAAGGACATAGCAAGATCCTAGTTATCTCTGGAATGTAGACCAAAAAATGAAAATTGAAAACAGAAAGCAAAAAGAAATTTAAACTATTATGATACAAAAATACTCCCTTCTCATCAAGATAAGAAATGCTTAAGATACTAAGCATGAACCGGGAACTCCTAGACTTGGCCATCAGTATCATGCAAGTAATAAGAGTTTTCTCCACTTTTTTCTGAAATGATGAAAGGTCCTAGCCAGAGTGCATCGAACTTGCCATGCTTCCCTTTATCCTGATCTTTGGCATTCCATTTTAACACCCATTCCCCTTCTTTAAATGACCTATCACATGCTTTCCTATCATGTAAAGCCTTTACCATTTGTTGTCTTTGTAGGTTTCTTTCCTGAGCTTCTCTTCTACATTCATCCAACTCAACCAATGCCATCAACCTGTCTTCCATAAAGTTTACTTCTTTTGAAAATTCCTCTGTAACAAATTTGTAAACTGGGAGCAAATTGTTCAAGGGTAATTGTGCTTCTTTTCCATATTCTAGCTCATATGGAGCAAATCCTATGGACTTCTTAACTGTCACTCTATCAACCCATACTGCTAAGACCAATTTTGAATCCCAAGCCTTCTTATTATTACCCAACATCCTTTTGATAATCTTCAACAAGTTTTTATTGTTGGATTCTGCTTGTCCATTTCCCTGGGGATGATAAGGTGATGAATATGACAAAGTGATACCATAATTTTCATAGAAATCAAAAAACTCATCTGATCTGAAACACATCCCATTATCTACCACAATCTTCTGAGGTACCCCAAATCTAGTCAAAATGTTTTCTAAAAGAAACTTTATCACAACTTTGCTGGTAGTCGGTCTTGTGGGAATGACTTCTACCCACTTAGTAAAATAATCTATAGCCACCAAAATCCATTTATGCCCACCACTAGATTTCTTTATTATCTTACCTATGAAGTCAATACCCCACATTTGGAATGGTTCCTCTATATGCATGGGTATGAGAGGAATGGCTCCATTATACTTAATCTTCCCTGAAAACTTTTGACAAGCCTCACATTTCCTGATATAAGTATGGAAAACCTTGAAGACTTGAAGCCAATAATAACCGATATTAAGATGAGTAGTGGTTTTAGCTGAAAAATGACCTCCACGTACACCCTCATGTAACTCTTTTAAAACAACTGAAGCTTGACACTCATCTAGACACAACAAAAGAACACCATCTTTATTTTTCCAGTATAGGTCTCCGTTAAGTAATGCATACCTAGATGTTTGAAGCTTTAAATTTCTTTTCTGACTATCATTTAAGTGATCAGGACATTTCATGTATTTCAAGTAATATACAATATTTGCATACCAAGGACCCCTTACCAACTTTGTGGTTTGTAGATCAATATTGAATTCTTGGATCTAGTTTGTCCATCTGCATCTCCTTCTAGTAGTTTATGATTGTCTGAAGATGTCTTTAATAACAAAATTTGGTACATAGGCAATAACAATGGCACCAACTAAATAGGGTCTAAAAGATTTCACAGCTTTCACAAGAGCATAAGCCTGTTTTTCATTCAAATCATAATTCAATTCTGATGCTTGCAATGTTTTGCTAAAAAATGTCACTGGCTATTCATGACCCTCATCATTATTTTGTAGCATGACAACAACAATAGTATGGAATGAGGCAAATGAAAATACTTGAAAGGGTTTAGAGAAATCAGGTGATTTTAAAATAGGGGCTTCCTTGATGGCTCTTTTGATATTTACAAAGGCTTCAAGAGCTTCATTAGTCCATTTTATTTCAGCACCCTTTTTCAAAATTTTGGCAATAGGCTTTATGATTTTAGAGAAATTTGAAACAAACCTTCTCACAAAGTTGATTTGACCAAAGAGAGATTTGATCGCTTTAACATATTTTAGAATTTGAATTTTATCAATAGCAACAATCCTTTCTGGATCAATTCTAACTCCATCTTTTGAGACAATATGACATTTTTTAGGATTCAAAGATATGCCATATTCTAGTGCTCTAATTAAAATCTTTCCTAGATCATCACAATGATTTTCTGCCTTTTTAGAGTAAGCAGTCATATCATCATGATACACTGCTAAGATACAATCAATCATGCCCTTAAAGGCCACATCCATAGCTCTCTGGAATGTAGCTCTTGCATTTGTTAGTCCAAGACGCATCCTAGCATAAACATAGGTACCCCAAGGTGTAGTGAAATCATTTTTGAATTTTTCAGCTTCCCTAACTTTGACTTGATTATAGCCTGAGAAGTCATCCATCATAGATAAAAACTCATTCCCTGTGACTTTTTGCAATAGAGCTTCCATGTTAGGAAAAGCATAGTTATCTTTCAAAGATGAAACATTTAGATTTCTGAAATCTACACATAACCTAATATCACCATTTTTCTTTCTTACTGGTACTAAATTTGATACCCATGTTGAGTGCCTTCTAGGCTCAATAATCCTTGCATTTCTCATTTTCATTAACTCCTCCTTCATCTTAGGAGCCGAGGTAGGATTTACAGGCCTTTTCTTTTTTCTAAAAGGTTTTGCATTAGCCTTCAAAGGTATCTCATTCTGGAACAAATCTTCCCTGTATGCTTTAAGGTCATCTTATGACCAAGCGAAAACATGCCTATACTTCCTCAACAGATTAATCAATTATGTTCTGATTTTTGGTGTGAGCTTCTTTCCAATATATACTTCTCTTGGGTTGCTTTCACTTCCCAAGTTTACCTTTTCAACTTCCTCATATCCTCCTGAATTGGGCTTGAAATTCATTACATCTTTATCATCAAACATTCTTTCAAGCTCTATCAATCTTTTTGGGATTTTATTATTTTTTAGCTGCAATACTTCTTGCCCAAGTATAGTTGCTTTGTCATCCTTGTCCTCCACAAGTCCATTCCAATCAATCTGTTGGTGCTCATACTGATCTTCACAAAATAGGAATTTTATCAAATCCCTGTCATCATCAAAAAGTTGCCAACTTTTTACATTATCAGGCACTGGCAGTCTGGTCTTGATTTCCACTTGGGTAATATCATCCAAAGGAATGTCATTGTGCCTGATAGCCAAGTTAGCCATGAAGTCTGCCCAAATATTATTGGATATTTCAGTCCAATTGATGGAGAAAGTGTCGAATAACTCAATGTGATCCCAAACTCCGTTCCTGTAGTTTCTTTATTTTTTATTTTTTGCAGCAAACTTGCCTCTAACTTGTGAAATGGCCAATTTTGAATCACCATAAACCATTAGTAACTTAATACCATGTTTATTTGCTAGTTTAAGACCTAATAAGAGGGCCTCATATTCAGCAACATTATTAGTACATTCAAAAGTTAACAAGAAAGAGTATTTAATTTTTTTTTCATTAGCTGACATAAGTACAACTCTTACTCCATTTCCTTCCTTACTGCAGGCACCACCAAAGTATAATTTCCAAATTAAGTTTTCATTTTGTTTAACGGATTGTGTAACTTTATTGATCTTTAAAGGTTTAGAAATACTTGCTTGAAAGCTGTCTATATCAGAATGGCAAAAGTAAGTTGCTTCATCAGAATCAACCTCTTCTATGAGATATGGAGATTTTGGTTCTCTGTTTATCCTCACTGATGTCCCTTCTACTAGAATAGTAGCATAGGATAGATTGAGCTGAATGTGACCACCCACCAAATTTGACCATTGCCTGGACAACAAAATTTTGTAGTTTGCAGGAACTTGTACCACTGTGATGTCTGTCTTATATGTGGTATCCGGGCAAGCTGGAAACCTGAACTCTACGTCTTTCATAATACCTACCACAGGTACAGACCTGTTGTCCATGGCATAACACTTACCATAAGGTGTGTCAACATGCATCCCAAGCTCTCTCATGACATCTTTAGGCATGATGTTCACTGCTTCCCTTGAATCTATCATACAGTTCTTGACCATTTTATTGTTAATTAACAATGTCAAATAGAATGGATCAACTTGTGTGAGGTTTTTTGTGATAGATGTGCCTAAGTAAATCACTAGAGGATCCTCTTTCAACCTAGAAGCATCTTTGTTTATATCACCAACATTTGATATAATTTTCAAAGTCTCATCTTTATATTCTGGAAATTTCATCACTTTGAGCAAGGGCATAGAAACTTTTACTTGAGACAATGCTTGAGACATAAAAGTTCCATAGTTTGAAGAGGGCTTACTAATCTATTTTTTGTCCACTTGTTTGACCAGTTTTGGCATTTCAATTTGTTTAGTCTTTTCCGGTTTTGTTCCTCTCTTGGTACCCGCATCCTTGCCCTTGGCCGCGTTACTATTGGTTCCACCCGATTTTGTGACCTTAGTGAAGATACCTACTGGCTTGCCCTGCTCATTATTTACATTCCTATTCCTTAGCTGGAAATTACTTTTCACTTGTTCCATAGCTGCAATAGTGAAAACTTTCTTCTCCTCTTCAGTCAAATTTCTCAAAGAAGGCATTGCTTCCTCCTGAAACAATTTTCTCAAGGCAGGGATATCTTCATCATCATCAGAAAAAACCTGTTGTATACTATATTGCAAATTTTCTCTTCTTTGATGCACATCAAAATATTATTCTTCTTTAGAGAAATCGTCATTCCTTCCCCAATATGGATCAAATGAAAGGGCATTCACAGTTGGTTCATAATCCTCATTTTTATCTTCTTCTTCTATCAAGCCCTGGGCAATCATGCACTGTTCTGCATCATGAGGCAGATTACATACATCACACCATGGATACTCATCTACAAAGTTTGTGTCTTTCTTTAGTGGGTTAGGAGTCTCTCTGTTGGTATTTGGTTTTAGTGGTTTTCCATCTTTCCAATTTGTGTTATATGGTATGTCATACAACCTTGGCCTATTGTAGCTTATTTGCTTATTGTTCTTGTATGGCGGCCTTTCATTATGATTTTGCTTACCCTTTAAGTCCTTAAGCATGTCCATGATTTGAGTAAGATCATCTTTCTTGGGAATTCTGGAGTTGTACGACTTTGGATCATCTCTCTTAGCAACCTTCCCAGCCACCTTCCTATTATTTTCAATAGTAGCAGCTGTTTTGAAAGCTTGCTGTAAAGTGTTAGGTCTATGAGACAAAATCTCATAATGAGTTTTTCTGTCAAAAGCACTCAAATAAAAGTTAATCAAAAATGAATCGACTAGTCTAACATCTTTGGGTATTCTATTTAATACTTTATTAAATCTTTTATTAAATTCAGCGACTGGTTCATTTTGATTCTTCCTTATGCTTGTTAATTCATGGGATGCAAATGAAGGATCATTGTGATCTCTTAATTCTTCCAAGAATAGCATTACAAATTCTTGCCAGCTGCAAATACATCTATCAGGAAGGCTTCTATACCATTCCTCTGCGTCCTTTGTCAAAAATTGAACAAACAACTTCATGAATACATCTTCATGAGGAATCTCAAATTCTTCGATGATATTTTTACATTAATTACATGTTGCTTTGCTGAATCAACTTCATTTCCTGAGAATTTGGGGATTGCTAATCTCAAATCATTAGTGATCTGATTTGGATAACCAACAATGCCAGTGAAATCTAACTATCTGTATCTTTCAATGATTAAGGGTTGTTTGCCAACATGATGGTTGCTTTGATTGTTCATAATTCCTCTATTGAATCCACCATTGTGGCCATAGTTTCCGTTTCTACTATTTTTTCCACCATCATTATTATTGCCATTATTATTACCATTATTACTGTTCCTACCTCCACCATTGCCACTTCCATAATTGCCATTGTTACCTCTTTTATGTTCATTATTTTGATTGTTTCCATATCCGTTATTTCCTACATGGTTACCCCTATTTGTGTTAATCTGGTTCCCATCATTTCCCCCATCTCCATTCCTTCTTCCATCACCTTGCCTCTCTTCACTTTGATCCCTATGCACATCCCTCCATCTTCTATTTTCATTTACCAATGGGTTATCATAAGTTACAAAAGGTTGGTCCATTCTTCTCATATGAGGGGCATTATATTTTGGAACTACTTGTCTATTTGTTTCACCTCTCTCTTCTCCTACCTTGTTTGTCTTGGGGCTTGAAATATTATTTATCTCTATTTTGAGTTTCTATAACACCCAATCTGGTTGTCTTTTAAGTGCCTTCGCCATCTTGGCATCATCGACATTCATATCAGCCATCTTAAGAATAAGTTCATCCCACTATTTTGCTTCATGTTCCTCAGCAGTCATGATCTCATCATGGCTATGTCTATTATCCTTTGAATTTATTTTATAAAAAGGATTTTCCTCTCTATTCTCAGATTTTCCAGCAGATGAAGAATCTTCCTCCCTACTAGGAAATCTTTTATATCCTTCAAATGCCATGTTTGATTTTTTCCCTTTGTTCCTTTTCTTGGGACTCAACTAAACAAGATCTTCTTGTCCTTTGTGCAGACACCTCCTCCCCTACATAAATCTTAATGACAAACTTCTAGGGGTTTCTTTTATTTTCTCAACATACCAACTATTATTCATGTATTAAATGTAGAGTCACCACCTCCAAAGAGGAAGTATTACCAATTTAACTGATCTTCTAGGATCTCTCCTCCAGTAGAGTCTGAAACAAACTTTGTATGAGCAACTCCCCAACAGAGTCGCCAATTTGTTGGGTCTCAAAACCACAGATTTGAAAACTTAAGGGTTTACCAAATCCTCAACTAATCCAACTAGCCTAGGCCAATGAATAGGGATGGTCGAAGACCAAATCTCTCTGCACTTAAGGCTCCACTAAACCTAGGTGGGTATACCTCTTCCTCTCAAGCACAAAAGAGATTGTTTTAAAGTGGATTTCAACCTTTTAGCAAATTACAAATATTGGAAAATTGTTGTTCTGCAATTATGCTTTATTTTGTGCTTTAAGTGAATGCCTTTGAAAAGAAATGAAAATGATTATAATAGTATATTGAGAATAAGAATGCTTTCAGGACTTAAAAGAAAAATGCAAAGATCAGTTCATATAGAATTTGGGAAGAATGTTTCTCTATCAAGGACCTTAAATGCATGTCCAACCAAAACCTTAAAAGATAAATAATAGACTAGTGCCTCTATCCAGGGGTATTTATGACACTTTGTGGACCGAAAATCTTATCAACTCCTGAGACAATATTAATCATCAACTATGAAGGTTTTAGTATGTGCTACATAACAATGAAGAACCCAATCTCACATTTAATGTAACGACATGTGATGGCACATCATAGCAAATCATATGACAGATTTATCAAGAGGACAAAAATAACTCATCAACATAGAAGTATGCACAATACTTAGAAAAAGAAACAATGAAGCTTTATATATTAATCTTTAGGAGATGATTGCATACATAAGTTACACTTGAAAATACTCCATTATAGTCTGTTTGCACAAAAACATACTTCTTTGTCCTATAGACATCCCTATTACATATAACTTGCAGTCCTTCCAGGCAATATGTTTTTTCTTAATCTTGGATGGCTTTACATACAAAATGACTCATTATAAATACACATGCTAAGAGATATGAATGGAAGGAAACACCCTTTCATTATCCTAACAACTAACTGATCAAAAACTAAACAGCCTAACTAAAACATCAATAACATTACAAAAACTAAACAATGAACTAAGACTTTCGATCCAACCGTTGTCCACGCTTATGAATATGCCGCAAATAGCCCGCATCTTTGTAGGTTGTAGCATTGAATATCGCATCCCTGGTTGTGTTCTCAATCACATAAAACTTCTCGAACTAATCGGTCGTGTCGTTCATGTCAAGAATACCTGTCTTGGCAATGGCTTGGGCTGCACTAAGTAAAGACTTACACTCAAAAACCCATACGGTCTTCTCTTTAATTGCACCTGCATTGTCTACCAAACAAGGAACCCCATGCTGGACAATTTGTTGGCACTCGTCGAATTTAGATTTCAATTCCTTTGTGAGTTCATCATGTGTGACAAGCAAACCCTGAACCTTCCTCTTTACTTTTTCCCTAGTCAATGCATCTTGTAGCAACAGGTTAAGTCTATCTCGAATTCTGGTGTTTGAAACCATATTGTTCATGTTCCTCTGATATACATCCCAGAATTTGTCCAATGCCTTCTCCCTGTTGTCATATATTTTACTCATCAATACACAAGCAGTATCAGCCCTAATGCTCTTCATCTCCCTCTTCAACTTAGTGTGCTCATAAGCTAATTTTTCAAATTTCTTCTTCCAATGGCCTCTTGAATCAGTAATTTGAGGGATCAGGTGCCCACTTCTCTTAAGAGTTTCCTCATATAAGGCCTTATATTTATTCTTCTCTGCTATCTCATGTTTTATTTGATCCTTATTGAATTTTGAGATATTAATACCTATGCCAGCAGTGACCATAGGATCTACCTCTCCAACTTTCAAGGTCATCATGTGACCAAAACCTTTATCCACATCTATGATTTTTGGCCTTTTATTTGGAGGGTATAATGCCCATAACAACATTTCTTGTTCATCCAGATCATACCTCAATCCAATGAATATATCATTAACTCCTTGGACATTCAACTTGAAGTCCATATTGTCTGCATGTAATAAGCTGTCAAAAATGAATGATGCACTCAAATCCCATCCTGAGAAAAGAATAATACCTACTTCCACTAGCAACTACCTTCCTCTCTGAGGGGTAATTGTCTCTATTTCTGCATCAATATCAGCTTTAAGCTTCTGCAACATTTCCTCCTCATTTTCGGGTGTGATATTTGGCATTGCTTCCCTCAGCTTCTTCCCTTTGAAGTGGTATAAGAAGGATTTAAACTCTTTAGACTTGATGAATTGATCATCTGAAACAAATGAAGTGTCCTCTATCATTCTCTCATCTATTTTTGAATTTAACACAATGAGGAGCCTATCTTGTGCTTCTGGTTTCTTCTCCTTCTCAAGTGCATGGAGCTTGGAAACTACTTCATTCTCCCCTGAATGACTTTGAGCTGGGTCTCCCTCCATTTTTTCTAGTCTCTGTCCCCTCTCCTCCAGTTTCTTCTCCAAGGTCTCCATAACCTCTACAAGCTCCTCCACTTCCTTATTTTTTCACATGTATTCAAACTCATCCTCTTGATGAAACTAATCTCCCAACTTTTGTCTCTTCCTGCTTGTGTGGATGTAACCCTCAGGATCATAATGAGTTCTAGATGTGTGCTGGAACAGGTTGTACTCATCCACCAACTTCCTGTCAATAACCTCATATGCTCTAGTAGATACAATTTTAAATTGCTGGAAATGAAGTGTACCAGGGAGGAAGGCTTTCTTGTGCGCACCTCCAAAATGCTTGGCATTAGAGACACTTAATTTCCTTAAAATTTCTAAAGAGGCAATCCTGTCCGGTGTAGGCTTTGGTAGCACATAGGGGTAACCTTCAAATCCATAGCAGGTGACAAAGGAGTATACACAGTATCGCACCGCTCATCTGATTCTGTGGATTTCAGATTCTGCAAAGCCTATACCACCTTTTGAGGATGACAAATGATGCCAGTGAAGGAGGAGAGGTGGTAGAGGTGGCAGAGGTTTAAGAGGAGGAGGAGGAGGAGGGGGAGGTGGAGAAGGTTTTGGTGGAGCAGGAGGAGGGGGAGGTGGTGGGGGAGGTGGATCTGGGGGTGGAGGTGGATTTGGAAGGGGAGGTGGTAGAGGAGGATGGTTGTAGAGGAGAGGTAGAGGTGGGCAGCCTTTACGACTGTCACAAGGTCTGCTAATATATGGAGTAACGAGAGCAGGAGGGAGAGATGTTGGTGGGGGAGAGGAGCCTATGGAGATGGGAGAGGGAGTTGCAGGTGCTAGAGAGGATCCTATGGAGATGGGATAGGGAGTTGTCAGTGGAGGAGAGGGAGATCTGCGGGAGTTTATGATTATCGGTTGCAGACTCGGCTAACAACAGCCAAGGCATAGTTGGACGATAGGGATGCAAAGATTGTAGCCAGGGATGTCCAGTTGTTTGCACGGGAGGTCGAGTTGATGGTAGTGATGCGAGAGAGAGATGATGCGATAGATAGAGTGATGGAGCTACAGGATAGAGTTCGATTTTTGAAGGGAGCACAAGGACAAGGTTCAACTGGGGAGGTGTTGAGGGAGATGCAGTGGGTAGGGGAAAAGATTGACTATTGGTGGGGATTATATGAGTAGGATGTGTCGGTTAGTCAGCGAGTGATGACCTGCTCTCAGATGTGGCAGGCGAGATCAAAGCGATCTCAAAGGGTTCAGAGCAGCACTGGTGTTATGGGGTCTACCTCAGTGAGATGGTGAGGGTGGTGGGGGAGCAGCATTTGGCTAGAGTGCCATTTCAGGTTTTTCCATGCATTTGTTACATTGTTACTAGATTGATACTTGGATGGCTGTTGGTACCCGATATATTGAGACATCATTGTAATCTGATACATGTATTCTTTTTATGCGATATATGATGAGATTTCATTTTTCTGGTGATGATATGATATGTATCCATGTGATGACATGTATGATTTTATGCAAGATGTTGATATGAGTTATGCTTAGCTACATGAAATGGAGATGTTTTACTTTCTAGATGTACATGTTGATGATATGATTTCTATATGTATGATGTGGATGATTCGTTAACATGTTGATGTAGGTTAATAGATAGATGATGCTTTTGTAAACGATATTAATGTGATGTCATGGTGATATTTTATGCTAAATGATGAGATGAGAATAAATAATGATATTGTGATAGATAATACTGTTAGTGTAGGTTTTTATTTTCCTAGTTGGGTTTATTATTTTTCCTTTTCCTAGATTTTTTCTACACTTTAATTAAGCTTACTTAGTTTAATAAATCATGTTTACTTAACACAAGTGGGTATTGAGCTGTCGGCATGCTACGAGGAAACACATTTACTACATTTAGACCATCATGGTGGTCTCTCCTCATTAGTTGGTATTTCCACCTCCACCCCTCTCTTGAGTCTATATAAACATGCTACCTTGCTTGTATTTTCATATAGCTGGAGATAGTAATCTAGTGCTATTTTTCCTTGGAGCACTTCACATCAGTTTTCTCTTGGTATCAATGTTATGTTGTTTATTTTATTTGCATTTACAGTTTATTTGATCTATCTCTTTCAATTCAATTCTGGGTTGTAATCTATTTTCTCAACTTTTAACATGGTATCAGAGCCTGTTTTGAAAGATTAGATAATTGTAGAGATCTTGTAAAATCTTGTTGTGTTTTCTTTTGCATTTTGAATGATCTAAAAAATGAGCAAAGTTTTATGAAAATCTGGTAATATTGTTTTACATATATGTTTTTTTTTGTAAAACAAGGTTTTTGAAGCTAAGATTTGTGAAGGAACTTTCAAATAGTGTGTTTTCAGGTCTAACAGACCTTTCCTTTGTGTTTGGAAGGCCCAAAAACCTCTATCTCCATATAAAGTGTGTGCAGATCGGATACCAGAAGCTTTGCATGTCATTTTTTCCTTTTTGAAGGCATTTTTTTAAGACTGTGGCCCCATCTTACGAAATTGATAAAGAAAAACACTTTCTGGGTTTGTTTTACTGATAGAAAAAACCATCTGGGTTATTCATTCAACAGATCTTTTGAAAATTGCATTAGAAAGCTTCAGCCAGACCCTTCACCATTGCAGTTTTCATTTTTGCATCTGATCTTGAAATGAGGTTTTCTCAGTCATACAGAGGTATTTTTCAGTGAAATGCTTTTACAAATGGGATATTTTTTTCATGCTCTTTACAGTGGTGCAATCAATTATTTCTTAGAAATTATGAATTTTCCAGAAATTAAGTTTTATCAGCGGATCTGAATGGCAAACCTCGTTTTATAAACTTCAAACCACTATAACTTTCACATATGATCTCAGATTCAGATCATTCTTTTTATGAAAGTGGATATTTTTTCAAGTAGAATACATTGGTGTTTGTTTGATGCTCATATCATGAGATATTATTTTTTCCTCCAGTATTTGTGTCCATTTTTTGGACTTTATAAAACTCTGGAAAATAACTCCAGCATTGTAAATGCATTAAATTATAAAGTGCCACCTTATAATATCTAGGGGGTGATTTCTGATGTAGTACAAAGGGGGGGTGGTCCAGTGTGTTCTCTCTGAGTTTTTCGTCTCTCTTTCTTGCACAAGCAATCTTACTTTCTGCATTAAAATGGATCAAAATACAGTACCAATACTCACACCTTACAACTTCTATGAGTGGAAGTCAAAAATGACAATCTATCTTAATAAGTTGGGGTTGTTTACAGTAATTATGGGACTTGAAACTGAACCAACACTAATTGCAGAAAAGCCAAAATGGTTTAACAAATGTGATGAAGCTTATGGTACTCTATGTTTTCTATATCTTCTAGTCTCCTTTTTCATGTTGAATCTTATAAAACTCCAAATGATGTATGGACAACATTAGAAGGGTTGTTTGGTAAACAAGATGAGTTGAGGGGACACCAATTGGAGAATGAGCTAATAGGGATAAATCCATGTAATTTTGATACAATTCAGGACTTTTTCACAAAACCAAAGGTTGCAAGATTACAATTGAAGGCATGTGGGATAGATAAGAAAGACTCACAATTGATTCTAAGAATTCTTTCCAAACTTGGTCCAAACTATTCAGTTTTTGTGTCTACTTTCTATGCTACAAAAAGTGCCTTAGGAACCAGCTTTAAAATCCCTTCTCTTGATGATTTTGCAAAAGAACTCACACAAGAACAGGATAAGTTGATTCAAATGGGCACAATTAAGCCCTCTAAATCTCAAGCCTTGATTGCCAACCAAGGTACAAAAGATCAAAATGGGCTTTCTAAGCAAGAAATGAAACAAAAGAACCAAGGAGAAAAGAAGCAAGAACAGAAGCCTGTTACTTCAAAAGCAACTAATGATGCATCTTCTTCAAAGGGTGATAAGCCCAAGAAGAAGAAAACTAAGTGTTCCTATTGTAAGAAACCTGGTCATGATGAACATAAATGTCTAAAGAAGCAAATTGATCATTTGACTCATCTTCTAGAAAAGAACAACATCAAGGTGCCCGATACTGTCAAACCAAGTTCATCTCAGGAATCTTCAAAGGACACAAGTGAGGGGAAGGAAATGGAAAGGCCCTAGTTGTTGTTGCTTCCCAGCCTAATTCCTGGATTATCGACTTGGATGATTCACACCACATGCCTTCATCAAAGGATAGTTTTTCCTCCTTGGAGTCATGTTCTATGCCATCTATTCTATTGGGCAATGAAACTCCTATTGAAGTGCATGGGAGAGGGTCTACTGACTTGGGTGAAGGAACATTTCAAGATGTCCTTTGTGTTCCATCTTTGTCAACTAATCTCCTATCTCTCTATCAAATCACTCACACTGGCTCTAGAAAACGGGTTGAGTTCACTCCAGACACAGTGGTAATTAGTGAGATGCTTAATGGCTCTACAATTGCAGTGGGAAAGGAAGATCATCAGTATAGACTGTATCACTTTTCTCACTTTGTTCCTGATTCTCCTTCACTTGCATTGCTTGCTCACTCAGATGATGTTACCCGTTTGTGGCATCAATGGTTTGGCTACTTGAACTACCGCTACTTGCAGTAGCTCAATCAACATGCATGGTTATAGGGTTGCCTTCTATTCGATTTCTTGATGGATTTTGTCAAGGATGCATTCTTGGAAAGCATTGTGAAGAAAAATTTGATAAAGGCAAAGCATGGACGGCCACATAGCTTTTGGAACTAGTTCACAGTGATTTAGCAAGACCATTTCCAAATCCTTCTTTCAGCAGGGCCAAATATGCCTTGACATTCATTGATGATATTTCTTGGTACACCTTTGTATATTTTCTCAAACAAAAGTCTGAGGTCTTTGAGTCTTTTCAAGAATTCAAAGCCTTTGCAGAGAAGCAATAAGGGAAAACCATCAAGGTTCTGCACACCGATAATGGGGGGGAATATGTCAACCAGAGGTTTGAGCAGTTTTGTATCTCAAAAGGCATTGATCTTCAACACATAGTTCCCTACACTCCACAACAAAATGGAGTTGTGGAACATTAGAATCAGTCCTTGAAGGAAATGGCTAATTGTATGATCCACTCCAGATCATTGGCACCTCAGTATTGGGCAGAGGCCATCAGTTGTGCATGTTATATCTAGAATCGAGCTGTGAAGGGGGTAACTCCTTTTCAAGCTTGGACTAGTCAGAAAACCACAGTCAAACACTTACGAGTGTTTGGGTCTTCTGCATGGGCCCACATTCTAGTAGAAAAATGCAAGGCTATGGATCCGTAGAGCAAGCCTTGCATATTTGTTGGGTATCTAGATGGTGTTAAAGGCTACATGCTTATCCATCCTACCACACATAAGATTTTCATTGAGAGGAGTGTTCATTTTGAGGAGGATACTTCCAGTTCTTCTTCTACTACTTCTCCATCTTTCATTCCTATGGATACATTACAACTTCATGATGACAGTTCTTCTAAGGATTTTAATCCTCCTGATCCTTCTGAGGAGTCTTCTTCCTCCACTTTAGATGATGATGGTGAGGATTCATCTTCCTCTTCTCTTAGTCATCCTTCAGAGGTTGATGATTCTCCTCATTCTCCAGCTATTGGTCTTCTTTGGGCTCATCAGACATTGGAGTTAGCAGGTGACTGGGTTGGTGATCCCTCAAATGAGAGAAGAACAAGTTCACAATTTCAGCATGCTCCACATCTCTTCTTTGCTACAGTTTCTGATCCACAGACCTTTCAGAAAGCTTCAGGTGTCCCCGAGTGGGATGCATCTATGCAAGAGGAGTTCAATTCCTTGGAGAGGAACCATACTTGGGAATTAGTCCCTCTTCCTAAGGGAAGGAAACTTGTTCGGTGCAAGTGGATCTACCAAACATATTTTTCTACAAGTGGGTTGATTGACAAGTGCAAGGCTCGCTTGGTCCCCAAAGGATTCTCTTAGGTTGCTAGGATTGACTACTCTAAGAATTTTGCACCACTTGCCAAGATGAATTCCATCCGACTTGTCCTTGCTATTGCTGCAACCCATCATTGGGAAGTTCATCAGATGGATGTGAAGAGTGCTTTTCTTCACAGTGACCTTCAGGAGGAAATAAATATGGAGCAACCACATGGGTTTGTCTAGGATCCTTCACTTGTTTGTCGCCTTCGGAAGTCTCTCTATGGCCTTAAATAGGCCCCTCGTGCCTGGTATGCCAAGATGGAATACTTCCTTCTTTCAGTTTGGTTCACTCGATGCCATTCTAATCTAAATGTCTATATTTTGCAGTAGGATGACACTCTCACCTTCCTTGTTCTCTATGTTGATGACTTGTTGATCACTGGAAGTCACTCATCCCATATCAAGGCAATCAAAACTTCCCTTCACGATCGCTTCTTGATGTCTGACTTAGGCCTACTCCACTACTTCTTAGGGATTGAGGTCACTCAGTCACCTTCTAGTATCTTCATTGGACAGCCTAAGTACAGTCTTGATATGCTCTCGAGATTTTGCATGGCTGACTGTAATCCCGCACTGACTCCACTTTTGTCAAGAGTCAAACTTGAGGCTTCTTTTTCTTCACCCTTGGTGGATGCTACCTTGTACCGTCAATTAGTTGGAAGCCTCATATATTTGACTCACATGAGGCCTGATATTTCATATGCAGTGGGCCTGGTCTCCAGGTTCATGCAGGAGCCACATAAGCTGCATTAGAAAGCAGCTATGCGGATTCTTCACTATGTATAGGGTACTCATAGTTATGGGATTCATTATACACTGGGCATGGATATTGATTTGGTGGGATATATAGATTCAGATTGGGTAGGTGATTCTCAGGAACATAAGTCCACTTCAGGGTATTTATTCTCTCTTGGTTCTGGTCTAGTTTCATGGTCGAGCAAGAAACAATTTTATATTGCTCTTTCATCTACTGAGGCTGATTATCGAGGAGCAGTTAATGCTGCTACTGAGGCCATTTGGATTCAGAACATTCTCAGTGAGTTTGGCATTTCCATTCAAAATCCTACAGTCATCTTTTGTGACAACCAGAGTGCTATTCAGATTTATTACAACCCGGTCCGTCATCAATGGACCAAGCACATTGAGATTCACCTACACTATATTCGAGAGCTGATTCATGAAAAGGTTCTTGATCTTCAGTACTGTCCGACATCAGATCAAACTGTAGACATCTTCACCAAACCCTTCACGGAAAGCAAGTTCATTCATTTGAGAGCTTTGCTTGGGGTGCGACAAGTGTTCTCTTTTGTTGGGGGGGCTTCTTAGTTCCTTCTCTCTCTCTCTCTCTCTCTCTCTCTCTCTCTCTCTCTCTCTCTCTCTCTCTCTCTCTCTCTCTCTCTCTCTCTCTCTCTCTCTCTCTCTCTCTCTATTGTGGGGTGGTTGTACTCTCCTTTGTTTTGGGGGAGGACTATGTACATGGGTACCTCATCAGGCTTCATTTTCCGAGACCCATATTTTCACCCACCTAAGATATGCTTAAGGGGGGGTGTTAGTGTAGTTTTTTATTTTCCTAGTTGGGTTTATTATTTTCCCTTTTCCTACACTTTAATTAAGCTTGCTTAGGTTAAGAAATCGTGTTTACTTAAGACAAGTGGGTATTGAGGTGTCAGCATGCTATGAGGAGGTGCATTTATTATGTTTAGACCATCATGGTGGTCTCTCCTCATTGGTCGGTATTGTCACCTCCACCCCTCTCTTGAGTCTATATAAACATGCTACCTTGCTTGTATTTTCATATAGTTGGAGATAGTAATTTGATACTATTTTGCCTTGGAGCACTTCACATCATTTTTCTCTCGGTATCACTGTTATGTTGTTTATTTTATTTGCATTTATAGTTTATTTTATCTATCTCTTTCAATTCAATTCTGGGTTGTAATCTGTTTTCTCATATTTTAACATTATTGTACATGTTAAATATGATAAGATGATGATATGAGTAAATGATGTATGTTTTTAAGATGAATTTAAATGAGTGAAATATTTATGAAAATGTTATGTATGCTTCTAGATGAATGAACTAAAATGAATAAATGCACTGAATGTACTTAATGAATAAATGCATTTTAAATGATAATTAATGTATGCACTTAATGTAGCTAAATGATGGAATGACTTGAAAGGCAACTAAATGAATCCAAATGAATGAAATGATATGAAATGATGTGAAATGCAACTAAATGATAATAAATGCACCTCAATGATTAAATGAATGCATTAAATGGATAGATGAATGTTATCGATGACAAATAAACAAATGCACTTAAATGCAACTTAAATGATGATAAATTAATGTACTAAACAACTAAATGATGATGCATGATTGTTTATGATTAGATGAATGCAACTTAATGATTGAGATGCAACTAGATGATAGTAAATGTACCTTAATGACTAAGTGAATGTACGTCAATGACTAACATGTAACTAAAACGAAAGTAGATGAATGAAATGATTTGAAATGCATCTAAATGAGAAGCAATGATAACAAATGCACTTGATGTTTTAAATGTACTAAATTGATGAAGAAATAAATATACTTAAATGAATATCTGAATGGATTTATTGAATCTAAATGTAAGTAAATGATAATGAATGCACTTTATTGATGAGTAAACAAATGCACTTAAATGAAATGATAAAATGCAAGTAAATGATAATGAACTGAATGCATTTGATGCAACTAAATGATAATGCCATGCCTTCATGATATATGAATGCAAGTTGATGAGAAATTGCAGATATGGAATGAAAATGTGAGACGATGTATCAGAGAACTTTGTTGTGATTGTACCCAAGACAAATTTTATATTAGGTGCTTTCTCATAGAAACCTGAATTACTTGCATGCAAATAAAAGATATGAATAATGAATGAGAAAATGGATGGGTGATATGCAACAGAATGCAATATAAATAGATGAGATGAGATGATGATCCATAGATTATTCACAGTGCTTTATTTTCATCATCGAGCATGGTAGTATTGTTCTTGGCCGAGGTAGCAGAAACCAAGGTTGAGCATTTCACCTGTAAGCAAACATTGCCGACAAGGAAAGTTCCCCTCCATTCTAGTTCATGTACAAATGGCCGAGGTATACATTGTAGTCAATAAGCCATAGTGATCCATGACTGTATTTTTGCATACGATCACATAGCTTAGTGAAGTTCCCACATAGACACCATTAGTACATTCCCCAAAACTTCATTGGAACAATCCGCAAACAGCAAACAAAGAAAAAGATATCAGGAACCATCCTGGATACTCTAATCACTTGTGGATATCCTGGAGTAGCATAGGAACCTGATATAAATAAACAAATAACAAATCAACCAAGTACTTATCAGCTAAACAAAATTTTCTTGTCAAAGAAAATGTTACCATGTCTTGTCTGTGAGGAAGGATGTATCCTTGTGAAGATAATTGTGTGTAGATGTTTTGGATTGGTTGGTTGATTTGAGAAGTGATCATCATTTGAGTAGCTCAAAATTTTTGTTGGGTGTTGTGTGCGATGTGTATGTACAAGGAATAATATATGTTGCAATGTTTTTTATTGATTTTTGATCTTTTTGTCATGTTTTGGATTTTTTGAATGTTGTGAAAGTTTTTGGTATTTATCTTTAGGACATTTTTGAATGATTAACTCAATGAATCACAAGTAATGTAGAATCCACTTCCATTAGTAGGTTAAGAGAATTGCCCCCAGTTAGATGCCGCTATGAAAGCGGGATGCAAGACACATGAGGTAATAACCCTAATTGCATATCGATAGCAAGCCATGGTATAAATGATGGGTGAATGAATGCAATGGATGTGATCGCAACAAGTCTGAAAGACAATTGATCCATAGCCTTTATGAATGGCACCTGTTTACCAGGTTTTCACCATCGTACTTAACCAAGGCACCACCAAAGTGGTTTTCACCATGTGGATGCATGATTTTTCTTTACTATTTTCTTTATTTTCTTTTTGTATTTTGTTCAGGACTGTTTTTTGAATGTTTTTGGTATTTTATGATATATTTGGAGGAGCCTGATGCTCTGCACAGCTTATGTATGAAACCATTTGAGGTGCATGTTGTTGATCGGATATTTTAGTGGTTCTCCTTCTGAAGTTGCTAATTGATATGCCCCAGACCCGAAGACAACAGTGATGACATACGGACCCAGCCAATTTGATTCAAACTTCCCCTGATGTTCTATGTTTGGTTGGTTGTGAGGATTCTCCCTGAGAACAAGATCTCCTACCTCAAATGTGTGAGGTTTGACCCGATGATTGTAGCTTTTTCTCATGCGCTGCTGATAGGCTTTTAGGTGGTTGTAGGTAGCTAGTCACCTTTCATCAAGCAGTTCCAAGTCCTAAAGACTAGAGACTCGATATGATTCATCATCTATCAAATTGTGCAAGGAGACCCATAGAGATAGTATTTCAACCTTAATAGGCAAGATGGCTTTTGCTCCATAAACCAGTGAGTATGGGGTTGCGCTTGTAGGGGTTTGAATGCTAGTTTGATAGGCCCATAGTGTTGGATTCAATTGAATGTGCCAATCACGGATAGCATCATTGACTGTCTTTTTGAGGATCCTCTATATATTATTGTTTGATGCTTTGGCTTGACGATTGCCTTGTGGGTAATATGGAGTGGAAAAATAGTGTTGGACATGAAACTTATCACAAAGTTCGTGGACATCCTGATTTTTGAAAGGGAGTCTGTTATCTATGATGATGGACATGGGTACACCATACCGGCAGATGATATAATTGAGGATGAATGAGGCAATCTTCTTGTCGATGACTTGGGTAAGTGGAATGACTTTGATCCACTTTGTGAAGTATTCAGTGGCGGTAATTATAAATTTATGACTGTTGGATGAAGATGGATGGATTTTACCCACAAGGTCAAGTCCCCATTGACAAAAGGGTCATGGTTTTGTGATAGCTTGCAATTCCTATACTGGGGCATGTATCAGATCTCTGTGAACTTGGCACTTTTTGCACTTTCTAACAAAGTAGTAGGAGTCTTTTTCTATGGAGGGCCAATAGTATCCGGCTTGCATGATTTTCTTTGCTAGGGAAGGACCGCTTGAGTGAGCCCCACAAATTCCTTCATGTACCTCTTCCAAGGATTTTGTTATCTCATCTTGTTCCAAACATCGAAGGAGAGTACCATCAAGACTACGCCTGTATAGGGTTTCAGCTATGATGGTGTATCAAGCGGTTTGGCGGATAAAGATTTTTCATTGGTTGTTTGATTGGCTAGGGAGAAGTGTGTGGTCACATAGGTAAGTGAAGAACTCACTGTACCATGGGGATTTAGAACCGACAAGGTGACATATCATTTAAGTTTCAGGGATATCATACGCGGGGATCCAAAGCTGTTCTACCAAGAACTCGTAGCGTGTCGAATTTTGTGGAAGATCTAGAAGAGATGCAGTTGTAGTCATTGCGTCAGTAGCTCGATTCTGATCTCTTGGTACTTGCTCAAATGTGATAGTTGTAAATAATTCTTTGAAATTATCCATCATCCTTTATATGACATGAGTTTATCATCCTTTGTTTGGTATTCATTTGTGACTTGTCAGATGACTAGCTGGGAATCTCCATATACTTGTAGCTCTTTCAAATTCCATTATATAGCCAATCTAAATACTGTGATCAAGGCCTCATATTCTAGTATATTATTCATGCATGGGAAAGTGAGCCTGTATGACTTCGGGATGTTGTCACCTTGAGGTGTGATAAAAAGAATTCTTGCCCCCAAGCCATGTCTATTGTATGAGCCATCAAAATATAGCTTCCAGGGTTGTGTAGCTGTGATCATGAAGATTTATTCATCCAAAAATTTGGAGATAAGAGGATGGTCACCTTTGAGTGGTGCATCAGCCAACTAATCTGCAATAACCTATCCCTTTATAGCCTTGCAGTCCACGTACTCAATATCAAATTCACTCAGGATCATAACCCATTTAGCCAAGCGGCCTGTCAATGTTGCCTTGCTGAGTAGGTACTTGAGTGGATCTATTTTGGCAATGAGTTGTACCTTGTGCGTTAACATGTAGTACCTCAATTTGGTGGCTGCCAAGATAACTGCTAGGCAAGCTCGCTCAATAGGTGTATAATTGAGTTCATAACCTACCGGTGTTCGAGAGATGTAGTAGACTGCACATTCTTTTCCTTTCGCATTATGTTGTGCCAACAATACTCCTAATGCCATATTTGTAGCTGAAATGTATAGCAATAGAGGTCTTCTTGGATCTAGTGGGATCAACAATGGTGTATGCATTAGGTAATCTTTAAGCATTTAGAATGCTTTCTGGAATTTTGTATCCCATTGAAAGCGGATATTCTTGTGTAACAGATGGGTGAAGGGATGACATTTATCAGCCAATTGTGCAATGAATCTTTGAATTGATTGTAGTCACCCTTGTAATGTCCTCAACTAACTGATATTCTTTGGAGGTGGCATGTCCATGATTGCCTTGACTTTCGCAGGATCTACCTCAATTCCTTTACTTGAGACAATGTATCCTAAGAGCTTCCCAGAAGTTACTCCAAAGACACATTTCTTTAGATTGAGATGGACATGATATTGTTCTAATCTGTCAAAGATTTTACTCAGTATTGCAAGATGACCCTCTCTTGTTAATGATTTAGCTAGTAAATCATCGACATAATCTTCCATTATGATGTGCATCATATCGTGGAAGATGGTAGTCATAGCTCTTTGATATGTTGCCCCTGCATTCTTCAGACCAAATGGCATTACATTCCAATAGTATGTTCCCCATGGACATGTGAAAAGCAGTTTTGTGTTGATCCTCTGGAGCAATTTTAATCTGGTTGTATCCTAAAAAACCATCCATAAGAGAAAGCATCGCATGACCTGTTGTTAGATCGACAATCATGTCTATATTTGGTAATGGAAAGTCATCTTTAGGGAATGCCTTGTTCAAATCTCTGAAGTCTGTACAGATATGGATACCCCCATTAGGTTTACCAATAGGTACAATATTGGAGATCCACTCTGCATAATCAATTGGTCTGATGAAACCAACATCCAAGATCTTTTTATGTTTAGTTTTGACAAGAACGACAATCTGTGGGTGCATCTTTCTGAGATTTTGTTTGACAGGTTTAGCTCCTTTTGCTATTGTTAGGTGATGCATGACCAAATTTGGATCTAAGCCAGGCATGTCTGCATAAGATCATGCGAAGTTGATTTGACATTTCTAGAAGAATTCCACAAACTTTGGTTGTTATTTTGGAGTTAATAGAGATGCCAAATGTATCTGGTGAGGAGTCTCAGGGGTCCCCACATTGAATTCTTTTGTTTCCTCTATTAGGATGGTTGATCTTTCCTGATTCATACTAAAGGGGAGAATGTCAAACCTTTCATCCTCAGGCGCCTCGGAGAGGTTTTCACCTTTAGATACGCTCTTTGTTTTTACTTTTTTGGGATCAAACAGTGCCACAATGTGGTTTTCACTAGAAGATCCATGTTTTATTGTAATATTTTTGTAGCTGAAAGGTTTGGCATCTTCCCCAAAGTATGCAGCATTGTTGAGTTCAATGGAAAACCCAACTTTATGATCCCCTCTTGATATGTTATCCCATAATTTTAGAAATTCTATGAGCGCCTCATCATTTTGGAAATGGTCAAGGCATGGGGGATTTGGCTGGTTCCATTCAATGAGTTCGGGATGGATGATAGGCATTACCTCATCGATTAAGTTGAGTTCATAGAAGACGTCAGCTAGGGTTAATACAGAGGTGGGAAGTTCATCAATGGTACTCTCGTTGTCAGATTCTGGCGTAGGATTTGACGTAGGGCCTGTGGAAGTTGCTTCTTGCTCAGAAACCCAAAAAAATTTAATCCATACCTCCATAAACTAGGATATCCTTATGAGGTAGTGGAGGTGATGTCCCTTCCTCATCGAAAGTATTTAGATTCATTGAATCCCATTCTCACTCATGTGAGTCTGTCTCAAAATCACTCTCTAGCATCCGATTAATGTACCAGGCTGGGATGTCCTTTGAATTAAATAGTGCATTAGTCACGGGTTTATGTACCATTGGAGGCAGGTATGCTGGTGTCGTAGGTATATCTGGTGTTACTGATGTTACTAATTGGGTTATTAGTTCTATTGATGCTGCTGATGGGGTTATCAGTTTTGTTGATGTTGTTGGTGCCATTGATAGGGTTGTTGGTGTTGTTGGTGTTGCTAGTGTTATTGATAGGGTTGTTGGTGCTGCAGATATAGTCAAGGATTGCATCCTTGGAGTAACTGGATGATACACGGGTTTGTTGGGTTTTCCTTTGAATCAAAGCTTAGGAAGAGATTCTTTTTGAAAACCTACTCAAGTTTTATCTTTTGGTCTCAACTCAGGTTGTAAGGTCTCATGTCGTCATTGTTTGCAATGTCCCAAAGCACTATGGCCGTCATAGCCCATTCTTTGCATTATAGTGAATCCTTTGCCATATTTGTCAGTGGGGAGCTTAGCCTTTGGGCTTTCTTTTTCGATAAGGTTCGTGTAGATCCATTCTGCCAGGTCTTCATCCATGGTTTCCTCCTCTTGACTTCTACCAGGGGTGAATTGTGCCAAAGTTCATGTTCTCTTGGCCAGTGGTGTTTGAAGTAAACCTAGGGGTTGGCCAATTGCCATGAGTTCTAGGGGATGTGAGTAATTGCCCAACACAAAAGAGTTGGCTAAGATTATATTCCCCGAGACCTTCCTCCGCCATTTTCATTTTCAATTTCTCCTGCTTTGGCATAGGGGTTATTAAGCTGGAAAGAGAGGCTAGATTAACATATGATGAGGAAGGGATAGCTTCTCTGTTGTTAGGTACGGTAATCTCTGGTCAATGGTTAATATTATTACAATATGCAAATGGATTAGTATCATCGAGGATTGTAATTTCTACACCGTTATGTGGAAACTTGATACATTGGTGATAGGTGGATGGAATGGCTTGCATGACATGTATCCAAGGTCTTCCTAACAAGAGATTATATGGCAAAGGCAGGTCTAGAACTTGGAAAACTATATGCTTCACCACTAGCCTAACCCTGATAGGCAATACAACAACTCCTTTGGAAGAACATTTTGCATCATCATATGCCTTGATGGTTATCTGTTTGTTGGCATCCACCGATTCTACTGCATAACCCAATGTTGTGACTAACTGCAAGGTGCATATATTCAAGTCGGATCCATTGTCAATCAAGACTCGCTTGATTCTATGTTGGTTTACAAATCCTTCAATATGGAGGGAGGCATAAAGTGGTTGTTGGAAGGAAGCGTTGTCACTTTCAGTAAAAGTGAGACATGGTGATGACTTAGATTACCAACCATGGCTTGAAATTGATCTGTGTTGAGGTTGGCGGGGACAAACACTTCTTGAAGAGCTCGATCCAAGATTGATTTATGTAAGGGGGATAAGCGCACAAGCTCTAATGTGGAGATGAGGGCTGGTGTCTTATCCAATTGCTATACAAGATTATATTGTTTGGGGAGAGGTGTCGTTCCTCGTGGTGCTGCTCAAATAGTAATCTTGCTACGACGCGTAATAACGTTGCATGCAAGATTTGGATTTTTGATGTTTCGAGTTGCAACTTGTTCATCATCATCATAAAGGTGATTCACAGTATAATTGTATGCAACTTGTGTATAATTAGTTGTAGTATATGTGTTTCTCCTTGAGGTGGAAGGACCCCTTTGATCATGTGATGGAAGTGGATTCTTGAACATTAAATGGTCATCATTGGATGTTTTAGGGTCATGTCCTATTTCAATTTCTCCTCTATCAATAAGATCTTGAACAAGATCTTTCAGTCGATGGCAATTGCTTGTTTTATGCCCTCTTCCTTGATGAAATTCACAACGTTCATGATCTCGCCACCATGGAGGCTTGACCTAAGGCTCATAATTAGACGTTTTTGGTAAGGTCACAAGATTGGAGGATACCAATTGACGTAAGATCTTTTTGATAGGTTCCCCTAAGGGTGTATATGTCTGTTTTGGTTTGTAGTTTTGTTGCTTTTTTTTTTGGTTCCTCTTGTTGCATATTGCGACCTTGATTTTGTGGACTAGTGATGGTGTTGTTTTAGGAGGGGGATTTTGTCCTACAAACCTGACCATAGGTTGTGCAATTTTTACTGTTCTTGCGTCCACTATCTCGTCATTGACAACGTTCTTGTTTTTGTTCCAAAATTTTGGTTTATCACTATTATAATGCGGATGAGGACCATCCTTGGGTTCATTGTAAATTTTGATAAGTCCCTTTTTGATGAGGGATCTTTCACATTTTAGTCCTTGAGTGATCATCTCTTCAAAGGATTATGTACCCTTCATGTCTAAATGAAATTCTATTTCATCAATTAAGTTGAAAATGAAAATTTCCACTAGTTCTTGCTCAGGTAGATGAAGAGAGCATTTGTTGGACAATTGCCTCCACCATTGTAGGAAATTTGAGAACAACTCCCCTGATTTTTGTTTGGTGTTACACAAATCTGTCATGGTGACATCACGTTCTATGTTGTGTGCATAATGAGCGATGAATTTTTGGACTGGTTCCTCAAATGTTCTAATGCCACCTGGTAGTCATGAAAACCATTGTGTAGTTGTGCCTCCCAAACTTTGAGGAAAGGAGCGCATTAGATATGTGTCCTCATAGGCCACCTCTAAACAAGTTGAGTGAAATTCTCGCACATGATCCATAGGATCTCCTTTGCCTCTATACTTTTCAAATTTGGGTGTTTTGAACGCTCACGGAAAAGGTGGCATAAGCATGTTCCTATCAAAAGGATAGGGACAAATTTCATTAAGTGAAAACCGAGTAGTCTTCACACCACTATTCAGTTGTTGAGCGATATTTTCTACTTGTTGCCTCAACATGTCAATTTTTGAAAGAGGAGGAGGTGAAGGATTCCCTTGATGATTAGGGTATATTCTCTACCTCCTCCACCATCATGACGACTATGTTGCTTGGATGTTTGTTGTATCTGTGTTGTATCGAAGTTGGAGGGTAGTTTGGCACCCTCTTCAGCAAGTCTTAAGAAATGAGCATCTGCATTGTTTCTAAGAATTTCATCAAAGAGTATGTTTAATTTGGGATTATGTTGTGCTCTTTCTATATCTTTTGGAGTTGGAGTGCTGGGATCTTCATCATTAGCGCCTCCTCCAACGGCCTCATGAAAATCGTTGAGGTTTTCTTCCTGCTCTTCAATTTTTGATTGTCGATTTCTCGTTTATCTTGTTTGAGCCATATTTTTTATGCTTGTTTAAGTGATTATGAGGTGGTGATGAAGTGTTTTATGGATGACAAGTTTTTGCAAAATTTTTGTTGGAAGATAGATCTCTAACACTAAAGGTTGGATGTCAACAAAGTTCTTTGTGAATTTCTCTTGTGTTTTTCAACAATTTTGATGTGATGACGTATAGAAAGGTTTGAGATGTGTTACAAACCAAGCTACCTAGCAATGAGAGGATGCACTCATAAACTAGTTTTAACCTATGTAGAAAATGCCTCTTAGGATGATTGATCCTAGATGTAGAGACACCCTAACAGTGATTTGTTGGTTTGATTTAAGCAATATCTGAAAGTACTAAGGACAAGACCTCTTTGTGTTTAAGAGTTTGAATGGATTTGTGATTTTTGAATGTGAAAGTGGATGGTATATATGTCTCAATAAAATTCTTCCATTATAAAGGGGGTTTCTACCTCTTCCTCTCTTACAGGGGTTGGTGGTTCTCCTCGAGCTTCGTTGTATGTAATATAGATTTGAGGAAAGAAAGCAGGATTGATCTTGCCGCCTTTGTTTTTGTGATAATCAAAAGCTCTATACTGAGTAAAATCTCTATTGCTCAAAGGCTCTTTGTCAAATTCGTTGGATTTACCTTGTAGGTACAAGTGCATATGACGTAAGAATACCCTATGTGAGAGAAATAGTTGTCTATTGATATAGAAAAACTTTCTTCTTTTGATAAGAGCTTTTGAACTAAATTGTCTCTTCTTTAATTTGATCTTTTGATCAAGACTCATTTTTCTCAAGATATGAGAGATGGTCATAAAAAAAATGATACTTTGTTTCACTTGTTGATGTTGTTTTGTTTATCAATGTTTGATGTAGATTCATTGGATGGATACTTGGTTTCAATTGTTTTGAATTTTTTTGACAAGAAAACACATCAAGCACACAAGAACAATAACCTTTCCCTTTTTCAATAAAAGGCACAATAGGTGTGGGTCTAAATCAACCCAATCATGAACTTTTTGACCCTTTTACAAATGTATTTTATGTTCCCAAAGCCTGGAGTCAGTCCAAATTGTTATTGGTCTGAAACAAGATGAAGACAACTCAAACACTTTTTATCCCTAAGATCATGGCCAATTGCGATATTTTCAGCCTACATCTTGATATTTCTTCGACTTTGATACTCCATACCTTATGAATCTCGTCATGGCAGGTAAGAATGTGATATATTAAGTCTTGTGTGAGCATAACAGATAGATGATCCCTATGATGGGGGAGTCACCACTTTCATCAAACTACAAGTAGCTTTTCAAAAAGCCATGTTTCTACTCAAGGAAATATGTATGGTGAGTATCTTGTGAGCAAAACCATCTAAGCTCTTGCATTGAACTTTTCACAAATATCCTCAATCAATAGAACGGGTGGTCTTCTAAAATAAGAGGTGTCTAGTAATGTTTGATGTATTTGGACATAATTTCATTATGCAGTGACTCGCTTAAGAGCCTTGTAACTTGTGGTGGGGCCCATATGTCCTTTCGGCAAGATACACTGTAGGAACAACTACACCCAAGGCTACAAATTTCACTCTCACCTGATTTCTATAGCGGATCGAAGGATTTACCGTGCAAGGTTGTTCCCAAGAGTGATGTGTCTCTTGGCAGGCCTCTCTTAAAAATAAAAAAATTTAGAGCATTACTAACACTTTTCTTTTGCACCTAGGACCACGAGAGGCAAGGGAGAGGATAATGTGCCTTAGAAATGGGACCACTCTATAGTTTTGCACAAGCGTGGCAATCACGAAAAACACTTTTTCTTTTTAGCCTTTTTATCACAATGTGATTTATTTGCTATTTGGAGATGTTGCTCCAATAGACACGATGTTCTTTCTAATTCCACAAAGCAATTTGTTTTCTAACTAGGAAAGTGAAAATCCTAGTCAACAAAATTGAAAGCACATTTGCTTAAAGTAAAATCACTTTTTAAATTAAAAAAATGGACAAGTTTTGATTTTTCTTTTTAACTTGCAAATAAAAGATTGATTGTGAATTTTATCCTTGCAAGAAATGAAAGATTGTTGGTTTGTTTTAAGCCCAAATTAAAATGTTTGTCCCTAACTTGCAAGAAAGCAAAGTTGTTTGATTTTTTGTTCTTTTTGCCTTATAATAAGATTCTTTTTAAGCCCAAATTGAAATGTTTGTTGATTTTAATCCAAAATGAAAGATGGGATTCATTTTAAAACCAAGGAAAGTGAATTCTTTTTATCCAACTAGAAAGAAATTTAAATTTCCTAATTCTAACAACTCGAATCCTGCAAGAATTTTATTTTTATTTTTTATTTTTTATTTTTTTTTAAGAAAAATTAGTGAAATAAAAATCTTTTTGGTGGGCTTCTACAAGCCTAAGATTTTAATTTTTCGGTTACAATTTTTTTTTTCAAACTCTCTCTTACAAAAGTGCTACTCTATGAAAACATAGAAGCGCTACTTCTGACAACATCGTCGAAGTATTTACACAAGCTCAAAAACAACTCACACAAGCACTAAAATATGAACAAAAGCCCTAATTTAACAGTTTTGCATAATTTAAAGACTGACAGACAGAGAGCGCAAAAGCGCTAAAATACTACAATGGCACTAATTAATAAACAAAAGCGCTATAACTATAGAAAAAGTTCTAAGAATGCGGTGAAAGCGCTAAAACTCTTATGTCAATAGCGCCAAAATGCGAGACAAAAGCACTAAAGCACAACCTATGTGTGGAAATTATAGGAAAATCACAAAAAAAGGTAGATTTGAAATCAGAAGGTTGTGTGTTCGATTCATGTCGGGTTCACCAAATGATGCACGCTGAAAAGGATGCACAAGACACAAGTTCAAACGTTAATATGTTAGTGACAAAAATGAAATACAAATGAACCTATGATCCTAAACATGCATATCAAGAGAGATATAAAACAGACAATAAGAAGCATACGAAAACAGAAAAGGGAAAGGAAACCCCCTAAGATGCTCCCCAACATGCTCATAGTTGCTCCTCCCTTGTTCCTCTCCTCTCCAAGTTACACATGAGTGTAGCCCTCAACTTTTTGCACTATCTATGGATGTCTTATGAAGATTCAGGATTATGAAAATAAGAACAAATGCCTATGCAAGTGTAAATAAGCTATTATGAGAAAGTACCTAATTAGTCTATGTTAATTTTAGCAAAACAACAAAGCAAATGCTCCTAAATGTTCTCTCAAAATAACTATAAGTTTGATGCATAAAGATTTCTAGATCCTTTTGAAGAAGGAATGGGCTCTATTTATAGAAAAAATGGAGAAATGGATGGTTGAGATTGAGTAATCTCAACAAGGACCAAGATTGATGGGTTTATGATCCATGTGAGGGCTTTCAACCCAATCCCATGATGGCAAATGTCAACATGAGATGGCTTGAGAGGAGAGGGAAGAAACATTAAATGTTTGAGATGACATGAAGGTTACCTTGGGAGGGTTTGGTTAGGCTTGAGTTAGTGAATAAAGCTGTTATCCAATGTATAATGCCTTTATCCAATGGACAAACTCTTTTGCAAGGGTTAGTGAAGATAACCATGGTCAAAGCAATGAATGCTTGAAGAGACCCATGAGTTAAATGAAGGTTAAGTTAGAGGGAAAGTCTCTAACCATGTGGGTGAGTTGAGTTTAACCATTAATGGTTATGTAAGAGCCATAAATGATTATGTAAGAACCATTAATGGTTTGGAGGACTTTAGGGGTTAACTTGTTGAAGACATAAAGCCTTTAATGCTTTTCAAAGACTTTGGAGGCTTTGAGAAGTGACTTCTCTTTGCTTAGGAATGTGACAATAATTAGGGGATAGGATTAAGCTAATTAGGAATGGTTTAGAAGAATCCAGAAGGGGATTTATGATGCAAGTGGGTTTGGTGGGTGAGAGAAAATAGGATTTTAATTAAAATAAAATTCATTTATTTCAACTAAAATTGTGCAACTTGCATTTGTAGGAGAATGCAAGTGGGGGGGAGTTTAGGGATTTAAATAAATATTTTATTTATTTATTTAAATGAGGAAAGGGGTTAAATTAAACAAATATGCTTTATTCATTTAATTAATTGTAGAGTGTGGTTTAATGAATTAATTTAAAAAAATTGAATAATTTATTTAGTTAATAGAAGAAGAGGTTGAGGATGAATTAATTAAGTATTAATTTAATTAACTGTTGACTGATGGTTAAATAATCAAATAAATACTAAATATTTATTTAATTTAAGTGGACATATCTATGTGTCTACACATACATATATATGTATACACACACTATCTATCAATCCATATATATATATATATATATATATATATATAACATGGAAATATATATTTTCCTTTATATAGCTATATTCATCATCCAAATCACAACCCTTAAACTAGAGTTAATAGTGACCACAATATGGTAGACAATGACACAAATTAAGTAGTTCAACAATTAATTAATAAATATGTTACTTGTGGTCACTATTAACTCTAGTTTAAGGGTTGTGATTTGGATGATGGATATAGTTATATAAAGAAAAATATATATTTTCAGGTTAAATACACACACACACACACACACACACACACGCGCGTATTCTTTTATATAACTATATTCATCATCCACCATCTATGAGTACGCATTTGACACGAGTTTTATTAATGGTGACTTCAACATGTAAGGGAGCATTGTGAGGATGTTGCAAGGATGCGTCTTCATTTTCAAAAAATGATAAGCAATGAGGGGCTATAAGGTGTCCCACCATGTTTTGGAACTGATCTATATCCAAGTCTTTTGAAACTGTTGTTTTTGTTAGAGCTTTTTCCAAAATTTCCTTATGCATGGGTGAAACTTTGAGAAGTTCCAAAATTGATATTTGAGTAGGTTTTCTTTGCAATTGCTCCACTAAGTTATATTATCGTGAAGTGGAGGTTGATTCATTTGTTATACCTGGAAATGTGACCTTCGCTTTGCTTCTCGTAATGACATTGATTGGTTTTGAAGGTGTGTTATCCTTAACGATGATGACATTTACCACATCATCATATGTATAAGTGTAGTTTACTTTGGCTTTTCCTTTGTCATCTTTTAATTTGGATTGTTAACCTTTTTCATAGTTTGGAAGCGGAGTTTTGAAGGCTAGGTGTGATTGGTTTGTCTTATGGCTATCTACTGTTATCGGTCCATTATCGATTAAATCTTGGATAAGGTGTTTCAATATCTGACAATCATTAGTTTGGTGTCCTTTATTCTGATGGTAATTGCAAAAATGATTGTCGTTCCACCAATTGGGTTTGACTTGTGGTTCATAACTTCTTGCTTCTAGTAAAATAATCAGTTTATTCGCAAGAAGAGTTTTCAAAGTTGATTCCAAGGGTTCTCCAATGTTTGTGAATTTCCTGCGAGGATTGGAGAAGAAAGACTTGGATTTATTGCTTTCTTGATTGTTATTGTTTGGGATCTAACTCGATAGATTAAAGATTGGTTGTTATTTTGTAGCATTATTGTCGTCATTTCCTACATTGATGACATTCCTATTCTTTGACTAGAACTTGGGTTTGTCATTGTTGTTGTTGTTGTTGTTGTTGTTGTAAGAATTATTGTAAAGTTTTAGCTCTCCTTTCTTTACCATCGCGTCTTCTATTTTCAAACCATTCTCAATCATTTTGGCGAAAGAGGGAGGACATTGCATTTTTAGTCGATAACTCATTTCACTGATAAGATTATCAATCAATATGTTCATCTTTTCTTGATCAAGCACATCTCTTTGATACCTATTAAACATTTGTTTCCATCGCTGCAAGATCATAAAAGATTCACCATTCTTTTGTTTAACATTGCATAAATCCAGCATTGTTATCTCATTCCTTACATTGTAGGAGTATTGTGAAATACATCTATTCACGAGTTCTTCAAAAGATTTGAATCCAAATGGTAATCTTGAAAACCATTCCATTGATTGTCCATTTAAACTCCTAGGGAAAAGATGCATCAGGTAAGTTTTGTCATGTGCAAATTCCATACTCATAGTACAAAACTCCCTAATGTGATCTTGAGGATCAAATTTTCTATCGTATTTGTCATAATTAGGGATCTCACAATGTTGTGGAAATGGTATAATATTCAAACTTTTATCAAAAGGATACGGGCATATAGCTTCCAATGAATACTTCTTGGAGCTTGTTCCATTCTGCATGTCTTATATCTATTGTTGTAGAGTTTGCATTTGTTGAGTGAAATTTAATAACAGATTATCCATACGGTTTCTCCTTGTCTCTTCGTAAGTTTTTCTTTCACTACGCTCTCTTTTTGTGTCATCATGTTCTTTTCTTGTCTCTTCGTGACTTTCTTTGTTCATATCTTCGTTATTTGGGCCATCTATGTTTTGAGTATTACTTGTCTCCGCATCTTGTTTCAAGGCTTCTATGTTAAAGTCTTGTGGCAATTTAGCTCCTGATTTTGCCAACTTCAAAAGATATTTTCCTTTTTGCTTTGCTAATAATTTTTCTATTAGTCTATCAAATTTGAAATCTTGCTCAAGGTCTCTAATGGTGTTATTAACCACTTCCTCATCAACAACCATATACCCAAAAGTGTTGAACATTGAATTATCTTCTTCTTCCATTTGTTTTTGTTGTTTTCTGAGTTGTTCGTATTGAGCTCTAGTCCAAACTGGCATGTGATTGTTTCGAAATTTTTGAAGTTTTCAAAAGACAACTCAATAGGTAATTATTGGTTTAGGGAGTTATGCTTTGTTGGTTTTACCACTATTGTTTGTTTGTTGTGATAAAGCGTCTCTTTGTTGAAAAGCATGTCCTTGCAAAATTTCTCCATCAAATTCTATCCCGCAGCCACGTAAATAGTGATGAAAACGGTGTAGGAATGTCCTATGTTTTAATAAGATCTTGCGATTGATATACAAGAATCTTATCCTTTTTTGAGTACCTTTATAACTGGGTTTTCTTTTCTTAAGGAGATACTTAAAAGTCATATAAGCATATGATAGTTTACAAGTTTGCTTGATTCCAATGTGGGTGCAATTCTAATTTTGATATAACCTAGGTTCAAAATAGGAAAGATATATCCAAGATAATGAACACAAGGTGGATTGATCAAGTTTCGTGATAGAGGATTTGACACACACACACACACACACACACACAGATATATATATATAACGGGGAAATATATATTTTCCTTTATACAACTTGTAGTCACATAAATCTGTCCATTTTAATTAAATGAATATTTCGTATTTATTTGATTAAAAATCCACTAGCCACCAATTAATTAAATAAATATTTAATTAATTCATCTCCAAACATTCTTCTATTAATTAAATAAATTATTCAATTTATTTTAATTAATTCATTAAACCAAATACAAATCAATTAAATAAATAAAATCTATTTATTTAATTAAATCCCCCTATTCCTCTTTTAAATAAATTAAATAAAACATTTATTTAAATCATTATCCCCACCCCACTTGCATTTTCCTACAAATGCAACTTGCACACATTATTGAAATAAATGAATTTTTATTTCAATAAAATCCTATTTTCCCTCACCCACCAAATCCACTTGCAAAATCTAATCCCCTTCTAGATTCTTCTAACCCCTTCCTAATTAGCCTAATCCATCCTCTAATTATTGTCACATTCCTAAGCAAAATGGAGTCACTTCTCAAATGGCCCAAAGTCTTGGATAACCATTGAAGGTTTTCAACCTTCAACCACCAAAAACCCCAAAGTCTTTGAAAACCATTAAAGGCTTCCAACTTTCAACCACTTAATTCCCCAAAGTCTCCAAAAACCATTAATGGTTAATTCAACCCTCCCACATGGTTAAAACATTTGTTTGACTCAACCTCTACCCAACCACAAAGGTCTCATCAAGCATTTAATACTTTGACCATGATTATCTCTTAATCATTTGCACAAAGGTTTATCCTGGGATTAACTCCTAATTCAGTGGGTAATCCTAATTTAGGCTTGACCCTTAGCCTTTAGATAACCATGAGGTCTTCTCAGGCCTTTAATGCCTCCAACCTCTTCTTTCAACCCAATCCTGTGTTGACACTTGTCATCATTTCATTGGTGCAAATTGTGCACATGGATTCCCAATTTTCAAGCTTGACCCTTGATTAAACCCTTCAATCCTGGCCATCCATTGCTCCATTTTTCCTATAAATAGAGCCCATTCCTTCATAATCCAGATCCTGAAAAACTTGTATGCATTTAGACTATAGCCATTTTAGAGAGCATTTTAGCATAGCATAACTAAATCTTGTCTTTTTAGTTAAAATACATCATTTTAGCATTAAAATAGCTTTTCATTTCATGTTTAGAGCTATTCTACAATCTCAATCCTCCATAAGCATCCATAGTGCAAAAAGCTGTTGAGAGCTACACTATTTTGGAACTTGGAGAGGAGAGGAACAAGGGAGAAGGAGCTAATCTCATGCTAAGAGATAGTTGGAGATGTCTCTTTGTCTTTACTTCTTTAGTTAGATTCATTAGCATGTGTTTTTAGTATCTCTCTTGGAATGCCTTCATGTTTTGGTTTTTGATTGATTAACTCTAACATCTTGTGTGTTTTGTGTTGTTTGATCTTGAACTAACCTTGTGCCATTTAGGAGGGCATCACAACTATATTCATCATCCAAATCACAACCCTTAAACTATAGTTAATAGTGACCACAATATGGTAGACAATGACACAAATTAAGTAGTTCAACAGTAACCCTTAAAACTATAGTTAATAGTGACCACAATATGGTAGACAATGACACAAATTAAGTAGTTCAACAGTAACCCTTAAAACTATAGTTAATAGTGACCACAATATGGTAGACAATGACACAAATTAAGTAGTTCAACAATAACCCTTAAACTATAGTTAATAGTTGCATGCATGTGCATCGTTTACTACCCAAAAGATAGAACAATAGCTATAAGCAGTTAAGTCACATGTGGAGACAACAACAAAAAATCATCAAAATCCAATTTAGAATTTATGGGTGCTCCAAGTTAGTTATAACAACTACATTATGCTTCCCCTAGTTTGTATAATATTTTAGTACTTATTTAAAAATAATATGCATTTAAAGAATGCTTAGAAGGATGCACTAGAAAGTCAGCTAGATGATACTAGATATTTTACAGATAATTTGTTGCAATAGTAATTTCATTACTTCAAGTTAAAAAATTCAAACATTTCAAAACCTCTATGTCCCATTCATAATTTAAAAAAAAAATACTTATCAACAATATTATTCTATATTAAATTAATAATTTAAATAATTTTTTAATAACTATAATTTTATTGATTGAATACAGATAATAAAGATAATCAATAAACATAAGAATTTAAAGAAGAAAAAAAAAATTATTATAATTACCAATCATCCTAACATCCTCCTGTTCTAGAAAAATCCAAGAAACACTATTTTTTTCACTGATTTATTTGACCTTACTAAAAACTTAAAAGATGCTGATGTTGATGTTTTCCATACAAGACATACACAGCTGTCCCAAAAATAATCTCTTATAAACTTATCAATTTGTTTCTGAGATTCTGGACACATAATTTCAAAAGATAGAACAAAATGTGAGTGAAATGAAATATATCTTGTAAAGAAAATAGACAGGAATCTGAACAGAGATTCCACTATTGCATTGGGCAGTGGAACAGTTTGATTTTATTTGAATATTAAATTATTTTGTAAAGTGAAATCCTTGACAGGACCTAAGCAAGCCGTATAATCAGAATATTTTTAGATGCTTACAGGACACAAATAGTTTTTTATTTGCTTGCAACATCCAAAATATTTTCCTTACCATCATAAAATATAAATGATATAAAACTGTTTAATTTGATTTAATTTTAGATTTTTGAATTAGACTGTTTTAATTTTAGATTCTTGAATTAGATTGTGTAATAGTTTTTAAATCAATGTTTAGGATCACATTTCATAATTAATTATCAAAATATTTAAAAGATGTGACATAAAATTATTACACAATCTAATCCAAAAATCTAAAATTAAATCAAATCATAGATTGTGAAAATATGATATTATTAACTGCTTATGTTAAATTTAATTAATAAATAATAAAAAAACTGTCATTCATCATTTTTTTATCCTTATAATCATTAAACAAATTGCTTTTGAAAAGAAATATAACTAGCAATTGCATCTTAGTGTGCAATGGGTAGGTCGAATAGGTGTGGAAGGTAAACTAGTATATCTATAATAGAAGAAAAATTCATTGAAGTCATGCATCCAAAAAGTTGTGAATCTAGTTGGAGACAAGTGGGGAGGGTTGTGTTTTATTTGGAGTAATAAAATAGCACCTCCACAAAAACTGAAACATGGCATATTTCATGCATTTACCTGTCATTTGCATGTCAAATTGTTTCAAAAATGGATTTTTGTTTGCGGGCATAGAGGCATAATTAGAGAAAAAATTATATCCTGAGGTCAATAGGGAGAGTGGAGAGAAGGGTAGAGACATGAGAGAGGGATAGATATAGATGGACGAGATAAATATATAGAGAGGGAGAGATAGAAAGGTAAAGATACAAACATACATAAAGAGAGAAAGGGAGAGATGGATAAAGAGACAAACAAATAGAGAGTAGAGATGAAGAAGAAGATGACAAAGACGCGAGAGAGAGAGAGAGAGAGAGAGAGAGAGAGAGAGAGAGAGAGAGAGAGAGAGAGAGAGAGATACAAGTAGATAGAGAGGGAGGGAGAGAAATAGAGAGAGGGGAGAGAAGAAGTAGTGTTATGCGACTATTTCTTCAAGAGAAGATAAAGTAATAACCCTTTTAGAATTAAAAAGAGAGATAAAAATAAAGGATATTATAATCTTTTGGTTTAAATAAATATTAATATATAATGTTTATGACAAACTCTCTTAAGAGAGAGGAATACTTATAATTATTAAAGGACAACTAAAGGTGACCTTTTCGAAAGGGTGTGATGGTTTGGAAACTAACCTTGAAAAGGTTATATAAGTCATTTATGTGAGACTTGGGAGGGGGCATGGAGATCACTCAAGAAAAAAGAAGAAGGCGGCTTGGTGGGCTATAGGCATGGGAGGAAATTATAGGAATTTAAAGGCCACAAAGGAATGAAGGTTAAGGTCATTGGTTGACATGTGCATTGGAGAAGGGGCACACAACGTGTGTCCAACTCGAGGTACTGTGTACACTCGGGAGTGTCCTGGCTAGGGGCTATGTTTATTTCGTGTCATGAAGGCATGCGAGGTTCTGTGTAAGAACCTGTCCTCCTGGAGTGCTTACTTGTCGTAAAGGAGCCTAGACCTATGACTATTCCTTTGAATTGTAGATAATATAGTTGGTTCTATGTAAGAACCAATTTCCTCCGTGGGGTGCCATAGCCATAAAGGACCCAATGCCACTAGAATCTTCTTGGAGTGAGAATGACTATTCCAAGTGTTCAAGATTAAGATAAGTATTGGAAAAACTTGATGCTATAAGATATTGAGAATGCTTTATATATGATTTGCCAATAATATGGTTGAATTAAGTGGTTAAATGTTATTCCATTTATTGTGTTATTAATTTACTTTGTCATTATTAACATTTACATATAATTTAATGATATTTACCTTTAATTAATGAACTATACATTAACATTTAATCAGTTAGTTATGTTCCAAATAATTAATTAAGTTTGGTTGAAAAGTGGCATTACAAGTAGAGAGATAAAGAGATAGATATAACTTGGAAGAGAGAGAGAGAGAGAGAGAGAGAGAGAGAGTCAAATTTTTAAAAAGAAAATAAATATTTTAATATGTTTAAATATAAAAAAAAAAAAATTCTTTAATTGACTTGTATGAAAAATAAATTACTATTTTTTTTTAATAAATAAAATATAAAAAAAATTAATATAAACAAAAGACACATAAACTAATTATATATAATTATAATTTTTAAAAATATATAAGAATCTAAATCTAACAATTTTTCAGGAGACTTCATTTTCTCTTAATCCTTTTAATTTTTTCTCCAATCTAACTTTTGTTTGTTATTTAAAAACTATTCCAAAAATAATTAAATTTAAATTAATAATAATAATAGATTTAATCTAATCCAAAAATTTTGATTTTTTTAACTTTTTATCTTTTTATTGTCATTAACTCATAAAACTTCAAACTTATTTTTCAATATATTAAATTATTTGTCGATACTATTGAAAGGAAACTATTTAAAAACTATGACAAAATCATCAAACTATACTAAAATTCATTTAAAAAATAAATTAAAAAAATTACAAACCAAAGGAAGAAGCCAAACTTTACCAGATATGATATTGGTGTAAATTAATTAATAAATCAAATCTATTATTCAAATCCCACCAATTTGTTCCATATGAGATTATGTAGAATCATCTTCAACAAAGTAAACTTAAAAAGGAAATATGTACTCGTTCATGCCAAAAACATTGATATTGTCGTCAAATAAAGAGAAAGAACAATAATCATGAAATGTGTGACGTGAGAAATGTGGATTCCCGTGGGAGTTTCTTTTACAGGTATATAATTTTTATTTATTTATTCTACAATAGAATAAAACTATTATTAATATTTTTTTTAAATTAAATTTTCAAGATATAATTCAAATTATTATTTATTAAAAATAATAAGACAATTCAAAGATGAACATAAAATAATTGTATTAAAAATATATATATTATATATTTTCAAAATTTTAAATTATTGTTTTATTTCTTCTACAATAGAATTAAAACTATTATTAATATTTTTTTAAACTAAATTTCCAAGATATAATCCAAATTATTATTTATTAGAAATAATAAAGAAAATTCAAAGATGAACATAAAATAATTGTATTGAAAAAAAAATATTACATATTTTTCAAAATTTATAATTATTGCCTTGATTAATTATTTTAAAAAAATGTTAAAATGTTTTAATAATAATTTAAACTTATTTTTTATTTTAACTACAATAATAATTAGATTAAATTTAAATATATAGTTTACTATATAAACACAAAATAATTATATTTGAGAAAAAACTGCGATGATAGGCGGTAATGTGCGAAAAACTGCTGGCGTCACTGGTTTGGATCTCGATGGCGATGGTACGGCTGGCGACCTCTCCAAGGTGGTCGATGTAAACAGGTGTGTTCGCTCGATGTTTCCTAATATTAGCATTTCTAATTCCCCCTGCCCTTCGTCAGATCCCGTACCCTCGGCCATTAAAGCTCCCCCTCCGAATTTATCACTCCCCACTTCCAATGGCCAAGTTGACAACGCCGCTGCTCCCAATAAGGTTACCCCTGTTGCAGTTGTTAAACCAAAATCTTTCATGGAAGCGGTCACAAATTCTGCTCCTACCATTAGCGCCAGCGCAAGATTTACCTCCGCAACAAATAATGAGGCCAAGCAAACAGGTAAGCACCCTAGGAATCCTTCCTCATTTGATGTCTCTCCAAACCCTGAAATGTTGGTTGAAATTCTAAAGGAAAAGGATAGGCTAAGAAATTCTTCAATTTTCTTTTCTGCAGTTGAAATTGATAAGGTTCCTCCTAGGAAATTTCTAGATGATTGGTTCCATAACTACTGGATCCTAAAACTTGGATATCACATCTAATTTTGTCGTCAGATCCAGAGGGGATTGTTTGTTATCTTTTTTAATAACCATGAATCGCAATTTGCTATCCTCAAAAAGCAATATTGGACGGTTGGTAACACCAACTTTCGAGCCCTTGCTTGGACTCCTGAAGCCATCCTTGACGAAGTTGTTGCCCTTTCGGCTCCCAAATGGATTCTTGTTAAGCAAATTCCTCCCTTTCTGTGGCGTTTCTTGCCGCAACTCCTTGAACCCATCGGCAAATTTGTTAGAATGGATGATTCGGTCCGGTTGGTACCACACATGGACGCTAGAGTCTTAATTTCGTTAAATCTAGGCAAAGATCTGCCAAATGAATTAAAAATTGTCATTACCAATGAAGTTTTTTCCTGCCCTATAGAGATTTTGGGTGGGCTTAACGCCTGTTTTCTTTGCAGAAAGGAGGGGCATCTTAGAAAAGACTGTCCCATCATAAAGAATAAAACCCCTAAACCGGTTAACCCTACGGTTTCCCCTTCCTCCAATCCCCTGGAACCTGCGGCTTCTACTTCTTCTAAGTCTAATCCCTTGCCCTCAATAAACATTTCTTCCCAATCAAACCTGACCTCTCAACTTCTGCTTAATCCCCAGCGAGTGTCGTTGCCTAATTCTGAGGACTCTGCGGATGGATTCCAAACAGTTTCAAGAAAAAGGAAGAACCGTGCCAACAAACCTAATAGTTCCGCTCATAATTTTGTTTTCCTCCCTCCTCCCGCGTTAATTTCCGAGCCCAATCCGCAGTTAACTACAAATCCCTCTTCACCTCCCTCTGTTGACATCTCCATCAAACCCCCCGCCTCGAATCCTCCAACCTGGCCTAAGCTTCTGGTAAAATTTTTTAAAGAAATTACCGATGACTTTGTTTTGGAAGTCATTCCGGCTGCCCCTAGCTTAGCTAGCACCCCAAATATGGATCTGGATATTATGTCTCTGTCTCTCTCAGACAATGTTGATATCCTCACCTCGAAGAGAAGAGGGAGACCTCTTGGCTCCAAAAACAAAAACTCTACGTCAAAAAAACAGAGCCCCCCTGATTCTGTGGAAATCACTCCTATGGAGGGAATTGCGGGTTCTGAGGCGTCTAATCCCAAAGTAGTCTCCTCGTGAATTGTGTTTTGTGGAATATTAGAGGACTTGAATGTCCCAATAGAAAATTTGTTATCAAGAGTTTTCTCAGCAGTATTAATTATATCGATGTTCTGATGTTGCAAGAAATAAAATCTACTGGATTCACTCTTGAATCCAACCTTAATTTTCTTTGGAGCAATGCCATTAAATTTGTCACTAACCATACTCATGGCAGAGGTGGTGTTGCCATCTTGATTAACCCGAAATGGGGACCCCTTATCAAGAGTAGTGGTATATCCCCCTGCAATAGAGCTATTTGGATCATATTTAACTATAATAATAAAGAGTTTGGTATTTGTTCTATCTATGCTGCTAATGATTATAATGAAAGATCTAATCTTTGGTCCTGGCTTACCTCGCTCCCTGATATTCCCTGGCTACTTGGGGGAAATTTTAATATGATCGAATCCCAAGAGGATAAAATGGGAGGTCGTCCCTTCTCATGGAAAGAGCAAGAAAAACGTCATTGGAATTTACTTAAGCACTCTAAGCTCCTCTTTGATCCTTTAACTAGGAACAAGAGTACCAATCCGGGGCTTTGGCACACCTGGTGCAACTTTCAAAAAGGCCCTTCCAGAATTTATTCTAGATTGGATCCGTTTTACCTCAATAAGAACTTCTCTTTCTGTGACCCCTGATAAGCATAATAACCTGGTGTTAGTATCCCCTACCACTCTATTGGATCACCACCCTATCTCTATTTCGGTCAGATTTAGTTGCTCCCCTGTCATTAGTAGAAATGATAGCCCCAAATTTATTCTCAATACTAGCCTCCTTGTTGATGAAGATATCCTTTCTGCCATTCCCATTATCAGGCTTATCAATATATCTCACTACCCTTCCATTTCTCATGCTGAGAGGTGGAATATGAATGTTACCGCCTGGCAGAATCTGCTTAGGACTGTTGGTCAGAAGAAAGCCAAGGATTTTAGACGTGCGGAGTCTAGGCTTGTTACCAGCCTGTATGATGTTGAATCCGCTATTCAAGATAACCCAGTTGATCCTTCTCTGGTCCACCATCTCACCTGCACTAAGGATGCCCTTAGAAAACATCAGCATCATAAAGCTCTTGGTGCTAGAATTCGCTCCAGAGCCCATTGGCTTCAATTCGGTGACAGAGGTAGTAAATTTTTCTTTAACCTTATTATGCAGAAACAAGCTAATGAAACCATTGAGAAGATTCTTATAGATAATCAAGAAATTACTGACGTTAATAGCATAAAAATGGAATTTTCTCATTTTTATGAAAAGTTGTTTTCCTCCGAAGACTCCCAAGAAGCCAACTCCCTTAGGGAACAATGCAGAAGTATTATTCCCAAAAGGATTACAGACACTGATGCCTCCCTTCTCAGTAAACCTATCTCCCTAGAAGAGATTGAGAACGCTATTAACTCCCTTAAGAATGATAAAACTCCTGGCCCTGATGGTTTGTCGGTTGAGTTTTATAAAGCTAATAGTAAATGGATTTGCAATGATCTGTTGGAAATCTACAATGAAGCTATTTACTCTGGCTCCCTGGGCTCCTCCATTAATAGGGGCATTATTAAATTAATCCCCAAGGATGGAGATAAATCCCTCCTTAAGAATTGGAGACCTATAACTCTCTTGAACGTCTCCTATAAAATCCTTGCTAAAATTTTGTCCCGCAAACTTGAAACCATCCTCCCGAAGTTTGTTTGCTCTACCCAAACTGGCTTTATAAAAGGCAGATACATTCTTGAAAACCTGATTATTAGCTGGGAGGCGTTGGATTGAGCTAAACACTCCAATCATAATGCCTCGATGTTTTTGCTGGACTTCGAAAAGGCTTATGATAGGGTTGAGTGGAGCTTCATCACTATGATGCTTGAGGCCTTTGGATTCCCGCCCTATTTTTGTAAGACTGTTGAAATGTTACTTAGAGATGCTTATGCCCAAGTTGACATAAATGGCTCGCTCTCAGAACCCTTTCCCTTGGGTAGATCCATTAGGCAGGGCTACCCCCTGGCCCCTGCCCTATTTGTCATTGCTTCTGATGCTCTGTTTTACATTCTCAGAGATGACTCTTTGTCCCCTGTTGTCCAAGGTATTACCCTCCCTGATGGTAATGAGATTATCAACAGTCAATTTGCTAATGATACTTCTATATTTCATGAAGCTCCAGAAGAGAATTTTGAAGCTATGATCAATAAGCTCAATATTTTCTGTAAAATTTCCGAGGCTCGTCTGTCTCAGGCTAAGTCCATTTGTCTTGGTTGGCATGACCAGCTGCCAGAATGGTTTGATAAATATGGTTTCCAATGGGGAAGTCCTTGTAAAATTGTTAGATATCTTGGGATACCTTTCTCCATGGAACCCTTAATTAAGGAAATGTGGATTTGGGTCAAAGACAAAATCCACAATAAACTTAATAAATGGCATAACAGGTCTTTATCTCTTGCTAGAAGAATCCAAGTCTACCAGAAAATTCTCTCTTCCTATAATATTTATTATGCCTCTGCCTGGATGTTCAATGACTACCAAGTTTTGGAGATTCAAATAGCCATCCGGAATTACCTCTGGTCTGATGGCAAAGGAAACAAGAAGCTCCATTCAGTTAAATGGGAGTGGTGTCATGTTGACAAGCTCCTTGGGGGTTTAGGGCTAAAGGACCTTAAAGTTAGTGGTCTTGCTCTGGCCTCCAAATGGATCTTTCATGCCCTTGATGGAGATGATCCATGGAAAGTTCTAATTAGAAACAATATTGAAAGGGGATACCCCAAAAATGCCAAATTCTGGAAAAACCTTCCTTTGAGTGATCTGATTTGTGGTGACTTTCCTATCATGGTTCAAGGTTCTGCTATCTTCAAGTCCATTTGGAAGGCCTAGAACCATGTTAGGCAATTCATTAAGAATAAGAGCTTCCATGATGATAAGCTTCTCCATGGGGAAAGATCCATTTGGTGGAATCTGAAGCTGGGTGGTAAACCCTTAGCCCTCTCCCAAGGATGTTCTGCCAAGCATTGGGCCACCTGCGGGATCAAACAATTTATGGATATCTTTGAAAATGACAGACTCATCTTATGGGATGAGCTGAAAAGTAAATATAGCATTCCCACTTCTCAAAAGAAAACTTATAATATGATTCTTAGAGCTAGTAAAGACATTCCCACCCGCTGCCACGTTGACTCCAGCAGTTACTTGAACATTAAGTGGCCGGATGGTACTATCATTACCAAACTGAAAGCCAAGAATATCTTCTCTGTTATTAATCATAATGAATCCATCATCAACCATGTTAATAAGAACTGGTATATTGATCTGGATGTTTCTTCCTGGAAGAAATTATTTGATAAACTCTGGAAAAGTTCTATTGATCCAAAAATTAAGTGCTTTAAGTGGCTTTTAATTCTAGATAAACTTCCTATTAGGAAGAATTTCTCTTATATCACTTATTGCAGCATATGTAGGACCCCAAAAACGGGGAGACATATCCTCTTTGATTGCAGCTTTGCTAAAGAGGTTTGGCTTATGTTTGGTATCTCTATCCCTACTAAGTTCAACATTTTTGAAATTATTACTGGGTTTATTAATGATGCTGAAAAGGATACTAACTTATTTTGGAACATTCTTTCATCTAACATTTTATGGCAAATTTGGAAATGCAGGAATGAGGATAGATTTCAAAATATACCCAGGGTGCTTACTGAGTCTTTTCGAAGTCTCACTCACTTTAAAATTTTCTCACAGGTTCACATTACAATGAAAGTGGATAAAGCTAAATTCAAAAGGCTCCTCAGAGATGGATACGATACTTTCTTCGCCAATGAGGTGAAGCATGGTTACTTTTGGAGGCTCCATTTGGACAATCTTCAGACTTTCAATCAAACTGTCAACCTGCTCAACAAGGAGCTTAAGAGGAACAACCATGATACTACGGGGAATTTGATCCTCATGCTCAAGCAAGTTCAGGATCAGAAAAGCATTGTGTGGATGGAAGGCACAATGGGATGGACTGCTTGGGTGGACACCTATGATGATGTGCTGCATTAGCCTTTGGGCCCCTAGTCTCTTTTATGTTATTCTGTAATTAGACTTTGATCTTCTCGTACTTGCTCTGGTGATGAGGCTTGGCCTCTTGTAATTTCTTTTTGATACTCTGCGATCTCCTTTTGTATTGGTGAACTCGTTATACTTAATATTAAAAAAAAAATTATATTTATTAAATAAAAAATATTATTGTAAGATCATTTTTTTCTATATAATTTCCATTACATATTTCACCATTTAAAATTATTTTAATACAATGAAATTAAAAACAAACAATAATACAATTTTTTTAACTAAATATAAAAAAATATTATTATTTTTGTTTAATGAAAATAAAAGCAAACAACAATACATAAAATTTTAATAAGACAATTCAAATATTGTAAAATTAAACTTAAAATAATTATATTAAAAAAAAATAATGTACAATTATTTTAAAATTTGAAAGTATATAATATTTTTTAATACAATTATTTTCTATCCAAGTTTACAATACTTGAATCTATTAAAAGTTTATTTTTTATTTATATTTTTAAAATATTAACACATTTTTATAATAATAATATTTTTTTTTTTTAATTTTAACTATAAATTATATACCTGTTGTTTGAGAGATGTAAGGGCCCAAAATCAAGTGCAAAGTTCAAAATTCAAAATTCAAAATTCAAATTTTATGAATCTAACTCCTCCAATCGAGAAGGTTTCTCATTGAAATTTATCAATCCAATTCTTATTTCTTTCATTAAATTCCAATCTCTATAGCTTCAGATTCATCCCCAATAAGGTCTCTAACATTCTGCCTGAATTGGAATAACCAGAATGAAATAAATCACACCTGGCAATAGAATTAGGAGCATTCCATAGCTTTAGAATTCTATAAACATTCCATGAGATGTTCAAACAAACTGACATGCTTTAGTCACACAGATTATGATATTCAATGCTATAATCAGATAGATTATGTTATATATTGGCATATTTTCTTAAGAAAGTAGTTTATTCAAAGTGTGTGGAGGATTTACCTTGTTTCTTCTTGTGGGACAAACGTAGAATTAGCTGCAAATGGAGCACACAACTATTTGCTTTCATATAAACTTTATAAAAACTATACAATTTTAGTTTCACTTAAAGTCTAGATAAAAAGATCAATTTTTTTATTCTATTTCTTACAATATTGAAGATGAATCATTATTGTTCGAGGAGATGTTTGGTATAATGGTGATAGATCTGTATATGCTTTATTTAAGCATGAAAGATTAGATTCTTGGACAACAAAATGACAACTTGACTACCACAATGAAGTAAAGAGGGCCCTGCTTGATATTGTTTGAGTACCCAAAAAATAGCGTGTATCCAAATTATTTCTTTAGCTACCTCATTCACTATTGTATATTTAGCCTCTATAGCTGATTGTTTCTACTACACCATGAAATGAGGTTGTAACCAAGAGAGAGCACATAACCTTTGGTTGATTTTTAGTCATTTGTACAACTTGCACGACCTGGATGTGAATATTCTATAGGATAGAGATCTCCAATAGTAATAAATGGCCATAGATCTCAATATTCTCTTTACTGACATCCAATGTGGAACATTAGGTGAGCTAAAAAACCTTGAAACCACACCTACTCCAAAGGAAATATTTGGTTGAGTGTGACTCAATACACAAGACTACAACGAGTTGCTTGTATAAGCTAGGATCAACACCCTCGCCTTCCATATCCTTAGTCATATTCAATCGTACAGTAAATAGAGTAGAATTTTTTTTACAATCCCCCATCCAAAACTTATTCAACAAATCTAAAGCATACTTAATTTGAGATAGGTAAATTCCGTCATCTTTCTCCTGCACCTAGATGACAAGAAAGAAGTGTAGAAATGGGGCCAATATTTAATTTTGTTCATGTTATGTCTTGTATGATATTTAAATCATCAACATAAAATACAATAATTATAATTCCACCTTGATCAAAATCCTTCATATACAAGTTTAGATCATGAGGACTATTATAGAAACCTTAAAGCCCATTGTTATTAATATATATTAATAATTTTGTAAATGAACAACATTACACAGTAATAAATGTAAAATTTAAACTTAAATTGAAAAATTACATAACAAAAAAATTTCAAAAAACAAATTAAAATATAATGAAAAAATGGTAACATGAGTCTCTATTTTTTTAAACAGAAACTATCAATGATGTCACTCCTCAAATGTTGTACAAATGTTCCAAGTTAGTGAACAAACATCTTTAGATCCTATGAAGTTTTAACAAACATATTTAGATCAGTGAACTAAGAAACAAAAAGCACAAAATTCAGCACCAACAAATCCCATGAACAAATGAAAACAAATTGTTGTTGGATGTAATTGTGAATGCCACCTCGCATCAACATATGCTTAACAAAACTTATGAACATAATTACATGATTTAATGAAAAATTTATGCCCAAACCCTCTCTTAAATGATTTAAATTTGTGATTAATTATGTTTGTAGCTTATATTTTTTTGAGTAGTATTGAAGTTCCTTGTAGTTTTCTAATTCCTCATGGGAGGGATGAAAGGTGGCTTAACTGGCCTATTGATATTTAATTAGCCTTATGTTTTATTTTGATTATCAATGAAGTTCATACATCGAATTTTATATTGTTAATAATATTGATAAAAAAATTATATGATTACTATGGTCTAAACCACTTGAAAGAATAATAAACTAGCATATAATGAGTACATAATATGTATAATAACTAAAATCAAGGACCTACTATGAGGCCTAGTATGAAGGTACAATTAATCTATTGGATTTTGGATTCATTAGTGATTGGGACTAATATCTTAAAAATCAAATGGTTTGAATGGGACATCAATGTCATTGATTTTGTTGTAATAATCTTATTCATGAATGTCCTTTAGATTGCATTTGATAGTGATATAAAGATTAAATTTAAGATTTAGTTGGAATTATGCATAGATTGATAACTGTGTAGTGAAAATATAATAAACTATGGCAAGGTTTTGTTAATCACGATGAAAAGAACTAATTGGAAACACATTGTTATATTCAAATCACTTATAATTGGTGAATAAAGTTAGTTTTAGTATAATAAATAAGGATAAATATTATCCAGCCTATAAACTAAGCTATTATAGGAATATAGAGTCATGCCACACAATAAATGAAATCAAAAGGTTAAGAATATTATTAATAATTATATCGAATATTCATATTTTCATACAATGATATAGAGGATATAATGTTGCCAACTTAGTAGGATTTGGGCATTGATTATACTTAAAATGAGTTTAATATTACTATCATATGTCCAACAAAGATACCTATAAGATATTACCATATGTTTATGTTGAATTAGGAATAATATCATTGGAAGGTAAAGTTGAGATATGGATGACCTTGTTGGAAGTTCCTCACTATAGGTTGACAAATTGTGTGCTTAGTTAAACTTTTCCTGCCTACTATCAGACATTAATAATTAAAGGGAATCATTAATGAAACCTTGGTTATGGTAACTTGTGTGTGGGACCTTTGAGTTACATTGTGAGTAGAGCTATCTTTGACTTTGATCTTATTTAGAAGTGGGTACGTAAGTAGTAATTGGGTGAAGGATGTCCTTGTGACCTCAAGTCCATAGAGAGATGGTTTCTAGGGGAGGATAACTCTAGGGTTTGGGGATGTTCCTAACTTGTTTGACCTTCCCTCTTCAATAGGCTTTAGTTGAGTCCAAAATGGGTATTAGATGGATCATGAATGAGTTAAGAAAACCTAATAACTTGTATTTAATTTACATAATATTCTTTGAATAGCTATTTGAATGAAGTGAATGGGTTAACTACCTTATAGTTGGTATTTTTCTACATGTACATGCTGAGTCAAGGCCACATTGTGTTTCTTCAATGTGATTTTTATGTGTTTGTGAAATTTAATCTTAGACCTCTATGACTTTGTATAAGCTCCTAAATTGTCTGATTGTGATATACTTATCCATTTGACCAATACTATGAATCCTCTTATGTATGACCCACACAAGTATGAACCTCCAAGATATTTGTACAATCATAGATAGTCATTGAACTATGCCATTGATAAATGTATGGGCTACTAAAAGGGTTAATTTTAAATTCACCTTGTTCATAGAAGTGGAGGTTGCCAAAAGACATCCTAGTTAGGATACGATAACAATTTTTAGGTTGTCATTGGACTATACCAATGATGGATGCCTAGAGATACAATTGTATCTTTTGGATTAACCATCATTCACCTGGTTCATGGAGGTGAAGGATTACTAAGGGCTATTCAAGATTTGATACCATAATTGTTGCATGGATAGTTAGCCTATCGTGTTGGTAACAATAACTGGAGATCATTTTTGTATTAGGAGAGTTGGCAAATAGTCACTGATAGCACAAGAGTGATTGACGCCAAGTGCTACCTAGGATTGTGAAGAAGATATATAATAATATAACTATGGTCATTATGTGGTATATGTTAGAAGCTACTTCTTCTTGGGTGGACAAGCTTGTTGCCAATGGCTTTAGGTGATTGAAGTTGGAATCAAGGAGGCTATGTTGGTTCACTACTTGTGAAAGCTTTGGCATGGAGGATAGACCCTTGGTGTAGTATAGGATACACTAAATACTCTTTTTGGTTGTCAAATATTATACTTGACCTTTTTGGGTTAAGGATAGACCCTTGGTGTAGTATGGATACATTGAATCCTCTTTCCAAGTTCTTGTTGGTGTAGAAGATCAAGAAAAATAATGAGACCCATAATGTAGTGCATAATACAACAACAAATTTATTTTCTATTTGGCATGTACTATGGTAGCTATTACTTAGCCATTGTGATGTATGTTGGGACTAGTCATTGTGTATTACGATTTATGTTGTAGCTAGTCATTGTCTTTTTGATGTATGTTGGATCCAACCATTGTGTATTTGTGTTGTCTGCTTAACCTAATCACCATGTAAATGTGATATTTGTGGGATCCCATCACTATTTTGCTAGATATTCCTGAGAAGTTTGTTGGAATGATGTGTTGTCGTTGATGTCAACATATTCCTGTGTTGCAGTCATATTGGATGAGTTGGTTTGGTCAGTGTGTTGCAGTTGAGCTGTTACGGTTTAATGGGTTTTGAGATAAGTATCTCTAGTCGATTCAATAGAATTTTTCAGAGGTTTGCAAGTGAATATTTCAGTTTGACAGTCAATTTAGTGTGTTTTCTTGAGGTTGGGTATAATGATGATGAAGATTCTAGTAAAATGTGATGTTGTGGTTGTTGTTGTGGTGATTCATGTTGCTTGTGGATGTTTCTAGATCATGTTTTATCTGTGTTGATGGTCTGCATTGATTGTTGTGCACATTATTGATCATTTTATTGATTTGGTGGTGTTCTTCGTGTTATGCAACATTCATGATGATTGTAGCATGTTGCAAATGTTTGAGGTATAATTCTTGGAGGTGTTTCTTGCATGCGGTGTTGGTTTAGGTCCAAACTATATCTTATCCAACATTGTTTTGGTCTGCATGTATTGTTGTAGTGTGTGAGGTTATTGTTTTGTAATTTGTATTGAGGGTTGAGTCGACCTTGAAATATAGGTTAATGATTTGTATAAATATATGTAATATTCAAGTGAGAGATGTATCTACATGTGCGAACATTGATTAAATCTTTCAGTAGAAAAGGAGAAGCACAAAGGAGTCTCAAGAAGTGTGGAAGACCAGAGTTTGTGTTATGTGCTTAACCAAAATTGTAACCAGGCATGAGAAGATGCTATTTCATCAGCTCATGATCCTTTGGATGTAATCCGAATCTTTTTGTAAGGCAGTGAGCCTTCCCCAGGGTTGTGGCCCTTCTTGTTTTGTGATTTCAACAGTGAGGTCTAGGCAGTGTGTCTGAATACATGTGCATTCCCCATTGTAATATTTCACTTACTCCTAACAGGGTATTATATCATTGTGGGTAGGTTCCCACCGTGGTTTTTCCCTTAACTGGGTTTTCCACGTCAAAAATATTGGTGTTATGTGTGTTATTGATGTGGTGTTCATTTATGCTTTTACTATTTATTATCATATCTGAATTTGTGTTTGAGTTGTGTAGAGTGTGAGAGAAAACTAATTCACCCCCCCCCCCCCCCCCCCAACTCCCTCTCAGTTTGTTGCATTGTTGCCAACATATTCATGTTTGTGATGTATGTTAGAGCTAGTCACTATGTATATGCAATGTATATTGGAGCTAATCAATGTGTATATGTGAGCTAGTCATTGTGTATATGATGTATGGTAGAGCTAGTCACTACGTATTTGTGATATATACTAGAGCTTGTCATTATGTATATGTGATGTACATGAGCTAGTCACATTTTTTATATGTGATGTACACTCACATGAATCACTATGAGAATTAAGAGAATATGAAATGATATGACCTTTGTGTATTTGTGTATTTTGTACACTACTAATTAGTAATGTTTGTTGTGGAACCAACACTTGATGGAAAATTATTATTATTCTATTATAATTGAACTAATCTTAATAAATAATCACAGATTAAATAGATATTAGAGATCTCACATGAAAGGATAGAATGAACTCCCTCTAACTTTAGATTGCAAACTAGAAAGCCTCTGATTTCCCACAAAGGGATATGTAAGAAGGATCATCAAGAGTGAACCCTTGAGGTTTAAATTTGGGTCTAGGGATGACCACAATGCTAGTGATCTTACCACCATTGAGTACAAGCATAATTGATGGAATAAAGTTGCCACCACAATGGTGGTTGGTTAAGTTGGTAGATGTTGTGAATTGTATTAAAAAAATTATAGCGACTTAAGGAAGGATTTTACATCTTGTTCAAAACTTTCAAATCTTTGTGATTAGTTCATATAAACCTGTTCATCAATTTCACCTTTCAAAAATGATTTCTTAACATCCATTTGGTGAAGAGGCCACTTGAAATGAGTTGGTAATTCTATATTAGTCCTAATAGTACTAATATTTTATATTGGAGAAAAAAAATTATGTCATCAATTCTCTCCATTTGTGAGTACCATTTTGGACACTAATCTTGCCTTGTTTTTTCACTCTTTCATCATACTTGAATTTAGTCTTATACACCCACTTATTATTGACCACATTATTTCCCTTAGGGAAATTCACTAATTCCCACATTTTGTTCTTTATCAAAGAGTCATATTCATTCTCCACCATTCATATTTTCCCTTAGCCTCATCATAGCTTTGAGGATTATTGGTCTTTATTATGGTGGTCATAAGAGAGTAATTAATTTTTTTTAGTCTTTTGATAAATTATTTTAAGACTCTTGGTCTTTGAAGGGGGACTAGATTATTTAATTGTATTAGAAGTTGTCTTATAGTTGTGATTGGTTTCAAAGGCATTGGAGGATCATCATTATCTATGTCCACTTTTGGAATAGGAGAGGATTTTATCATATCCTCAAACCCTCCATTGAAATTGGCATCCCTAGTGAACACATCCTCCATAGTAGGATCATGGGTGAGTACAGTATCAAAGGAGGCCAAAAAGTGACGATGTGAAAAAAAAAAAGCATTTTCCATTTGCCCAAAAATGCAAAAATCTTATTTGACTTTTTACTTGGGTCGAGTAAAAGAACATGCTGACATGTTATGAACCAAAGTGGAACAAAGATTAGTTTTAAACAAATATCTATTTGTAACAAATATGCGATTAAAAATGATATGTGTTTTGTGTTGAATCATTAAAAAAAGAAATATAACATTATATATAATATATGTATTATATTATTATAATATTAATATATATATATATACTATTATAATAATATTATAATTTGGTTATATAAATATAATATTTTATATTTTATATTAATATTGTTAGTATTATATATCACATATTAATATTATAATATATAATTTATATTATATATAAGTTAGTTAAAACTGACTTATTTTTTAAAAGAACCAATGTCATCATACATATATCCATTTGCTTTGATAGACAATCAAAAATGGACCCAAAATGCCCTCATTTTAACTCACGATGGTAGTAGAGAAGAGCGATGAGAAGAAATGAATATTAAAATTTAAAAAAAAAATGATATCCATTGTTAACATCACCTATTTGTCAACTACATCTTGCAAGGTATGTTTTTATCATTTTTTTCTTTTAGCATTCATTTTAACTTGTAAAACCCCACCAAGGAACCCTAGAGGATAAGAGCTAAATACACATGAAATGCATGGAAGTATATTTTTTTTTAAGATAATAAAGTATCATCATGTACAACATATACAATTACAATGCTCAATCCTCAAGATAAGATCGAACTATCAATTATCTACAACGCATAGGCAAAAGACTAAACACTTGAAACTACGAACGAACAAGGGAAAATGTATGCCAAACCCTAGAACAATGTCTAAGAGGATTTAGGGTCACACATGACCATCCCCAAAGTTAGAAAACTCGATATAGAAAACAAGACAAACTATTATGTCCTAGGTGTCATAGATTAGCTCTGGTGAAACCCTAATAGAAATAAATGCCTTGACACCATCCAAACTCACTTGAAAACAACTCAAGACCACTCTGAGGATTCGATGAAATGGCTAGCTTCGCAACACATCAAAAATGGGGTCAAAAGAACAAGACAATTATGCATATAAGAACACTAGAGCTAGACTACATAAGTTTCTTGAATGTTGAATCTATACTACCCAAGTGTCATGAGAGGACACTAGAACAAAGATTACTTTAGTGGCGAATATTCACCAATGGAGAATTTTTCACGTCGACGACCTGGGAAATGGTGAATATTTTGTACCAACTGGGGGTGGCCATGTCGCTAGAAGATTATCAATTTCCGTCAAATTCACAACCCGATCACCATATGTTTTATGTAATTAAATGTTTCTATGCGAGGATTTCACCAATACAACATACGGTGGACACACAATAAATTTAATTTTTTCGCCTACACTCTCTGAGGTTGCCTTAATAGGCGACCATAATTCACCTATAGGCATGTGAAGATTTATTAGCTAGGAGGACCCAATTCACCCGACATTTTGTCGACGCGTGTCTCCATTCACCCCAACTTTCGCCAACTATATTGTACTTGCCAATTATTTGGACGACCCATAATCGCCTCAAAAATTACATAAGTCATGTTATAGTTACGCTAGATTCGCCAAATATTTGTATACCATATAAAATTCCCACGGAATTCACCATATAAGGATTGGTATAAATACATGCAAAGATCAGATCTATCTCTACACAATATGGTGGGTTCTAGGCTCTGAATTCTGACAAATAGAAAAGTTTCAAACTAAGGAAAATCATTGTTGTTGACTGCATTGGTGACTGCTAGTGATCTAAAGGTGAGCGATCATATTTTTGAAGTGTTATAATGTTATTCTAAATTTATCTATATTTGTTTGCACTGTTGAGTTCAATTTTATTCAGTGGCGACCAGTCAGTGCCAAGCGGTCAGCTGGGACATTCATATCTTAGACATCTAGATTGTAGGTCCTAGGACCAATGAAACATATATTATACTTTATAGTCTATTATTGCTTCTTCAACAAATCGATATTTTTTTGGTAGCCTTTATTTCATTGGAGATGTCGAACAAGAAGAAGGGTAGGAAACCTGAATGTGGGGAAGGCCATGAGAGACCAACAAAAACCAGAACGTTGTCTTCATACTTTAGCTTTGGAAAATATTGTAGTGAAAATCAGGAAGGTACATCATCACAAGTACAAGTACAAAATTCACAACCTACACCGCATGTTGAAGATGACGGTGAACCTGATATCTCAGATCAGGATGATCTTGAAGAAGATTATCTGGTAGATGCCCTAGTTAGCCGGAATGATATAATCAACTTGGGTGATAATGCCATTGATGATAATGCATGGAAGAGGAAAAGAAAAGCCAGATCAAAAAAGGATGAACCACAATAAAAAAAAGGATCAGTAGTGGGATATGTCAGTGAGGATTTTTCAAATTAATTGGGCATCAAAGTATCCATTCATTGAACCAATGGAGAATCCAATTGAAGGGGAGCCTCCAATAATATGTAGGTGTAAGATTTGCACTTGGAAACATAACAAGGAAATTAGGTTGTAGCTAAAATTTGACACCATAGAAAAGAATATGGGTAAAGTTTATGAAAAACAAATGATAGACAAAGTTGAAAAATCAGTGATAAGATGGAAAATAAAGGAGGAATGTAAGGATGTGAGGAATGCCGAAGAGTATTATTTTTATGAGAAAATACAGACGAAGCCTGTTGAAGTTAAAGTTTCTATTGAAGCTAGTTTTGGAAAAACAATGCAAATAGAACAACTGGGAAAAGTTGTTCAATTAAGCGTTGTTTTTTATATTTTGAGCACAGGGCGTGCTATGACAGATTTCCCATCAATTAGTGGTTTATTACACTTTTTAAAAGTTCCTAACTATCCTAATAGACACTGGTCAGTAAACAGTGGATGGGAATGGGCAAGTTGTCTTATTGAGGTTGAAAATGAAGATGTAAAGGAAAAAATAAGAGAGTCAAACTTTATTGCATTTTCTTTAGATGAAGTTACGACAGTAGACAATACTTCATGGTATGCATACATGTTTATACTGTAGAGAATCATACACACCAACCTCATCTACTATATGTTGCTAAAATGAAGGAGAGTGCAACAACGGAAAATTTATTTCAACTAGTAAAGAGAAGTTTAATTGAATATGGAGGTATGGATGACATGACAGTTGCCAAAAAATTGGTTTGTGTTGGAGCAGATGGACCTTCAGTAATGCAAGGTTGCAAGAACAGTCTTTGTTCAAAGATTGAAACTTCATTTGCACCATACATTACTACAATTCACTACATGGCTCACAAAATGAATCTATCTTTTGGAATTGTGAGCAAGTTTGCTTCGGTAAAAAATATTAAAATTTTAATCAGAGAGCTCTACTCACACTTCTGTCAAAGTCCCAAGCGATTTATGGAATTTCAACACTTTGCTGATGGAATAACTGATGGGAACAAGCTTCTCAAGGATAATGATACCAGATGGATCTATTTGGATGGTCCAGCGCATCGAGTGTTTTCAGAATATCCATCCTTGATTGGACTATTTCACACACTCGCGACGAATCAGATCAACCAAAATTTCCTGACCTTCTTCGGAGGTTAAGTAATTTAGAGACACTCTTAAATTTAGCAGCTCTTCTACCCATGCTAGAGGAAATGAAGAATATTATGAAAGTTGCCCAAAAAAGAGCTTTGTATATTGCAGAATATACTACACTACGTAAGATGATATGCATGACCCTCGATAATCTCTATTGAAATCAACCAACACTATCTAATGAAAAATTTGGTAAGTGGCGGACACTCACATATTTGAACAATCCTGATAACTTTATACAAATCGGTGCAGACGGGGAGGTATGTGCCAATGTATAGGGAGTTGAGATACCAATGCACTTCTATGCCACAGTTGACCCCAAGGAACCGGGAAAGCGCCCCAGGAAGCAACTAGCAAGAGTTACAAGGGAAGATTTCGACAAGATTGTTGAAACTGTAACTACTTCTGTGAAGAAAATTGTGTATGATCTTTCCTCACAAATTAAAAGCAGATTCTCTCCTGAGAACCTACTTGAATCCATGTCTATTGTGTTTCCTCATTATTGGAGCCTCAACATTGCATCTGATTTTTGAAGTAAGCTATTGATTTTGATAAAATAATTTTGCATATCCAAAGAATTGAATGGAGTAACTATAAATGGAACATTAGATGAAACTCATCTTCAAGAGCAATCATCTTGTTTTGCATACACTATGAGAGAACATATGGCAAAATGGAGAACCCCCATGAAGAGGGATTAGTAACAAGGATTTGGAAAATTATAGCTGAGAACGTAGTGTTGCGTGATTCAATGCCAGAATATTTGAAGCTTGCTGATTTATGTCTTACCATGATATTGGGTTCGGTGGAAGATGAGAGAGTTTTAAGTACTTTGGGGTTCCTAAAATCAAAGCTAAGAAACAAATTAGACAAAAATTTGGAAAATTTCTTGAGGCTATATACATCTAGGTATGATGTCCACACTTTTCCTTACGATAGGGCACTACAAATTTGGAGGTCCAAATGTGAAAGAAGAGGTTTGGGAGACACTTCAAACCAAAGTGCTAGTGGGACTATTGACTCAATTACTGGACCTACTGGTAGCATTGAGATGCAGTTCAACAAAGGTATGCAGACTCAGTGTGAAGAAACCACAGACAAGAATCAAGAAAGCTCTGAATTTGATGAGGATGAATGGAAATTGTAAGAGATTGGTATTTATTAATCTTATTATTGTATCTCATCATTCATATTACAAAAGCATATTACTTTTTTCAATTAAAATTTAATATTGATTTGTAATTGTATTTTTCAACTTTCTATTTCCAGATTTAAAATAGCATAATAAAAGACCATAATGTGTTTATTGATATAGAGATGTTTATTGTTTATTTAGACATGTTTGAGTCTCAAATCTGTGTGATACATTTCAGAACCATATGATACAATTCATTCAATAGTAATACACATGTTGAGAACTTAGATTTTCATTAATTCTTTCAAAATTTAGCCATATGATACAATTCATTCAATAGTAATACACCAATCTGTGTGATTCTCCATGCAAATTGCAAAAGTAAATACAAAGTTTCAGAGCCCTTTGTAAATAACCCTGAATTCCCTTTTATAGAAACAAGAGAGCAACAATAGCTCCTGTGTGATTCTCCAATGTCCATGCAAAAGTGAATACAAAGTGTTAGAACCCTTTGCAAATGACCTTGAATTCCCTTTTATATAAACAAGGGAGCAACAATAGCTTCAGGTCGAATTGAAAGTTTGCGAAATGTGAAGACTCAACATCAAAATCACAAACTCAGCACAGATTTATATGGCCATCACAGGCCATATTAGCAATTTAACATTTGCTACATGTCTGATGTCTCCTATTCAAAAAACCGAGTTCAAAATTAAATATGAATTCACACCATGACAAATTAAATATAGATAATAGTAGTGCCCAAAACCTAATAATCAGAAATAAAGAAATGCAGAAATGTTAAAGCTTGGGAGAATTTGAGAATACAAATTTATAGGTTGAAGTTTTGCACTGTGTATCATAGATTCATAGGCTAGATTAGCAATTTAGCAATAGGGAGTGCTGGTTTTTTCCTATTCATAAAACATAGTTATTTCAAGCGATGCCAAATTCCAAACAGAAAAAACATAAAACCTTGAAATTAAGAGTAAAAGAAGAAAATGGTGCAATACATACTATGATTCTTAAGATTTTTGTGCCAATTTTTGCAGGGTGCTCCACTCTTCATCTGATGGAAAGTCAATATTCTGTAAACTATGGAAAGTCAACTGCAACTTCATCAACATTCCATATTTAGAAGAGTGACTTGATATCACTGTTTCACCCAATATCGAATTCAGAGTTGTAAATGGTTGGATGAATTCCAGAAAGCTTTGGGGAGTTGTTTCCTTAGGAAGCAAGTATAAATCAGACTTCATTTTTATCTCCATGTTTTTTTGTAAGCTTCTTTTCCAATGAATTTATTTGATGGGTCAACAATCTTAGGCAAACCAAGTTTAATCAAATTAGTTTTTTTTTCTTGCAGCTTCAATATCTTTTTGCCACATTTATCCATAACTTCTGATGTTTCCCTTAGTTTCTGGCATTTTTGAATGATAGATGATGTCTTAACTGTGGCATCAATGTGGCTCTTAATTCCCTCGGATGCCAAGTAGATGTCACTGGTACTATAGACTACTTGCAGAATCTATTTTGCCATATGCAATTTTGAATAAACATGTATGCTCTTCTCAAAGTGCCCTTTGATTTTCATATAAATTACTCTCAAACTTTCATTTAATTCAAACCATTCACACAACTTGTCACTCCTCTGCATTATTTTCCATCAAATGTTTTCTTGCATATACTTAGTTGTATTTTTCATATTATCTTTCAATCTATCCTCCAAAGTTTTAATTTTATCATTTAAATTGTGCAGGTCTTCTTTCATTTGTGCACATTTTTTTCTTTCTTCCTCTACTCCCTCTTGCAAATGTTTTTCTTTTTGCTTCTCATGATCCAATAGGTCATGTGTTTTTCTTATTTCGGCAGCAACAGACTCATAACTTTTGTATAATTTTTGAAAACTAGCTCTTTCCTCATCAATTTTTTTTACTGCTTTTAGCTAGTTTTTCTCTCAGGTCCTTCAATTTTGCATCCATCTTCTCCTATTCTGCAATTTCTACTGCAGAGCTTGAATTTTTTATCCTTTTATGTAAATCATTGCACTTGTTATCTATTGCATTCCTCTTTGATTTTTCATTTGCTAGGTCTGCTTGTAACTTTTCTATTTGTTTCTCCAGTTTAGTTTTTTCTCTCTCCACCTTTAGTAGTGAAGTGTAGACCACTTCGTTAGTCCTTTTTGACACACTAATTTTGTCCACATTATGTACTTTGGAAAAATCCATTTAGAGTGTGCTAACTTGAAACTTAGAGGGATCTATCTGACTGTGTGGTGGATTTTTATCTTTAGTTGGCGGCATAACAACCATGAACTCCATCATATCTTTGTGTGGGTCGTATGTTGGAAATACCCTATTCCTTAAAAGTTGTTCGTCTAAAACTTCAGTCAGGGCAACCCTATGAAATGCTCTCTTTTTTTCTTTATTTGCATTCGTTGTGTGTTCAATTTTTTCATAGTAATCACGAAATTGAAAATCTGGGCTTGTTGAAGCAAATGAATGTTTGAAAGGTGACATAGAAATAACAGAGGCTCCAGTTCCACTTATGCCCGTGGTTTTAACTAATGCATTACTAGGATTACCAACAACCTTTCCTGATCCTATCCCACTGACACTTTCATGTGTAGTTTTCATAATCTTTTGAGGTGTGTGATCTGAAGCTGCAAATGACTGATTTGTAGTGTCAGTGGCACTTGATATAGGATTCTGAATAGTATGAGTATCTACTAGTGTCCTCTTGCGAGAGATATTTTGTTGTAGCCCTTGTCCAACACCAAGAAAACTAGTATCAGTAGTAGTACACATGCCAACCCCACCAATCACAGTGACACTTGACTGAATAATAATAGAAATACTATCCCCAGATTCCCCACCAGTGGTAGTGGTACTTGATTCACCACCAATGGGAATGCCATGATGTGGTGGTGGTTGTGGATTTGAACCTAAAACAAATGTAGGTGGACCCTGAGGGTAATGAGTAGTACCTTTTCGTGATGAATCTGAAGAATCAAGTCCAATGACTGGTTTAATAAGAGCTTTTGATTTTGAATCTGATGGAAGTTGTACCTCAAGTGGTTACCAAATGCCTTCTCCTCTAGGACCTAGACCACCACCTTCAAAACCCACTTTATCCACAATGTTTGCCCCTTTGCTATATTTTTCTTTCATGGACTCATTGACTCCATCTAATATTTTAGGGACCATAGTAGTTGTTGGAGTGGGCTCAAACTCATACTCATCATCATCTTCACTCCTGTCATATTTTGTTGTGGGATTCTCCATATTCCACAATTTGCTAAACTCTTAATCCTCGTCGATGGTATCAAATTTTGCATTGGTCTTTGGTTCACCGAGATTCTTCCTCATAGTCCAAAAATCATTTATTTTGGTCTGAGTCCAATAACTCTCTTTACATTCTTGCAGAATTGATTTGGGAATAGATTTGTTGGATGGATTAGAAGATTTTTGGTAGAAATTGTAGGACCTCCTATTTTGGATGCCCTGGCCCTACTCTATTGTCCTCTGTGTGTGAAATGCCATAATTTGTGATGACATTTCTACTGTTGAAATGTTATTGTCAGCGACAATTTTCTCCATCTCTTTTTTTACCTCATCCCAAGAGTTCATGTTTCTAAGCTTTTCTAGCAATGGTTTACTTTCGTGTTGACATAACATTGAAGAGTTCCCATGTTTCTTAAGCCTTGCTTGAACTACATCAATTGGATCATATTGCCAGAGACCCTCACCACCAAAGCTAAAAATTGTCAAAAAATCATGTGCCACACTGAATGATTTTCTCTCAAATGTGAACCCTCCACATGAGAAAGGCAAGGAAGGAAATATGCTCTTATTTTGCTGACCATAGAAGTGCCTATCTGTGCTCTCCAACTGTCGTACATATTCCAATGCAAATACCCTCTCTGTCAAATGTGTTGGAAGTTTGTATGGTTTTACTGTTGATCCGTAAAACCTTAACACAATGAATTCTTCCATGAAAAACCAATCAACCAATTGTATTTGACTTCTGAGTTGAATTCAATCTCTACAAGACACAGGCAATCTAGGCATTGGAGTGCTTGTACTTGTATATGGTGAAAATGGATAACAATAATAACAATATTGAAAGGCTAAATGAATTCAACCACAAAACCCTAGCCTAACAATCAACAAAGATCCACCATAACATATGAAGATTACCTAAGACAATGCAAAATCACATGAAATCACAAAGATTATACCATCACATGTCCAATAGGGTTTTGATCTCCATTCTTCCTATCTCCATTGATCTTGCTTGATATATTTGCTCTCAGATTTTATGTGCACAAGAGCTCAACAAAGAACAGAATGTGGTTGCAAGTAGGATCGTAGTATAGTCAATTGCATAAATTGATTCATTAGGGTTTGATAATGAAGGAAGCATCTCCTTATATAGAAGACACAATATGACATGGAGGGATAAGATTGAGAGGTGTAAAGGGAGGTTGACTATGATTAGAGGGTAGGTAAAAGAAATAATAAAATAGTGAAAGGGGTAGGTAGTGTATAAATTAAGAGATGAATGACATGTGTCATGGGTAGAAAAGGTTAATGAATTAATTAAATAAATAAAGATTTATTTAATTAATAGAAGAAGTAGGATAATTAAATAAATAAGAATATTTATTTAATTTAGGAAAAGGATAATTTAAATAAATAAATGTATTTATTTAAATGAGAAATAAGGCTAGAAGAGGATAAATGAATTAATTAAATAAATAAAGATTTATTTAATTAATAAAAGAATTAAGCTTAGATAATTAAATAAATAATATTTATTTAATTAGACTGGACAATTTTAGGTGTCTACAGTACTTTCATTATACATTGGTGTCAAAAAGAAGTCTACAAAATGGTTGTAGTTCTTTCTGTTATCATGCATCCTTATCTTTGGTGTTCATTCATATATTGGACACTTTGTTCTATTCTGAGTCTTCTCATCAATCTTATAGTTCAAAATTTAAAGATTGTTGGTCTCGAATATTGCACGATACTTGGATAGAAGGAGATAGCACAAGTAGGATGAGAACCTAAATGTCTTACAGGAACCTTTTTTGATCATTAGTAATTGTTTTTGCATGGATTGAACAATGTGCTCAATAAAATTATATCTTACTGGCTGACCTAAACAATGGATATTAAAAATCATTTCAAGAAGGCTTGCACCCACTTCCCTATCATTTTCCAATCTCAGGCAAAACGGCAGCAAGGAAATATTATCCCCAACCCATGGAACAAAAATGTTAGAATCATAAGGAGGCTTATGATTCTGATCCAATAGAGTACCTCGCTTTATTAGAGCTTTGATAAATGAATCTCTGCGACTTGGATCGAGACTCTCATAATTCTCTGCCAGCTTTCCTAGGTCAATTTGGACGTTTAAGTTTTGTGCTTCAAACCCTAGGTTGAACAAACGAGTGAATTCTCCCACGTTTATGGACAAAATTTTCTCTTTTGTATTTTTATTGACAATTGCTTTTTTATCTTCATCATAATTTTTGGCACAGAGCATGACAAAATCAAGGCAAGGGAGTACTTCAAGTAACACCATGCTTCCCAATCCAGCATCCCATGATGCGATTTTATTTGTTCTTAGTTTTAACATTGTGTTGAAAACAATAAAATTTACCCTAGATGGATCTGTCGCCTTACTAGACAATGCATATCTAATATCTATGATACACTTTTCACCATGGATAGCAGGGTCATAAATATCATGGTATTCATCAGTGAAACCTGGTGTTTTAACCAGTTTGGTTAGGTACTTTTTTCTTCATTTGGCTTCTTATTGAACTACTGCTTCCCATTTTCCCCATCGCTATTATTGTTAATAGTTCAAAATAATGCTAGATACAAACCTAAAAATGCTAACCCTCAAATTGGACCACGAGATTAAAAAATTTTAAAAAGGAGGGATGTGTTCTAGATTTTACCCGAAATTTCTATTTCACTAGATTGGCGTAGACAGTCTCTATTGCAACTTGCATTCCTCAATCTAGTAGTTATTTCTGAATCTCCCTTGATTTACTGGTTTGTCCATGAAATGAAATATGATTATGATTTATGAGTCACTTATTTTGAAAACTCTGAAAAGTACAAAAGTAATACTTAGGGAAAAATATCTAGTATCATGTTGTAATCTTATTAATTATTATTAATATCTATTCACCGCTGAAGGACAAAACATTCATTACTTCATTCTAAACTCTGAGGACATTAAATGTAAAATGTTCAATTCCAGGCAAAGTTCTCACAAATGTGTTCACTTCCCATATTCGGGTCGAAATCCACCCTAAGTCGTTGATCTTTGCTCATCCAACAGACGATGGTACATGTTGTTAGATGTTGTGGATCCCATGACTTTTGCCATTTTTTGGGCACATCAACACACTCGAGTCACTTTTCAGGACTGTTTTTAAGTCTGTTTAATCATTTTAAACTTCCGCCTGAAAAAGAGCTTTATAGACTTAATTATATTTAATTAAATTTAAAACGTTCAATTCCGAGCGAAGTTCTCACAAATGTGTTCACTTCCCACATTTAGGCCGAAATCCACCCTAAGCCATTGATCTTTGCTCATCCAATGGATGATGGTACCTGTTGTCAGATGTCGTGGGTCTCATGACTTTTGCCATTTTTCGGGCACGTCACCACACTCAAGTCACTTTTCGAGACTATTTTTTAAGTCTGTTTAATCATTTTAAACTTCTGCTTGAAAAAGAGATTTATAGAATTAATTATATTTAATTAAATTTAAAACATTCAATTCTAGGCGAAGTTCTCACAAATGTGTTCACTTCCCACATTTGGGCCGAAATCCTACCTAAGTCGTTGATCTTTGCTCATCCAACGGACGATGGTACCTGTTGTCAGATGTCGTGGGTCCCATGACTTTTGCCATTTTTTGAGCACGTCACCATGCTCGAGTCACTTTTCGGGACTTAATTTTAAGTCTATTTAATCATTTTAAACTTCCGCCCAAAAAAGAGCTTTATAGACTTAATTATATTTAATTAAATTTAAAACGTTCAATTCCGGGCGAAGTTCTCACAAATGTGTTCACTTCCCACATTCAGGCTGAAATCCACCCTAAGTCATTGATCTTTGCTCATCCAATGGACAATGGTACCTGTTGTTAGATGTCGTGGGTCCCATAATAAGAGACATTTAAAGATGTGCAATAGTTTGAGATAACAATTAAATATAATGTTAATATTATTTGTAAAAATATGAAATTCAAAAATAGTATAGAACATGAAACTTAGTTTCTAGAATTAAAAAAATAACTAAATAAAAATATAAATTTTGATATACAATTTGAAAGGTAAAATTTTAATATAAAAAAGAAAACATTCAATATTAAATCTAAAATATTAATTTAAAGTTTAACGAAATTCTTTAAAAATATGTTTACGATATATAATTTTAAAAAATAGTTTAAAAATATATATATAAGTTCAACATAAATTTAGTGTAATATAAATTTTAACTTAGTAAATAAATTAAAATAAAGACTAAAATATATATATAAAAGTTCAACATAAATTTAGTTTAATATAAATTTTAATTTAATTTAGTTCAAATTAATTTAATAAACAAATAAAGACTATAAAAAAATTATATGATTGCATTTACAACAAAGTTTATAGCCTCTATGAAAAATCCACCTTAAGTCATTGATCTAATTGAGTCTAATCCTGTTCTCTAATTGAGTCTAGAATCTTGAATTTTCTTCTAATGACCTTGGCCTTGAGTCTAATAATGTGGTGAATCTTATTGATAAACCTGCACCTCCTAAGGACCTATGCAATATGCATTACCTTTGATCCTAGTGAGACTATTGAAATTTGAAACACCTGATGGCCCACTATAATTCTATATATCACCTGCAAAGATCAAAGACATACTCTCACGAGGGGTTCTCAATGATGATTGATCCAACATGTATGGTGAATGTAATAACTTAAGAATATCTTTATACTTTACAATTGCATGAAGTAACATATTGATATGATAAATTTGATTTAGTGGTTAAGATCTTCAATGGTTTCTCTTGCCCTACTATAGGTTCTATTACTCTTCCCGTTAAGGTTAGTACTAAGTGCTTCAATGTCATTTTTGCTATCATTCCTAAATCCTGCTTCAAATCAATTTTGTGTGAAGTTGGGACATCCTTGACCTTGGTTCTCTTCCATGAAAGCGATCCCATCTACCCTTCATAAATGTCTCAAATTTATTGATTATGACAAAATCTTAACTATAAATCATAGCATGTACCTAGCACCAACCCACACATGCACTAGTTCAAAACTTCAACAACAAGTAAGTTGGACTTTGAGTTTTGATTCACTTGTTTTTCGCGAGATAAACTTCTTTTTTTTAATATATTTATAAAATTATAATCAACCATAATCGATGTACAAATAATTAATGGAATGAACTGATTTTTTTTTTTACATATTAAATATAGAGGAAGAAGCATTACATAAAAAAGATCACAGTATTACATTTATTTCCATTGTTTAACAAAATATTGAAATAACGTAGCTCATAGACAAAAAGCATTTGAAAAACTTTCATTAATAAAAATGAAATAGAAAGCATTTTTATATCCATAAGACTCTAAGAGGCAAACTGAAACAAACTGGAATTTGAAAAATTATCATTAATATTTATGCTTTGGAAATTTATAATTTTTACATCTGAGACTTGAGTCCCTCAAAAACTTTAAAGCCAAAATGAGTGAGCCACTGAGCCCGTGAAGTTTTGAGGACATAGGCAAAAAAAAAACTACTAGAGGGTCAAGGCTAGGGCATAGGTAGTGGATGGTTTACAACTTTACCCTAAGAATCTGGCCCTCCTTCCATGTATAATTCTTTAGATAGCATAAGCTGAGAGAATTCTTCAAGCCACATGTAGTTTGGAAAGTCGTCCAGGAGCAACCATTTCCGAAGAAAGTCCCCGGCAATCCGCGCCCATTTCCTATGATGCGTCAAGTGCTTTGCATTCAAGTTCAGAAGAAACGGTTGCCTGGCCACTGACACTGTTTGGTCAGGGAGGAGAAGCTTGGATAATTCACTCACCCAAGGGATCTCCACCCCTACTTCTGCAAGGATGACAATAGTAATGTCGTCTCCAAAGAAGTCTTCCTTAAACACCTTCCTCAACAACATCAACATATCCACCTTGTCTCCTCTAAGGTCCAGAAGAGATGCCAAGAACTGAGATGTAATGTCTGTGTTAACACAGTATCTATTTTTCGTTTCGCAGAAACTCTCTGTCCAACACCATCCGCACAGCCTCATTGGTGAATGACCCAACCTCCTTGCAAACTGATTGGAGGGTTGGGTCTCTAACAAAGCCTAGAAAGGCCCTCTGGTCCTCTGCAAAAATGCTTCTCAAGTTGATGGGAGTGTCCATCTTGAGAATTCAGATTAACAAATTAAACAACTTGGGCCTATAAACCTAAACTAGAGGAAGAATTTAAATACCATTAACTTCGATGATTTATCTACCAAATGGCAAAGGGTAATTGAAGATGAAAGAAATAGAGATCGTATATAAATAGTTGAAGCTCTTGATTGCAATAATTACTTCTCTAACCGTATTAATTGCTTTAAATTTTTTTAAATCTTTCGTATCTCTGCAAATCTTTCCCATAAATATACTAGTGTGCGAAATTAGAAACTATAAACCAGTACCAAGTTGGCAAGTACCACATTGGAAGTCATGGGGATAGAGTGGATTGCAGCTAGTGAATAGATATATATTAAATGACCGAAATTATCGATCGTGACATTTGATACGTGTCTATTTTATCCAATTCCATTCTGAGCACTTTCTAGTGAGCTATGTTCTCTTCAGAAATTGGGCCAAAATAAAACTTCAGCCATTGATCTACGATCATAGAACGGTTTAAAATCATTGATGGATTTTAGGTATGTGTCACCCTTCACGTGTCAAAGAGGACGCGCTTATTGATACATCATGCAGGGTCTGGACTCAATGTGATGTATTGATGTGATGTGATGTGCCTTGTCTATTAATGGCAATGAATTCATGAAATCGCCAATAAATTATATATTTTTCCATAAATAACAAAATATTTGCCAAAACAAATTAAATAATTTTCAAGCGGTGGATAAAAATCGCCAATACATTTAAATGATTTTTCCTTCAAAGTAAAATTTTTCGCCCATACAATTATATATTTGTTCCTTTAACAAAAATTATTCGCTTCCTACAATATACATTTTCCCCATAGAACAAGGTATTATTTGCTAGAAATTTATTGAATTTTCATACCCTAGAAAAAAATCGCCAATACAAAATAATTTTTTTCTCTATTTTGAAAAAAAAAATTCGCCATCAATATGAAAATTTCCCCCCAAAAATAATGTCTGATTCGCTAGGATTTTACACAGTTGCCCGAGGGGTGGTCAAAGCCCTAGAAAACTGAAATCCCTTGGTGAAGACAAAGTATGAATTTGGTCCAAGAATTGGGAGAAAATGATGAAAATGTGCAAGAATGGGTCAAGTTGAGTGACATCAGGTCATCAAATGAATCCTATGAGACAAAACAAGTCTAGGTGGACTCATTTCATCACAAATCAACCCACAACACCCACAAACAATACCTACGGACACAAAATAGCCCAATGCAACTAGAATCCAAAATTCAACTCCATGAAACACTCACTAGATGGTTTGGGATAAGCTCAAATTGGCTCTAAAGGACTCAATCCTACTAAGGCTTGGTCAATATGTCATGATCAAAATAGGAGACAACTAAATCAATCTTTGAAACTATGAGAAACAAACCTATGTTCATTTTAAGCACCAATGGAAGTGTTCCTATGATGACCACATAATATACCATGAAATGAGAGGCATACAAAATCATGCTTGTTGGTAGGTTCAAACAATGGTCCACATAAAAATGCACCAACTCATATATTAAGTTATAAATTACATTCAAATCCTCTTGGAGTGTTTAGCATACAAATATTTCATTAATGTAATGCTTAATACCAATTTTTATTGATTGCAACTTGCAAAAAGTAAGAGAAGGGGAAGAAATAGTCTTGGGGAGGAGGAAGAACTCTTCAAATTGCTCATGATCCAAGTATTCTTGTCCCCAATAGTGGTTGGCAACACCACCTAACCATGTGAAACCCTTAGGTCCACCACACTATGCTCGTGGAGATAGTCACACAACTGAAACAATCATACACACATGATCACATCAATAAATGAGAATTTAATGCCACATTAAGGTAAAATATGGTAAATCCAACATCTCAAGTAATCGATCACATGTACAGATATGAATGTTCTCAAAAAGAAGGAAGCAACACTAAAGCATCGTGAACAAGTCCATTCAAAAACCAAACATCAAGAGATAATAAGGTCAAAGACCAATATATAAGGAAACCACATTAATCTGTAAAAGAGCACTATCAACATGGAAGGCATATTATCTTCTAGGTGCTACTCATATCTATAGGGCTAGGTACATAGAGAGTAATAGATGGGAGTTTCATTGTGTAGCTCGAAGGGATGGCTCATGCGGAACCAAGCATTCTCTCATATGGACTAGAATGACAATCATGCAAGTCCTAGCACTAAATGTGAGAGAATTACCAATTTGGGCAAGATCTAGTGCCCAGATGTGTGGGCATGCCTTCCCAAGACTTCCTTAGCCTTGTAATAGCACCCAAAGCAAGTTTGGGGCACAAATTTTCTCATTTTATGTTTACTCATCCCAACTTTTAATTAATGTTTTCACTTGATTACCTCCCAACACCATGATTGCCAACAAGCCACTTTGGGTTGGGGATACATTGGGAGCCACTCCTATCATTGACTCTACTACCTTTCCTAGGCTCAACGAAAACCAAAAGATGAAATCAAATGACAAATATATCAATTTGCCAAGCTAATTACTTTCATCAATTGAGCCCAAAATCCTTATTGCACATCAAATAATCACATTTACAATGCCATTTTCACATACAACCTTAGCATACTCAATTGGCCATAATGCCAAGAAATAGATCCGAATCGATCCAATAATAAAATTTACTTGTATAATACCATGATTCCATAAAATTTAAATTAAATCTAAAACAACAAATTCCAACTTTTACTAAAATCATATTTTGGACTAAAACCATTCATGTTGGCCATCCACCATTGATGGACCTCCAAAAATCTTAAAATTTCAAACTTAACCAAACAAAAATATGGGAAAACCCAGTGATCTATAACTACAACACTCAAAAAAAGCAATAAAATTCACATTTCATCCATTCATAAAAAAATTGGGTAGAGTTTCCCCATATCAACCATAGTTTTCAAAATTTAAAACAAGAAATGCAAACAACAATTGAATGATCAAATTTAAATAAAGAAAAGGTTCTAAATCATTCTATGAACCATTGAAACAAATATTTGAACACTCCAATTGGGAAACAATGGAGAAAATCAAGATTCATACCTCAAATTTGGAGAAAATTTCAACATAAAATTGAGATCCACACACACTAAAATAGACTACAAAAACTAGATAGCTTGTTGATCTCATCAACACAAATCTTTTGAGCATATACCCACAAAATGTCTCCAAGACAATCCCTCCCAATCAACAATCCAAATATTCATTATAGGGTTTTTGAGAGAAAAAATTATGAAAAAAATAGATTGTATAAAAAATGAGCTCCAAATACAAATATAAACTCACTTTTTGAGTGAGAAATAAAATAATAATAAAACCAATTTAAATTCAAATATCAATTAACTCCCCAAACTGACTCACAAGCTAAAATCATGCAATTTATATTAAATTGAATACATACAAGCCATATTTCACAATTATATATTAATTCCACATAGTAATATTAAAATACCATTAACATATGCATATTAAATGGCAACAATTCACATATGACTGACTATGCAAAAATAGTATTTACTGGTCATTCACAAGTATGCATTACAGTAACCAGAGGTGTAAACACATGAAACTAAGGAAAATCATCCAAATTAGGATGATGGTTATGGCTAGGTAACATTAATGGCCAGTGTGCTATCTCCTGTAACCACCGTTAAGGATATGGGGACGCTCAGACCTATGGAGCCAAGTGGATTCAATGCCATGTACCTATAGACACTAAAATATTTACACGTCAAGTGTACTTGCTCATATATATATATATATATATATATATATATATATATATATATATATATATACCAAAAAACCAAAAATGGATTTTAACACCACATGCATACTCATATATTCGAATGAGGTGATATCAATCCTTTCACTTATAATTATCAATTAAAGGACATTAATAATAATCTCATCTAATTATTGCATTAAATGACAACATCAATATTCTTTCATTGCATCAATAAGAATATTAACATTCCCCAAACTGTCAACATGATAACATCATTATCATAGCAATCCACTAAATCTGACATGGATATCATCCATTGCATCAATAAAAATTTATTCTTTTTAACATAATAAAATAACTTAAACAAAATTTGCTACTTTTAATTCAACCAATTAGGTTAACATCACTTTTTACATTCCAATCATTAATAAAATTAGCATCCATATCAACATCTCATGTGTGGTAGCTTTGAATCACTACATCAATCCATCATAATCATCAAAGGCACAATAACTCATCATGCATCTCAATGCAACTGCATAATCACAAATCAATATAAAACAATACAACACATCACTTGTCTAGAACAATCATGGAACACATATATCAAATAGAGCATTAGATATACACTTAAGGTCATATATTAAAGCAAATGAAGCATCTAGAATAAGATCAAAGCACAATGAAAGGTTTACACCCAAATGCAAATGGTACAACAAAAGGCACATGGACAACTCTACATCTGGAAGCAAGAATGCAGAAGAGAAAACCGAAGGGGAATTACATCCTCTCCCCCTAGGGTTAGGCTTAATCTCGAAAGCCTATAAATCAAGAACAAGTCACCTTCAGTGCGTAATCTAACAATCATGTTGAATATATAAAAATGACTATTTGACTCATGCACAAGTCTAGGTCACATCACACGGATCTCTCGCCATAACTAAAGCATTCAATAATTGGACCTACTATTCGGTCCACAAGAGCGTCAACAAATCACCAACTCCAAAAATTGAGCCATAACACAGTACTAATAACTCCATCAAGCCACTTTCTCTATTAGAAACAAGATAAAATCAAACAACTTTACCCCTTCTCAAGGCAACCAAGCACGAAATTGCAACCTTAATAATTCCTCCTTGAACCAAGGCACAAAACTTTTAGGGCTACAAACTAAGATAAGGGGAAAAGCTCATCTCAAAAATCTAAGAAACACCATCATGCTCATCTTAATCTCAATTAAATCTAGGAGTCTCACTTAATCTACCATGATCCCGCAAAAGTGAGGGTTTCCTTACAACATCCACTTCACCTTAGATTACCAAGACCAACACAAAGGTACTGAGAGGCATGAACACAAATAAATTTACCTCTCATAGCCAGGATCACCCACATTATAGAGGCTCAAAAACCCCCTATATATTGCAATAAAAGCCACACGATTGCCAACTAACTATTAGGAATATGAGCATGGCAAGGTTTTCTCCATTGACAAATGCTCAGCTATAGTCCAAACAAGAATTACTCGACCCAATCTTGATCATTATTTCACAATCAACGAGGTAACACTGAACCTCTCACTAGGGTTAAATCCCCTCTATAACAACTTCAACCAATCTCATGATCGCCAATTCCACTTAACAGAACCACATCATCTTCCAACATTAGGCTAGGATCACCACAAATCACTGAGGAGAACTCCTCCGACATGGAGTCTAGCAAAAAGGCATACATATAAATATACAGAAAATATACATATAATCATTAGGTTCCAAAACACTAACTAAGGGCATTCCTATCCCTATACTATGTCAACCATACAGGTAGTTAGGGAATTAGCATCTAAGATGATACATGGAGTACCCATAAGCAACAAAATAACAAGATTAATGGTGCATTAAACACCTATATGATCACACGAAAATCATCAATCATAAGACAACATAGTCTCAAAGCCACAAAAGGAGAATTAGGCATCATAGGTGGATTACATCACACCAAGTCATCCATGTATAACCATTATCATATAAAGCATGCATTAACACTCACTGTGGATGAATAATTTGCAATTCATTATGATTTTCACTAATGCAATATTATAAAATTCACATTTGTTCAATCACACATCTCTAGACCATTTCATATATTTCAAGGGGTTTCAATAACATTTATCATGGAAAAATCCCCTTAATTCTTTTATTAAACTACAATTATAACTAATCAATAGTCACATGTGGTACATTCTCCATAATGTTCTCTCTTGTACATACTATCAGAGGTTTGTAATGAACATGATAGAAAATAACACTTAAAATAAAATGGGGCCAACCATGCCAAACATTCAGAATAGTCACCATGAGATTCGTAAAGAGAAAACCCAAGTGGGGGAAATCATCAAATTCAACATTAAATTATAAAAATGCGTGTAATTTTAAACAATAAATAAAGTGTGACAAGTGCCACAAAATAGATAGATAGGAAAGTTTTGTGACTGATTCCAAATGTAAGATAGTCCAAAAATTCAATGTTAGTCCACACAACACATGAAAAATTCACCAATAACCAAAAAAAATCATCAATCACATAACATGTCCACATAAAAGAGCGACTAGTATTAGCCACATTGAAGGGAGTAATTGTTGCACACCACCCAAGGATACAATATCTTGGATACATTAGAGAATGTACCCAAACACAAAACACAATAAAGTCATTTTCATTTCATTACTCAACAACTTATATGCAACAATATATATGCAATGCAATTCCTTTCTTAAGCAATAAGACTTATGCAACTTATGTATTTATACAAGAAAGACATATGCATGAGAAGATTAACACCACATCACATGAAGCACATTAAATGCACAACCCAAGTTCACTTACAGAGTCACATTCATAAGGTAATTACAATCTCAAGGATCTGTTACACAAGATCCACCTTACTCATATATTCATGACACAAGTCCACTCCAAGGTATGTTTTGATTTCAATGCGAGGGTACTTTACTCATATACACTAGGAGGGCCACAATCACCACATAACCATCATCACACTTGACCTGATGAAGGTACATAATGGTTACAACACAAAGGTACTTACACATCTACATATATGATTTTGATTAACAATCGTTTGCATTAGGATTGGCCTCATAAGGGTATGCATAAACTCACATCACAACCCTAGGGTATCACAATACAAATTTTACATTAACACCACAGGTTGCTCATGAAATAATTAAGGTCCACTCAAGGACAAGGGCAATAATGTTGATTGCCCTTTAGAACCCCCTATTGTGAATCCATACAAGATGGAAACCAAAGAATGCCAAGGTCATAATGAAAGATGTGTATGATGTAGATGAATCAATGATCTTCACAATACTACAAGGCTATGGAGCCACATAAATGTTCATACAAATGTGATAAATAATGAAAATTGGGGACATAGGTCCTTAACCGAATTGATCTACCATGAGAATTTACACATTCCCCACTTCTGATCATTTGTTTTAATTATGCAACAATACATTATGCACTTTAATGTAATCACACAATATCAACACATCAATTTCAAGAATCATTTTAGTTCCTTTCACATGTACAATAGTGCATTCTTACAAATATGGAGGACCATATACATAATACAAGAACAATGACTCTCAATGTCTTCTAAACATGAATCACTTCTATATCTATCACATCTATATCTATCACATCTAAATGCAACATCACACTAATTGGTATGCAAATCTCGATCGGATACAATCATAGGCATTTGAGTCAACTCAAACAAGGAAACAATCATGCCATCCCACTAGAATTATCAAAGAAACAAGGCCACTCAAGTGTTGATATGTGGTGACTGATCATGCAAGTATTATACACTCGTTATGTATCATCGTGGGGGTTCGAGGGTGTAGCCCTCAAGGAATTTTTTTTGTCAGTTTTGTTGATAAAACCCGACATTGGAAAAAACCCTAAAATAATTGACTTTGAGTGTTGCCCTAAAAATTGCTTGTTATAAGCGGTTGGAATGAAAAAGGCATTATAATGGTGTTGTACTAATTTACTGGATAATAAGAAAATATTGGACAGCTATGTTTTATGGATGTAGCCCATCTTGGGTGAACCACGTTAAATCTTTGTGTTATGTATTTTTCTTCATCTTTTGTGTTTGTATCTACATATAATTGCTAATTTTTATTTGCTCTAGATCTGCCTAAACCCTAACAATTGGTATCAGAGTCGTGTATTTCTGTAAATTGGCAAGGACTTTCAAATTTGAGTGGGAGCAATGGAAGAAACCAAATTCAAGGTTGATAAGTTCAATGGCTAAAATTATCAGTTATAGAAAATGTAGATGGAGGATTACTTGTATCAAAAGGATCTATGGCGGCCATTGGAAGGAAATTCAAAGAAACTAACCGCAACATCAAATGAAGTTTGGGATATTCTGGACAGAAAGGCACTGCGAATCATTTGGTTATGCCTTGCACTATCTGTAGTATTCAATATATAAAAAACAACAACAAATGTAGATTTGATGTCGGCACTGGCTAAACTGTATGAGAAACCCTCAGCTTCGAATAAGGTATTTCTTACGAAGCATTTGTTTAATATGAAAATGAGTGAGGGAGGATTTGTAGCAAATCATTTAAATGAATTTAATACAGTTACCAACCAATTGACTTCTATAAAATTTAACTTTGATGAAGAGGTTAGGGATCTCTTAATTTTATGTTTTTTGCCAGAAAATTGGAATAGCTTGGTTATGGTTGTAAGTAACTCTGTCTCTGGTTCAAATAATTTGAAATTTGATGATGTTGTTGGTGTTATCCTAAGTGAGGAAATGCAATGGAAAAGCACAGGTGAGACTTCAACATCATTAGGTGTTGTTTTGAATATAGAGAACATGGGAAGATCAAAGGAAAGAGGAAAATGCCCTGGGCATGAGAATTCACGAGGGAAGTCAAAGAAAGGACACTCTCAATGCAAAGGAAGAAAGGATTGCTAGTACTATGGCTAGGACATTTAAAAAAAGATTGTTGGTCTCAGAAAAGCAAACAAGGATATGGAAATGAAGATGATAGTAAGGAAGCTAATGTTGCAAGTAATACTTTACAAGATGCCTTGATTATATGTTTAGATAAGGTTAATGATTCTTGGGTAATAGATTCAGGGGCTTTATTTCATGCCACACCCCATAAACAATATTTTCTAGATTATGTTCAAGGTGATTTTGGATAGGTATATTTGGGTGATGATGAGCCCTTCCAAATTGTTGGAAAAGGCAATATAAAGATCAAGTTGCAGAATGGAAATGACTGCTTGTTGCAAGACGTAAGGCATGTTCCTAATTTAAGAATAAATTTAATTTTTACAGGACAACTAGGTAGTGAAGGCTGCATAGTTACCTTCACAGAAAATGTCTGGAAGGTCACTAAAGGTGCATTAGCAGTAGCTAAAGGTGCAAAGGCAAACCCATTGTATTTGTGTACTGGTAATACTTATTCTACCTTAGCTTCTATAGAAAAAGTTTTTGCATGAACAACTACAATAAATGTTGCAAGGACAGATTTAAAATTGTGGCACCACAGACTTGGGCACATGAGTGAGAAAGGGACGAAAATCCTTCACTCTAAAAATTTGTTGCTAGGATTGAAGCAGATTGATTTAGAATTCTGTGAAAATTGTGTTTATGGTAAATAGAAAAGAGTCATCTTTTCTCAAGGTTGGGAAAGAGAAGAAGAGTGAGAAATTAGAACTTGTGCATTCAAACATATGGGGACCGACTCAAGTATCATCTCTTGGTGGTGATAACTCAATGATGAACCACTAGTACCAAACCAGTACTGAGAGGGGGGGGATGAATCAGTATAGGCACAAACACAGTCCAAAACCGGTTTGATAGCAAATACTCCAAATGATTGGCAAACAGGGATACTGGTTAAAACAAAGTGCAACTGGTAACATCTAGTACAGCTCAAACAGTCATAAACCGGTCACTCACTCAACTTTCCTCTTAGCTCAATACTATAGTACCATTACGCTCTCATGCATGAACAAGTAAACTAACATCAGATCTTCATAGCAGTGAGTTCAATATGTTTTATAGACAGGCATAAAACATAGAACCATCATATGCTCAATAGGTAAAAATAAGGCATCACAAGATAAAAGCATTACACATGACACACATATTTTTCACGTGGAAACCCAACTGGGAAAAACCACGGTGGGGATGAATACCCACAAGTTGCTTTTGAACTCTTTTGAAGTCCGCTTTGTTAGGAGCCTTGTCCGGTTAAAGACATTACAATAGGTTATGCTAGGAACCGATCCTGTTAGGGATCACCCGGTTAAGGGATGGCTATAATACCCGGTTAAGGGTTAAACCTGGTTAGGGTTACCTTGTTAGAGGATTTCAAGAACTCAATAGCTAAAGGATCTCCAGAGCTCTATAGCTTCTCAGAACTCATTAACCTCGAGTTAACCTATTAAGGGATTTGAATCAAGCTGGTTAAGACTACCCTGTTAAGGGATTTCACAACTGTTGAAGTGGTTAAAGATCAACAGGAATTATAATGATCTGATAACAGCACTCAATGCTAATGCAGATCCATTTTGGCTCCTCTTCTCCTTCTGCACATTCACTTTGCATGTATCTCTTCTCTCCTTTGGTCTGGCAAGAATCACGTATCACTTCCCTTGGATACACACTCACAACTTTTGCCAACCCCCTTAGAAAGAATCACAACATCGACCTTATAGGAAACAAACAGGTCGATAGCAAAAACCCTAAACCCTAAACCTGTTAGGTTAAGCAATTCAAGTGGTTCAATCCTGACCGTTGAATCATACTGCATTAAATGCAACAATCTTGAATCGATCTCAAGACATTCTCCATCATCCATTTTCCACCGATTTCATGGCGGCTGATAACCCTTCACACGTTATCACCGTTTGATAGACTTCGCACATTCCTGAGGTAGATAGGAATAGTCTTCTTCATGCAAGATCCTTCACGCGCACAGAGCTTACATGGAAACATGATCTGTTCTCTATTATACTGCTATCTCATCACACAAATATCATCGATTGAGTCACACAGGCTTGAGGTACTCCAACCGGAAATCCTAAAGTGGAAACTACCTACCAACCGGTAGTAACAAAATGCTTCCATGTGCCAGTTCCCATAACTGCATGCCGGTTCATCTTGAACAAATATGCCACTTCACTTTGGCATATAAACTGGTTCATACATATGTCGGTTCCTCTCTCTTTTCACCTATCACATGTGCCAATTCACATCATGTCACATATTGACATCAATGACAACATACAATATCATTATGTCTTCATGCCAGTTCACATAATGTCAACAATCTCCCCCTTTGGCATTGATGGCAATATAAAAAGATATCTTCTCGCTTCACTCCTTCTCCCCCTTTGACAACAATGCCAAAGTGGAGGCACAAACATCTTTGTTCCATTATGCTGCTCCCCCTGAGGAGTAGCATCCTTCAACACATCAATCAACAAAAATTTGACTTTGCAATACTTGACTGATGTGGAGCAATTACATTTAGTTCACCTCCTAAAGGGGCAATACCCCTAATTCACCTCTTAAGTGCACAAATGTAGTCTTTGGGAGAGGCTTGGTGAATATGTCTGCTAACTGCTCCTTACTGGAAACATGTTCCAGTGCAATCTCCTTATTCTGAACCTTTTCCCTCAAGAAATGATACTTAAGCTCAAAATGCTTGGTTCTAGAATGTAAAACTGGATTCTTTGATATATTGATAGCACTTGTGTTATCACAGAATATACTTACCGGTTCAGATACAGGGACCTTGAAACCTTCCAGTACATGCTTCATCCAAATTGTCTAAGTGCAGTTCATGAAAGTTGCAACATACTCCGCTTCCGCTATAGACTGAGAGATACAACTCTACCTTTTACTCATCCATGAGACCAGTCTACCACCGAGAAAGAATGCACCACCGGTTGTGCTTTTCGAGTCATCCACATTACCTGCCCAATTAGCATCTATGAACACTTTCAGATTGAAATCATTGATGTATGGGTACCACAATCCATAGTCAACTGTTCCCTTCATATACCTAAGAATCCGCTTGACTGCAATCAAGTGGGATTCTCTAGGACTCTTCTGGAACCTTGCAGTAATGTCAACTACATGTGCAATATCCGATCTGCTATGCACTACATAATGCAACTTACCAATCATTGATCGGTATTCCTTCTCATCAACCAGTGCGGAATCATCCTCTTTTGTCAATTTGCAACCGGTCACCATCGGTGTACCAACCGGTTTGCTATCTTCCATGCCAAAGGTCTTCAATACCTCTTTGACATATTTGGACTGAGTGATAAAGATTCCATCTTTCATCTGTTGGATCTATAGTCCAATGAAGAACTTAAACTCCCCCATGAGTGACATCTCAAACTCTTTCTTCATCTCATCAGCAAACTCATGACTCATCTTGTCATCTCCTCCAAAGATAATGTCATCAACAAAAACCTCATAGATCAGGATTTGATCTCCTTCAGACTTCAGGTAGATATTGCTATCTTCACTTGTTCTCTCAAATCCAATCTTCACAAGATGAGAATGTAGGCGCTCATACCATGCCCTAGGTGCTTGCTTTAGACCATATAAGGCTTTATGTAGCTTGCACACCATATCACTGTCTTCAAATAGGGAAAACCCATCTGGTTGCTCTATATATACCTACTCTTCAAGTACACCATTTAGGAATGAAGATTTTACATCCATTTGATATACTTTGAACCTTTTAAAAGCTGCATATGCAAGAAGCATACAAACTCCTTCCAATTTGGCTACAGGAGCAAAGGTTTCTCCATAGTCTTCTCCTTCTTCTTGAGCATATCCTTTGCACACCAATCTGGCTTTATTCCTAATCACTGTGCCATCCTCATTCAACTTGTTTCTGAACACTCATTTGGTGCCAATTACATTTTTATGCTCTAGTCTGGGTACCAAGGACCATGTACCATTTTTCTCTATCTGGTCAAGTTCCTCTTCCATTGCCTTGATCCAGTCTTCATCTTTATGAGCCTCTTTGAATGATTTAGGCTCAAATTTGGAGATCATACATGAGTTTTCTTTGATCTTTCTTCTTGTAAGGATTTATGCATCCTTATCACCTATGATCTGCTTAGGATGATGATTCAACTTGACATACCGAGGAATGGTCTTAACTGGTTCTTCTTGCTTTTCCTCTTCATCCTCATCTTCATCAGTATCAGCATTCCCCGGTTCAGGGACACTGTTACTGGTACTATGTTGACTAACAACTAGTTCCCAGAAGGTTGCAACTGGTTCATTTGCAGCTTGCTCACTGTCGGTTTCCTCAGTTTCTCAGAGGATTCATCAACTCTTACATTGATACTTTCCATAATTCTCTGAGTCCTATTGTTGTAGCACTTGAAAGCTTTACTCTTGGTGGAATATCCTAGAAATATTCCCTCATCACATTTAGCTTCAAATTTTCCCTAATGATCACTCCTCTTGATGTAACATTTGCTACTAAATACCCAAAGGTAGCTAACCACGGGTGTCTTACCGGTCCAATACTCGTAAGGAGTTTTGTCCTTACCTTTCTTGATGAGTACCCAGTTCATAGTGTAGACTGCAGTGCTCACCGCTTCTCTCCAAAAGGTGTGAGCTACCTTTCCTTGAATCAACATGGTTCTAGCTACTTCAACCACAGTCCGGTTATTCCTCTCTGCTGTGGAGTCCAGAGGGCAGACAGCTGTCTCTTGATGCCAAATTCTTCACAATACTTGTTGAATTCACCGGAAGTGAATTCCCCTCCTTGATCAGTTCTGAGACACTTGATCCTTTTACCGCTTTCCTTCTCCACTAATGCTCTAAAGGCTTTAAATTTCCCAAAAGCTTCAGACTTGTCTTTCAAGAATGTGACCCACATCATTCTTGAGCAGTCATCAGTGAGGATCATGAAGTACCTATCACCCTGCACACTTCTAGTTTTCATAGGACCACACAAATCAGTATGCACAAGATCAAGCAAGTTGTCAGCAGTGAAATATTTACCTTTAAAGGTTGAGGAAGACATTTTCTCTAATTGACACTCTCTACACAAGGTATTATCTGGTTTGCTTAGCACCGGCAACCCTCTAACTGCCTTGATCTTACTAGTCTTCACAATGTTATCAAATTTTACATGGCAGAGTCTCCTATGCCATATCCAACTATCATCAAGCTTAGCCATAAGACATGTACTTACATTTGCATTCAGATGAAATAGGTTACCTTTGGTCTGCATGTCGGTGGCCACCAATTTACCATATTTTTCGTTGATTCTGCAAACCCCATTCTTGAATTCCAGAGTGAGGCCACTGTCATTTAGCTGGGCAACACTTAGAAGGTTGTGTCTGAGACCATCAACCTAGTACACATTGTCAACACTACTCTTTCCATTCAAAGAGATGGACCCTCTACCTTTGACCATGCATGGTGCATCATTGCCAAAGCGAACAACACCACCATCATACTCCTCCAAGGATAGAAACTTGCTCCGATCACCAGTCATATGGTGAGAACAGCCACTGTCAATGATCCACTCATTGGAATTATCAAATTGGGAGACAAGAGCCTTCTTGTCTGCCACATCTTCCTTTATAGCAACAAACACAATGTCTTCATTTTCTTTGTCTTCTGATTCCTCATCTGTGACACCTTCATCAACTGCCACAAAACAGTTTCTCCGGTTTCCTCCTTTGAATTTCCTGAACCTTTCTGGTTTGTCCTTGTTATCGCCATTAGGATAGTTTATACCAATATGTCCTATCCGGTTACAAGAGAAACATTTCAAAGGTAGCTTACCTTTGTATTTACCAGTTCCTTTAGGAAGCTTCCTGGCAAGGAGAGCTTCAAATGCCATCAAAATCTCCTCATCATTCATTTCTCTGCTCTGACTAGGTTCCCCACTAGTGCTAGCCTCTTTTCCTTTTCTGGATGGTATAGCAGAGGCTTTAAATGTTGATTCAGTCTTTTGAACACCACCATCAAAACTATTTAGCTCATAGGCTGTTAACTTGGCTATGATGGAGTCCAAGGATACTTTAGACTTGTCTATTGATCTCAACTCCTGAATAGCAGCAACCCTTATTGCATAGACCGGCAACAGGGATCTTAGTACTTTACTTACCACAATGGAATCTTCTATTTTGCCACCTTCACTCTTGATTTCTCCAACAACAGTTTTGATTCTTATTCCATATTGCTGAATGGTCTCTCCTTCAACCATCCGCATGTCTTCAAACTTCCCTCTCAGGATTTCTTCCTTAGCCTGTTTTACATGCTCATCACCACCATAGATATTTTCAAGAGCATCCCATGCCTTGTTCCGAACATCAATAAACTCAATGTTAGATAGACTACTGATGAGGGCTTCCATGACTTGCCCATTTTCTTGTATCTCTCTCTTTTGGTCATCGGTGAGAGTACCGGTAGGAACAACATATACATTTTCAAAATAACTCCAGTGTTGAACACCCATGCTTCTGATGAATATCTTCATCCTATCTTTCCATATATCAAAATTTTCCCTGTTAAACTTTGGACCTTCCCTCTTCATCATTTGACTAGGATCTTTTCCTCAAGCGGTTAAGCTTACAACATAGAGGACCTAGAGGCGCTCCAATACCAATTGATAACTCAATGATGAACCACTAGTACCAAACCGGTACTGAGAGGGGGGGGGGGTGAATTAGTACAGGCACAAACATAGTCCAAAACTAGTTTGACAGCAAATACTCCAAATGATTGGCAAATAGGGATACTGGTTAAAATAGAGTGCAACCGGTAACATCCAGCACAACTCAAACAGTCATAAACCGGTCACTCACTAAGCTTTCCTCTTAGCTCAATACTATAGTACCATTACGCTCTCATGCATGAACAGGTAAACTAACATCAGATCTTCATAGCAATGAGTTCAATATGTTTTATAGACAGGCATAAAACATAGAACCATCATATGCTCAACAAGTAAAAACAAAGCATCACAAGATAAAAGCATTACACATGACACACATATTTTTCACGTGGAAACCCAACTGGGAAAAACCACGGTGGGGATGAATACCCACAAGTTGCTTTTGAACTCTTTTGAAGTCTGCTCTGTTAGGAGCCTTGTCCGGTTAAAGACATTACAATAGGTTATGCTAGGAACCGATCCTATTAGGGATCACTCGGTTAAGGGATGGCTATAATACCTAGTTAAGGGTTAAACCCGGTTAGGGTTACCTTGTTAGAGGATTTCAAGAACTCAATAGCTAAAGGATTTCCAGAGCTCTATAGCTTCTCAGAACTCATTAACCTCAAGTTACCCTGTTAAGGGATTTGAATCAAGTCGATTAAGACTACCCTGTTAAGGGATTTCACAACTGTTGAAGTGGTTAAAGATCAATAGGAATTACAATGATCTAATAACAACACTCAATGCTAATGCAAATCCATTTTGGCTCCTCTTCTCCTTCTGCACATTCACTTTGCAACTATCTCTTCTCTCCTTTGGTCTGGCAAGAATCATGTATCACTTCCCTTGGATACACACTCACAACTTTTGCCAACCCCCTTAGAAAGAATCACAGCATCGACCTTATAGGAAATAGACAGGTCGATAGAAAAAACCCTAAACCCTAAACCTATTAGGTTAAGCAATTCAAGCGATTCAATCCTGACCGTTGAATCATACTGCATTAAATGCAACAATCTTGAATCGATCTCAAGACATTCTCCATCGTTCATTTTCCACCGATTTCATGGCGGCTGATAACCCATCATGTGTTATCACTGTTTGACAGACTTCGCACATTCCCGGGGTAGATAGGAATAGTCTTCTTCATGCAAGATCCTTCACGCGCACAGAGCTTACATGGCAACAGGATCTATTCTCTATTATACTGCTATCTCATCACACAAAGATCACCGATTGAGTCACACAGGTTTGAGGTACTCCAACTGGAAATCCTGAAGTGGAAACTACCTACCAACCGATAGTAACACAATGCTTCTATGTGTCGGTTCCCATAACTACATGCCGGTTCATCTTGAACAAATATGCCACTTCACTTTGGCATATAAAATGGTTCATACATATGCCGGTTCCTCTCTCTTTTCACCTATCACATGTGCCGGTTCACATCATGTCACATATTGACATCAATGACAACATACAATAGCATTATGTCTTCATGCCAGTTCACATAATGCCAACAGGTGGCTTTTGTTATTATGTTATTTTTATAGATGATGCAACTAGGAAAACATGGGTATATTTCCTAGAATAGAAATCAGATGTTTTTGAAAATTTTAAGAAATGGAAAGCTTTGGTTGAGAATGAGACAGGAAAAAAGTTGAAGTGTCTCAGATCTAATAATGGAGGCAAGTATTGCAGCAAGGCATTTGAAGATTATTGTTCTTTCAATGGAATCCGAAGGTAGACAATAGTTCCAGGAATCACACAAGAAAATGGTGTGTCTGAGAGAATGAATAGGACCATCATGGAGCATGCAAGGAGCATGAGATTACATGTTGGACTGCCCCTACAATTTTGGGTAGATGTTGTACATATTGTTGTTTATTTTATAAATAGAGGACCTTCAAATCCTTTGGATGGTGGCATTCTAGAGGAGGCATGGACTGGTAAAAAGGTAAACTATTCTTTTCTAAAAACCTTTGGTTGTGAAGCTTTTGTCCATATTGATAAAGAAAACAAAACCAAGCTTGATGCTAAATCTAAAAAATGTACCTTCATTAGATATGGAATGAATGACTTTGGTTATTGATTATGGGATATTAAAAATCATAAAATAATTAGAAGTAGAGATGTTATATTCAATGAGAAGGTCATGCATAAAGAACAAATGCAGGAAAAGAAGCATGAACTGGTCAAAAAAGAATATGTGGTGCTGGATGACATTCTTGAAAATAAAATGCCATTGGTATCTGATGCTTAGCAACAACAAAATATCCCACAAACTCCTGCAAGTGTTAGACTTTCTACAAGGTTAAGTAAGCCTCCTAAAATATTTTCTCCTTTTTTGTATTCTATTTTATTAATTGATTCTAGTGAATCAGAGGGATATGAAGAAGCAATGTAGGTGGATGCCAAACAACAATGGGAGCTAGGCATGAAAGAGGAAATGGATTCCTTGATGAAGAATCGGACTTGGGACTTAGTCCCATTACCTGTAGGAAAAAGAGCCTTGCCAAATAAATGGGTTTATAGGTTGAAGGAGGAGGATGGAGGAAACAAAAGATATAAGGCTAGACTCGTAGTTAAAGGTTTTGCATAGAAAAGGGGTATAGATTTTGATGAAATATTTTCTCCAGTTGTAAAACTAACTTCAATTAGAACTGTTCTAAGACTTATGGTTGCAAAAGACTTGCATCTTGAACAACTAGATGTTAAAACAAATTTTCTCCATGGGTATTTGGAAGAGGAAATCTACATGCAGCAACCACAGGGATATTAGATCAAAGGTAAGGAGGAGTCGGTGTGCATGTTGAAGCAGAGTCTGTATGGCCTAAAGTAAGCACCCCGACAATGGTATTTAAAATTTGATAGTTTCATGGCTAAAGAAGGTTACCACAGATGTCATTTTGATCATTGTGTTTATTTTAAGAGATTGGATAATGGCGGTTATATTATCCTATTACTTTATGTTGATGATATGCTTGTTGTTGAGTCTAAAATGCAACATATAAATGAACTCAAATAGAAAATAACAAAGTCATTTTCTATGATGGATTTGGGTGTAGCTAAGAAAATCCTTGGTATGAGGATTTCACGAGACAAGAAAAATAGAACATTAACTTTGTCCCAAAGTGAGTATATAAAGAAGGTGTTGAAAAGATTTAACATGCAGAATGGAAAAGAAGTTGGTACACCTTTGGCTAGTCATTTCAAATTGACTAAGGAGATCTATCCAAAGACACAGGAAGAGGCAAATAAAATGTCTTACATCCTGTATTCATCAGTTGTTGGCAGAATGATGTATGTGATCGTATGCACACGGTCAGATATTGCACATGTAGTGGGAGTTGTGAGCAAGTACATAAGCAATCCGGGAATGGAACATTGGAATGTTGTTAAATCTATTCTCAGGTATTTGAGAGGTACTACTAGCAAGGCATTATGTTTCAAATGATCAAATGTTTCTCTATAAGGATATGTTGACTCTGATCTGGCAAGTGATATTGATACAAGGAGGAGTACTACATGGTATGTTTTAACTATAGGAAGAATTGCAGTTAGTTGGATTTCTAGATTGCAAAAGGTTGTTGTGCTTTCAACCACTGAGGCTGAGTATGTAGCTACTACTGAAGCTAGAAAGGAGATGATTTGGTTATAATGTTTTTTGGAGAAACTGGGCTAGATGCAGGAGAATATCCCATTATATATTGATAGCCAAAGTGTCATTCATCTTGCAAAGAATTATGCTCTTCATTTGAGGACAAAACACATTCAACTCGGGTACCACTTCATATGGTCTGTTTTGAAGGATGGACAGTTATGGCTTGAGAAGATTCATACAAGTGACAATCCTGCAGATATGTTCATGAAGGTAGTCCTATGAGAGAAGCTGATTTCCTCCCCATTTTTTCTCGACCTTGACTAAAAATCATGAAATTAAGGAATAGTTGAGTCCAGTAGTTTTATCCAGTGGGAGTTGCAAGTTCAGCAGTGTCATCCAAGATCAGTCTCCAAGTGGGAGATTGTTGGTATGTGGCAACTGATCATGCAAGTGTTGTACACTCATTATGTATCCTCGCCCGAGTTTGGGGAAAAAATATTTGTTGTTTTTTGTTTAAAAAAAACCAACATTACAAAAAACCCTAAAATAACTGACTCTGAGTGTTGCCCTAAAAATTGCTTGTTATAAGCGGCTAGAATGAAAAAGGCATTATAATGGTGTTGTACTAATTTACTGGACAATAAGAAAAGATTGGATGGTTGTTTTCTATGGATGTAGCCCATCTTGGGTGAACCATGTTAAATCTCTGTGTTATGTATTTTTCTTCATCTTTTGTGTTTGTATGCATATAATTGTTAATTTGTATTTGCTCCGAATCTTCCTAAACCCTAACATTAAGAGCCTCTACAAATCCATAAAAGAAAGAATCAATCATTGAGGAGATTGTCACCCAAGAGGGGATTCCTTAGTACACACAAGGGTTAATTTAACCCCCAACAACAAGCACTCATCAAATATCATGCTAAGTCAAATGTGGAAACACGTTCATTATCATAAAAATCATTCAAACACACAAATCTCACAAATACCAAACAAGAGCTCATTCTCATAGAGGAACACACCAAACAAATGATCCTTAGCCCACTCAAGGGGCTTTCACTTAGGGGCATCCATTCGTCCCTGAAAGGTGCAAAAGACCAAGGAGTTACTCCTTCTCCACCACATGCTACTTGGTTAGATTCATCATGAACTCTTGAAAATGCCACACAAGGCGCCCAAGAAATAAGCTAACAACAAACTCACAATGCAGACACCCACACAAATATGCACCAACAATGTCAACTTCATGGGCAACAACATAACCAGAGATCCTAATGCTACAACATAGGCTTTGATACCATATGTAATGTCCCACCAAGGAATCCCATACGATAAGAGCTAAGCACACATGAAATGCATGTAAGTATATATATTTGAATAAATAAAGTATCATCATGCATAACATATACAATTACAATGCTCAATCCTCAAGATAAGGTCAAACTGTCGATAATTAACAACATATAGGTGTAACACTAAACACTTGAAACTATAAATGAATAAGGGAAAAGGTCTCCAAAACCCTATAAAATGGTCTATGTGGTGTTTGGGGTCACACATGACTATCCCCAAACTTACCAAGATCAATACAACAAACAAGACAAACTGTTATGTCCTAGGTGTCATAGATGGGCTCTAGTGAAACTTTGATCGCAAATGAACACCCTTGACACCATCCGATCTCACTTGAAAATAAATTAAGCCCCCCCTAACGCTTCCTTGATGTTGCTACCTTTGCAACACATTGAAAATAGGAGTCAAACACGTAGGACACTTGTGCATCTAAGGACACTAGAGCTAGACTGCATAAGTGTCCTGGACGTTGAAGCTAGACTACAAAAGTATCCTAAGAGGACACTAGAATCGATTAAGGACACTAGCGTAGTGCACAAGTGTCCTTCACTCACACATGTGTCCCTAGGATGTGTTGGAATCCTCTGGATTGGTGAACTTGTGTTAATGTCCCCAAGTAGCACATTCATCCAAAACTAGAGAGCTACATGGTTAGACTATACAAATCCTTAAAAACCCAAAACCCCTTGGTGAATAAATAATATGCATTCGGTCTAATAATTCAGACAAAATGATGAAAAGGTGCAAGAATGGGTCAAGATGAGTGACATTGGGTCACTAGATAAATCCTGCGAGGCAAGACAGAGTCTGAGTGGACTCATTTCATCACAAAAAAACCCAAAAAACCCAAAAAATAGCACCTACAAACACAAAGTATCCCAACACAACTATAATCCACAATTGGACTCCATAAATCACTCACCAGGTGGTTCCAAATAAGCCTAGATTGGCTCTAAAGGGCTCAATCCTTTTAAGGCTTGGTCAAAATATCATGACCACAATAGGAGACAACCGATTCAATCTCTAAAACTATAAGAACTACATATATGTTAATGTTAAGTACCAATAGAAGTGTTCCTATGGTAACCACATAATATACCATGAAATGAGAAGCATACAAGATCATGCTTGGTGGTCAGTTCCAACACTAGTCCACATAAAGATACAACAACTCATATATTTTGTTATGTACATTACATTCAACTCCTCTTGGAGTGTTAAAAATATAAATAATTCTTTATTACAATGCTTGGTGCCATTTTACAATGATTACAACTTGCAATAAGTAAGAGAAGGGGAAGAACCAGCATTGATGAAGGAGGGAGAACTCTTCAAATTGCTCACAATCTAAGTCCTCTAGTCCCTAACAATGGTTGGCACTGCCACTCGACCATCTGGAACCCTTAGGTCCACCCCATCATGCTCATGGAGATGATCAAACAAGCCAAACAACCATACACACATGCATGGGATTAATAGGCTTACACAAGAGTGAACATGGAGCAACACTCAACATGATCACATCATCAATTAAGAAACATAATGCTACATCAAGGTAAAAGATGGTAAAGACAATGTCTCAAGTAATCAATCTCATGTACAAATAAGAAAATTCTCAACAAGGAGGAGCAATATCAAAGCATCATGAATGAGTCCACTCAACAACCAAACATTAAGAGATAATAATCCCAAAGGCCAACATTTAAGGAAACTACATGAATCCATAAAAGAGAACTATCAACATGGAAGATATATCATCTTCTGTGAGCAACTCATATCTACAGGGCTAGGTACATAGAGAGAGAAGTGACATTGCATAGCTCAAAGGGATGGCTCACACAAAACAAAGCATTCTCTTATATGAATGAGAATGACAATCATGCAAGTCCCAATGCTACATGTGTGAGCATACCACTCTAGGTAAGATCTAGTTCTTGCATGTGTGGGCATGCCTTCCCAAGACTTCCTTGGCTTTGTATTAGCGTTCAAAGAAAGTTTGGGGCACACCTTAGCTTATTTTATCTTTTAACACATCCCGAGTTTTAATTTTTCACTTGATTAAATAACTCCCCACACTATGATTGCCAAAAAGGCAATTTGGGTTGGGGACATGTTGGGAGCCACTCCTGTCATTGACTCTACTACCTTCCCTAGGCTCAATTAAAACCAAATGACAAACATATCAATTTGCCAAGCTAATTACTTTAATCAACAAGCCCAAAATCCTTATTGCACATCAAATAATCACATTTACAATTCCATTTTCACATACAACCTTAGCATACTCAGTTGGCCATAATGCCAAGAAAATGGATCCGAATCTATCCAATAATAAAATTTACTCATATAATATCATGATTCCACGAAATAAAATAAAATCTAAAACAACAATTCCAACTTTTAATAAAATCATATTTTAGACTAAAACCATTCATGGAGGCTATCCACCATTGATGGGCCTCCAAAAACATTAAAATTTTGAACTTAACCAAACAAAAATTTGGAAAAACCCTTTGATCTATAAATATGCAATAAAATTCATATTTCATCTATCCATAAAAATTTGGGCATCCCAATATCAACCATAGTTTTCAAATTTTAAAATAAGAAATGCAAATAAAAATTGAATGACCAAATTTAAACTATGGAAAGGTTCTAAATAATTCTATGAACCATTTAAAACAAGATTTGAACACTCCAATTGTGAAACAATGGAGAAAATCAAGATTCATACCTCAAATTTGGACTTCAAAATAAAACCGAGATCAACACACACTAAAATAGACCACAAAAATCAGATAGACTGTAGAGCTCATCAGCATGAATCTTTTGAGAATCAACAATACAAATTTTCATTATCGGGCTTTTGAGAGAAAAAAATTATGAAAAAATAGACTGTAAAAAATGAGCTCCAAATACAAATATAAACTCACTTTTTGAGTGAGAAATAAAATAACAACAAAACCAGTTTAAATTCAAATATCAATTAACTCCCCAAAATGGCCCCCAAGCTAAAATCATGCAATCCACATTAAATTGAATACATATAAGCCATATTTCACAAATAAATATTAATTCAACATAGTAATATTCAAATACAATTAATATATGCACATTAAATGACAACAATTCACATATGACCAACTATGCACAAACTGGTCATTCACAAATATGCATTATTGTAACCGAACATTATCAAACTGGTAAATGGAGGTGTAAACACATGAAATAAAGAAAAATCATCCAAATTAGGATGTTAGTTATGGTTGGGCAACATTAATGGTCATTGTGTTATCTCTTGTAACCACTGTCGAGGATATAAGCAAGCTCAAACTTGTGGAGCCAGGTGGAGTTGATGCCTTGTACTTGTAGACAATAAAGCATTCACACATCAAGTGTACCCACACACACACACACATACATTCATACATACATACATACATACATATACATATACATATGCATACATACATACATACATACATACATACATACATATGCATATGCATATGCATATACATGCATTCATGCATACATACACAAACACACATATTTATACACATATACATATACATACATACATGCATACATACATACATACATATGCATATGCATATGCATATACATGCATTCATGCATACATACACAAACACACATATTTATACACATATACATATACATATACATATACATATACATATACATATACATATATATATATATATATATATATATATATATATATATATATATATATATATATATATGTACGTACGTACATACGCACATGCATACATACATGTGTTTGTGTACATATATGTATATGTATATGTGAGGCAACTAAAATCATCAAAAAGAGATTTTAACACCGCATGCATTCTTATATATTCGAATGATGTGATATCATCACTTTCACTTATAATCATCTCATCTAATTATTGCATTAAACAACAACATCAATATTCTTTCATTGCATCAATAAGCATGTAAACATTCACTAAAGGGTCAACATTGTAACATCATCATCATAGCAATCCACTAAATCTAACATGGATATCATCCATTCAATCAATAAGATTTTAATCTTTTTAACGAAATAAAATAACATAAACATAATTTGCTCCTTTTAATTCAACCAACCAAGTTAACATCACTAGTTACTTTCCAATCATTAATCAAATCAACATCCATATCAACATCTCATATGTGGCAACTCTAAATCACTGCATCAATCCATCATAATCATCAAAGGCACGATAGGTCATCACACATCTCAATGCAACCACATAATCACAAATCACTATAAGGTAATCCAACACATCACATGTCCAAAACAATAATGAAACACATATATCAAACAGAGCATCATATATGCACTCAAGGTTGTACACCACAATAGATGAAGCATCCAAAATAAGATCAAAGCACCATAGAAATGTTTACACCCAAATGAAAATAGTACAACCAAAGGCACATAACCAACTCCACATCAAGAAGCAAGAATGGAAAAGAAAAACTCAAAGGGGCATTACATAACTATTTTAGTTTAAATTGGTTTTTTTACATCAATTTTAGTTTGTAGTTCAAAATTTGCTAATTTTTGTAGTTTTCAACTTCAATTAGGTTTATAAATGACTTAAAATCCAGATCTTGCCTAGCCAAATCATCCACCACCACCAAACCCTCCCTCAAAAAACCCTCATTCAATTTAGGACTTGATTAATGTCAATTTGACTGAATTGGAGAGCATTTTCCAATTATACCATAGGCACCCTCAATTGTACTCAATGACAATCACCTTAGAGTCTATTATTTCTAATGTTGAAACCCTAACACATCAACATAGTTTCTTCATAGAGTGGTGAGATGCCATAAAGTAATAATAAGGTGAAGGAACTAGATATTTCCAAAGCCCAATTAGCCCAACTTTCCAACAATCCTAGAACTAGACTACTTGTTGATGTGCATACGCCCAAATATTTGATTAAATGGTGCATGCATAAGGGTAACATAGATAATTTTTGGGATTAATTTTTTGGATCATTGGTGCGTGGTTTTTGATAAACAACCCAACAATAATCTTGATGTCCTATAATACTTTGAATATTATATGTTAAGTTTTTTATGGATAAACATGTGAATTACTTTGATATGAGGTATTTCCAAGGTGTGGGTAGAGGAATGCCTCGAGTAATTTGTGTAGTACAAGGTCCATTCATTCCCCCTCCTCTTGTTGCTCCCCCTCCTTAGATACAACACTCAGAGATTATTGTAGATGCAACATCACAAAGAATATTGCCCATAGACTCTTTGACTAGCTACTTGATCATACAAAGTTCTTAATTCACTCGACTACAACATATTGATATGCCTATTGGATTGGTTGGTGTTGGCATAGCCTCCTTAGATCCACATATTTGTGTGTTCCAACTTGCACTATGTGCAAACACATATGTTTAGGTCCTCTTGGATAGCCTATTGAGCCTCCCATTGACACAATTGACTATGAGGTCCATCATAGGTTAGATGGACAAGATGAGACAACAGAGGCAAGAGGATATCCTAAATAGTCATCAGGTGCTAGCGATGAGGAGGATGTTGGATCTTATCAACGTCAAGTAGTTGTAAGACAAAAATAAATTTATTCTTTTCTTTCCAAATCTAATTTTTTTCATTACATTGAGCAAGAATCTCTAGCTTACTTTATCATATGCTTTGCTAATATCTAATTTTAGGATCATACCTTTGAGATTGTTCTATTTTATTTTGTGGATCACTTCATGGGAAATGATGAAGCCATCTATGATGTTTCTCCTTAAAATGAAACCACTTTTCTCTTGGGATATTAGTTTAGGAAGTATAGTGTTTAGTTCATGTGTCATCAACTTGGAGATAATCTAAAAAAAGGCATTCCAAGAGGAGATTATTCTATAAATTGTAGAGTCGAAAATATCACCCTCATCACCTTTAGTGGCAATTGTGACATGTGGTGCCTCCCCCATGCTTCTTAGAGGACAAGTCCGCCAACTTGTCCTTTTGTCCACCAAAGAAGTCCATGTCAGCTTCCCTGGAGGCGTTATCAATTTTGCCAACCTAACAGGTTAGCAGATGCAAACGCAGCGCAAAGATGTTCGCATGGTGTGCTACTGTCCTACCAACCTCCCATCCAATAGGTGGTCATTGGGATGTTATGACCCATGCCAGGAAGGAATCGGAACGCCTCCCTGCGTGACCATCGACATCCAGATTTGTCCCTTAGCCTATATCTTTGGTCTTGCGATATTTTCAAGGGATCCTTTTGGCAGATTGAAGACTTTCTCTTGGAGATTGAATCTCTTGGAGATACTACCACCATTGTTGCAGCATTGTCAAGCTACCAAGTTCATCAAGCACACTAACACTTGCCAAGCATTAGGGGAGTAATCTAACTCTATCTTGCATTTCCAACATCTCATTTACTTTCCAATTATCGAATAGCATAGCATCATCTTTGCATTTGTCTTTGCATTTGTCTTTGAATTCTTCTTTATCATCTTCTTTATCCTCTTCCTTTCTCATGGTTGTCCGGGGTTGTCCGTGGAGGTGGAAACACCAAAATAGGGGGTCTGGCTTAGGCAGGCTCCAAAACACAACCCCCAACATTTTCTCTCTTGCATGTGTGTAGGCACAACTTCGTGAAAAGGAGACCATCTTGCGGGAAGCTTCATAGCGTAGATTGATTGTGAGATTCCTTCATCCTTTTAGCACTCTCCTCATTCCACTTCGTAATCCATGTTTTCCGTATATTTTAGTATTGTTTTACTAATCTGCAAGTTCTGTCAACGTGTCCCGAGATTTATGCTCGGACTCTGTACTACATCCGTACAGGATGACAGTGCATCACGCTAGCGTCCCTGCTCCATGCACTCATCCTACGGACAGAGGCTCTGCAGAGCCATCCAGGGACGTCTCTTGGGCGTCTGCCATTCCTTGCATAATTTTGTTATCCCCTGGATCAGCATTGCGCCTGTTCGAAGAGGTAATTGGAAGGACAATTTGTCCTTAACGATTCATCATCCTTGAGGCGACAAATTCCCTCCATTACATTAACTACAAAAGAAACACAATCCTAATTTTTGGTATCAAAACTATGTTGGTGTTGCCAAGATATTTGTTTACCTTATTGATTTTTCTAGATTCTTCCACAAGTTTCCATATGTATATACCCATGAATTTCCAATATGTTTGGAAGACTAACACCAAGAATACCTCTAGATTGAGAGCCTTGTTTGATAGAAGTTGGAATGTGGTCGTTTTTACTTCTTTGAAAGTAATTAGGGGGTCATAATAGATGTTATCATCTACTATTACAAGTTGCAAAATTCTAAACATAAAATCAATTTTCAACATCTTTGGGACCCAATTTTCATCTAGGAGATATCTAAAGAAGGAAAATCCCTCCTTTTGTGTTTCAAAAGTTTTTGTTAAAATATTTCTATCTTCAATTTGTATCTACATATTTTTATTATGATCTTGTCTTATGTTTGTACTATTATGAAATAATTTTGTATTGAGATCAGCTTTTGTTGACCATATCTCACGTGATTTTGATCCCCAATAGCACTTTCTCCAATCCAATATCTCATTGTACTCAACTAATAGTAATTTTTGTTTTGATATTCTTCCTACATCATCCTTTCCTTAATAACTATTCATTTAATTTATCCATTTCAACTTCAATTCTCTTCTTTTTATGAAAAATATTTTTAAACATTTTCATTTTTAAATTGTAGAATTTGAATATTTTGGTTCCATTTATTGGTTGTGGGTTGTCCACCATTTGAGTAGAAAATATTTTAAATCATGACATCAAAGCCACATTTTTTCAAATGAGAACTAGCATTTTGGTGGTGGATGCTCCTTCATGATATTTAGATCAACCGATAATGATCAAAGATTGGGATTGTTTGAATTTGAGATAATGGTAACAATGGGCTTTGTAGCCAACAAGCTGAGAGAAAGAATTAGTTTAACCTTTCCATAATGTGTGTGAACCCACTTCTTTTGTTTTTCCAAGTATATACCCCTTTGGTTGGCACAATTTGAATTGGACCACTATTGTTCATGAAATCTATGAAATATTTTTGTGATTGTGCAGTTCTTCCCATACTTCCTACGTTTTCTTATGGGTACAAGATTGCATTGAAGTCTCCCCTGACTATGAATTTTTCATATACAATTTGGAATTTTGTGCCCAATTTTTTTCACACACTTGTCTCTAAATCTACTTTAATGGGTCCATATGCATTAAAAATGATAAAATTAAGGCTTGTGTATTTAAACTTAATACCTTTGACACTATTCAATTGGTTTTTGATGTATATGACATTTCACTAAGATTTTATTCAATTTCCACATCATTCCTATTCCTCCATATGCTTTGATTTATTCAAAAAAGAGGCAAAACTATCCTTTACAGTGTCTGAAGAAAAAATGACATCCTTTTCTTTAACTTGATCTCCTACAACAAGATTATATTGATCATTTGACATTCCAAGTTGCACTTGATCATGTGTAACTTATTAAAGGCATTTAAGCCCCTAAATTTCCATGTGAGAATCTTCATTGTCCTCCAAGGGAGGGGTTCCCCCCTAGGATCTTAGCATATAGGATTTGATTGAGGCTTGATCATGGATAAGGGCCTCCTCCCTTTTTATCTATTGGATTTGTGTCCTGATTGGGAATCAACTCTATGTTCAATAATTTTTCCATCATTTCGCTTATACAAGTTGGTCAATTATATCCTCTAGTTCCTCTTTTTGTGATTGATCATCCTCATCTTCTTACATCTCATTGTCTATTTCATTTCCTACTTTCTTCAATTGGCGTTCATCATCTTCTTGCCCTTCATTACCTAATCTATTTTCTTCCACATTTTGAATTGGCAATGGTAATGATGGGAGGGCTTTCTCTCTTTCTTCTATATTGGAGGGGGGTTCAAATATCGATATTTTCCTAATTAGAGGGTTTCAACCTCCATTCTTTTTCATTCTTGGGCTAAATCGATGACAAGATCCTTCAAAATGACTTCTACTTTTACACTACAGACAAAAATTGATTACAAAATGACTTCTACTTTTACTACTAGTGATTATTTTGATTTCTTTCGAGATTTCCACTATTGGTATAAGTTGTATGTGCACATGATTTAGGGTTTTTCTATTACAAATATCCACACCAATGGTTTTCCCAATTTTATCACCTACCATAGACAAGCATTTTCCATACCAATATTCATTGGGAAAATGATATTATATTATTTGATGCACTGCAAAAAGGATGTTAGAAACACAAGATTCAAACATTCGTGTTAGTAATATCAATCAGAAACGAAAGATGAAAGAAACTACAATCCTAAGCATGCATATCAAGAGAGATACTAAACAAATTATAGAAAGCACACAAAAACGGAGGAAAGACACAAAACCCTCCCAAATGCTCTCCAACATGCTCATAGCTGCTCCTCCCTTGTTCTTCTCCTCTCCATGTTCCACATGAGTGTAGCCCTCAATTTTTTGCACTACTATGGATGTCTTATGGAGATTCAAGATTATGAAAAATGACTAATTATGCAAATGCAAGCTAAATATGAGAAAGTATCTAATTAATCTATGTTAACTTTATCCAAAATAACAAAGAAAAGTGCTCCTATATGCTCTCTCAAATTTGGTATAAGATTGATGCATATAAGATTTCTGGATTTGGATTAAGAAGGAATGGGCTCTATTTATAGGGGAAACAGGGCAATGGATGGTTGAGATTGAGTAATCTCAACAAGGGTCAGGATTGATGGGTTTATGATCCATGTGAGGTCTTTCAACCCAATCTCAGGATGACAAATGTCAACATGAGATGGCTTGAGAGGAGAGGGAAGAAACAATAAATGCTTGAGATGACCTGAAGGTTACCTTGGGAGGTAAGGTTAGGCTTGAGTTGAATGAATAAAGAATTTATCCAATGAATAATGCCTTTATCCAATGGATAAACTCTTGTGCAAGAGTTAGTGAGGATAACCATGGTCAAAGCATAAAAATGCTTGAAGAGACCTGTAATGTCCCACCAGGAAACCCCAAAGGGATAAGGCTAAACTCAAGAATAGAGTGCAAATATTTATTTTTTTAAATTAAACACAACATAATGATGCAATGAGTTATCATAAGCTCAGATTACACAACAGAAGACTTAAAAAACACGTAAAGAGTTTTCCAATGTGATTACTTAATTCAACACTTAACTCAACTCGCGCTAATTAATCCAATTAAGTTGATTAACTTAATGACATGATAATACTTTAAACAAAGGATAAATCCATTCGATAAGTTACAATTATAGATAACATGATGAGTTCATCCATTAAGGTTAAAAATATAGATAACATGATTAAGTTCATCCATTACAATTTAACCATACATTACGTTCAATCTTTCATTAAAACATATGTCATGCATCTAATTTCCATGCATACTTTAATTGCATTAAAAACTAATGAATACATTCCATTATTCAAATCTACATTCTTCATGATCCAAATTACTGCATTTAATAAGATAACTACATACATGCATCTAAGATTAACATCATCTAATCCACATTATACATATTAACCATAATGCCATCCATACATTCTAAATAAAGAGGAAATAGATGAACACAAACACCACATAACACCAAATTGATATCAGAGTTCATCCCTAGTGGGCTACATCTCCGGGTCTACTCAACCGCAAGACCCCTTTAATAAATAATAGGGTGAAGAATACATAAGGTTCACATCATTTACATCCTGCCATCAAGGCGTACATAAACCAATAATACATACAATCACATCAGTCCAATAGATACATGAATGATCCCAAGGAAAGGAAAAGGATCCAACTGAACATGATAAGAAGCAATTACAAAAGATCAATTGGAGCACCCATGAGACTAGGTCTTCGCAACCCATCATAAGCAACCCACGGTCTAACATGAATAACAGGTTCTCACAAGGGTATAAACAACAAGACAACTCCACAACAATGCTCCTATCAAAGACAACACAAACAACACACTAGCGAACATAAGGGACAAGTGTCATCACATAACTTGGTATGGATACCATGGAAGGCCTCCATAGGTTCCGACCCCATCTACTGGGTTACCCTGGAAACCTTTCCCAAACCTCCGCCCCATCCAAGGCTCATGTGGACCCAACACATCCTTTCATGAAGATAAGGTTGTTGGTTTGCCATTTCAGGCGTTCTCACTGCATGTTGAGTCTATACTAGCACTCATCCCATTCGTGATGCACAATTATCTTACTTAGTATTTTCATAAACTAAATTCTCTAATAGGCTATTAGGTTATCACTTATTTAGACACACTTTCGATGGGTTACCCTGCAACCACTTTGGGCGCGGTCCCCACTCGAAAGCCACTTTCCCACATGACACTAGACCGTGATCAAATGAACTCCTAGACCAATAAATACACAAGGACAAGTTTACGAGGTTCAATACGGTAGGAATGCCCACTTGGCCAAACAAGTCTTCATACGAGGTGCACTGAGTGATGGTACTCTAACTAGAGACATGACCAGCTATGGTCAACCACATACCAATATTTCAACACTCGCATAAAGGACATGACCGGATACAAAACCATCACATAAAAACAATCAATACTCAAGATTAAGGACATAAGCAGGTACCCAAATCAGCATACGATAATATCAAACAATCACAATGAAGGACTTGCCATTTCTTAAGCAAATGTGAATACAAAAAATTAAACATGCATATGCATAAATTGGAAAAGACAATCTTCCTCCATATTGTTTAAACACTACAATCAATCCAGTTTTCTAATTGTTCTAATTTGATTGCGAGTTGTCTACCTTGTCTAGGTACATGTCGCTCATGGTTTACTAACTCACTATAGTTTGTTTTGCATCATAAAAATAACATAAATACGTCATCATGAGTTTTCAAACCAAATCACATTACTATAATTAAATAAACATTAATCAACTAAACTAAGATATTTATTCTTCAAAATAAAACATCATTCTCATACTTGTTCCAAACAATTTATCTAAACTTATCCTTTCCAAAACCGAGATACACTTTCCCAAATATGGAAATATACATTAAAAAGAACTAGGGTAGATAATTATTTCCCAATGAAATAAAATTTAATCTCAGGAATCTCCAAACTAAAATATTATTTTAATTCCCAAAAATTTAACAAATAATATAATATTTGTTTTTCCAATATTTTCCAAATAATATAAATATTATTTCATTTCTCTGAAATTTACTAAATAACATAAATTAATTTCACCTTCCAAAATTTATCAAACAACATAGGATAGAGACTTCTGAAATATCCCCATAACATATATTAATTTACTTAACAAATTATATTTAAAGAAATACAAATTTAATATAATTTAAAACATATTTTAAATTAATATTAAAATGTATATATAAAAAAAAAAACTTTATATTAATGCATTTTTATGCGGGTCAAAGCACACCGCAAAAATAGAAAATGCAGGGGAGGCAACCACTACCATTGGTAACGATGCTACCATATGGTAGCAGTACACTACCATTAGTAGCGTTGCTACCTTTGGTAGCAGTCTGCTACCATCCCACGTGGTGGGGTTTTCCTGCCACGTGGGGGGTAAAATCATTTTTATTTTATTTTTTTTAATTTTTAAACTTTAAAATAGAATACCCCACAATAAAGCACAGTCACAGATTGAGCCAAAAAAATAACCATTTCTAGAACTTCATGGTTTTCAAAATATTTACAAATTTGTTGAATAACCTCCCATAATAGGCAAATTTTTCCAACCAAACACCATATTTGGCAAAATAAGATTGATTTACACATATTTATACAACCAATATGCCAAACCCCAATCTAATTTCCAATTAAAAAACTTAAATCTGAAAACATTCAATGGAGTTTTAACAAAGTTTTATCAAGAACAACCAACCCCAATATTTGGTTTTTTTTAAAAAAAGAGCAACCAAACTCTAATCTGGAGGTTGGGAAAGAAACCAAGGAGGATTTGAATTGGAGATTTAATTACAACTCTTCCTTTTTCCCCAAAATATATGGGATTTTCAACATTCACAACAAGATTTTTTCAAAATCCAAAACAATTTCTATTAAACAAAGAAACCAAATAAACAAGAATCCTACCTTATTCAACATTCCTGGAAAATGATTTGATGAAGAGCCCAACCTGCAAGCTCAAGAAAATCCTCCTTCCTCCAAATGCCCAAAAATTTTCATCCAAAAATAATTTCAAAACCTAGATTTTAAGGGAAAAGTTTGACCAAAATTCATTTTTTTGAATTTAAAATATTTTCCTCCAAATTAAAATGAAAAATGATTTTCTTTCAAACAATTCAAATATGCAACAACTTGTTTTTCTTTTAAAAATTGATTTTCTCAATTAATTGAGACTAACATTTCTATTTCCAAAATGCCAAGGAGGGTAATATATTTATATTTTCGAATAAAATTTGATCTTTCCTTTCAAAAAGCATAAACTGAATAAATTCATCATTTAAAATTAACCATTTAATCGAACTTGCTACAAACACGAATTGAGCAATTCTAATTAATGATTAATCACACAAAAATGGGTCCTATTTAATTTAGTCCCTTAATTACTAATGTGTAAAAGAACACATTTAATCAAATTAAATACTAAGGATTAAATACTCAGTTTTACCACACGCAAAACATGCAACCCAAGAAAGCCAACCAGATACATGACCCGCATACCCAACCAAAAGGGGAAACTGACGGACGACTGACGACGCTCACTTGGGCATGGCTAGGGTAAAACAAGGGTCTTACGACTACCTAATCCAATCTCTAAGGACCAAAGAGGTACACTCGAACCTGTGAATCCAAGTGGAGACGAACCTCATACCTATGCGGTACTGTACCTGCAATCTCCTATGACCATGAACCACACATGCATACATATATATGACGCTCACTTGGGCACGACTAGGGTAAAACAAGGGTCTTACAACTACCTAATCCAATCTCTAAGGACCAAAGAGGTACACTCGAACCTGTGAATCCAAGTGGAGATGAACCTCGTACCTATGCGGTACTGTACCTGCAATCTCCTATGACCATGAACCACACATGCATACATATATATAGAATAAAAGTGTTAGCCCGAGATTAATAACACGAATCATGAGAACAAATAAACTTACATAAGAATCGATGTGAAAACCACATTTACAAGTACACACAATAATCAAATATCTGACTATAACATTACATCATGGTAAATCAACCAAGATCAAACCGTTTTTTTTTACAAATCAGATTAAGGCAGGTGTACTACAAGACCCATGAGTCAAATGAGGGTTGAGTTAGAGGGAAAGTCTCTAACCATGTGGGTGAGTTGAGTTTAACCATTAATGGTTATGTAAGAGCCATTAATGGTTTGGAGGACTTTAGGAGTTAACTTGTTGAATACATAAAGCCTTTAATACTTTTCAAAGACTTTGAGGCTTTGAGAAGTGATTTCAAGTTGCTTAGGAATGTGACAATAATTGGGGAGGGTGATTAGGCTAATTAGGAATGGTTTAGAAGAATGTAGAATGAGTTAGAAGAGTCTAGAAAGGGTTTAGAAGAGTCTAGTGGGTTTGGTAGGTGAGAGAAAATAGGATTTTAACTAAAATAAAATTCATGTATTTCAACCAAATAGGTGCAACTTGCATTTGTAGGAGAATGCAAGTGGGGGGTAGTTTAGGGATTTAAATAAATATTTATTTATTTATTTATTTAAAGGAGGAAAGGGGGTTAAATTAAATATTATTCATTTAATTGATTTAGAGTGTGGCTTAATGAATTAATTTAAATAAATTGAATAATTTATTTAATTAATAGGGGAACGAGTTGACGATGAATTAATTAAATATTAATTTAATTAACTGATTTATTGATGGTTAAATAATCAAATAAATAGTAGATATTCATTTAATTAAGTGGACAGATTTATGTGACTACATTATCCATATTGGCCTCTCAATTGGTTTGGTGTTCAACAAATTAAAATTTGGAACCCATTTTTGTAGATATAGGCAAGAATCTCCAAAATGACAGTTTTCCTTTTTTAATATGTTGTTCCATTGTTCTTTTATTTCAAAAATAGGCACAAAGTAGCCTCTTGGGAGGAAATTTAAAACTAGATCCATTTTCCAATGTAGTGTAAGCCAATCACCAATCAATCTCCTAGTGAATCATTTCCTCAAGAATCTTCCAATCAACACTTTTTTTTTCCAAATCTCTTATGTCATTAGTAATAGTTTAGGAGACAACTATCTAGATTTGTTCATTGGCCTTCACATTTCGCTTGTTGTTCTTGTCTTTACACTACGTTCTACCTTTGTTTTTATTTTCTACTTTGCAATCATTATCATTGTTTGTTATGTCCTTCTCCTTTTCACTCGCCATTTTCCCCCTTGAAGTGACATATTATTATTATTATGTATTTGTAGCATGTTTAACATTACATTTTTATTTTGTGCAATTTATTTCATTACAAGTAGTATTGAGCATGATCTTGGCATCTAGAAGACAAGAAACAAGATGATTTTTTAATCTACGAGGCTAGATTATGAGGTATAGGTCACTTTCAATTTGATAAAAATGTATAATTTGGAAGTTGATGAATAACATATTGAAGAATTTATTGTTAAAAACTATTTCTTTAACCAAATCCAATTCGAAGAATACATATCAACAAATTTTTTGGAGATTTTTTTGGAAAAGAGATTCAAGTAGAGGTAAGTTATAGCAAAAATTGCATCTTATTTTGATTTATTTTAAATTCAAATGTTAAAAATATCTTAATGACATTGTGATAGTCATAAACTAAAGGTTGAGACATGAATACCTGTACACTAGAAAAAAATCCTAATAAAAGGTACATATTGAGACTTATGATTATGTTGAACTTCAAATCTAATTTAGTCTTTGGTAGATAAAAAAATATGCCAACTAAAAGTAGGTATATAAAATATGCAATTTGAAATAAAATGAGAAATGACTAGTATCAAGTTTGAATGAGCATCATGAAAATAATGTTTCAACTCCAAGACTTTATCTAGAAGATATCTATCTTATAACCAAATTTACAACTCTACATTTTGATTAATCAAAATAGAACATCTAGATAATCCAATCTTAATCAAAATGTTAGCACTCATTCCAATTCTTAGAACTTGTTACTGAAGATGGGTATACAAGTAGCCGATAAATAAGGAAAAGAAGGAGGAGAAGAAAAACAAAAAGAAGAGAAAAGAAGGGGAAGAAGAAGAAGAGGAAAAAGAAGTTTCCTAGCCAATAATATCTTCCATCATGCACCATAACAATTTGGAGAGATGCAAAAGGGCTTACCATACAAAAGAGACCAATATCAACTCATTCAACTAGTGCTTAGAAACAAGCCACCATCCATTAAATCTTCTTTGAATGTACACCAAAATGTTAAAATAGTGGAAAAACACATGCATGTTCACCAACAAAGAGGCACTTTATGTTCTCAATCAAGTCGAATAAGGAAAAGGTACATAATAGAATATAGAAGAAAATAGTTGTAACATATAAATAGCTACAAGAACTTGATGATAAGTGAAAAATCATTTTAGAACTTAAGGAAATCTCTAGGGCATGTGCATTAAGAGGTTGTAGATGAGAATGATATAGAGTTATTAATAAAGTGGAAGAATCTAATTAGTGAATATATGACATAGGAGATGAAGCATTCCTTTAAAAACATTCAAAGTTTGTTAGCATTGGGAACAATGCTAGTTTTAATGTCAAAATTGTGGCTAAAGTAACCCATAATTAAGTTATATAATCATTAATATAATTTAATACAAGTAGTTAAGATAGTCTAGATGGCATCCATAGCATAATTATGGTGTATGTAGGAGGTGGAGATTAATTTATTGTCATTGTACCATGAATTCTATTTTTGTTGAAAACTTTTGGAGGTTTTCCTCCTTGAAGTGGCTTATTATTATCAATCATTTTCAACACATTTTCTTTAATATTCTTCTCTTGTGTAAAATATTTAATTATAGGAGGGAGAATAGTGTGGCAAATTATTTCACTTGTTCACTGTTACTTAAGAAGAGAGATGTAGATTAAAGATTTTGTTTGTTAAATAAAGCATCACACACCATCACCTATGATATGTGGTACCACATAATTATCAATAGGGTAAAGAATTCTATTTCTATAAGAGGTCTTTCTAGTGGAGATAAAGCTCCAAGATAGCTTTCCTACTAGTACATGCACTAGGTCAAAGATGGATGAATGAATAGCGAAGCATTAAAGATTCCTATTTGGGTCGTTGGTCTTGAAAATTCTTACAAAAGAATCCAACAATGTCTTACATATTCTAGTGTGACATTTAATTATGGGCCCTATCCACATGACTAAAGGATGTACCTTAAGGGGACCTATTTAGGGGAATGCATCATGAAGGGGCCTATTTCCAATGCCATGATCACCCATTGCAACATGAACTATGCTTTATATTTATCGTATGCCTCAATTTTATGTACTTTCATGTTGATATGAGATATTTGGATTTAATAATTGTAACCATGCACATTCTAGGAAAACATTATATTTTGAGCTAGTACCTATTTGATACTAGAGCTAGTACTCTTTATAAAAGTTTGAACACAAATTCTATTAAGCAATTTTAAATATTTTCCTTTATTTTCTTTGCTCTCTAGTTTTCTAAATAGAAGCAATGTTTCTATACATATGCTCATTTACAATTCAATCGAGTGTGATGGCTCTCAACATATACTTATTGAATTTTATTTAAATTGAAGGTTATGCGGATTCTTTTATTCTTTTGTACATATATATGGTGGTCCAATACATTCTTCTTCATAATCAAGTTCTCATTAGACACTTGCATCTTCTAATGTTCCTATTTGTGTGTTTATTGGTCGAGCAATATTATTTTTTCAAGGTATTTATCTTCTCAACTAGGTTAGATATAGCTTCATAAAAAATAGGCTCATTCTTCTTTATCTTTATCATTGAATCCTTTATGTTTCTTTTCACCTATAGTTAGATCAAAATGAAATTTAGACTTGTGATATACCTTACAAGTTTGAATTCATATTGATTAGAAGTGATTATTTATTATTACTTTTACATGTGTAGAGGACATATGCATACAATGGAATGAGTTAAATTAGTTTATATCATATATGTTAGATCTAAATTTTCTAGTTTCTTATATGTGGTTTTCAAATGAATTCAACTTTCTTTCACCTTACTTGAATGTGATCCCTTGATTGAAATAACATTTACATTAGCCACTAGGTTATCATGCCTGACCAAGTCTTGGTAATATAGACCTTGGGGAGATTTTATCTTCGGAGAGACAAAGTAGCTTAATATCCTAACCTAAACTGATGTGTTAAACAACTCATCAACATACTCCTAATCTATGTAGGCTTTATAGTTTGTGGGTATTGAATTCCTTCCCTTAGGCTTGGTTTAGTTGAGTTAAACATGTGTGGAAATCTACACTAAACCCTAAAATAACTTATTTTGTTCAGTGCCTAGTCTACTAAAGGCTTCTTATTAGAGAAATACATTTGCATAAATTGGGATTACTCATCCAAGATGTACATCTTTCCTCTTACAAATCAAAGACCTTCAAGCATATTTTTCAAGATTCTCCTACAAGACCAAGATGCTTGCAAGTGAATACATTCTATTATCAACTTCTTCTTTTCACCAAGACTCTTTTCTAGAACTACTCTATTTAGGACTTTTGCTTCTTGGTCATCATATATTGCTAAAAAAAATTATAAAATTAGAGCGCTAGCTATATTTTAACTTTAGAAGTCTTGAATACTTTTATTTTTAATGCTTGTGATATTGATTATTTTTCCCTTAACGAAAAATTCATTTGCTTACCTTTGAATGTTTTCAATGCCACTCATAGGCACAAAAGTTATATTAGAATTCTAGCATCTCAAAGACTTTCTCAACCACTAGGAAAATGTATCATGTACTATATTTATAATTCCATTTGATGGTCCCGTTGAGGAAATGGTGCCTCCAACTCTTAGTGATGGAGTGATAAGAGTTTCAATAGCACAATAGGAGTAATTTCTCATCGTCTCCTTAATAGAGGGGCTAGACTACTTTCCTATAGGGAAATCATAGTCTTGCACCGCGTGGTGTTGAGGCTAGCGTGTACCTTCACCTCATAGCTATAGCATATGTTGGTTCCACTTGGTTTATAGGATTCATTCTACGAGGACCTTGATGTTCTCTCTAAGAAACCTTCTTTTTTGTTAGTTTCTTGACAAGATAATTTATCTCCCCCTCCTTTTATTGTGATTGCATATATAAGATGACTTGATACTTTCATCTTTCTTGAATTCTCAATTACACTTTGATAGATATATACCAACCTAATATTTTTTTATTATAAACTTTATATAATATAATCTTATTCATATAAAACTTCATCTCTAAAATCAGAGAAGAAATTTACTTACACATTATTTATTATCCTTAATCAATTGAAATCTATTGTAAAAAATGATTAAAGATATGAAATTAAATATATTTTGATCTGTGTATAGAATGGTAACAACACACCACAAGTACCTAATGCAATGCATTATATATTTAAATAAGTTTTTACCCCCATACTCTACAAGGAACACCAATGGTTTATTGCGCGCTCTTTCATGCATCATATATTTAAATAAGTTTTTACCCCATACTCCAAACTTGAGTGGTTATCATTTAGTTGTTTTTTGATTTGATTGTATAACTTTTTTCATTTACAACTGTTTTTCAATTTGATTGTATCATTTTTTTTAGCATCAACATTAGGATCACACTCCCTGATCTATCATAGAATGCTTAGAGAATGTGAGAATATGTAGGATCACACTTCCTGATCTATCATAGAATGCTTAGAGAATGTGAGAATATGTAAGAATTTAAGTTAAAAAAATACCTAATGGAAGGTTGAAAACACAGAAGGCCCATCTCAAAAACCAGACAAAAGAGCAAAGAGGCTCGAGTTATTTTATAGATAACCAGAACCAGAGCAATGGAGGCAATTCAAAAAAGTGAAAGAACAACATTCTGTCCAGTTTCAGAAAAGCCCATAAGAAGCCCACTCGAGCTCATTGGGCTGGGCAGCTGCAAAACTCAAGGCCCCTCCATTTGAATTGGCAGTCTCCTCCACAGAGAACCGCACCTGTTTCATCCCACCCCAACCAGAACACCCACTTTTCTTCTTCAGAGCACTAGCTACAGGCATACCAGTCTTCTCCTTCTCCCTTTCATGGGCTCCTTCAACCCCCATCAGATCAGAGCTTGAAACAGAATTTGCCCTGCTCAGAGCCTTCGCCTTATCTTTCTGCTTGCAAGAAGAAACAAAGAAGCATTTGCTGGAACAGGGGAAAACCCCCCATAGAAGAGTAGCACAGCTCTTTGCACTGCTTCCAGAAGAACCCAATTCACCAGGAGGGGGAGAATTGTGGGTTGTTTCCTCTGCCTCCATTGAAGGAAGGCTATCAATATTTGGGGACATTGACATTCTGTCCAGAGTACTTACAGGTGAGTACTCATATTCTTCTCCATTGCTGTCCATCTCAACGCTCTCATCATCCCCATCATACTCATTTGCTGGGGATTTCCTGTCAGCCAATGATAAATGGTGGCGCCCTGGAGAAATGTTCCATGTTAAGTAGCCCCTGCTGCTGCTGCTGCTAGGGCTTGTGTAGGCACTGGGAGGGAGCCTCAGGGGTGAATGGGACTCAGATTTTTCAGCTTTTGGTTTTCTGGGTACTCCTGGTTCAATCTCCCATCCAAAGGGCACAGATCCTGGAGTTCTATTATAGCTCTGTTCTTCCACTGCCCCTGTTGCTTGAGTTTCCTTGCTGCTCTCTTTGGAAGAAGTCTTCTGGCCGCTCAAGGACTCACTGGGAGAGCACATTTCCAGCACCACATTGTCTACATAGATTTCCCGATTCAGATCGATGGATAGCTCTTTCAGAGCCGATTCCAGCAGCATCTTTTGGCTGTTCTTATAAGATAGATGCCTGCTTTGCCCTAACTTTTTTCAAAAAGCAGGGGATTTAAAGAGAATCATGATGATGATGATGGATTTTTTCGATTTAGATCGATGGATGGCTCTTTCAGAGCCGATTCTAGCAGCATTTTTGGGCTGTTGTTATCAGATAGATGCCTGGTTTGCCCTCAATTTCTTTCAAAAAGCAGGGGATTTAAAGAGGATTGTAATGATGATGGATTCCCTGCGTACAGCTTTTTTGGAATGATTTGAAAATGGGTGTTCCGCGATTGAAGGTGTTTGAATTTGTGTCTTGTCGTGGGTGGAAAATGAGATTGAATTTGAAATGGGTTGTGTAAAGATGCGTTGTGAAATGATACCTGCACATGTGGGGGCAAAGAAAAATGGGGATTCGGATATGGACGTTTTTGAATTTGTGCCCAACCATGATTGCTTTGTATGACCTTTTTATAGCTTTGTTGCCTGTATGCCATTGTTGTTTTTCACCAGGTTTTGTAAAATTGAACTATTTCTCAGAGATCTTTTACACAGAGCTTACAGTTAGAATTGAGTTTGATTGTTTCTCAAATATCTTTTGGTTGAAATTAGTTTTCTGGTTGGCTTGTTTAAATGATCTCATACAATTTTGTTTTCATTGTTACATTTCAATGATAAATTTTATTTGTCAATTTTGATCTAGTTTAAATGTTATATTTGTAGTTTTCATCTTTCAATTTTATATTTTAAGTCAAATTAGAACGGGCCATCTAAAATTTGCATAAAAGACATCACTCTTACTTCTCTTCAATCAATTAAATTTTACTCACTACTCATCAAGATCTATGTCAATCATTGTCAAACTCTATTATAGCTATATTTTTGCATGGATTACAATAACTACATTAACTTTTATATCAACAAATTTCAAACCCTAATTCTTGCAGCTATATTTTTGCATCAATTACAATGACTACACTAACTTTTATATCTACAAATTTCAAACCCTAATTCTTGCACTTAGTTTACTATTTAGACATTTTAACACTTCGTCCATTACATCAAGTCTGAAGCAATCATTACATCATCATACTACATTATTGCCTACTCCTTACATTGGCTTCCAACTTATTACAACCTTATTAAATAAATCGATGAAGCTTAAACCTGTTTTTCTTGTTGTAAATGACAAAAGTGAATTCTTCTTTGGCACATAATTTTGTCCTCATTGGCACATTTCACAAACCTCAAACTCTATTTGTCAATAAGTCAAGATTGCATGTGTAATTTTGATCCAATTTAAATGTCATATTTATAGTTTTGATCTTCCAATTTAATAGTCAAATTTATTGTGGCTCGACATTAGCTTAATTCAATGTTACTATTATTTGTTATCTTAAATCAAAAATTTAAATTATGTATCTAAGAAATGTATAAAAGACATAATTTCTACTTCAATTCAATCAATTTAAAATTTACTCACACTATTCATGGAAATTTATTGTCAGTCATTATCACCTCTCTTTGTTTGAACGCATCAAGCTAAAGCAATCATTACATCATCATACTGCATTATTGCCAACTACTCGCACATCCCATGCATATGTTGTTTGGTGTAAATTTTCTCACTATTCATCAAGATCCATTGTCAATCATTATCACCTCAATTATGGTGTAAATTTACTCACTATTCACCAAGATCCATTGTCAATCATTATTACCTCAATTATGGTGTAAATTTACTCACTATTCATCAAGATCCATTGTCAATCATTATCACCTCAATTATAGCTATATTTTTAGATCAATTACAACTCCTACATTAACTCTTATATCAACAAATTTCAAACCTTAATTCTTGCACTTAATTTACTATTTAGATATTTATTACATGTTGTTCATTGCATCAACTCTGAAGCAACCATTACATCATCATACTACATTATTGCCAACTACTTTCACATCCCATGCATATGTTGTTTGGTGTGTCTTCCACTTGTTACAACCTTAATAAATCAATCAATGCAACTTCAATTCCCATGGTTTTCATTACCACAAAGTTCTAATATAGTTTGTTAATAAAACCAAGTTTTTCATATGCAAGTATGGGCAAGTGAATAACTTGTGTAATCATCAAAATCCTAACATGTTAGAGGTTAAGGCTATCAAGAAAGTTTAAAGCTACCATTTCAAGGTTAGGGCCACACTTAGTAGGTTCAAGGTTGTCGTTGTTGCTTTGATTCAAGTCTTTGCATAGTTCTACATTTTATATAGCACGTTCATCACAATCATTTATTTCTAAAGTTAGTCTTAAATTAAAGGTATCATTTCTTGTGACAGTCAAATTAGTCTAATTTTCTACAACACCAAGGTACACATTTATTTCAATAATTTATTTTTATTTTATTTCGAGATTCAAGTATGCATCTAAATTCAACCCTTTTATAGGTGGAAGTATAAATCTTTATCTCACTTGTGTGATATATTTGGATTTAATAAATTATATAAAAGATATTTTCTCTAATATTGGGACACAAGGAAAATTAAAGTTTGTTGTAGATAAGATTGGTGTCATGTATACATGTGCCCCTTAACGGTTCTATGTGGTGCCCTCTTCTCTCCTAGTCACATGGAAAGACTAACACAAATTGCTAATTATGGTCACCTTTTTCATGATCAAATCAAGAAATCATGACATGAGTGATGGTATGATGAAAGAATAAGTATCCGGTAGATTATTGAGAAGGGGGGGTGAATCGGTAAACTGAAAAATTGATACAAACTTCCCAAACTCAAACTCAAACTCACAAAGTAAACTTTCACTGTCAAGATCAATACTCAACATCAACCGGTTAAATGTTATAACAACTTAACAGTAAACAACTTCAATCTTGTAAACATCAAAATGCTTAATCATATATCATCATACTTCATTTCTCAATGCTTCTAGTTATCATGCCTTGTCATAAGTTAATCAAATCAACAAATAAGATCATAACCACAAAAACATTCACCACATGATACAAATGTTTATATGTGGAAACCCAAATAGGTAAAAACCATGGTGAGATGAGACTCACAAGATAGCTATCTGAACTCTTCTGAAGTTCGCCATGTTAGGAGCCAAGCCTGTTAAAGCTTTTATAATAAGTCATGTTAAGAACTGATCCTGTTAGGAATCACTCGGTTAAGGGATTTACAAAATGTCTTGATGAAAAGCAAATACCTTGTTAGGAGTAACCTCGGTAGAGGATATGAGAATCCAAGCTAATAGACCACCTTGTTAGAGGATTTAAGAAGTAACCAAGCTTGTTAGAGCTTACCCGGTTAGGGGATTTCAATTCTGTTGTAATTGTTAAAAAACAATAGATTTTATTGATCTGTCTGAATAGCACTACATTTGCTTGATCAGATCCTTTTAACTTCAATCTGCCTTTACACAAACTGCAGATCCATTCTCCGGTTAGGCAACCACACACTCAGCTGATTTCAACCAACACTTTGCCAACAACTTCACAAACAACTTCACCGACCTTAAATACAAATCAATTAGGTCGGAAACACAACAAAAACCTAATTCTCTCATAGAGATTACAAACAAATCAGTTCAAGTGTGACCATTGGATTTACATAACAATCTATACACATTCTTCTAGAAAATTCCAACCGCTCCATGAACACTACTTCATCGGACGTGTAACTCATCACACACTATGCATTAGATGCAATCCACTTTGCTCATTCCCTAGACAATCAAACAAATGCACGAAAACAATCTGAACATATCCTCATACAATGATCACACGTGTCATTATCATTACCGCTCTTCATTAGATCTTAAACCAACAAACTTGATCGGTTAGGGTTTAACAAAAACAACTAGTAGGGTTTACCAGTAACATTGCATAGAAAGGGTTTAACTTTATACACCGGTTTATCGGTTCAACTCACAAACTTACATACCGGTTTACAATATCTTCCTCAAAGCTCTTCCTATGGGTTACAAGACAATATCAATAACAACAATAATATCAGCAATATCATAAATACCATTACCGGTTCAATTGACATCAATGACAACATAACATATCATTAATGCAATCTTCATGCAAATGCCAACAATCTCCCCCTTTGGCATTGATGGCAATACAAATATCAATGCCTCTGATTGTTGTTGTGATTGGTGAATAAGAATCTTGATTTACATTACCAAGTATTCACCATGCTTTGTCTGTCTTCAACCTGTCACTGGTTTCCCTTTTCCAATCACATAATTCTTCTCCCCCTTTGACAACAATGCCAAATTGAAAGTAAAACATGTAATATCAAAATTTTCACTATGCATCAACAACATACTGCAACTTGATGCTCCCCCTGTAGAATACATCCACTTCTTCATCAATCCATGTAAAATTTTGTAAGTGATTCAGGGACTGATGCAATCAACATCATGCTCAACTAACTTCATGAAGAGGGACAACCCTCAACTGACTTCTAAGATACTCAAAAGTGGTCTTAGGAAAAGGTTTGGTAAAGATATCTGCAAGTTGCTCCTTGGTAGAAACATGCTCTAAGATAACATCTTTACTTTGAACTTTTCCCTTAAAAAGTGATACTTCAATTCAATGTGCTTGGTGCGAGCGTGCAAAACAGGATTCTTAGAAATATTTATGGCACTTGTATTATCACATAAAATCTTTATAGATTCTGAGATCTTCATCTTAAAACCTTCCAAAATGTGTCTCATCCAAATAGCTTGTGTGCAATTCATATAAGCTGCAACATACTTAGCTTCAGTAGTAGATTGTGAAGTACAACTCTTCTTTTGACTACTCCATGAAACAAGCCTTCCTCCTAGAAAGAATGCTCCACCAATAGTACTTTTTTGGTCATCAATATTTCCTACCCAATCAGCATCTGTGTATGCCTTCAAATCAAAGTTTCCACCATATGGATACCATAATCCATAGTCAACAATACCTTTCAGATACCTAAAAATTCTCTTGGTTGCAATCAGGTGTGCTTCCTTTGGATTCTTCTGAAATCTAGTAACTATACCAACCACATGGGCAATATCCGGTCTGTTTGTGAACAACATAGTGTAATTTGCCAATCATTGACCTGTATTCCTTTTCATCAACAGACTTAGATTCATCTTCCTTGGACAACTTACAACCTATAACCATTGGTGTTCCAACTAGTTTATAGTCACTCATGCCAAAAATCTTCAAAACCTCTTTCACATACTTAGATTGAGTAATGAAAATACCATTCTTCATTTGTTGTATCTGCTAGCCTATAATTTTTTTTATTTCCCCTACTAAAGACATTTCAAACTCATTTTTCATTTCATCTGCAAAACTATTGCTCATGACATCATTACCTCCAAAAATAATATCATCAACAAATACTTCACTTACCAGTATTTCATCTCCTTCAAACTTGAGATAAATATTACTATCATCATTGGTTATTGCAAAGCCTATCTTCATCATATGTGTATGAATTCGTTCATACCATGCTCTGGGTGCCTGCTTTAATCCATACAAAGCTTTATGCAATCTGCATACCATTTCTTTCTTATCTGTCAAAGCTTAACCATATGGCTGCTCTATGTATACCTCTTCTTCCAATATCCCATTCAAAAATGCAGACTTAACATCCATCTGGTATACCTTGAACTTCTTATGGGCTGCAAATGCAAGTAAAGTTCTGACACCTTCCAGTCTTTCTACTGGTGCAAAATTTTCTCCATAATCCTCTCCTTCTTCTTGAGCATAACCCTTGCAAACTAATCTTGCCTTCTTGCGAACTACAACACCATCTTCATTTAACTTGTTTCTGAATACCTATTTAGTACCTATAACATTCTTGTTTACAAACTAATCTTGCCTTCTTGCGAACTACAACACCATCTTCATTTAACTTGTTTCTGAATACCCATTTAGTACCTATAACATTCTTGTTTACCGATCGGGGTACCAGGGTCCAAGTGTTATTCTTCTCAATTTGATCCAATTCCTCCTCCATAGCTTTAACCCAATAATCATCATCAAATGCCTCCTTAGCACTTCTAGGTTCAATGGTGGAGATCATGCAAGAGTTCTCTCTTATTCTCCTTCTAGTTAGTATTCCAGCATCCTTATCCCCAATAATCTACTCAGGAATGTGGTTCAGTCTCACATACCTAGGAATAACATGATCATTCTCTTCAGGTTCAGCTTCTTCATTATCATCTTTTTCTGAATTTATTTGTTATGGTTGAACAAGTACATCAGAATTTGCTTTACTGGTTTCTGATTTAACAGTTTCATGTTCCAAAAGAAAAATGCAAGGATCTTCATCCTTTTTCTCTGAACTGGTTCCTTCTAAGACTTCAGGACATTCATCTACTCGAACGTCAGCTCTCTCAATAATTCTCTATGTCTAGTTGTTGAAGCATTTATAGGCCTTACTCTTGGTGGAATAGCCAAGAAATATGTCTTCATCACTCTTAGCTTCAAACTTGCTTATGTAATCACCTCTTTTAATAAAACATTTGCTACCAAATATCTTAAAATAGCTCATATCAAGTGATTTCCCATACCAATATTCATAAGGGGTCTTGTCCTTACCTCTTTTCACCAGAACTTGATTCATAGTGCAGACAGTTGTACTTACAGCTTCTTTCCAAAATGTTTTCGCTACATCTCCTTGTATCAACATTGTCCTAGCAGCTTTAACCATTAATCGATTGTTCCTCTCTGCTATACCATTCTGTTGTGGTGTCCTTGGTGCATAAAGTTGTCATTTGATACCATTCTCATCATAGTACTTAGTGAATTCTTCATAAGTAAATTCACTGCCTTGATCTGTTCTCAAACATTTTATCTTTTTGTCACTCTCTTTATCAGAAAAGGCCCTAAATGCCTTGAACTTACCAAAAGCTTCATTCTTATCCTTCAAGAATGTGACCCACATCATCCTTGAACAATCATCAGTGAAGATCATGGAATATCTGTCACCTTGAATTCTTCCTGTTCTTATTGGTCCACATAGATCTATATGAACCAAATCTAACAAGTGCTCTGTTGAGAAGCACTTGCTCTTGAAAGTTGAAGAAGTCATCTTTCCTAACAGACATTCTTTACAAAGAGCATTAACCGGTTTTTCTAGTTGAGGAAGACCTCTTACTGTCTTGGACTTGCTCACTTTAACAATGTTATCAAAGTTTATATGGAAAAATCTCGTATGCCAAAGCCATCTATCATCTATCTTTGCAATCAAACAGTTGTTAACTTTAGGATTAAGATGAAATAGATTATGTTTGGTTTGTTTCCTGGTTGCAATCAATTCACCTTTGTTGTCAAATATTTTTCACATACCATTTCTAAACTCCAGTGGGTATCCTATGTCATTAAGTTGTGCCACACTTAGAAGATTGTGCTTTAGACCTTCAACCCAATAGAGATCGTCAGCACTGCTCTTCCCATTAAGAGAAATAACTCCCTTACCTTTAGCCATACAGGGTGAGTCATTGCCAAATCTGACAACACCACCATCAAATTCCTTCAAGGAAAGAAATATGCTTTGATCACCAGTCATATGATGTGAACAACCACTATCAATGATCCAATCATCAGAGTTATCCATCCTAGACACTAGTGCCTTCTGATCTGACATCTCTTCCTTAATAGCTACAGACACAATACCTTCACTAGCATCATCATCAGATTCTTCATCAGTTTCTTCATCAGTAATACCAATGTCAACCGCTATAAGACAATCTCTCTTGCCTTTGCCCTTATACTTCTTGAATTTGTCTCTCTTGTATTCATTTTCACCATTAGGATAATTAGCTACTATATGACCAATATTGTTGCATGCAAAACATTTTTAAGGTAGTTTACCTCTATATTTACCAATGCCTCTAGGAACTCGTTTTGCCAGCAATGCTTCAAGTTCCACTAGGATGTCTTCATCATCAACATCTTTGTTGGATCTAGATTCATAACCATGACAAGTATCTCTTTTTTTTCTCACAGATGTGTTAGAGATAGAAGCTCTGAATGCAGATTTTGATTTCTATACACTACCATCATAGTCGTTTAATTCAAAAGTAGTAAGTTTGCCAATGATAGAGTCAAGAGTTACCTTAGTTTTGTCAATGGACTTCAACTCCTGAATAGCTGCAACTCAAATAGCATAGACCGGTAGCAGGGTTCTCAGTGCCTTACTGATCATTGTGGCATCTTCCACTTTCCCTCCTGCGCTCTTTATTTCACCAACTATCTCTTTTATCCTTTGACCATACTGATGGATATTCTCACCTTTAGACATTATCATGTCATCAAACTTTTCTCTTAGGCTCTCCTCTTTAGCAATCTTAACATGTTCATCACCGCTATAAATCTCTTCATTTTTTTTCCATACTTCATATGAAGTTTCAAGACCATGAACATCTACATATTCAACATCAGACATGGAATTGATAATAGCCTCCAATGCTTGATGATTTTCTTGTTGTTCTTTCTTCTGATCATCATTCAGAGTTCTAGTAGGTGTAACATACAAAGTTTCTACATGATCCTGATACTGACTTCCTAGACTCTTAATGTAAATATTCATTATGTCACTCCAAATCCTATAGTTATCTTTGTTGAACTTCAGACCTTCCTTCTTCATCATGATCTACAAGATCTTTTCCTCAAGTTGTTAGGATTTTAGATTTAAGACGACCTGAGATGCTCTGATACCAATTGATGGTATGAAAAAAGAATAAGTATCTGGTAGATTACTGAGAGGGGGGGGTGAATCAGTAAACTGAAAAACTGATACAAACTTCCAAAACTCAAACTCACAAAGTAAATTTTCACTGTCAAGATCAATACTCATAAGAATACTCAACTTCAACCGGTTAACTATTATAACAAATTAACAGTAAACAACTTCAATCTTGTAAACATCAAAATGCTTAATCATATATCAACATACTTCATCTCTTAATGCTTCCAGTTATCATGCCTTATCATAATTTAATCAAATCAACAAATAAGATCATAACCACAAAAACATTCACCACATGACACAAATGTTTATATGTGGAGAACCCAAATAGGTAAAAACCATGGTGAGATGAGACTCACAAGATAGCTATTTGAACTCTTTTGAAGTTCACCCTATTAGGAGCCAGGCCTATTAAAGCTTTTACAATAAGTCATGTTAAGAACCGATCCTGTTAGGAATCACCCGATTAAGGGATTTACAAAATGCCTTGAAGAAAAGGAAATACCCTATTGGGAGTAACCTCGGTAGAGGATTTGAGATTCCAAGCTAATGGACCACCTTGTTAGAGGATTTAAGAAGTAACCAAGCTTGTTAGAGCTTACCGGTTAGGGGATTTCAATTTTGTTGTAATTGTTAGAAAACAATAGGTTTTCTTGATCTGTTTGAATAGCACTACATTTTCTTGATCAAATCCTTTTAAGCTTCAATCTTCCTTTACACAAACTGTAAATCCATTCTCCAGTTAGGCAGCCACACACTCAACTACTTTCAATCAACACTTTGCCAACAACTTCACAAACAACTTCATCGACCTTAAATACAAATCAATTAGCTCAGCAACACAACAAAAAACTAATTCTTTCATAGAGATTACAAACAAATTGGTTCAAGTATGACCATTGTATTTACATAGCAATCTATACACATTCTTCAAGAAAATTCCAACCGCTCCATGATCACCACTTCATTGGACTTGTAACTCATCAGACACTGTGCATTAGATGCAATCCACTTTTCTCATACCCTAGACAATCAAACAAATGCACCAAAACAATCTGAACTTATCCTCATACAATGATCACACATGTCACTATCATTACCGCTCATCATTAGATCTCAAACCAACAAACTTGATTGGTTAGGGTTTAACAAAAATAACTGGTAGGGTTTACCAGTTACATTGCATAGAAAGGGTTTAACCTTATACACCGGTTTACTGGTTCAACTCACAAACTTACATACAGGTTTACAACATCTTCCTCAAAGCTCCTCCTACCGGTTACAAGACAATATCAATAACAACAATAATATCAGCAATATCTTAAACACCATTACTGGTTCAATTGATATCAATGACAACATAACATTTCATTAATGCAATCTTCATGCAAATGCCAACAATGAGATTTTGCTCGAATGTTTGCTCTTAGAGGAAGCTTAAAAAAATATAAATTTTGATATTTTTATTATATTTATTTATATTATCTAATCAAAATATGTTTATAACAAAAATCAAAAACATTTATTCAATGCATGTGGTAAAATAGAAGACAATCAAAATGAGAATGTGGTTTTCTTATTGATGAATTCTTATTTCAAAAATAATAATAATAAATTTGGATATATAAAAACAAAATTATGCGTCACATAAAAATGTGTCTAAATTGATAGGTTTTCTTATTTAAAAATAATAATAATAAAGATAACAAAAAATTACAAAATTTATATATTTACCTTAGATCTTAATGTTTTTTTGGTTAGTGAAAGGTTTTCATGGGTACCACACCTTTGTATTATAAAGTATTAAAAATTGACACATGTTGCTCCTCAGTAAGAGGGCAATTTTAATACAACAATTATGCCTAGATAGAAGAGGGGTAAATTCCTTATCTATAGAAAAATAAAAGAAAAAGACATTATATATTAAAATATATTATGAAGGACAAATATGACAAAAAAAAAATTGTTCATACTATAGTAAACCTTATTCACCACCCAAAATAATATCAACATCACATTACTTGCCCTCCTCTATTATTGCAAAACAATAGTCAATTGTAGAAGTGGGGGTGAAACTTGTGTTGGTTCTTTTTTCTACAACGACCTTCATCCTAAAGCAACTTGCCATAATGTCTAGATCTAGGGCTAATGTGGACAATGGGGATGTAACTTATGCTCAAATCAAGGAAAGAAAAAGGCAGCATGATAGTAAGGTGGATAAGATCACCTCATTTTCTATGAGCCTTGCTAAGTTTGAGAGGGTATTTTCCAAAGATCTTAAAGATAAGAACACAATTAATAGGACAAGAGATCTCTAATTAAATAATTAGGGTAAATGATGTGACATATTATATGTGTGCATTAATTTTCTCATAATAATCATTTGCATAATAAATTATACACAAATCTTTTGTAGATACAACATCAGTAAATTCTTTGAAGACTTAACAAATTTATAACATTGAATTTGAGGATAGCAGAAGAAAAACTAATCTACTTTAGTACAACACCAACAAGTAGATTTCTATTTTATTTTAAATGAATAAGATAATCATATTTCAATTATATGATTGATACCTAATCTTGCAACATAGAGTCAAATATAAATAAAACCCCAATGGAAAATTAAATGCTAACATTCAAATGAATCTAATGTACTCCACTTTATCTTGTACAATTTAAACCCCCAAGTGTCCAATTATTTTAGAACTACACTTCTACTTTGATGCAGAGGGATCTCCTGCTCTAGAACTCTCAAGGGTTCATTCACTGAAGGTGACACTCCAGAGGATCCTTCTACATGCTAGGTGAAACCAACTCCCCATTCCAACTCCTATTGATCATGATTGATCATCTCATCAATTGCCTAAGACTGCACTTCTAAGGTTTTGATAACCTACTCACTCCTTTGGACCCTACTCTAGGATCAATACTTGGCTTCTAGTCTCCTCCATAACCTAACACCAAGGTAGACTCTTCCCACATTTCATTTGAAGGTATTACAACCTAACCAAACTCCAAACTAGGTTCTCAAGACAAAAAGGCTTATCACTGTCCTATCACTAGTTGTTTCAAAGTCAGCCAATACCCCTTAAGGTAAACACTCAAACAATGGTATACACCCACTCCCAACACTCAAGGCACTTGCACAACCAACTAGGTTCTATCCACAACCCATGGCATATTAGAAATTGAACTTGTCTTGGCAAATACTCTCTTTACCTCATACTGTCCTAACTGTGACAGTTTGTTGCTATCTTTGGCAATCCACTGGTTTAAGCCCTCCTTTGGGCACTCCACTTGCATCAATGGTTTGATAAGGTTTTCAACACTCCATAAAACTCTCCTCTAAGACCTCCTAGCCATAACACACTTTTTCATGTCAAACAAGGCTTCCTCCATTGACTATGACAGTCAAACTACCCCTGTGAATGCAACAGTCATAAACCCATCATGTAGCACGTGCCAAACCCTGCATGACACCCTGCACACACCCTGGATAGGTAGTATACATCCTTGACCTCATACCTTCCCAAAATGAGGATTGGTTATGCATTAAAATAAAAGATATCACATTTATAAGGCCACTGGATACCCTAAGCCAAGGTTCTGACAGTTTTTACTAAAATGCAAATAACTTTGATAGAACACAATGAAAATGAATGCCACCACTTCCAAAGCAAGGTTAAATCAATCCTTTATCATCCCTAAACAAGAAAACTTCAATATATTAACATCAAATGCATTAAAATCAATAAGGATATAGTTGTTCACTTTGAAACTCAGAAAATGCACATAAAAACATAGATTTTATTGCTCCAAATGGTTGTTTTCGATCACACATTCTCAATATCCCTCAATTTCATTGTTTTGTAAAATTTTATAGAATTTTTTTCCTTCAAGACCGAACTATAACTACCCAACTAACTCCAACCACCTATTCTTGTCATTTTTGCAATTTTGACAATAAAAGTTGCTCTCAAAAGTTGTCAACATGAACAACTTGGACCCCTAACTCTACCAACACATAAAAATGGTCTTAATATGACCTTACAAACATTTAAATATTTTATATTCCTCACAAACCTATTCTACCCTTCAAAACCCAATTTTAGCCCTTTCTAGGCCTAATTGCCAATTTTGACAATTTTACACTTTTTGATCTTTCTATTACATTTCATTGCACATTTAGGCTCTATTGTCGTGATTACATTGTTTTAAGACCTTAAAGGCCTTTTGGAATTAATTTCTCATTGATTCTCCATGAGGGCCTATCAATGACCCTAGTGCACCTTGTCTCCATAGGTGCTCCTGCACCATACCCCCGGGGACAAAGAATTCAAGGTCTCCTTGAATGGCTGCCTCCTCTTTATGGTCTTCCAATTCATAGGTACTTTCTATTTGTACCCTGCAAGAAAATTTCTATTCTTTGGTGGCTCATTGCAACTCCTCCCAAGCAAATGGTACTCAATATAAGCACCTTCAATATTGTCATCCATGTAAACACTCAGCAAACCTCCATACAAAAGATTAGAAAAAATGAATATAGTATCTTCATTGATTATCATATCAGTTTGTTCCATCATAGGAATATTTTGTGCTAACATCTCAAGTGAGTCAACGCCACCATGGCTTCTCCATTATTCCTCTATGGTTGCATACAATTCCCATAGATCACGTTCTTCTCCTTCATCAAATTCATTATCATTCTCATGCCATTCACCTTGGCATCCCAACTCGTCATTCACCTTCAAGGCTTCCTCATTAGCCTTCTTCTTTGCTACTATTAGCCTCTTCACAGGCCAAACTACCCTCTTTTGCACCCTCAAGTTCCAACTCTTCAGTTTCCTCTCTAGGTTTTCCAACCTCAACTTCATTTGTGCTTCATGAAGTTCATCATCCTTTCTCAATTTCTCCCTCTCTTCTGCAAGTCTTCTTAACTTCTCATCAACCTTACCAAGTTCTTTCTTCAATCTACTCAACTCTTCTTTATCTACCCTCTTCCTCTCTTCTTCTTTCTTCTTTCTCTCATCTTCTTTTCCTTTTTGCTTCCTTCCACCATCCAAGTATTCTGTGAAAGCATTACACAACTCTCTTTCTGACCTTGTCAAATACATCTTCTCACCTATATAGGATTCCTTCACACATATCCCAGACCTTTTGCTTGCTCTGATACCATTTGATGCAGAGGGATCTCCTACTCTAGAACTCTCAAGGGTTCAGTCACTCAAGGTGACACTCCAGAGGATCCTTCTAAATGCTAGGTGAAACTAACTCCCCATTCCAACTCCTATTGATTATGATTGATCATCTCATCAATTGCCTAAGACTGCACTTCTAAGGTTTTGATAACCTACTCACTCCTTTGGACCCTACTTTAGGATCAATACTTGGCTCCTAGTCTCCTCCATACCCTAACACCAAGGTAGACTCTTCCCACATTGCATTTGAAGGTATTACAATCCAACCAAACTCCAAACTAGGTTCTCAAGACAAAAAGGCTTATCACTGTCCTATCACTTGTTGTTTGACAATCAGCCAATACCCCCTAAGGTAAACACTCAAAAAATGGTATACACCCACTCCCAACACTCAAGGAACTTGCACAACCAACTAGGTTCTATCCACAACCCATGGCATATTATAAATTCAACTTGTCTTGGCAAATACTCTCTTTACCTCATATTGTCCTAATTGTGACAGTTTGTTGTTATCTTTGGGAATCCACCGATTTAAGCCCTCCTTTAGGAACTCCACTTGCATCAACGCTTTGATAAGGTTGTCAACACTCCATAAAAATATCCTCTAATCCCTCCCGGCCATAACACACTTTGTCATGTCAAACAAAGCTTCCTCCATTGACTGTGACAATCAAACTACCCCTGTGACTGCAACAGTCATAAACCCCTTCATGTAGCACATGCCAAACCTTGCATGACACCCTGCACACACCCTAGACAGGAATTATACATACTTGACCTCATCCCTTCCCAAAGTGGTGATTGGTTATGCATTAAAACAAAATTGGATACCCTAAGCCAGGATTCTAGCAATTTTTACTAAAATGCAAATAACTTTGATAAATACAATGAAAATGAATGCCACCACTTCCAAAGAAAGGTTAAATCAATCCTTTATCACCCCTAAACAAGAAAAATTCAATATATGAACATCAAATGCATTAAAATCAATAAGGATCTGACTGTTCACATTGAAACTCAAAAAATGCACATAAAAACATAGCTTTTATTGCTCCAAATGGTTGTTTTCGATCATACACTATCAATATCCCTGAATGTCATTGTTTTGCAACATTTTATATAATTTTTGGCCTTCAAGACCTAACTATAACTACCCAACTACCTCCAACCACCTATTCTTGTCATTTTTGCAATTTTGATAATAAAAGTTGCTCTCAAAAGTTGTCATTTGACAAACAAAGTTGTCAACATGAACAACTTGGACCCCTAACTCTACCAACACATAAAAATGGTCTTAATATGACCTTACAAACATTTGGACATTTTTTATTCATCACAAACCTATTCTACCCTTCAAAACCCAATTTTAGCCCTTTCTAGGCCTAATTGCCAATTTTGACAATTTTACACTTTTTGATCTTTCTATTACATTTCAATGCACATTTAGGCTTTATTGGCCATGATTATATTGTTTTAAGACCGTAAAGGCATTTTAGACTTCATTTCTCATTGATTCTCCATGAGGGCCTATCAGTAACCCTAGTGCACCTTGTCTCCATAGGTCTCCATAGGTGCTCCTACACCATACTTAATAATCAATGACTGATTCAAAAGCTTCACATATCAATCTAGAAAGGTTATCCATTATGGAATTAATTTTATATTTGGAGACTATTTTATAGCACCCCTTAGATGCAAAATAATATAGAGTTGATATAAAGAATAGGGAATCACCTAAAACTCTTAAATAATAATGAAGATGGAATGCAACATAACATTGATGTCTTACATTTATTAAGAAAATTAAGTTTATAGGGCCATCAAAGATATTGTACAAATTCAAAACTATATTGCATTTGTATGCATTTTTATCATAGATCATCTACTACACAACCTACAAGAATCTCCATAACTCAAACCTTTCCTACAACTATGGCTAAGATCAGCCCATTCAATTAAAATTAAGATCCCATACATAGAACAACAACTAGGGCACATGACCATGGGAGAGAAGACATGGTTTCCCTATTTTTTTGCAAAGAACACTCATTATCATATTACCATTTGTAGCATCCTAAAATTGCACCCTTTTACAATTTTGACTACATTGGGTCCCTACCTTAGCGTTTGCGCTCCTTGGTGTAACTGGGACCTAATTATGCTCATGCCCCTTATGCATTGCATCATTTTTTGAATTTTTCTATGCACATGACACCTTATCCTAGCCCTAAATAGGGGTAGGACTAGGGTGCCACACTCAAGTCCCCCCTAATTTGGGCCCCCTTTAAACCCTTTGCCCTATTTCAAATTTGAGTGGGATTTCTTGCTTTGAGTCAACTCATATCAGGAAATTAGCAATTTATCCAATGGGTAAGTACAAAAAGAGGTTTTTCCCCTCTCATTTGATCTATAACATCAATCACACATACATCATACACACATGAGATCAAGCAATCAAGCATTCAAGAGCAATTGAGCAATAATCAGTCTTCCTTCAAGCCTTGGAGTAGCAATAAACTCAAGTTCATCAAACATTGAAGTAGACATCTTTCATCCTATTTTGTTGAAGACTTCATCAAGCCCTAATTATGTGTGGAGACAAACAAAACTTCACAAGAAGGTCTATCATTTAATTTTCAATCATTATTCAACATCTCCCTCAAAAAGAGAATCTTCCATTACAACAATTTCAAGTATCTTCATCTCAATTTCATGGTTAATTCCAAAATCAAGGTTTGACCAAGGCAAGCCACTATTCCCAACCTATTTCCCTTTCTTTATGTGTGCAAGAAACAAGTACGGAGTTTTACTCTTTAGAATAGGCATTATTTGCATAGACGAATCAACCCTCTTTGGTGTGCGAAAAAGTAGGAGGACCAGGGCAATGGGCACACTGATCCCAACATTTTTGGAGATTTTTCGAGGATCAAATCCGAATCTATATATACTGCTCAAATCCAAGAACACTGAGAGTGGGGAGGGGGTGAATTAGTGTTTTCTTGGTAATATAAGATTTTACCTTATTACAACATACACATAGAAACTGGTAAATGAAGAAACATATAACATGAAGTAAATAAACCAGCCACATGAATGAACACCATAACACATTGAATTTTATACGTGGAAAATTGTTGGTATTTTGGATATGTTGATATGGTTTTATCATTGATGTCAACACTTGTCAAACACTTGAGAACACTTGGAGATCTTTGGTTATGTTCACCAGCATGATCAGTGACTTATGCACAGTCACCAGTATCTGGTTAACCGACAGGATTATATTGTTCATCGACACTGAGGATGATTTGTTATCATCTGGAGATTACTTGGTTATGTCAAAGACATCGTTTGGACACTTGGTCTTGGTAATTTTTTCATTGGTCTAATCGGTTTTGCATATTTGTTGTTACCGGCAAATAGGTCCAGGGTATGCACCGACAAGCTTATCTATTTCAGATCAGCACGACATGTTATGAAGATGATTTATTATTATTGTAAATGCATTGAGTTGACATCATGCATCGCATATTGATTCATTTGTAATTGATTTTATTGTAATATCTTAGTGAGCCGACCTACACATTTGGTCTTAGGTTTTGGTATATATGTAAGATCGCATTTATGAGATTGTGTGGTAGAGTGTGGAAAAGGATTATAATAAGGTATATGTGAATATAAGGAGAGCTATACACATAGACATCATTCAAGATTGAAGGAAGGTTTGAAGAAGGAAAATCAAAGCTTAATCGGTACTGAATCCATCATATGAAGATGCTATTTTGAGCAGTACATTATCATTGGATTTAACCATCCAATTGTAGTCAGTGTGACTCCCATTTTATTATTGAGCAGTGAGCTCTAGACAGTTGGCCTTTCTGCATGTGCAGACTCCATATTGTACACACATACTATCTGCAGTAGTATCATCTGATTGTGGGTAAGGTTTCCCACTGTGGTTTTTCCCCTTACAGGGTTTCCATGTACAAATAACTGTGTTATGTGTTGTGTATGTTATTTGTCTTTCTGTTTCATGCATTAAACTTTACCAGTACTGCAATTAACTGTTAAACTTTCTACCGACATTAATCATTAAGTTTGGTTAAGTTAGTTTTGATTTGTATTTATTGGACAACTGATTCACCCCCCCCCCCCCCTCTCAGTTGCCTCCGGGACATAACAATTGGTATCAGAACCTAGTCCTCTTTTTGTGGAAGTTTAACAGCTTGAGAAGATCTAATGTCTACTAATTATTTTAGGAAGGACGGTCTGAACCTTGATGGAACCAACTATGGTATATGGAAGATCAAGATGGAGACACATCTGAATTGCACTAGGAAGGACATATGGGATGTTACAAAGAATGGCTATGTTGTTCCTACTCAAGGTCAACCTATTCCACCAACCTTGGCTAAAGATGAGGAAAATGATTGCAAAGTAAGAGAAGCACTTTTGAGTGCATTGTCTAATCAACAAATCATGGGATTATCAGATAGATCTACTACTAAAGCTATTTGGGATAAGTTGGAAACATTGAATGAAGGTGATACCACAGTCAAAATTGCAAAACTGGAATGCTTCCAGATCAGGTATGAAAATCTGAAAATGGAATAAGATAAAAGGATTTCTGCTTTTATGGAAAGAGTAAATGAAATTGTTTTGGGTATACAATATTGTGGGGAACCTTAAGTGAATATGAAATTATTTCTAAAGTTTTAAGAGCTTTGCCACCAGCATACAAAATGAAAGTAACTGCTATTAATGAATTGAGAACAATGCCTAATGCATCAGTATCTAGAGACACTTTGGTTGGAAAACTTTCATCTTTTGAACTTGAGGAATTTGGTCCTATTGCTACTATTAAGACAAATTTAGCTTTCAAAGCATCATCATCATCATCTGAGAAATCTGATTGGAAAGTCTTTTATGCAAGAGAACTTGAAGAAATTAGAAAGGAGAATGAAGAACTAAAAGAACTTGAAGCACTATTTGCAAGGAAAATGCCTAAAGGTCCAGTTGGAAGTAAGTATGAAGGTAAAGCACCATTTAAATGTTTTAACTACAATAAGATTGGTCATATGGCTTCTAGGTGTCCTGATAGACATGGAAGATTGAAAGAAGAAGCTAAAAGAACATACAAGCCTAACCCTGAATATTAAAGGTACAAATTTAAGAAGAATAGAGACAAATCATGTTACTATGCTGATGAATGAGTTACTAATGATTCTGATGAGGAACCGATAGACAATGGATGGGATTTTGTTGCAATAACAAAAGATCAACTGGCACCTACTATTCAACCGGTAGAGCAAGCCCTGGCAGCTAAAATTGAAGATAAGGATGAATGGATTATTGATTCCGGATGTTCACATCATATGACTGGTGATAAGAGTAAATTCTTAACCTTTCAGGAATACAATGGAGGTCTAGTGAGATTTGGAGATGAGAAAGCTTGTTTGATCAGAGGAAAAGGCACTATATCTTTTGATGGTAAGCATAATACTGATAATGTTTACTATGTTGAAGGTTTGAAGCATAATCTTTTGAGTGTTGGCCAATTAGTTGAAAAGGGATTTCAGTTACAATTCAAGAATGGTAAATGTAAAATCATGAACAGAATTGGCTTAGAAATTGCAACCGGTAATCGGACTAGAGGTAATATCTTTCATTTGAATAACAATGAGAAGACATGCTTGATTGCACATATTGATGAAATTTGGTTATGGCATAAGAGACTGTGTCATGTAAATTTTGATTGCGTTGTGAAAATCAGTACAACTAAGGCAGTAAGAGATTTACCTAAGATTGTTAAACTTGACAATCCGGTATGTAAGGAATGTCAATTTGGAAAGCAAGTTAGAACAACTTTTAAGAGTATACCAGAAAAATCTAATAATGTTCTTGACTTAATTCATACTGATTTATGTGGTCCAGTAAGAACTAGAAGTTTACAAGGAGATAGGTATTTTATGCTAATGATTGATGATTATTCTAGAATGTGTTGGGTTACTTTTCTCAAGGAGAAATCAAAAGCTTTTGGGAAGTTCAAACTATTCAAGGCCATGGTAGATAATGAAACTGGTAAGAAAATCAAATGCTTGAGATCAGATCAAGGAGGTGAATTCACATCTAATGAATTTAATACATTCTGTGAAGTGAATGGAATTAAAAGACAGTTATCAGCACCTTGGACACCCTAGCAGAATGGAGTTGTGGAAAGGAAGAACAAAACTATTTTGGATGCAGTTAGAAGCATGATATCAGAAGCAAATCTACCTCACGTGTATTGGAGAGAAACCGTCAATACAGCTATTTATACATTCAACAGAGTTCACATCAAAGGTGAAACCAGTAAGACCCCTCATGAACTATGGTTTGGTAATACTCCTACTCTTAAATATTTCAGAATATTTGGAAGTAAATGCTACATTAGAAGAGATGAGTATATTGGCAAATTTGATCCTAGAAGTGATGAAGGAATATTTCTTGGTTATTCATCTAAGAGCAAGGCATATAGATGTTTTAATAAGAGATTGCAGAAAATCATTGAAAGTGCAAATGTGAAGATTGATGAATAGTTTAGAAGGTACATGGACTCTGAATCGGTAATAGAGATAATATCAAATGAACCTACAATGAGCACACCAGTACACAATGTTGATCTAGTCACACCGGCATCATCTGAGAATTCCACAGTGACTGAAGAACATCAGCAAGTGAAAACACCTCGGTATGTAAGATTGAATCACTCTGAAAATCAGATAATTGGGAACAAATATCAAGGTGTTATGACTAGAGGAAGACTGACAAATGAAGAGGTATGTCATATTTCTCAATTTAAACCAGCATCAGTTAATGAGGCATGTGAAGATAAATATTGGATTAAGGCTATGGAAGATGAATTGGAACAAATTGAAAAGAATAACACATGGACATTAGTTCCCCAACCTAAAGACAAAAATATAATTGGAACTAAATGGGAATTCAAAAATAAACTTAATGAAGATGGTAAGGTAATCAGAAATAAAACAAGATTAGTGTGTAAAGGATATTCACAGAAAGAAGGAATTGATTACAATGAAACCTTTGCACCAGTAGCTAGAATTGAGGCAGTCAGATTATTCTTAGCTTTTGCAACACACAAGAACTATAAAGTATATCAAATGGATGTTAAATGTGCATTTCTGAATGGAGATCTTGAAGAGGAAGTTTACATTGGACAACCTGATGGATTTTCTTTGACAGATGACAAAGATATGGTTTGCAGGTTAAGGAAAGCTTTATATGGATCGAAGCAAGCTCCTAGAGCTTGGTATGCTAGATTGGACAAATATCTTTTGAAGATTGGTTTCACTAAAGGTAATGCTAACAACAATCTATATTACAAAGTAACTAATGATGACATCTTGGTTATTGAAGTTTTTGTTGATGATATAATCTTTGGAGGAGAAGATGGATTGTGTAAAGACTTTTCTAATAAGATGCAGGAAGAATTTGAAATGTCTATGATTGGGGAGATAAAATTCTTATTAGGATTGCAGATTTGACAGACTGATAAAGGTATATTCATAAATCAATCAAAGTACTTGAAGGAATTACTAAAGAAATTTGGCATGGAAAATTCTAAACCGGTAAGCACACCTATGACTACAACTGATAAACTATCATCGAAAGATGAATCAACACCTGTTAATCCGACTAGGTACAAGTCTATGATAGTAGGTTTATTGTATTTGACACAAACAAGACCTGATATTATGAATGCAGTATGTATTGTTTCAAGATTTTAGAGTAATCCTAAGGAAAATCATGAATCGGCAGTGGAAAGGATTTTTCAGTATCTACAAGGCACAACAAATCTTGGTTTATGGTATCCTAGAGATGAAAACTTTGACTTCTGTGCATACATAGATGCAAATTGGGCAGGAGATATAGATGACAGAAAAAGCACCACCGGTGGAGCATTCTTTCTTGGTAGCAGACTAATTTCATGGTTGAGTAAGAAACAAAGTTGCACATCTTTATCAATAGCAGAATCAGAATATATTGCAGCAACAATTAATTGTACACAGGTAGTATGGATTGAGAAAATGTTGAAGGACATAAAGGTAAAATGCAAGGAACCCATAATCATTTACTGTGATAATATGGCAGCAATTGATATATCAAAGAATCCAGTATTTCACTCAAAAACTAAACATGTTTCTATCAAATTCAATTTTCTAAAAGAGAATGTTGAAGCAAAAGAAGTGAAATTGGTTTATGTGAATACTAAAGAGCAGATTGCAGACATCTTTACTAAACCTTTGCCTAAGGAAACTTTTGAATATCTTAGGGAGTAGCTTGGAGTTATACCCTCATCGGTAGAAACTTAGACAGTTGGAGCATGGCATCAAACCAATAGAATTAACAGAGAAATATTTTTTCCAGTTTTGATGAGGAGAGCTACATCTTAGGGGGAGTAGTTGGATAAATTGATAAGTTGGTATTTTGTGATAAGTTCTTTGAACTGATTGTATTTGGTTTTATTGCTTTGGCATTTGATGTCAAAGGGGGAGAGATATCTATGGAAAAACACTTTATCTTTTGGGGAGAGATTATTCCTAGGGGGAGAGATATTATGTATTTTGATTTCTGGTTAATGATCTCTTTGGGAGATTGTTGGTTTTTGGTTTTTGGCGTTTCTACTTTGGCACTTAGATGGTTTTTCCATCTTGTGTTGCCATCAATGCCAAAGGGGGAGATTGTTGGTATTTTGGATATGTTGATATGGTTTTGTCATTGATGTCAACACTTGTCAAACACTTCAGAACACTAGGAAATCTTTGGTTATGTTCACCGGCATGATCAATGACTTATGCACATTCATCAGTATCTGGCTAACCGGAAGGATTATATTGTTCACCGGCACTGAGGATGATCTGTTATCATCTGGAGATTACTTGGTTATGTTGAAGACATCGTTTGGACACTTGGTTGGTAATTTGTTCATTGGTCTAATTGGGTTTGCATATTTGTTGTTATAGGCAAATAGGTCCAAGATATGCACCAGCAAGCTTATCTATTACAGATCAGCATGGCATGTTATGAAGATGATTTATTATTATTTTAAATGCATTGAGCCGACATCATGCATCGCATATTGATTCATTTGTAATTGATTTTATTGTAATATCTTAGTGAGCCGACCTACACATTTGGTCTTAGGTTTTGGTATATATGTAAGATCTCATTTATGAGATTGTGAGGTAGAGTGTGGAAAAGGATTGTAATAAGGTATATGTGAATATAAGAAGAGCTATACATGCAAACATCATTCAAGATTGAAGGAAGGTTTCAAGAAGGAAAATCAGATCTTAACCGGTACTGAATCCAACATATGAAGATGCTATTTTGAGCAATACATTATCATTGGATTTAACCATCCAATTGTAGTCAGTGTGACTCCCATTTTATGATTGAGCAGTGAGCTCTTGGAAGTTGGTCTTTCTGCATGTGCAGACTCCATATTGTACACACATACTATCTGCAGTAGTATCATCTGATTGTGGGTAAGGTTTCCCACCATGGTTTTTCCCCTTATAGGGTTTCCACGTACAAATAAATGTGTTATGTGTTGTGTATGTTATTTGTCTTTATGTTTCATGCATTAAACTTTACCGGTACTGCAATTAACTGTTAAACTGTCTATCGACATTAAAATTTGGTTTACCGGCATTAAGAATTAAGTTTGGTTAAGTTAGTTTTGATTTGTATTTATTGGACAACTTATTCACACCCCCCCCCCTCAGTTGTCTCCGGGACCTAACAAAAACCTCAAAGAGGAAAAACCATGGTGGGATTTGTGACCCACAATATCAATTCACTGGCCATATGAAAGATATTACATAGTATGGGGGCCTGCACATGCAGGAAAGCACACTACTCAACACAAAAGAGTCTTACTGACTACAAGCTTCTGCTGAGATAAAATAGTAATGGTGAACTCACAAAATGCATCTGTAATGCCAAAAAGAGTTCGGGTTATAGCTTTGTTTTGTACCGGTTCATAAACCTTGAACCCTTTTACCGGTATCGCCTTTCCTCCAAGAATTATTTACAAACCATCTACAGATCATTGCATGATATAACTTTCACATACAAATGACCTACATACATATCCTTCACATCACACTATTATGCTTCCTTGTCATATCACAAAATGACCTAATAAACAAACTTATATACCCTTTACAAACAATATGCCTTATGTCGTCTTACAATACATTATAAAAGATATTCAATGTCAATCCTATACAATAATTACAAAATGATTTTACAAATAAAACCTTTCAGATCCCAAACTGATGTCGGTTCCACTGAAGTGCTGGATGTCGACACCGGTGCCAGTGATGACCCTGAATACTCCAATACTGGTATCTATCAATGTATGCCTCCAATGTCAGTATATGCCTTCTATAGAATCTTTTTTCCATCAATGATGGCAACATATGAATCCAATGAGTGTCAATTGCCAACAATCTCCCCCTTTGGCATTGATGGCAACACTCATGTGAAAAATGGATTCCCTATCGGTTCAATTGAAACATGGTCCCCCTGAGCTGATTGACTATGTTTGCAATATACTCTTTGTTTGATATCCCCCCCTTAGGATTATATACATATTTTTCACATACATATGCTCCCCCTTTGGCATCAATGCCAAAAACTGGTGAAAGAATTGTTACATATTACTTTACCGAAGCTTGACCAATTTCAAGATTTTCGGATAAGCTTTCTCTAGCAATTGTATATAGGTATCCCAGCCGGTTTTGAATATTTTAGATATGGATACAAGCCCACTCAGTAAATTTTAAAGTGTTTATTTCTTAGTGACTTCTATCAGTGTGGGCTTTGCAAGCATATCCATGCATTCCTTCTTATGTACACCAAGTGAATCCAATCTTGGACTCACCAACCCTCTCAGACTCCTTGCTCTCTGAATGATCTTGTCTCTTTCCTTTTCAAAAGAAAAAATTTGGTTCTCCAAAGTCAAAATTTGTCCATCAATAGATATTGTAAGTGAAGTTAGTCCATCAAAAGAATTAGCAATATTAGCAATCTTTTCTTGTAATTCTTTTATCCTCTTATCTACATTTGTTGTAAGAATCTCTATATTACAACAGACCCTGTAGATGTTAGTACATTGTTTCAAACAATTTTCAATAAGTATAAGTTTCTCTCCAACCTTCCTCTTTTTTGTCTCAATAATCTGGTCAAAAGCGGCTTTCTTAGCCAAAGTAAATCTTTCAAGTTCTTGCTAGTCGGAAATCTGTTGTAATGATTGAAAGTTTTTAGATATGTGCTCTGACAATACCTTAAGCTTTCTGAAAGGGCTTGCTTCATTTTCAATCATATAATCAGGAATCAATCTGTGCAAAATTGTTATTGATTGATCTATTATTCCTTTGTCTGCAAATCCCTCCTTCATTAGCTTTTGAGCAACCATCATCATTAGCTTTGTGGGACTCATCTCTGTGATTGATTTATTCTCAACTTGAGAAGTGTCAATTGCCAAAAATTTTGCTGAGGAATCAACTATCAGTTTAGTCTCCTTATCCTCTCCTAGTGTATCCCTTATCTCAGCCTCTTTTGCACCGGTGGCTTCGCCACTTGGTGCAATATATGTTACTGTCGGTGGACTATTATCCACAATATTATCTGTATACTGTACATTATCTAATTTACCGTGCTCAAATTATACAAATGTTGTCTCTGTCTGTTTAGCCTGTACACTCTCATCAATTTTAGGTTTATCTATCGGTTCACTCAAAATTTGATCTGAACTTCCCAAAATTCTTTTTCCTTTAGATTTGTCTAGAATGGTGGGAGGGTGATCGTATGGATATGTGTCGCACTTTAGGCTAGCAATGCCTATTCTAGCCGGAAGTGTTCCGGCCGGACCAATGTGGCCCAATTCGGCAGCCACGTTGCACTCTCGTGGCAAGGGGTTTCCGGTTAGAAACCCCTTGCCCTATATAGGTGCTGAAATCCACCCAAGCCACTCATTTTGCATTGAGTGGCTTGGAGTTAATCAGGAGGGCGCAAAAAGTCTCAGAGATCCAACTGGAAGGGTTTCGGCGGTAAGTACCTTTTTTATTTATTTTTAACTATATTTATTTTAACATATTAATTTATATTGTTTTTTTTTTAAATCGTTTTTAATAGAAAAATAGTTTTTTTTAAGTTTTTTAAATATATATATATATTTATGTATATATTCTATCATATTAGTTTAGAATATTAGAAAATAAATACACACATACATACGTACATACATATATACAAACCTACATACATACATACATACACCTACATACACATACATACAAACCTACATACAAACATACACAAACCTACATACCTACCTACATACATGTACATACATAGATATAAAATAATTATATGTATACCTTAGGACATACACATACATACCTATGTCTACATACATACATATACACATACATGTACATACACATACATAAATACATATGTGCATGCATACATAAATACACATAAAATAATTATATACGCCTTAGGACATACATACACCTCAGGACATGCCATGAGGGGTCGTGTGTGGTCCTGAGGGGTCACACTTAAGACCACACACAACCCCTCATGGCATGTCTTGAGGTCTATGTATGTATGTATGTGTATGTATACATCCTAAGGAGTATATAAGTATTTTATATGACCCCTTAGGACCACGAAAGGCCCCTTGCTACACATGTGCACCCCTTAGGACCTATTATGACAACATAAGACCAAATGGTTTTGCAAGGGGTCATATGTGGTCCTAAGGGGTCATGCATGTGTTCTAACACATGTGTGACCCCTTAGGACCACTTAAGGCCCCTTACGACACATGTCCACCCCTTAGGACCTATTAGGACCTACTAGGACCAAATGTTATCACAAAGGGTCATATGTGGTCCTAAGGGGTCACGCATGTGTTCTAACACATGCGTGACCCCTTAGGACCACTTAAGGCCCCTTGCGACACATGTGCACCCCTTAGGACCTATTAGGACCACAAAAGACCAAATGTTGTCGCAAGGGGTCATATGTGGTCCTAAGGGGTCACGCATGTGTTCTAACACGTGTGACCCCTTAGGACCACTTAAGGCCTCTTGCAACACATGTGCACCCTTTAGGACCTCAAAAGACCAAATGTTATCGTAAGGGGTCATATGTGGTCCTAAGGGGTCACACATGTGTGCCACTTAAGGCCCCTTGCGACACATGTGTGCCCCTTAGGACCTACTAGGACCAAAGGGTTTCGCAAGGGGTCATATGTGGTCCTAAGGGGTCACACATGTGTTCTAACACATGCGTGTCCCCTTACGACCACTTAAGACCCCTTGTGACACATGTGCACCCCTTAGGACCACATAGGACCAAATGTTGTCGCAAGGGGTCATATGTGGTCCTAAGAGGTCACACATGTGTTCTAACACATGCATGACCCCTTAGGACCACTTAAGGCCCCTTGCGACACATGTGCACTCCTTAGGACCTATTAGGACCAAATGGTTTCGCAAGGGGTCATATGTGGTCCTAAGGGGTCATGCATGTGTTCTAACACATGCATGACCCCTTACGACCACTTAAGGCCCCTTGCGACACATGTGCACCCCTTAGGACCTATTAGGACCAAATGGTTTTGTAAGGGGTCATATGTGGTCCTAAGGGGTCACACATGTGCGTGACCCCTTAGGACCACTTAAGGTCCCTTGCGACACATGTGCACCCCTTAGGACCTATTAGGACCAAATGGTTTTGCAAGGGGTCATATGTGGTCCTAAGGGGTGACGCATGTGTTCTAACACATGTGTGACCCCTTAGGACCACTTAAGGCCCCTTGCGACACATGTGCACCCCTTAGGACCTATTAGGACCACAAAGACCAAATGTTGTCGCAAGGGGTCATATGTGGTCCTAAGGGGTCACACATGTGTGACCCCTTAGGACCACTTAAGGCCCCTTGTGACACATGTGCACCCCTTAGGACCTCAAAAGACCAAATGTTGTCACAAGGGGTCATATGTGGTCCTAAGGGGTGACGCATGTGTTCTAACACATGTGTGACCTCTTAGGACCACTTAAGGCCCCTTGTGACACATGTGCACCCTTTAGGACCTATTAGGACCAAATGGTTTCACAAAGGGTCATATGTGGTCCTAAGGGGTCACGCATGTGTTCTAACACATGTGTGACCCCTTAGGACCACTTAAGGCCCCTTGCAACACATGTGCACCCCTTAGGACCACAAAAGACCAAATTTTGTCGCAACGGGTCATATGTGCTCCTAAGGGTGTTACGCATGTGTTCTAACAAATATGTGACCCCTTAGGACCACTTAAGGCCCCTTGTGACACATGTGCACCCCTTAGGACCACTTAAGGCCCCTTGTGACACATGTGCACCCCTTAGAACCTATTAGGACCAAATGGTTTCACAAATCCCCTTAAGACCGCTTAAAACACCTTAGGACAACATAATTAGATGAATCCAAACAACATAATTAAATGAAACAATATATGTATAAATGTAAATGAAATGAATGTACATAGATGAATAAAACGAATCCATGCATGTGTAAAAATATAAAAGAATCAATCCCTTTAAATATCCCCTTAAATCCCCTTAAGACCACTTAAAACACCTTAAGATAACATAATTAGATGAATCCAAACAACATAATTAAATAAAACAATATATGTATAAATATAAATGAAATGAATGTACATAGATGAATAAAGCGAATCCATGTATGTGTAAAAATATAAAAGAATCAATCCCCTTAAATATCCCCTTAAATCCCCTTAAGACCACTTAAAACACCTTAGGACAACATAATTAAATGAAACAATATATGTGTAAATATAAATGAAATGAATGTACATAGATTAATAAAATGAATCCATCCATGTGTAAAAATATAAAAGAATCAATGACGCAAATGTCCCTTTAAATGCCCTTAAGACCACTTAAAACACTTTAAGACAACATAAAAAGTTGCTCATTTTAGTGAAACTATATATACATGTGTAAGTATATATACAACATTAATTAAATGAAACTATAAATGTGTAAATCAAAATTAAATGAATACATAGATGAATAAAACATGTAAAATCAACGTATAAAACCAAAAATAAATGCATCAACAAAACTGAATTTCCACAAGTTATCCAAATTGCTACACATGTCTAGAATTATCTAAATATATATATGAGTTTATCAAAATAAGACCTATCTAATATATTTTACTTGTTCAAACATGACAAGTGAACTTAAAACTCGTGGTACATATTATCTGGACCCTCCCTATCAATTATAATTTCTAAAAAAAATTCATGATCTTCAATAGGCAACCTCCACTTTTGGTTGCCACATCCTCTTTTTGGCAATGTCTCCAACTGCAATCTTGTCGCTATTACTAAGTGACTGTAGTGTAGAACTTTTTGGCCAGGCATATAATCAATGAATGTTACACCATTTGTATCTATCTTTATTTGTTAATAATAGGCGCCTTCAACAATAGTTGAACCAGTGGAATATTGTTGCTCATCATCATCACTGTCTGATTCCAATAACTTGCATATTGGTTGTGTGCATCTCAGTAGATAATAATCTACACTTTCAGTATTGTCAGGATCAACAATCACTGTAAAAATATCACCTGTGAAAATAGGTTGTCCATGTATATATATTACAAGCAATATTAGTTCATTACACATTTTTAAATTAATGAAGAATTTAAAAATTTGTACATGTACATATATGCAATTTACAAAATATGCATGCACGCACCTGTAACAACTAAATCAGAAACACGTTCATAATCAGCTAAATATAGAGGATCATGAATATCAATAATGTCACTATCTTCATAAGGAGGCATTGTGATAAAATCTTTCATATCCCATTGCAAAACATATCCATTAGCAGTATTTTGACAATGAGTATCTTTGTTGTTCGCAATGCAATCAACACAAAAGCATGATTTTCCTCTTGCAAGAATAACACGAGGCTTGCTAAATCCCATAGTCATGACTTGATGAAAACTTCTAATACCATTAATTGATTGACAATTATAAGGATTTGATCGATCAATATCTGATAATTTACAAAAACTATTTAGTCAATTTTAGTTCATTTCACACACACATATATGTATACAATTGAATTTTAAAAATAATTCAAGAACACCAAGAATTTTTAAGAAATTTTATATATATACCTTTAATTTCTCAAAAATAACGCTTGTTATAAGTTGTATCACGACTAGCAAAATGATTTTTGCACCATTCAATAATATCATTAGAATTATGTATGGTGTTACCTATACAAAAGCTCTTTCTTTAGAAAATTGGACAACCCACATGTATGAAGATAAATTACCTGCAAGATAATTTACATGCAAGTTCATGTTGGCGAAGTGCACGCTTCACATATGCTCCTGCTCTATCATGCTCTCCTTTTCAATGTCCACTCTCAAAGAAGTTCCACAAAAAATTTATGCTACGTCGAGCATGTTGTAGGGATAACCAGTTAAAAGCTTTTGCAGACTTAAATTGCCCTAACATGAATAACATATATATTAAATATATATATATTTAAACTTCTGACTTGTTATATACAATCAAATCATATATATTTAAAAAAAAAACTAAAATAATCAATTTCAAATCTAATGTACTTACCGACACATCCATCTGACCAAATCCAATGTTGTGTACATTCTATCCCACGATCTTTAATATCTTCAAAAAACATTCCAAAACAATGTGCTACATAGCTCCTATCATGACACGTATCATCACTGATATAGAAATGGACCTCCTTGATGATAATGTGTTCATTTTCAGTACTCTCTATACCATCCACTTGAAATTGTGCATGTCTATAGTACACTTGTACAAATATTGCAACTTGATCAGAATGATAATATTGACTTTGAATTTTTGTGTGAGGACTAAATGTATAGTTCTCAGAGAAATCTACAATTGAAAGAATACAACCTGGTGGAAAACAATTCTTTGAAACATGAAACTGTTTAGCCTGCCATCTTGCACCATGACAATGTGAATGTAGGGCAATTCACTCTCTTTCAACATAATTTTTTTGGATTTAGTTCCTGACTTACTTTGGTATGTCTCATATTCAAATCTCTTCCATATAACTAGTGCATGAATATCAAAATTCTCCGTTTGCAACACAAACTTACTCAAAAATCCACAATCATTGCATTCACCTTTTATACATTGTATTTTGAACTCATCAGAATCTTCTAATTTATCACATAAAATAGACTTCACAAATTATGTTGTACTTGTAGGAATGACTAGATTTGGATTAATTGTTGTCATGAACTTCTTATATGATTACAAGTGTAGATGAAATTTAACATGATTTCGACAACAACAAGTTTCACGTACCTTATTTATGCATACAAAGCAAGGACGAAATCTCTCAAACATCCTTTGGCAAATCTTTACATCTGAAAATTCTTGCTTGAATGCTTCAAACAGTTCACTTTTTGTTGTATCTAAGAAATGTTTTGGATGTGTAATCTTTTTACCATCTCCATCTATCATCTGTATAGTATCCCTCCTATTGGAAGAAACATGAGATTGTTGGTCCAATAATCAATGACCTATATTTTTACATCTTCAGAAATTCTATCTTTTCTAGGAACCCTACAGATATTTACCCAATTCTTTTCGATGTTTTCATCCAACATATTTCTCTTCCTAATGTATCTTTGAATAGTTTTTCTAGATACATTCATTAATTGAGAAATTGCATTAACTTGTTTTTTACGAGTCAATACCTTACTAGTAATAATAGTCATCAATGCTCTATGTGCATCACTTAAATCAACACCTCGAATTGTGTTCTCAATACAATTCAATGCTTCTTGTAAATTTTCAATTATAGTTTCTTTTAATAATGTATCACTAGAACTTTTCTTATTACCAACACCCAACAAGTCCAAAACAGGTTTCATTTCCCTTTTCCTAAATAACTTAGTAAATAATTGTGCTCTTCCAACAATAGACTTATTTTTAAAATAATCATCCCACAAATTCTTATAATGCAATTTTAATGTGCTTTCAGGTATCATATCTTTAGATGGAATTTCATTGAAAAGACTATCTTCATCCATTTCCATCAAATTTTCCATACCAGAAGAAAAAAAATTCATCTCGTACCTGAGTAGATGTTTCTTGAACATCAGCAGGTTGATCTTGAACAACAACAGATTGTTGTTGACTACGTTTTGTATGACCTTTCATCTTATCGTCCCTTTAACGATCATACAACCTTGATCTAGTCCTCTTATTCCCATTGCAAAAAATATTTAGATCTTCAAAATTTTGTGCTTTGAACCTAAAAACAACACATGCAAATATGCATATCTTCAAAATTTAGTGATTTGAACTAAAAAGGTTATATATCTAATAACTTTTCGTCGGTTCTTAACAAAAAAAATGTAATTAGTGAAATGTATAAATAATTTTGCATTCTTAAACTTAATATGTGTAAATTTCATCCATTTAGATCATTTGACTTGAAGTCCAATTTTTATAATTTAGAAAATGAAAAAATAAGGCTCAAGAAATTTAGGAGCATTGATTAAAAGTAAGAAATTAAGTATACTTCAATTAGATACATTTGACTATATGCAATGTACATATGAACGTCATTTAATTTAACATTAATTGCTTGCAATCACTTAGCTAATATATATAGAGAATTTGAGTCAAGTATTACAAAATAAAATATAATATAATTTAGTACTAAATAGTATTGGATATATGACCAAGAAAAGGTTATCGTCGTATCGTAGTGACTAAAGAATATGGTTAATCTAAAAAATATTTAATTTCCAAAAAAACATTTAATATTGTAAATTAAGCATGATTGAAAAAATAATTTCAAATAACATACTTGGAAAGGGTAGACGCCTTCCGAAAAAAAATTCAAAATCTTCGCCCCTTTACAAAATTAGAAATATTCACCCCTTTATAATGTTCCTACTCGCTCCAAAATGCCACTTTCTTTTTAAAAAAAAAAGATTGTTTGCAAAAATAACTCTTATTATTTTTGCATTTGATTGATTTGATTTTTTTAATGGAAAAAATAATTCTTTTTTATATGTGGTTCAAGCGACCGGTCGCTTGTACGACCGGTCGCATCGGCCCTCATAGTTCTGACCTGAACCCTTCTGGCTGCAACGACTTATGTGGAATGCCAAGTGACAGCCACATCAACAAAAATGATGATTTTCTCAAACTTGTCACTTCTGCAACAAAATTCAATAGGTAAATTAAACTTATTAAAAAAATTGAAAATACCCTTTTTTAGAGATCGAAGTCACGATTCTAGTCATATAATTTTTTTAATGTTTTGATTACATTTAATATATAAAAAATTAAAAATACTACAACTAGGTATTCTTTTGTTCGATATTAGTCTGCTTTGAAAAAAAAAAAAAATCAAATCACTTCAAAAAAAATTGAAAAAAATATGGTTCACTAGAAGAGAGCGTCTTCTCCAAAAGGGTATTTTTAGTTTTTGGATTATCATAAATTGAATAGACAAATTGTGGTGGGAGACAAAAAATGTCAAATTCTGGTGTATTCGACTTCCAAATGCTATTACAAAGAAAATATGCATCAATTTTTTTAATTTTTTTTCATGCACTATATAAATATGTGATCTATAACTGATATCAAAATGAGAAAAAAAAAAAGTTGATTTACATTTACTGTTGAGGTGGGAACCAAACCCCCTGTTTTTCAGCAATAAAAAAATGGACTTTAAAGCTAAAAAAACATAAAAATTATTGACAAAAAAAATTCAAAAAATAGTAGACTTAAACTTCAACAAATTTTACACAGTTCATCAGTCTACATCATCTTCAAATTCAAAATGCAAATGACACTTTTATGGTGACGAAACTAAACAATTATTGTTGTGTTAGCCTTTTCCTTTGTAAAAGTGTGACACAGGTTTGTGCTTTTACCTGGGAGTTGTTGCCTTAGCAAATTCTTCTTAAGAAGTAAGGAAATCAGGATTCTTTTGGAAGTATATATCCCAACCATCTCTGGTCTTATTTATTATTTCATTGACTCTACCCATCATTAAGCTTATCTGTCGGGGTTTGCTGCTAAAGATTGTTCTATTTGCAACTTCTATACATCTTTTCATTTCCTCATTATTTATAGTACCACAAATGCCCAAAAGTTCAACTTCCTTAATCTCTTTGTCCCTCTTGATTGCATCTAATCTCCTTGCATCTAGCTTATTATACAATGATAAAGGAATTTCCTTTGAAATTTCTACCAAAGCCTTCTTATATATGTCTAAATGTAAAAAATTGCTTCTTACATTTCATTTTGCTCATTATCATCTAAATCTTCATAGAAATTTGACACATTCTTCAAAATTCCATCTTTAGTTACCTCATCTATCAATTTTGCACAAGTCATTGGGGGTGATGGTAACATTACCAGATTCAATTGCTTCATCTATCACACTATTTTTCTTCTTGTTGGGGGATGCAGAAGCGGATGGAGCAGGCTTCCTCTTCTGAGTAGGTTTATTTGTCGGAGGTGTGGATGCAGTTGTTACCTTTCTCACTAGCTTCCTCCTTGGTTCCACCTTCTTCTCTTCTACCGGAGGCTTGTCAGCTTTCTTTCTCTGTACCCTTCTAAATGCAAGAGGTTGATTATCCTCTGCATTAGAGTCAGAAGTGATAGAAGATATGAAAGTTGTTGGCCTCATTACCTCAGGAGCACTAGTCGCTACCGGTTGATCTACCAATTTAGATCTAGAACCTAGATTTGTATCTATCATGTGAATTACATTCTGAATGAAGGCAAACATTTTGTCTATTTTCTTTTCTCTCCCTTTCTTATTGAAGCCAATTTTAACTTCAAGAGCCTTCTTCTCCGCGGTACCAAAGTGTTCAGCCTTATCATCCAAAGGAGAATCAATCAACATTTTAGCATATAGTTCCAGAATGTTGTCATCAACTTCATAACCCAATTCAGTGACCCATATTGTTCTAGGTTCCACCGCTTCCATGAGAGTCTCATCTATTTTTCCCGTGAAGCAGATTTTAGTGGAGTATTTCTCCACAATGTGTTTGGATATTCTCTCCCTCAGTCTCATGTTCTCTTCAAAAGATTTAAAGAATCCCCAAAGCTTCTCATCCCTCTTGCTACCAAGACTGGTGATTGCATCTTTAATTTGCCTGCCTACCGGTATGTCATGAGCCCATTGTTTCTTTCCCAAACCCGGTAGCTCATTCATGAAATACAACATTAAGTAGACAATAAGATTGTCAAACTGGAATATTCCTTTCTTAAAACCTTTGATTTTACCAAGATTTAACATTAATTCACTTCTTAACCATTCACACAAATCATACTTTCCATTATTTTTTATCATTTCATATGCAACATGGATACAGGAATTGGCAACAAAGATCAATTGACTTGATTGTGTTACCTTGTAGCCGATGATCATGTTGGAAAATCTCACACATGTATCTTTAATTGTGCTAACCCTCATTGACCTTCCATCATGGGTTGCATTGGTGAGCTTTTCAACCTCAGTGTTGGAGATCTTCTTCCCTGTCACAACCCTCCTTTATCACTTTTGGATTTAAAATACTATTCTATTATATTTTTGGATAAGCTACTTAAATGATTGAATGAATTTTATAAAAGGATAAAATAATAATACACACACACACACATGGAAAATATACATTTTTTTTTTTTTTTTATTTCCCACATCCAAGTATGGCACATGTTATAGGAAGAATAAGAAGCTTCTAGAGGATTCTCCACCACCTTGCATGTAACTCCTCCACTAAGTCTAATCAATTTGCATGAAGTCCAAAATTGGGAAAGAATCTCTTTTTTTTTATTAAAATTTCTAGATAGTGGAATAGAGGGATTTTTCTTATAAATGATATGCAAGTTTTCAAAAATGGGAGCTGGTTATTCCATAAAGAAATTCTTCTCTCAAGTAATTGTTTTGGGTAGTCATATTTCATTTTGGAAAACAGCTAAGATTGCTTTGGAGGATTTTTTTTTTCAAGCTTGAAGGATCAAGGGAGGCTAATTGAAGGATTCATAGGGGATTCTACATCAATTGCAAGAATCCAGGTTCTTTTAATTTAGTTTTATTTTCTTTTGAATCATGCATCTTATTCTTGCTACGAATTAGATTAGATTAATCTTGTTTCAATTTCCTTGATGAGAATTAGATCAATTTGTTTCAATTTCTTGTTGAGAACTAGATTAGATCAATCCTTATTTCCTCCCTCTAATTCATCTCTCTGGTTTTCCGAATAGAAATTTGAATCTCATCCTTTTAATAGATCTCGCTGTGAATAATTCTCTTTGTTATTCTCATTTGATTCCATATATATTTTCTATTATCTGGTTATATATCCTCTCTGTGAAAATTAGTTAGAATGAAAGGATAGATTTCGTTGTAAATAATTCTCTGTGATATTCTCATTTGGTTCCATTAACATTTTGAGTCTAGTTATATATATTTTCTCTGTGAAAATTAGTTAGAATGAAAGGATAGATTTCGTTGTGAATAATTCTTTGTGATATTCTCATTTGGTTCCATTAACAATTTGAGGCTGGTTATATATATTTTCTCTGTGAAAATTAGCTAGAATGAAAGGATAGATTTCGCTGTGAATAATTCTCTGTGATATTCTCATTTGGTTCCATTAACATTTTGAGTTTGGTTATATATATATTTTCTCTGTGAAAATTAGTTGAAAAAGAGGGATAGATTTCGCTGTGAATAATTCTCTGTGATATTCTCATTTGGTTCCATTAATGTTTTTATGTCTGGTTATCTGCCTCTCCCTGGAAATAATAGTTGAAACTGAGGAATAGATATCTTTGTGAATAACCCTCTATGTTATTCACTCCTGCAAATAAATCCTTATTGTTTACATTAATATTCATCTCTCATATACTGGCTTAATTCTACTCTCTTGTTTAAATAAATTAAAACTGGAAACCGTATATATATATATATATATATATATAGTAATTATAAATATATATAGTAATTATAAATTTTTATGCAATGTAAATTTTCTTATTTTTTTGGGTGCATGGAGTTCGGGCTCGCAGGCGGAGTTAATACTCCGCAGGGGGAGTGGTACCGTTACGATACCCTCCACTAGCCTGCGGTCATTGCTGCGGCAGTGGCCGCAGGGTAGTGGAGGGGACCCATGGGGTTCCCCTCCCACTTGACCCCCTTTTTAAATGCCAATCAAATTTTAAATTATGGCAATGATAAATGTTAGAATTTTTTTTTTATATATGTATCAAATTTTAGTTAATTAAATTCTTTTTTTATATATATATAATTTTAATTTATTAAAATTTTTAACTTAGATAAAAAAAATTTAAAATTTATAATTAGTTTTAGCAATTTATAAATTGTAATTAAATTATACCAAATTTTATAATTAGATCCTTTTTTTCCACTTAGCAATTAATCCATATTAAATGATTTGAAGCTAAATTCTATTGTGGGATTAGTGGCTTTATAAGCGATATTCTCGCATGTAACTTACACTACCTCCGCCTCATGCAATTGCTTCACATTGATTACATTATTGGCGTTTCCATCTCCATGCAAGTTTCACGTTTAACTATTATTATGCAAGTTATACTTCAAGGTTCTAAATAATAAATAATGTTAAGTTATGGTTTTTATTCCTTGTAATTCATCAAGTAGTTATTTCAATTAATCGAGCTTTGCAATGTCTAAATTTTACGCGTTCAATTAGTAATTGTTTTCAAGCATGATGTTTTCGTAGTTAGAAAATTAAATAAAGGAAGTTGGAAAACCAAAACCAAGTAGCGTTTGGTATATACAGTGCCTCTGGGTCACGCTTACGGGTAATGCCGTCGTGTTGAACTACTGCACTTAACGCCTAATAAAGCTACATCAACAACATCTGTGGCATCGTTGCTATAAATCATCGAGGAGTAATAAGGGACACTTGGAAGTTAAAATCCAAGGGGCGGGTAATCCCCCTTGGATCGATAATTTAATAAGATAACTCTAAAACGATCTTTCATCTGCTGAGTTAAACTATAGTAAACCCCTATAGGGATGATGAGTGAAATGTTTTTATAAAACTGATTTAATCTCGAAGAATTATGGTCGATTGGCAATTGGTCAAAGGTGACGCTCATGATAAGAATTAGGATCTAGTTGTTTACGCCACAAGCAATAGGCCATCTTGAGCCTTTGCTTAAGCACTACCATCGTGGGTAGCAACCACAGAGAAACTGTCTGGGACATTGACCCTAGAAAGGGTTGCGTACCCACTAATCAGTTTACATCAAACCATAGAGTAGAAAATAGAACTACATACTTTACGCCTTGATCCCATGCCGAAGCGGGTATGTAAGCAGTCTTGGGATAGAGTTGTCTCTCGTACTCAGGCATTCGTGGGTGGGGTCTAGGCTTGGTAAAAGAAAGATTGAGTAAGAATCCTATTTTAAAAGATAAGATAATGAAATTGGAAAAAGAAATTCAACGCATACTCAGAAGGAATCCCGTATGGATTCGCTTGACTTCCCGAGGCTTTAAGCCAAATTCTGAGGTGGAATTCAAGCTTGTATTATGTTAATTAATTACTCCTAAGGACGGTGATCTCGGTGCACTTCTGCTAGAAGAGTGTAGTACTTAGTGAGTGGCTCAGGACCCGAATGGTCCCGATGAGTCTAAGTCTCTGGCCAGAGCACCTCCTATCCTGAATTGGATAGATGCCTACCCTGCATGGGTAGATGCCTATCCTGTATTGGATAGATGAAATCTTATGTCCCGTATGGACAAATGCCTAACCCGTACGGTTAGATGCTCATCCCGGATGGATGAATGCCTAATCCAAATGGATGGAGGCCCAGAGTATGCGATTGAATCAAACACAATGAATAAATTAAACAAAAAAAAAAGAATGGTCAATTTTGTTGAGTTAATTATGGTGGGTTATTACATTCCCTGGTTCCTGCCCGACTTTGGGTAAGCCAGAGACCACCTGAATTGCTTCTTTGGTGATCATGTGAGGTCGGTCCAGCCAAATGAATTCATTATGGACCTTGTTCAGAACATATCTAATCATTTTGCCCTTGAATTCCGGTATAGACAGGAATCCGGTTAACCCTAGGTCTTCAATGATTTGATATTCTAGCTTGATTGTTTCGGAGCTTCCTAGTATCACAGATTGATACATTCCCATGATTTCCTCAGTGCCTAAATCCTCCAATGTGCAGTGAATATAAGCCCTGATAACTTCCACATAAACTACGCCAATAGAGTCTTCCTTCATTGCAATTTGAGGAACTTTCTTGAAAATAGGTCTAAGCCTATCCTTAACCTCAACAACAGTGGGATTCGCAATGAAAGTAGGAGCAAATGATGATCCAGATCTCATTTCAAAGAAATGTCTGGATAACAATCGTCGGTAGAAAGATCTTGATCACTTCTCAGATAATTGTTGGAAATCTTTTAGAATGCCTTTGTTCGCTCTTGATCGCCTATGATTCACCTTTTCTTCACTTTGGTTTTCTCGAGTACTGGGTGAGTGAAAATGAGTCCATTTTCCCTTTTTATCGACGAGTAAACCCTAATCCTTCACTGTCATAAATGCTTAGCGGTGCACCCTACCGGATACTAGTTTCATAGTTTTATGTCGAATAAACCTCCATCAATGATCAATACCACTCTCCAGATCTCTTTCCAAACCTATTCTGAGGAATATGCAAGATTTGTAATGAATTTTTCAACCCCTAAGGCGTATGCCTCAGTTATCGGTTGAATTTCCTATCGGTGCAGGAATGCTCTATTTTACTGGTGGACTTCCTAGTGTAGTTACTAGTGTAGTTGCATCTCCACTTGGTTCTTCAGACTTTCTAACCCATCTCTTGGTGTGATCTTGTTGTATATCATCTACCTTCTACTTTCCTTTCTCATTTGCTTTGTCATTGCTAATAGGTTTAGTTTTGCTTCTCAAGTACTTAGCAATATGACCTATTTTGTTGTATGCATAACATGTAACATTGTTCTTTTCAATTACTTTGACATATCCAATGTCATTCCTTGATCTATAGTGATTAGCCAAATATCCAAACTTTCCACATGAATGACATTTAATATTCATTCTGCAATCTTCTAACTTATGACCATATTTCTTGCAATTTGTACATTGACCAGGAACTGAATTGTAGTTTTGATTTTTTCTATTTCTACATTGTTTAGCCATATGCCCAAATTTATTACAAACAAAGCATCTACCATTGAATTTGTAAGCATTAGATTGCCTTACCAGTTTCCTCTGTTCTAATGAGTTCTGCATACTGGTTGACTAATCTTCATTTGCAGTACCAGAGATTTTGCCTTGTACAAATCCAAGTCCTCTAGAATCTTCACTTTGCCTTTGTCTTTTCAATGAATCATCCAACTGTGCAGCACTAATCCTGAATTTTTCTTTATACTCACTTGCAGTAGTCAGATCATCTCTCAGAGTTATTATTTGTCTTTCAAGCTCTTGTTCATTATTTCAGGATTGTACCAAATTAGTTTTCAACATATCATTCTCATGAGCCAATTTGCCACATTCTTCAGATTGTTCTATAGAGATATAGCAAGAATTTCTTCCTTCTTCTCTCTGTCCTCAATATCTTTTCACATCCTCATAGTCAGGTCTTGCATTTCATTCTTCATTAGCATGTTTTGTTGACTCAACTTCTGACATTGTTCCTTAAGTGTATTTTTCTCTTCATCATCCTAGTTTTGTACAAGTTCCTTCCTCCTAGCTTGAGGAGATAATAACCTTTCTTGTAGAACAAGAATGAATTCATTAGCAAAATTCAATTCATCTTGCAGATTTAAGTTCGTCAACCTTTTAACATCATAATCCTCAAGTGTCATCTCAATTTGCTTCTCCATATCCATATTCAATGATTCTGGTTTCAATATCTTCCTCAAGATGTTAAACTTCCTCTGAGGTACCAGGCTCTGATACCAATTGTTGGAATACAATGAATCCAAGAACACTGAGAGGAGGGGGGGTTGTTGAATCAATTTTTTGCTGGTAATATAAGATTTTACCTTATTACAACATACGCATATAAACTGGTAAATGAAGAAACATATAACTGTAAAGCAGAAAAATCGCGATCGAACCCTAGTTGCTCTCCCCTCTTCCAACTCCAAGGAGAGAGAAGGGAGAGTCACTCTAGGGTTGATGGTTTTCACTTAGGAGGGACTTTACATTCAAAAGAGGGGTTGAAACCCACAAGATCCAATCCCACACAATGCAAGATTGGATGCTAAATGAGTTTCAAGGGTTAAGAAAGCAAGGCTACCCTCTTTTGTAAAGAATGTTGATAGAAGAATTAAGCTAGGAATGCATAGAAAGTGACAAAGATTCGCTTATAAACTGAGATAGGGATATAGGATGAAGCTGCGGACCTGGAATTAGCAGTAAAATGTCGATACGGCGCTGTCCTGCAAATTTGAGCAAAAGTTGTCGGGACGATGGCGCCCGGCGTGCACACGGTCCTCCGAAAAATCCGCGAAACAAAGGGGGATCTGTTCGTCTCTGCACAAGGATTCCAGATCTTCAATTTCAGCCGCATACCTGCAACCTACACACAGAAAAGTGAAGACGATTGGGGGGTTAGGGATTAGGGGTTTGCCTTTGGGTCAAACCCCAGTTTTGGAATTAACCAAGAAATGAGAAATTGCTGTAAATGTAATGTAAAACAAGTACTAATACCTTGTTGTAAGGATGTTTGTATCCTTATGTGCGAAGGCATAGATGTTGTTGTTTGTTGTATGTTGTATGTTGTATGTAGCATGTAGTATGTGATCTCCTCTTCAATGGTTGAATCCTTGTCTTGAATGCAACACTTAGCCTTGAATGGAGACTTGATATGATCAATTACTTGAAGGAATGCTTGAATGCTTGAATGTTTGAGTATAGTTTCCACGCTTGTCCACATATGTCCTTCCTACCCCAAATGGGAGAGGCAAATGTAGTTTATATACTTGTCAATTAGGGCTGATAGACTGATTTTCCCGACCTTAGGCCGACCAGGAAAGATAATTTTCCAATTGCAAACAAAAAGACCCGAAGTCCAAAAGAGACCGGGCCCAAAATAGGACCCAGGGACCAGGGCGCTGGGCGCCATGGTCCTGGGGGACCAGGGCCCTGGGCGCCATGGTCCTGGGGGACCAGGGCCCTGGGCGCCCTAGTCCTGAAGGACCAGGGCGCTAGGCGCTCTGGTCCCACCTCCCGGGACAGCAGGGTGCAAGGAGGATCAGGCAGGGTCCTGGAAAAATGCAGTTTTTGGTGTCGTGAGCAAGTTTCGGGGTCTCCATTCAGGTTCAGTGTTGCGTCGCCATCGTGAAGACCCAAATGTGGTCGAAATTGCAAGTGTCACAATTTTAGGATGCTACAATAACATGAAGTAAATAAACCAACCACATGAATGAACACCATAACACACTAAATTTTATACGTGGAAAACCTCAAAGAAAAAAAACCACAGTGGGATTTGTGACCCACAATATCAATTCACTGGCCATACGAAAGATATTACATAGTATGGGGGCCTGCACATGCAGGAAGGTACACTGCTCAACACAAAAGAGTCTCACTGACTACAAGTTTATGTTGAGATAAAATAGTAATGGTGAACTCACAAAATGCATCTGCAATGCCAAAAAGAGTTTCAGTTATAGTTCTATTTTGTACTGGTTCATAAACCTTGAACCCTTTTACCAGTATCGCCTTTCCTCCAAGAATTCTTTACAAACCATCTACAGATCATTGCATGATATAACTTTCGCATACAAATGACCTACATGCATATCCTTCGCATCACACTATTTTTCTTCCTTTTCATATCGCAAAATGACCTAATAAACTAACTTATATACCCTTTACAAACAATATGCCTTATGTTGGCTTACAATACATTACAAAAGATATTCAATGTCGGCCCTATACAATAATTACAAAATGATTTTACAAATAAAACCTTTTGGATCCCAAACTGATGTCGGCTCCACTGAAGTGCTCGATGTCGGTGCTGGTGTCAGTGATGACCCTAAATACTCCAATACCGGTATATGTCGGTGTATTCCTCCAATGCCAGTATATGCCTTCTATAGAATCTTGTTGCCATCAATGACAGCATATTAATCCAATGAGTGTCAATTGTTAACATTTTTACCTTCACTTTTCAACACTTTATCTTAATTCAGCATTTCAACTCACAAAAGAGGGCAAAAAAATTAACACATCCCCTAAATCCAATCAGTATTCAGTCCTTATCATTTCTTATTTGTGTCTGAATCTATTGTATTTCCCCCTCTTTTGAATGTGACAAATTAGCAGTTTTCATACATCTAATGGTGAAAACCCTAATTTTTGCCCATTACATTTTGGTGAACCCGAGTCTTTACACCTTTAATTCTAATGTATGTTCACAAATATGAGTGTTTATGCAATTTAAAATTCAAGTTTTCATTTACAAGTTTGATTACCTTGCAAATTTTAGAAATTTAGAGGTTAATTTCACTAAAACCCTAGTTTTTAAATTCAATTTTTTTTGAAGCAAAAAGTGTGTTGCTTGATATATATATTAATATTATAAAGTTTTTTGGGTTACAAAATACAAAAAATCTCTAATAAGCCATATATTTGTAGATATGACCATATACATAGCTAAATAAGATTGGCTTCCCATGCCATATGTCTATAGTGCACAGCCTATGTTAACAGAACTATCTAAGTCTTCTTATGATACAAAATGAGGATGTCTAACTATGATCCTCTTACTCTTCCATATCTTCTACTTGAATTTCATTTTTGCCATGTTGTTCCTAGTCATTCCCGAGCTCCTCTCCTCATGGTTTTTGAGTGGTACTAGCATTATCTTGGTTGTCATCTCCAGCCTCAAGTCATCCCGCAAAAACATTTAGGTCTAGAAAAGGAGGATGTTGTGGAACCCTTGAAGTAACCGGGGGTGTATCTACATGATCGTGTCCCAACAATGCTAGTAGGGCATTTACTTTCTGTTGAATGTGCTTTGTTAATTCACGTTCAAGAACCCTATTATGTCTTTCTAAAGCAAGCTGAACATATCTGAAACTTTGCATTTCAAGGGTATGCTTGATATTGTCATAAACAGAAAAGAAAGAATGTCCATTGAGAAGGAAATGACAAGGGAACAAATCCCCAACATGAGCTTGTCCCTTCCACAAATCATAGTTCTTCACAACCTTAAGAAGCTTGTTTCCGAGAAGGAAAGTATCCCTAACTACCTTGTTTGCAATTAATTCCAACATAGAAAAATATTGCAGAAGATCTAATGCATTAGAAAGGAAAATGGAGAGTAACTGAGAAGGAAATATAAGTCTCCTTGCTTGTAGAAATAAAATTTCTTCTCCAATTATCCGCTTGACACTTTTTTGTATTGATAGCACTGTATAACGATTTGTGTAGGTGAGGTGGCCAGTTCAAAATATGATGTGTTTAATTGTCCATGTGATTTTCATTATCTACTATATCTGCAAGGATAGGAAACATCCTAATGTCAAAGCCCTCTTTCAAATAATCTATTTCTTGCTTTTCAGACCCCATATTAGCAAGTTGATCTACTAATCTATTCCCTTCTCTATATGTATGTGTAAGGTGCAATTCTTGGAGGGGGTAATATTTCCCATACCTTATGCAAAAAATATTTCATATGCCATTTGTAACATTTCATTTCTTTGCAAGCATTGATAACTAACAAGGAATCACCTTCAATGTGAACTTTGGGAAGACCCAAATTTTTAACAATTAATAATCCTTGTAACAATGCCATAGATTCTGCCACATTATTTGTACCTGATGGAAGAGAAATGGATTTCATTGTTATCAAAACACCAAGTTGATCCTGAATACAAATTCCAACACCCGACTCCCCTGATTGCCTCGTGAAGTACCATCAAAGTTAAGTTTAACATAATCTGGAGCTGGTGGGTATTGATGAGCCTTATTTTTGGTCTTTTTATATGAACTCTTACATTTAATTGGGAATATTATTTCATGGTTCAAACATTATGATCATGTTAGATATAAGTCTTTTGATCCTAACTTATGAGCTTTGTTATTAACTAGATAGCCTTATAAATGCTATGAGAAATCTATATTAATAATGTATAAATGATGGGATTGAATGTTTTTTTAAGGTAATATTATGCATATGTATTTTGTGCATGTTAACCTTGGTTTATGCAGCTAATGAAGGGAGACTAAGTCAGCCAGAAGACATTTGTTTATGTTTCATAGAGTAGCAGTCATGTTTGGATAGAGATTTGTTGAACTTGTCTAAGTCGGTAACTAATGCCATAATGAAGACTCCTAGTTTTGGTCGAGGTAGTTGTTTGCTTCGAACATGTGTTGGGTAGTTGAGGAGATCTAGATAGAACATTGTCCTAGATTTATGGAAGACTGAGTCTTGATATGACTCATCTCTTTATGTGTTTATTTCAAATAAGAGTTGTCCTCCTAGCTTGTTGGGAGTGGATCAACTAAGTAGTGAGTTAGTTGTAAAAGTCTCTTATAAATCTATCGATTAGATTTGTATAGGAATAATGATGGAGTATGCTATGCAACTTTCTTTTAGAACTTAGTGTTCTCTATTTCTAGAGTTTGAATAAAACATTATATTTTTGTCATCAGTGTTGTTATAAATTCAATATGTTGATGATGTTATTGTAGTTTTTAAGTCTGATTAGTTCCTGGAAGCACATCCAAGGAGGCCCACTTGGGGAGTGTTCCATCTTTGTTCTACTATTAAGTAGGTTTGTTTTTGTTGTTCACTTTCTCATCTACCAGTTGACTACCTTGTAGCCACAAAAACTCCATTGTGTCTATTCTTGCAGACAAGTAGAACAGAGAATTATGTTTTTTATTAGTCAATTCATTTTTGTATGTAGATATAGGTTTTATATGCAGTAAGGTAGGATCATATCATTAAGGTAACAATAGATTTTATAATCTTCTATTACTTTCTTATTAGTTTCTTCAAAGTTAACTTAGCATACCTCATAAACTTCTTGGTGCACACATAGTGTCGACCCATTTCAAGTTGTGTGTTCCTAGGTTAACAAGTAAATGTGTCTTTGTTAGTGAATAAGTAGCTATGTGATACACAAAATTGGTCCACTGAGTCAAGAATATGTATCTATGTTATTAAGGCATTATTAGGAACCAACAGGTGCCATTTAATCTGACTTATGTCTATCTTTGTTTTGAATGGTAGCAATTGATTACCTTTGAATGGAAAGGAAATATATTTCCATTTCTTTATAATAGTATCATCCCAAGAAGTAAATAAGGAGCTACAGTTCTTATGCTTTTGAACATACGTATTGACTAATTCTGAAATTGACCTATCCAATTTGTCTAGCACCTTTCCAATAGATGATTCAACTTTTCTGAAAAATACATTTATTACATTCCCACCAAATGGACCATAAGACTATAACAGGAATGATCCTCCAAATGCATACAAAGAAGAGGTTTTAAAATAACTGGCCAAGATTGAAACAATTCCCATACTATATTTGGTAAATGTGCCAAGAAATCTAATTTCTCCATCACAGCATGCCAAAATTGTTGAGCAAAGGGACATTGGATAAATAAGTGATCAACATTTTCATATTGTTCACCACATAGTACACATTTGAAAAGTTTTACAATTTGCAATTTGACCAATCTATCACTCATTAGAACTCTTTTACGAAGAACTAACCATGCAAAACTTCCTACTTTAGGCATGATCATGTTATTCCAACAAAAGGAGTATGCCCTTTGAGTTTGTTGTTGACTTTCCCTATGTTGGATTGCCTTGTAGCCATGTTGGACTGAATAATTTTCATTTTTGGATGGTGCCCATATAACTTCATCAGACTTATTGGACAATAGGACTATCCTTTGAGACAACAACTGATTTAGATTATTCTTCTAAACTTCTTCTATTGGTATTTTGGACATATCTTTCCATGTTATCTTCCTTGAATTTCTCTCAATATAGCAGACATAGTCTATTAACCTGGCTCCCATGCTTGAACTAGAACTGTAATGGTTGAATTCAACTCTTGAACATTCTTTAGTGGAGGAAATCCATTCTATGAATCATTCCAAAAATAGAAATCCTCTCCATTGTGTACCTACTATGAAATATATGAAGTGACTATTTTCTTAGAAGACATCATGAAATTCCACATTATAGATCCAGTTGGTGGGTTGGAGATTGTGGGGATTCTGATAGGATTTTGAGAATCTAGATACTTTTCCTGCATTATTTGACACCAATTTGAATTGGGTTTGGTGTACATTTTCCATGCTAACTTACCACCAAAAGCCTTATTACATTTGGCTATGTCATGCAATCCCACTCCTATCAATTTTTCTGTTGACATACTATCTAATGATACTAGTGGAATATTTTTGGTGTCTGACATTCCCTTTCCATAGAAAATTTCTTATAATCTTTTCAATCTGAAGAACCATAGATTTGGAGGCTTTAAGAATATCAATATAAAAATTTGGAATGGCCACAAGGACATTTTTTATAAGGAGTATGTGTCCTAAAAGAGATAACCATTTGACTTTTGAGGCCGTGACTCTTGACCTAATCCTTTCTATTACTTTTGTCTAATAAGAGATCTTGTTTGAACCCATGAAGAAAGGAATGCCCAAATATGTGCAAGGTAGTTCTGCTTCTTGAAACCCCAAGGTTTGAATAATCTTTCTTCTAATAGTTGTCTTTGTATTAAATATATAAATATTATATTTTTGTGCATTAATCTTCTTCCCTAAAACAATAGTATATGTTTCTATCACATTCTTGATCTGTTTAGCTTCTGCAAGACTTGATTTGCCATATAAAAGTGTATCATCTGCAAACAAAGTATGTGTGACTATAATGGTTGTGGTTGGAATATGGATACCCTGTCAGAGCCCTATTTCACTCCTTTTTTTGATTGATCTACTAAAAGATTTTGCCATGATGATGAAAAGAAATGGGGACAATGGATCTCCTTGTCTCACTCCTTGAGTAGCATTAAAAAATCTAGATGGTACTCCATTGATAATAACTGAGAACCGTGCACCAGATAAACATGACTTTATCCATTTGCACTATTTTTCTGAGAAGATGAATTTATGAAGAACCTTTAGTAGAAACTTCCAACATACCTTATCATATGCTTTCATCATATCTAGCTTAATTTGGATTAATTGTTTCAGATCTGAGTGTGTTTCAATTTCAAAATTCAAAAATTTCATCTACAAGTTTGATTTCAAATTCAAATTTTAAAATTAAGTGTTTAATTTAAAAAACCCTAATTTTTTAAAATTTTAAAAATTGAGCTTGTGGGTTGTTTAAATTTTCAACTTATCATTTTAGAGCTACCTCAAATTCAAAATTGCAATCTTGGATCAAATTCAAAATTTAAATTTGAATTAAGTGGTTAATTAAAAGAGCCCTAACTTTTAGATTTAAATTAACCTTATGGGTTGCCCAATTTTGGATTAATTATTTCAATTTCAATCTTAGATCTAATTTTAAATTTAAATTTTAAAATTAAGAGGTTCTTTTCACAAGGCACTAATTTTTAAATTTAAATTTTCTAGTGGGTTCCATGATTTTTCACAATTATTCTTTATCACAAATTAATTTGCTTATTTAATTGAATAATCATTTTTCTAATATTTTGCATTATTCAATTATTTGGAAAGTTTCAAAATTCAAATTACAAAATTTTAAATTCCAATTTCCCTCCCTTAGTGCATGAATTTTACTACTATTAGTCCAACCTATAATATCCCCATTAGAAGAAGTTCTAGAATGAAGGTTTCCCAAGGAGATGGAGCCTAATTTGGATAACTTATTCCATGAAGATGTTGGTGGTTCTTCCAATCCTACAAATGATGTCATTTATCCTCATTCTTTACATAATTCTCATGATGTGGATGAATCACTAACTAGGCTTTCCGTTGACCAATTGGAGAAGATTGACAAACAATTTGAAAATCTTCAACAATGGATGAGTCAATGATACCCATAAAATGAGGCTTGCCTCTAATTGAAGGATTAAAAAGAATGGTTCAAAGTGATAAACTTGGTGTTTATATCTTGCGTAGTATTGCTCATATTGTTGACACTAATATTATGCCTATGAAGAGTTGTGCTGAAGTCCTTGGTTACACACAACCTTCTAGTCAAGTTAATCATTCTATTCCTTTGACTACTCCTATGGCTAGTGTTCCCACCTTTACATCCAGTGTTAGTCAAGGGGGCAATTCCTCTAATCATAAGTCCTTCATACCTCCTCCTACAAGTCTTCCATTTGTTACCCTATCTTCTCCAATACCTACTTATCATAGTGTTCCACCTCATTATTCTCAACCCCCACCTTCATATAACAATATCCCTCCTTATTCTCAAGCTCCTCCTTCATTCAACAATGTTACCCCTCCTCAATCCAACATGTCCAATTTCAATCCTTCTACCAAAGCTACCATCAATAGTCTAGCCCAAACAATGTCTTCCTTGCAACAACAAATAGCTTCCATGAATCAATCTAAGTATAATGTGTCCACATTTGATGTAGCGAGCTCGTTATCCAATGGCATTGTCCGAGCTATCCCTCCTAAACATGTTTAAGTCCCTCAATTGGAGCTTTACAATGGAAAAGGTGACCCCTTGACTCATGTTAAAACATTTCAAACTTTGTGAAGTGACTTTTCTCATGACCAAACATGGCTAAATTGTTTACTAGAACACTTAGGGATAAAGCTTTACAATGTTATTTCGCTCAATGATTCTCTCTTTTGCATATCTTGATACTTAAAGTTACTTAGTGGACTTAGTCCTTTGCTTTGTAATTTTGGTATTTTTCTTTCATGACTCGTAGTAAGAGAACCTTACTATTTTGCAGTCATGGTTCTCTCTTTCTCTTTCTCTCATGATGTCCCTTTTATCTTGTCATCAAAGTTGTGAGATCCTAAAGTCCATTGTGGGCTTAGTGTATCTTGCTCAATGACTTAGTGAAAGTTTTTCAATGTGAACCCTTTGTACTTTACTGAGAGTGTAATTGAATTCATACTCCTGCTAAAGTGGGGGCTAAATGTAGCAACCTAAAATTGCACCCTTGTACAATTTTGACCGCATTCGGTCCCTACCTTAGCGTTTGCACCCTTTGGCCTGACTGGGACCTAATTATGCCCATGCCCCTTATGCACTGCATCATTTTTTGACTTTTTCTGTGTACATGACACCTTATTGTAGCCCTAAATAGGGGTAGGACCAAGGCACCACGTTCTGGTCCCCCATAATTTGGGCCCCCTTAAACCCTTTGCCCTATTTCAAATTTGAGCGATATTTCTCACTCCGTGTCGACTCGTGTCGGGAAATTAGCAATTTATCTGACATGCAAGTATAAAAGGAGGTTTTTCCCCTCTCATTTGATATTATCACATCAATCACGCATACATTATACACACACGAGATCAATCAATCAAGCATTCAAGATAAATTGAGCAATAATCAGTCTTCCTTCAAGCCTTAAAGCGGCAATAAAGTCAAGAATCAAGCATTGAAGTAGACATCTTTCATCCTATTTTGTTGAAGACTTCATCAAGCCCTAATTCTGTGGAGATAAACAAAACTTCACAAGGAGGTATATCATTGAATTTTTAGTCATTATTCATTGTCTCCCTCAAAAAGAGAAACTTCCATTACAACAATTTCAATTATCTTCATCTCAATTTCATGGTTAAATCCAAAACCAGGTTTGTCCTAAGGCAAGCCCATATTCCCAACCTATTTCCCTTTCTTTCTGTGTGCAGGAAATAGGTACGGAGTTGTACTCTTCAGAATAGGAATTATTTGCAGAGACGAATCAACCCTCTTTGGTGTGCGAAAATGTAGGAGGACCAGGGTGACGAGCACACCGTTCCTGAGATTTTTAGATCTTTTTCGAGGATTAGATCCAAATATGTATATACTGCTTAGATCCAGGTGCACACAAAAATATAGCATATGTAGCTCACTATTTTTGCATTTCTACCTTCATTTTTATCTTAGTTCAGCATTGCAACTCATAAAAGAGGGAAAAACAATTCACACGCCCCCTAAATCCAATCAGTATTCCATCCTTATCATTTTTTATTTGTGTATGAATCTATTGGATTTCCCCCTATTTTTAATGTAATGGAAAATTAGTGGTTTTCATTCATCTAATGGTGGAAACCCTAATTTTCATCATTACACCATCATTAATGTTTGTGCACTTAAACTATCCTCTTGGGACTTGGAAATACACCTACAAGAATGAAGAATCAATGCTTATATAATTTTCCATCATACTAGTCATTAATGACATCAAGATTTATGCAAATTCGAAGGAGGAATGCCTATGAAATATGTTGAAATGTAACTCAAGGAAATGTTGTGAAAATTTAGGTTTTGCAAACTCAACCACTATCATTGCAAATGGTTATTATCAATTGGAGACAAGACCAAACAAGGGAATGACTAAGAGAAATAATGAAGTAGACATGAGCATGCTTGACAATGTCATGTCTTATTGATTGGATAGAGTGTTTCTAGTTCTTGACGATTGGATTTTATTAGGATGTAAGTGAACCTAATCAGTTATGGACAACATTTGGTTTTGTATCATGGAGTTTCACATGATTATTCAAACTTGGACATGTCAATTTATAATTGGGATATTGGATATAAATTTTGGTGGCATTTCAAAGATGCATTTGGATAATATCCTACATTATCAATTGAGAGATGGATTTGACTATTTCAATTGTTTGGCTTACAAGCATATATGTTTTATGGATTTTCACAAGATCTAAGTGATTGAGACCAAACTTTTGCATGTCTTCTTGATAGGTCCCCAAAATCTTAGTATTTTCTAAAGTTTGAGATTATTGTCACCTTTCATGATTTATGATTTAGAAACATGGTGTTTCCTTCATTTGAGCATTTGGGCTTTATAGATTGGATCATTAACAATGGTGATAATCATGACTACTCTATATGTATGATGTCCTCATATAAATAAATGATGTCATTCAAAGAGTGAATGTATACCTTTAGCAAAATCCCTGACTTTAACTTTGAAAATGTTGTAGTGATTAGACTATCGTAGACAGTTCATGGGATTCTTCATGTCAGTATACTTTCATAATATATTAATGTTTGATACTCATTGTTGCATGATTGGAGAGTGTATTTGACTTTTCTTATGTTTAGTTATGGTGGGGTCATGTCAATATCTAGGACGCCATTGTATTACTATCTGACTTAGAGATTGAGATGTATTGATGGGAAGATGTACAAATTGCTACGGGAACCTTGTGCTACAAGAATTTGATAATGTCCAACATCTTCCTATAATAGATGTGTGTATTCAATGCATGGTGTTTTGCATGACAACAATTCTCTCTAGGCATAAGCTTCCAAAGCTATGTATTTAAACTTTGGGCAGGGATTCAATTGAGGATCAAGCTAAATTATCATAGAGGAGACCACTAATGCTTGTGATGGTGGCATGGGTCAAGAATAACATACAAGATGATACCTTTAAGGGAAGTTTAATAAATGGTTAGGTGTGTTTGTGTGTGAAAAGTGGTAATCATGTAAGATATAAGACACAAACACTTCAATAAGTAATTGCATGCATGGTTAGACAGATATAATCAATGAATGTAAAAACCATAACAAATTGACCTATTGCCTCCTAAAAGATGCGAGTATATACTTTCTCTCAGTTTTATCTAGGCAATACCAGTGACTAGACTACACCAAGACAAAGGATTTAATCTATATGAATGCAAAATTAAGCTAAATAGATGCAAGATTAAGCAAATTAAGCTAGATGGATGCAAGCAATGATTATCAAGCTATATGATTCTAATCAAGCTAACATGATTAAACTAATATGCAAAAAGCTAAGATGAAATAATCTCAATGCACAATATTCTCAATGACTCTAGAGAAAAAACAACATAACAATAAATCTCCAGGGTTTTTTTGATTGAGAGATGAGAGCCTGAATTTATAGAAAATCCAGAGAGAAAACAATGGTCGAGATTGATTGTCGATGAGCGGTCAAGATTCTCCAAGAGGAAGCACAATCCAGGTGATTTGATGTGATTGGCTGCTTTCTTCAGATTTGAAGGAAATAAGGTTGAGCTAAAATTAAGATAAAATCAGAAAAACTGATTTATTCTATTATCCTTTCTTAAAGCAAGCTTTCTTTGATTTATTTTCTTTTATTCAATTTTGCTCCTTTTTTTAACTTCTTTTTCAAATTATCTCAAATTGATTTCCTTTTCAAAATAATTCCTTTTTGATGATTTATTCCTTTTTGATGATTTAATGACAAATTAATTTATTAATTTAATATGCTAGGATATTTAATTAAATAAATAGGATAATTGATTAAAGAGATTTTGATGACATATTTAATTGAAGTGATTAATTTGCAATGTAATATTGACGATTTAGGAATTAATTAATTAAGTGCTCAAGATTGATTTAATTGCCTTTGGTTAGGACCTTGGTGATGTAGTCAAGATTAGGGGCTCATGGTTTAGATGACAATTTTTAGGGTATTACATTTTCCCCTCTTTGAATTGATGTGTGACCAGCACATTGATTCAAAGAATAGTTGATGTCAAAAATATACCGGTTCTGAACTTGATGGATCACGAACAGATGAAGAACGAGATATTTAGCTTGATTTGAAGTGATGAAATTGAACAAATTGATCAAAGCGATACTGATCCCGAACTTGATTGAACTAGGACCGATGAAGAGTGAAGATACCGATCTTGAACTTGATGGATCAAAAAGCGGGTACCGATCTAGAACTTGATTGAACTAGAATCAGTTGAGCGAAGAGATAATACCGATTCTGAACTTGATTGAACAAGAATCGATTAGCGAAATAGAATGTCCATCTTGATTTGATGCGATGAAATTGAACACCTCTTTGGATTGAGCGTGTGATCACTATCAAAAAGACTCTTTAAACCTTTGATTAGGTTTAAACGAATAACCAGCTTGATGAGGTGTGATGAAACTGATTACCATTAAGAGACTGATTCAGATGAAGACAATATCATCTTGATTTGGTGCGATGAAACTAATATGCCCCTAGAGATTGATTTGATTTGAAGAACCTCAACTTGATATGATGCGATGAAGCTGAGATTCCCCTAGCAATGAGGTCTTGTTTGATGAGATTTGATTGATGTTCTATTAATCTTTGGTTGAAAAACTTTGTTGCTCAGCTTTTGATGAAGATTTGAAAAAAAAATTGCTCAACTTTTGATGATGTAATCACTGATAATGATGATATAATAAGTATACCCCCTTAGGAGCAAAATCAAAAGATGGCGAGATACCACGGTGATTTGAGGCAATTTAAGTGATAAAAAGATTTAGCGATGATAATTTGAGCACGAAGAATGATTTAAGAATTGATTTGAGATAAATTTAAGGAATTTTGAGTTGATTGGAAAATATTTGAGTGCAGAGTGATGCAAACATTGACCTGAAGATGAATGTGCCAAGTGGTCAATGTTGTGAGAATTTGGCTAGAAAAGTGATGTTAGATTGCGATTTCGATCCCAAAAATGGACTCGGGATGGTCAATTTAGCTTGGGATACAAATTTCGTGTCAATCAGAGCAAGTTTGAGAAAATGATGATCGCTTCAGATTCAAGCTTCATTCAAACAAAAGAAAAAGTAAAGTTGTCATGCTAAAATTTCTTAAAATGCACAAAGCTTAGTATGTATGCAACCTAAGACTTCAGTCACTAGATTTGGTATGCTATTTATCATCACTGAGCATTTTAAAATGTCGGAGATAGACATAAGCACCAAGGCACAAAGAGCCAGGATGACCTGAATGTCGTGTCCTTTTGATTTAGCAAGCGAACATAAGCACCAAGGCATAAAGAGCAAGGATGACCTGAATGTTGTGTGCGTGCAAACACACTAGACAAAGAAGAGTTTCTTTTTTTTACTATGCAATAGTGATTTTCTTGTCCGCAATGACCCTTTTATCGTTCATATCCTAGGATAGATTAAGCATGAATTCTAGATTGCATAATAAAGAAAGTTACTCAAAACAGACAAGGAAATAGTTCCAACCTCCCTGTAGCATACAAGTAAATAGAGTCGATGTATGTGTGGCAATTTCACCTTGATGTGAAGGCACTTATCACTGACACACAGTTTATGAGATGTTTCCAGAGCATCAGAATCATTCCTACAAGCAAAAAACAAAGAAACGTATTATGCCCCCAGTCCTTGCTCCTCTTAATCAAGATAGACTTTCTTGAGTTACTTAGAGGGATAATAAGCGAAAACCAATTTAAAAGACAACATACAAAGAAAATTTCAATCATAGCTCAGACAGTTTTAGTGATTGTTTTCGATGTTCTTGCTTTTGTGTGTTTAATGAGATGTCAATGGCAAAACCCTGCAGTGGTTAGGAGATAGGTAACTGACTCAGATTGGATGACTTGGTATGGCTGACATAAAGATGACTTGGTTAAGTTGCTTAGGACATTCATATTGATCACTTGATTGCCCTAAGACTAAGATGTTGATCATTTCAAGCCATGAGGGTTCCAAGAAGAACCAAGGTGTCACAAAAGCGACTGAAGGATATGTACAAGCTAAAGCAAAGATGCAGAAAAGTGGGAAATAAAGTAGGAAATGCCAAATTTGTGTTGATAGATGGAGCACTTCAGTACAAGAAGCGCCTATTTGCTAGGTTTTCACCTTCTTGGAATATTTTCTCTTTTGTACTACCACAGTGCGTGTTTACTAGGTTTTCACCAAGATAATAAAAAAAATTTAGGACTTTTTAGGATTTTTAGGTTTTTTTTTCAGGATATTTTATGATTTTTATGTTTTTTAATGTTTGCCCCTAGTGTCTAGCAAGGTAAAAGGGATTTTGGGTGAATGAATGAATAAATGGGATAAAAATGTATAAGTGAATGAGGGAGGAGGCTTACATGATTCCATGGACTATCTCACAATAGGATAACATGTCAATCCAAGCAAGGGTATGGTGTAACGAATGTCATATGGTCCAAAGAATGACCATGTTAGGAGGTTTGTTACATTTTATGTCCTTAATTTTGATCAAGATCAAGAGATGGGTTTTGGATAGGAGGCAAATAGGATAAGCAAGATCAAAGATGGTAATGAAGGATAAAAGTAAGAAATGGATAAAATAATGGATAGGAGCTAAAGGGTGTGGATCAAGTGCAATAGATAGGACATACAAAGCCTATAAATATCCTTAAACTTGCCAATATCAAAGGTGGAAAATGGATATGCATGTAGATAGAGCGAATAAGGGATAATGGAGGATGAAGGATAATGGAGGAAGAGGGATAATAGATGGATGTACATGGTTGGAACTTGCCCCCAGTGTAAAGCGCAAAAGGATAATGGATCACGTGTGATGCCTATTTGCTAGGTTTTCATCATGGTACTTGCCCAAGGCGCCACAAGAAGTGGTTTTCACACATGGATGAAATTATTTCTCTTTACTTTACTTTTTTTTTTGGAAGATAATGGATGCATGATAGGAGATGGAAGAAGGACTTCAGTGTCTCACTTCTTTGGATGGTACCCTTGGATTATGTTTTGAAATAGACCATGGCTATGAAGGTATGCTCAAAGATGTTGGCAGGTTGATGAAATGAAACTAGGGTAAAGTCTTATGCAAAGGATTGGATAAGGGGGATGAAAGGGTGAAAAAGAGGTATTGGATAATGGATCAGATATTGAAAGGTTGGTGCATGAGTGAATGTAAATGCTGGTGGGATCAACATTGACACACATCTTGAGAGGTGGTGGAGTGATGGAGGAAAAGTGGATCTTGGATTTTGAGATTTGGATGGAGGAACAACTAGGGATTTTGGGACATAAGGATCCAAAATGGATGAAGGAGGTGATGGAGGAATATATTTGGAAGGTTTGGATGGAGGAACAACAATTTTGGATGCCAATTTGGATTTTTCTTTAAATTGTTGTGCTTTAAGGAACCGCTTAGGGATCCACATGGTTTTCTATTTTTCATGATTTTGTAGTTCCTTGGAACACATTGCTTCTACAAGTGCCTTAGGAACCCATATAACTTTTGATTTTTCTTTCTTTTGCTTAGTGAGGCTTTGTCCCCTTTTAGATTTTTATTCTTCTTTTTGGATCATATTTTGCTTTGTTTTGACATGTCAATTAGATGGGACATGTTGATCCTTGAATACATGTGGATTACTTGACTTATGATTTTTATGCTTGGCATCCAAATTGCTTGGAGAAGGAAAAGAATGTGTGGATGGATAGGAATGATATGGGGGTATTTTGGATGGATGGAAGGTGCTCGAAGATGTATGTCTTTGTTGATCCTGCATAAGGGATGGAGGGATATAGGGGCCTAAAATGGATGGAAGGGATGAAGGGGAAGGCATGTATTTGGATTTTGGTTTAGTAGGGATACCAACATCTTGAGGAATGTCACTGAGCCCATGACCCTTAATATTTTATTTAATATGGATGGGTTCTTGCTTGTGAAGGTCTACCTCTTTGCCTTTATAAATATTTTGACTTGTAGGATACACTTTGCTTTGGGAAGAAGATGCGAGTCCATTATGAGGTGGAGGTGGAATGTAGGGAATGATAGGATCATGAGAGGGATTTGTAGGAATGATGGATCCTCGAGTTGAACATGGAGGATTATCACAAGGAGATGAAGAGATACTTTGATCTTGACATGGAAGAGGACCATTGGATAGAGTAGGAAGGGTGTTTGACTCTTCATTTTGAATAGGATCGTTTGAAAAGGTGGAAGAGGCATCATGATCTTGCTTAGGAAGTGGATTAGGAATGGGATTTGGAAGGATGCTTAGCTCTTGAGATGGAAGGGGATCATCTTGGAAGAAAGGGAAAGGTATAGGGGGGTCATCATGGGATTATAGGGAGGTAGGATCTTTTTCAACCATTGGATGGGATTGGAGACTTTCGGTGTCTTGATATTTTTTTATGATAGGACTTGTTTTTTTCATTTTTTAGATTATCCTCTTGACATGTAGCCACTTCTAAGGAAGGCGTAGTATTGTTGATATGCATAGGGGATTCTTGGAAGGTGTTCATGTTTTTTCATGATGGGGAAGCATTTTGGATGGGGCCTTCTGGAGTGGGTATGATTGGAATTGGAGTGCATGATAGCATAGGATCTAAGATATCCGAATTGTATAAAGGATTTGTATGAAAAAAAGAATTAGCTTGCATTTGTACTGTGGATAGCCCTTGAGGGTCAACATGAGAAGTTTCATCATTAGGTTCATTATTTGAGGGATATGGTATGGATTGTTGTTGAGAATCCTTAGGACATGGAGGCATCATGGAAGAGATGGAGGCTACATGTGGGCCATTGCTAGACACAGTTTCATAATTTTGATCATGCTTGGTAATGACATCTGGTTTCTCCTTAGATGAATTATTAGGATCTTCAATTTCATTAACACCATCATCAAGGAGGTCTAGAATTTTATGTTTTAATTCCATGCACATTGAAGTCTTATGTTTTTTATGCCTATGATATGCACAATAATTACTCAAAAATTCACATCCCCATGTGGTATTGCTAGGCAATATGATAAGATTGTTCTCAAGAAGCTCTTCCAAAGTTGACTCGTTAGATTGCCCCAAAGGTGTAAACTTTCTATCTAGGGGATATTTGGAGGAAATGTCTTTTTGTCTTGGTGAAGGTGTCTTGTGATCTTGTATGAGATTTGGCTTTTGATTTTTAATTACTTTATGTTCCACCTTATATAATTGTTTTAGCATTTCTTGAAGTCCGATGTTCTTGGTATCATGAAATTTTATCTCAAGAGGGGTCATTGAATCTTTTTGTTGGGCTTGAATGTCATATATTTCTCTCTTGATATCTTGAATTTGTTGGGCAAAGGTAGCCATGGAGATTTATGATAGTTTTAATTTGCAAGAATGGATTAGTTTGCAATGAGTAAGACTCCCTCTTACTTTTGTCATAATATTTAGAAGAGTTCCTGGTTCGAACAAGCATTTACAATTGATGTGACTGAGAGCTAGAAGTGATACAGATGTCAAGATCAAATCGAAGCTAGATGTTTGTTTGAGGTGATGATTGGATGAAGAGATTGAGACCAAGTCTGGTTTCAGGCATGATCTATCATGTATAAGACATGATCTAAGCGGATCAGATTGATGAATGATTGATTGAACTAGCTAGGATATAAATGACAAAATCATGTAACACAATGGCAGGGGTACAGTATAAAGATTGCTATTCTCAGGATAAAAAAGACCAGGTATACGCTCACTGTAATGGATCAGGACTGACAAGGCAAGTATGATAGAATCTAAAAAGGCATGTAGAAACATAGATTTTTGGACTGATGAAAACAGATGCTCGTACGACAAAAGATCAAGAACCAAACGACAATTAAATAGTTACCAGACGACAAACTGGAATACCCGTACGAGATGCTACTTTAAGTTGTCAAAAATTTTAGTAAATTCATAGACTCATACGACAATTCTCACAAGGCAACACAACAAACTGGCAAAAAGGACCCTAGAGGATTATGACTCGTACGACAAAGGACTGGACAGAGGATGAGTTTTTGACAGGAACAGGGTTTTGACCACTAAGTTTTGATGTTTTGATTGTTTTTCCAGTTTCAGTTGATTGTCCAAGGTTTCAGTTTCAGTTTTAGATAGTTCAATGATAAAGACACAGTAGACACGCAAGATGTAAAGTGAATTCGCACAACACGCTGATCCTAGGGAAGTTGGCTAAGAGAGAAAACCTTTGCTTGCAAACTTAGGTACACACCAAATAGCTAATCATAATACGGTCATCGAGTCTCACATAATGGATTCTCAACACCGTATTAGCCAACTCCAAATGCTAATGGGGGCACGATATGGCAAGTATCTTGGGAGAGTTACTATCTCTCTTGCACAAAGATTATCCCTCTTTCGGAGGTGAATCGGGTAGCTTCTATCCTAGAGTTCTTAGTAAGGGTTTTCGTTCAAAATTACCCCTTGAAATCACGCAAGCATGATTGAGGCCTATAGCCTGACAAGGTACCAAAAAAAGATGTAGTCATGCAAGCGTGATTGAGACCGTGAGGCCATACAAAATGTCCAATATGAGAGATCTCAAAGAGAAAACTCAAATAACTTCGTCCTCTGAGACTTTAATCTCAAAGAGGCCTATTTATTATAGTGAGTTGGAATACTTGGGTCTAGATGTACTTACTTGGGTCGTTCTCATAGGGTGATTACTTTTTCCCACTGTGACAGGCCCTCTAAAAATGTACACAAATCTCAAACTAGAAAGCTTCAAAGGTCTGGATTTCTGATTGTTTGTGCAGAAAAGAGCATACTCTCCTACCTTTTAGACTTTTCTCAAACATGAGAAACAGATTTGTTCATTTACCACATCGCAATTTAGGTTCCTAGAAAACAATTAAGAATACACAAAAGTTTGTTTGAATCTCCGTAGGAAACTTGCAAAAACAATGAATAAGTAGTCATATTGTTTTTTAGCAATAGATTCTCTGAGAGGCATAAGTTTGATTGATAGATTCTTTGACAAGTGTTCTGCAAAAAACCTATTAGGCTGTGAAAATCTCTCAGATAGACAGAAAACAGATTAGGGTTAGCATTAGTATCAGCAAAATTCAATCAGAAAAAAACCCTAAAAATCACTCTATTTTTAATATGAAAAACAGAAAATGGTACGAGTAACCTTACAGAGCCATACGATGATTCTCAGCAAACCATACGACAAAAGATAAATACTCGTACAACAACTTACATAAACCCGTACAAACTTTCTCACATGACCGTACAAGAAAATAGTAGTTCGTATGAATTTTCTCACCTCATCGTACGACAGAAGATATAATATCGTACTATAATGAATATAATGTCGTACAAATTTTTGTAGAGAATGTACGGACAAAATCTGAAAGATGAGAATTTGATGATCTGTGAGGCCGAAAAATTGAGTTTCCTGCCCCACGGTGGGCACCAAAAATGTATGTGTGAAAAGTGGTAATCCTGTAAGCTATAAGACACGACTATTTCAATAAGTCATTGCCTACATAGTTAGACAGATATAATCAATGAATGTAAAAACCATAACAAATCGACCGATTGCCTCCTAAAAGATGTGAGTATAGACTTGCTCTCAAATTTATCTAAGCAATACCAGTGACTAGACTACACCAAGACAGAGGATTTAATCTATATGAATGCAAAATTAAGCTAAATGGATGCAAGATTAAGCGAATTAAGCTAGATGGATGCAAGCAATGATTATCAAGCTATATGATTCTAATCAAGCTAACATGATCAAACTAATATGCAAAAAGCTAAGATGCAATAATCTCAATGCACAATATTCTCAATGACTCTAGAGCAAAAACAACATAATAATAATAAATCTCTAGGGTTTTTTTGATTGAGAGATGAGAGCCTGAATTTATAGAAAAACCAGAGAGAAAACAACAATTGATATTGATTGTCGATGAGCGGTCAAGATTCTCCAAGAGGAAGCACAATCCAGGTGATTTGATGTGATTGGCTGCTTTCTTCAAATTTGAAGGAAATAAGGTTGACCTAAAATTAAGATAAAATCAAAAAAACTAATTTATTCCATTATCCTTTCTTAAAGCAAGCTTTCTTTGATTTATTCTCTTTTATTCGATTTTGCTCCTTTTTTGAACTTCTTTTTCAAATTATCTCAAATTGATTTCCTTTTCAAAATAATTCCTTTTTGATGATTAATTCCCTTTTTTTTCAAATTAATTTGTTTTTTTACATGATTAATTCCTTTTTGATGATTTAATGACAAATTAATTAATTAAATTTGCTAGGATATTTAATTAAATAAATAGGATAATTGATTAAAGAGATTTTGATGATATATTTAATTAAAGTGATTAATTTACCATGTAATATTGACGATTTAGGAATTAATTAATTAATTAAGTTCTCCAGATTGATTTAACTGCCTTTGGTTAGGACCTTGGTGATGTAGTCGAGATTAGGGGCTCATGGTTTAGATGACCATTTTTAGGGTATTAAGAGGTGAACTGCATGTAAGGTGTTTTTGTGACAGTTTACAAGTTGTATATGATCTATTAATTACAAATGAGACAGCTAGCTTCCTTGTGTAATCTAGAGATTGGCACATGAGTAGCAAATTCTGGTTAATTTATTCACATTGTCATTATTATGTTGTGGAAGAAAATGTTTGTTAACCAGATTTGACTTTTAGAGGTGTTTGAGACATTTATTATCCTCTCTATAGTAACTTGGAAGACATATTTTATGGAAAATTGTGGATCTTTCAATATTTTTTTATCTCAAAATTCTTTGCTAAGGTCATCTTAAACCATGCTTGCACACATTTTCATTGTGAACTATATTCTCAATTATAGAAAGTTTAAAATTGATGTCAATTTGTCTAAATGGAAATTGTTGAAGCTCAAAGATGGCTTAGTGTCCTAGATATGATTAATATTGTGTTGGACGTAATTTTGAGGAATACAAAAACCTTGTGAAGTCTTTTTCTCTACATGTGTGAACCTTTAACATAGTTGTATTATTTGTGATTTCTAAGTTTTACTTGGGATGTAGATGTGTATGTCAAACTACTCTTGTTTCTATGCCATTCTCTAGGTTGACAAAGGTGTGAATGAAACAAAATATTGTTAAGTTCAACAACCTCCTCTATTTCTTTTACTAGTATCTTGCCACTGTCATTTATAGTGAATCTCAAGCTTATTATATGTTATTCATATGAACCTTCATATGTTGTCACTGCATTTTGATAAGCTACCCACCATTCCTTGACATGTATAGGGTCTATGAGGTGTATTCATATCTCATATTTTTTCATGGTTATTTATAAGGGAACACTTTCTATACTTCTCTGCATACCCATTGCCACTATCATAACAAATCTATGAACACACTAGGCTCTTTTCATTACTTCATAAACTCCCTATTAGACCTGGAGATCACTATCATCTTCAATAGTGAACAATATTGCCATGTCATGAATCATTTAGCTCTCTTGGTTTTCATTTACCTTTTGTCACTTTGCAATATAAGACACCAAAAAAAAGACATTGTTTATCAACAACATACAATGGCCTAGTGTGAATCAGCAATGGAATATTAGAAAGTATATCAGTAGCTATTTTAAATGTGGTATGATTGTCACTTTAAAACATAACACTATCATTTATTGGCATCTACTAATTTGTGGGGTATCAAGCTCCCTCATACCTTGTCATTGTTAGTTGGTCACTGTCATCTACTAATGAACATTGTCATATCATATGATCATTATAGACTCTGAACTATTATTTTTAAACTGAGCTTATCATTTTCCCTGTACGCTAGCAGGACCAATGCTCTAATACCAATTGAAATGTCCCCTTTTTGGGATATACCTTATTTTGCCCAAAAATAGCAATTCCAACAAATGCAATTCATTTACAAATAGAATTCTATAATAAAATTACTTAATTATAATGCCAATTTAGAGAAAATCCTAATTTGGGTATTATAAACAATATTAACATCAAAGCATTAATATCAAACATCTATGTTCCTATACAAATAATCTTTATTAAAATCAAGTATCCTAAAATTATTCACATATGTTCCATATCTTATTTTTCACGGTCAACCATATTAGGAATCCAATGGAAATGCTTGATAGGATGCCAAAAGATTGTCTTCCTCAACCAAACATCTTCTTATAAAACATTTCACATTGATTACAAATATGATTGATGATGGAAATTGGGCAATTAATTACTTATCCTATATTTCTTGATGGATTATCAATTTAATAACATAATAAAACTTAAAATCTTCCTATCAAATTTATGTTGAAGTAAACAAATATAAAAGTACTTGCATAGAAAATTGTTGTTCTTGGTTTAATCTAACTCAGTCTTATTTTGTATTTTATGTCTCAAATTCTATTTCTACTTCATGTCTTCCACAAATAAATTGCCTTTTTCATATCTTCTAGTGGAGGAGGTCACATCTCTTCATAAACACTCATTGTCTTTGTAAGAGTTGTGGCCTTTCAAAGCTAAGCATTGCCCATAATATTTCTTAATTATTTTTAGTGAGCCTCATTCAATTATTGTTCACTTAATCGTAATCAACCCTTATATTGAATTTCTATTTTAACCTAGGTCGACTCCTTAGAATGGCTTTTGAACCTTGGTCAGCTCCTCCACTCAATTGTTAGCACTTGGGTTTATTGTAAGTAGAGATTGTGATTTGTATTAGCTAAGGGTTGCTAATCCTCATTTAGTGGGGCCATGACAATGAAATATCTTTTTAACAAGAAAAGTAGGTATACATCGAGTAGGAAATGGCATCACATGGAAGGTAAGACAAGTAGATGCATAAGCCATATGGATAATAGAGGACACAAGTAAGCAAGTATCAAAAGACAAATCATGAGAAGGCTCAACAATGTCCATTCTATCGAAAGCATACTAAAGCTAGAAAAATGAACAATAAAAGCATAGCCTAAAACCATCAAAATTGCCATATAATTACTCGTCGCTAAGACCAACAATATCATCATGTAATGAACAAGACACATCAATAACATTGTCATGAGAAACAAAATGGGTTAACATTATAATGCAAGCTATTATCATGTAATGTATCATCAAGACTATCATGAGCATCCATACAACCAACATAAGATGTAAACGTATGATCATTACAAAGTATATTATCATGCATAAAACAAGGTATCTCACATAGAACATTATCCTTAAACTCATCACAAGGTTCATCATCAAAAGAACATAAATGTTATGACATGCAAGAGGAATGTAATCATAAGTAGTAATAACATCGTGAATAGGTTAAAAAGGTGTATTAAACAAGTTGATGATAAAACCACACCTTCAAAGAAATACATGCTCCTCCATAGCATAAAAAATTATGAAGGCATCAAGGACAAAATAATTGAAAGACAAAGTATTTGAAACATAAAAGTTAGAAATGCATGCCCGAAGAAAATGACCTATGAAGATCCATGATGATATACAAATGCAATAGTAGACTATAGAAGACAAATATGGGTGGATCTACACCCTAATCAAATTTGATATAAGAGTGATGCAACAAACAATCAAATCTAAAAATTACTAATGAAAAAAGGATAAACCTTGGTCATGAAAAAATGTCGGGTTCAACAAAAATGTATGCATAAAAACAACAATACATAAATTATCTAAGCTAATCAATCATTAGAGAAATTAACGAACCCATTAATCTAAATAAATGGGCTTTAATTGATAAAAGTAATTGGAATAAATGTTGTAAAAAATAAATTAAATTAAATGCATAGATACTTAACTCTAAATTTGGTAATGATTTTGTGTAGGGGTCAAAGATTCATTCATTCTTTTCTTTAAATGACTATCACTCTGTGGACCTAACTATGCATCGTCTTGTTTACATCTTACCAAGTAAAATATCTCTTTAAATAATGTTATGTGTGTATACATACATACATACATACATACATATCATTAGGGTTAGACAGATTCATTCATTCTTTTCCTCAAATGACTATCACTCTATGGGCCTAACTGTGCATCATCTTGTTTAATGTCTACTTTTGCAATATAATGTCTCCTTTCTAAATTGCCCTAGAATCACCTTTGCAACAAATTAGGGTCAAGGTTACATCTTACCAAGTAAAATATCTCTTTAAATAATGTTATGTGTGTGTATACATACATATATACATATCATTGGGGTTAGACAAGATCACATCACAATTCATGTACTATCAATAATATTATACAAGCATATTAAGGTTTGAAGGAAGAGACATGATAAGTCCGCTCAAAACCATTTCTACACCAAGCCCAAGAGTGGATGTCTATTGGAGCCCTCTTTGCTTGCTAAACAAATTGTACCTACTTTCCCCATCAATGTCTCACCGTGTGGGGTTGGACGGAGGTTGTAAGGGGTTTTCTCGACGCTTCTATGTAAGTGCCCTCTTGTCCATAGGAGCCATTGTATGATCAAATCTAGGAGAACCTACTTACATAGCCCTCTTATAACCCTTTAGCTTACACTCCAAGCCCTTCCTACAAGATTGATTTTAGACAAATCAGGCATACCTTTCTATCACATGCACGGACTTGTATATATGTAAATATATATATCACAATTGATTTGGCAGATATGTTATTGATACCACAAAATATTAGTTTGGTTAATAATGATCTGAAATACCTAGTGAGTTGTTGAGATTGAATCATTTAATGGAATTGTTTCTTCCTTGATTGTTGTCCTATATCTTATGGAAAAGTATTTTTTCCTTTTGTTTGATCTGATGTTGTTTCCTTTTAATTTAATGTTAATTGCTTGCTGAATGTGTTTTTATCTCCTTCCTATTCCCAAGCATGGATGATGCCTTTCTCCAACAAAACATTCTCCTATTATATCCCTTAAGGGACATGTAAGGGTATGACACTTACGAAGGGTCTCTTACTTCTAAAAGGAGGCATCTCTTATTAGAACAGTTTGTTTCTTTTCTTGATCGCAGCATTAGTTAAACACCATTCTTTTAGCAAATGTTCTTTGTCTAACATAAAAATTGGGGTATTTATGCTTCCCACATAATCCTTGTTTCATTGGTGCAATCGTTGGTTTATTGTATATAATGCTTTGTTACTGTCCTAAAGTAATCATTATTGTTTTGATTACTGTTTAGTATTAAGTCAGGCAATTACTCCTTTGTCATTACCTGTGGTAAAATTATTGCTCCATACATTAATCTTTACCCTGAACCAATATAATTAATCTAAAATTGTTAATTAATTTGACACTGTCTTGGCTTCAGACGATAATGATAAAGTCTTATGGTGGGGACATGACAGTCTGCTCTTCTCGAGCTTGCTTGTCCTCAAGCAATGATCGAATGATTATGGGGTCTAATTCGTTGTCCACTTTTCGCTACACCACTCTGATATTCTCATAAGTTGTAGATTCAAATTAAGACATATTTTCTCGCTTAATTCTAATGTGAGTTATAGCCAATAGTTGGAAAATAGCAAGGTTTAATTTAAGACAAGTTTCTCTCATCTTCCAGAGAAAGGGATCAAGGCCATCTTGGCCATATGCCTACACATTGGATGTCTTTGTGAGTCGAAGCGAGGGTGAGTCTTTGCATATTAAGATGAGGATTTGAAGCATGATACAAATCTATGTGATGTCTTATGAAGAAGTTTTACTTTCATATGTCAGAGGTGGAGCGACTACCGAATGTGCCCCTTCACCAAAAACTCCTTACTAACTTGTCTTGAGCTTCTCCTAGTAGTTTGGCTTCATCAAGTCTTGAAGGATTATAGAATAGTAACCACAAATTTCCATTGTAACTTTTCTAAGTTTCTTGGGATGTAGATATGTTTGTCAATTATTCTATAAGTATGACGTCCATAAAACAAATGAAGTCATTTATTTTAAGAGTTGGAGCATGATACAAATCTATGTGATGTCCTATGAAGAAGTTTTAATTTCATATGTCAGAGGTGGAGCGACCACCGAATGTGCCCCTTCACCAAAAACTCCTCACTAACTTGTCTTGAGCTTCTCCTAGTAGTTTGGCTTCATCGAGTCTTGAAAGATTATAGAATAGTAACCACAAATTTTGTAACATTTCTAAGTTTACTTGGGATGTAGATATGTTTGTCAACTATTCTAAAAGTATGATGTCCTTAAAACAAATGAAGTCATTTATTTTAAGAGTGCTTAATCAATACCTACATTTAGACAGTTTTGGGAATGTTGTAGTGATTAGATGATTCATGGGGTTCTCCACTCTTTTTAGATACTAACAAGGTCCACAAGTTGTTGAAGAATCTTGCCTTTTATGCATGTCAAGTGTATCAATCATTTCCCCCAACCTGCATATAATGACGATATTTGCCTTTATTATTTCCCTACAAGGGAGTACGTTGTAAACATAATGACTAAGCTACTTAGTAGAGATATATAGTAACAAATTTGGCGATGGCTTGATGTTAGCTATACTACAAATGGAATCAGATGTTTGAAATAACAGCCACGTTAGGAGCACTACTTACTACTCATTGTGATTTCTTGTTTTTGCTTGTGTAGGTTATTTTACCAATAGCATATTTGACGACCTTTTGTAGGCCTATTGTCTATGGCTTTATAATGCTGTAAGTATGACTTTAGCTTGAACTTTATGTTTATTGTGCCACATGAAGAGTTGTGAGAGAATTATGTTTAATTCCATAGTTAAGCGCTCTCATGTCAATTTTAGGACAATAGGTTGCATCTGATAAATGTTTGATCTACGGTTGAATTATCATCTAACTATTAGGAACCTCGCTACAAGGATTTGATAATGCCTAATATTTACTTGTATGCATGACAATAAATTCTATAAGTTGACCAAGCTATGTAATTGAACTTGGGCAATAAGGATTCAATTAGGTGGGTATTGAAAAGATGGCTACTATTATTACTCCATAGCAATCACATTCTCACAAATCCTCCCTTCCTATCCTTTGGTATGCACCCTATTGATTTTATGGTATTGTCATGTCCAACAATCCCTTAGTGCCCTATCAGTATCATTTAGGGAGCTGTGAGACTCATGTTTGCAAAAATAAGGGCCTCAATATTCTAAAGCATGCACCTCATTTTAATTTATAAGTTCTGCATGGAATAGACTTGCCATCTTACACAATACGAAGCCTATTCAATAAACAAGGCATACACACACATGAAGTAATCATGCTGAAAACACAATAGACATGAATCAAACACATAAAGCATGGAGTATTCACCTAAATATGCATAAGTTATGAATCATACACACGAATACATGTAGAGCATGAAGTATGCACCCAAATACATATAGTGTGTAAAGCATACGAATACACTTTAAGCATGGATCATACACGTAGGTCATGAAGTATGCACCCAAATACATAGTGTGTAAAGCATTTGAATACATATGAATACATGTAATGCATGGATCATATACACCTAATGTGTAAAGCGTGATGTATACACATGAATATACTTAAGTCATGAAGCATGCGCATGAATACACATAGCACAGAAAGCATGAAGTATACACATAAATTCACTTGTCATGGAGCATACACATGAATACATGTAGCACATAAAGCATGAAATATACACAAGAATTCACTTAAGTCATGGAGCATACACATGAATACTGTAGCATATAAATGCATGAAGTATACACATGAATTCACTTAAGTCATGGAGCATACACATGAATACACATAGCGCATGAGGCATGAAGTATACACATAAATTCACTTAAGTCATGGAGCATACACGTGAATACACACATAGCACATAAAGCGTGAAGTATACACATGAATTCACTTAAGTCATGCACCATACACATGAATCCATGTAGCACATGCAACATGAAATATACACGTAAATTCACTAAGTCATGGATAATAAACGTTAATACACATAGCGCATACAGCATGAAGTATACACATAAATTCACTTAAGTCATGAAGCAATGAAGCATACATGTAGGACATAAAGCATTAAGTCATGAAACATGCATGCACATAAAGCATGCAGCATTTACTTAAAGCATGAAGAATACATGTAGCGCATAAAGCATGATAAATACAAATGAAACACTTAAAGCATGTAGTATACATGTAGAGCACAAAGCATGAAGGCATGAAGCATACATGTGAAAGGCACACACATATAGAAGCGCAACATTGACCTATTTGATTTTAGCCCACTTAAGAATAGTTAACCCTAATGGCAATTAAGTAGGTTTGTTCCGCAAGCTGGCAAGAACGGTGCTCTGATAGCATTTGTAATAACCCCTTTCTAAATTGCCCTAGAATCACCTTTGCAACAAATTAGGATTAGGGTTACATCTTACCAAGTAAAATATCTCTCTGAATAACATGATTTCTGGATTTAAATCCTGCAATCATAACAGAAGCAACATGTACCTATATATGTATAGGCATTGCTACCTGGTGGAAAGACGCTACTGTTGAACACCTGACGATCGATGCTTTGGACTCCTCTCACAAGGATGACGTCCCCTCCCGGGATGATTTTGTTGCTAAATCTTCGAACCCTCTTGCCTCTTCGGTTGTTCAATCCTCTGTCCCTGCGATTCCTCCTTCGGATCTGCAGTGTTGTTCTCCTCCGGCCATTTCGGCTCACGATGCCTCTCTTCTGCAGCATCCTGTTGTTGTCTCTCCCCCCACCGCTACTGCAAAACTGCTCCCGACGGATCCCTCCCTGTCGGACTCTCCTTTTGTTTAGCCTAATGATAGCATTGCCTAGAACGTGGTCAATCATAGACGTAAAGGGAAGTCTCCTTCCACCCTACTGCCTTTAAGCTGTTGTATTAAGGGTCAGCACCCTTGTTTTTGTTGCTTCTTTAATCAAAAACATGTACCTATATATATATATATATATATATATATATATATATATACCAGCAAATTAAAATTTGGAGGCAGAGATATGATAGGTCCACTTGAAGCCATTTCTACACTAAGCTCGAAAGTGGATGTCTGCCAAAGCCCTCTTTGCTTGCTTAGCAGCTTGTACTTGCTTTCCCCATCAATATCTTCATATTTCTAAAGACAAGTGCCATCTTGCGGGGTTGGGCGGAGGTCGTAAAGGGTTTTCTTGGCTCTCCTATGTAAGTGCCCTCTTTTCCCTGGGAGCCATTGTATGGTCAACTCTAGAACAGCCTACTTACATAGACCTTTTATAACCCTTTTGCTTACACCCCAGGCCCTTCCTACAAGATGGATTTCAGACAAATCAGGCATACCTTTCTATCATATGCACATACTTAATCATTATCTATAGTGTATAGGCAGCACTGATATATATATGACAATAAAACATATCCTATATTCTTCCACATGAACATACACTTAAGCATTATACATTATGCATAAGCAATATGTAAATATATATAACACAATTTGGCAGATATGTTATCGATACCACAGAACATAAGTTTGGTTAATAATGGTCTGAAATACCCAGTGATCTGCTGTGATCGAATCCTTGACTGGAATTGTTTCTTCCTCGATCGTTGTCCTCTATCTTATGGAAAAATGATTTTTCCTTCTGTTCAATCTGATGCTGTTGCCTTCTGATTTGATGTTAATTGCTTGCTGACTGTGCTTCTATCTCCTTCCTATTCCAAAGTGTGGATGATGCCTTTCTCCAACAGAAGATTCTCCTATTATATCCCTTAGGGTACACGTAAGGGTATGACCCTTACAAAGGGTCTCTTACTTGATGCTGTTTTCTTCTGATTTGAGACATCTCTTATTAGAACGGTTTGCTTCTTTTCTAAATCGCAGCATTAGTTAGACACTATTCTTTTAGCAAATATTTTTGTCTAATATACAAATCGAGGTATTAATGCTTCCCATATAATCCTTGTTTCACTAGTGCAATCACTGGTTTATTGTTTCGATCGCTATTTGGCATTAAGTTGGGTAATTACTCCTTTGTCGCTGCCTGTGGTAAAATTACTGCTCCATACATTAACCTTTACCCTGAACCAATTTAATTAACCTGAAATTGTTAATTATATTGGCACTGTCTATGTTCACGCTGGCTTCAGACGATAATGATAAAGTCTAATGGTGCGGACATGACATGCAGACCTGAACCTATAAGTCATATAGATCTAATCTGACAAAATACTTGTCTAAAACTTATTCACCTGTTTCTATTCCCTTGATTCATAGGACTAGCAGTGTTTGTAACACCTTTGGGGGATCTATTGCATTGTGAGGATCAAGTTCCCTCCAATCAAACTGGGCCAACTCAACAAGATGAACCAAGGTTGAGAACAAGCAAGCATGTAATATGTTCCTAGAATGATGATGTAATTTTGCTGTAATCCATTTTATCTAATCACAAATAGAACTCTAGATGTGTTCTTTAGTTATACTATAGGATTATTTTATTTTAATTACTATGTAGTTTACAAAATATAGGTCATACAAGCACCAAGACAGAAAGTATGACAAAGATTAAGTCCCATGAATCAAAATAGGGACAATTAAGAAACCATATATGTAAGACCCTATAAAAAATAAGGATAAAACAAGTAATCCATATGTTCACCATACACTCCATCATACGAGAAATCAAGTCCACCAGCCATAATAACATATTACGGTCAACAACATAGCCTCCATCATTAAAACAGGCCAAAAAGGTCAACATCCAAGCAATAAGAAACAGCAACCTCAGTAATCTGCCACCCAAACTAGTAACAGAAGTCATGGTAAGCTTGAACCAGCCATGGGATACAAAACAAGAACACAAGGAAACATGACATTATTGGCCACTTTTAACTTTCTTTTTATCCAAATTGTCAATAAACTCCTCAATAATCCTCTTGGAAGATAGCACCCTGAAGTCACCACATTCCTAAAGCCAGGATTCTGGATAAATAGTAATACGGATGGGGTGAAAGAAATCTCATCAGCCTCACTACAAAAATAACTCCCACAAGCAATCTGCTCAACACCCAGCCCAAGATCATCGACAATGTACGTTGCTTTATCAACACCCAGAACACGAACAGCAGGAAAGCCCACATCACATCAACACCATTAGGAACGAGTAGAGAGCCGACATCACCAACACCATGAGGAACTATAGGATCATCATCACTCGGAGGAACAATAAAATCATTATGAAAAGGAATATCAACACTTCCAAAGGAATATCAACACTTCCAACCACCTCAATGTTCGCTTGCTTTGGCCAACCATCCTTGTCATATAGAATATTACTCAGGCCTACAACCCACTGTACATTCCGAGACTCAAAAACAAGTGACCCATCGTATACAAACTTATATCATTCATTTGAATTAGGTTTTGTCTTTAAATATACCATCTGGAAGTATTTGCACTTTAGACAACTCATAGCAGCTAACGGAAGAGGAAGCAAAACTTTGAATTTAAAATCTCGACTTTCAAAATTAGCATTCAGATCCATCGGCACAAAGGTGATCTACATCACTTCTGTACTCATGGACCTGAACTAGGGCAGCAAATGGTGGATTAGGGATGGGGAATTATTTCCAGGGATGAGAGTTGTTGGGATCAAGATTGTTTCATGTTATTTTCCAAATTCCATGCAAAATATGCCTTCTTACACACTAGTTGATGCATTTTGGGACAATTTTAATTGCCATGCATCCAAAACATAAGGGAAAAGGGCATGGGTATACAATTTTTACCATTACACCAGTAAAGCTGGTTTGGACCGTTTGGTTTTTCGGTCTAAGGTTCAGAGGTAAATTTGTAGCACTTTTCCTGTTCCACAGCTATCCCAGGTTCAATTTGATCGGGCATAACCCACGAGAAAATAATAATAATAGACAGCTATGGCTTGAAAAACAAGTTGAGAACATAAGATTAGAAAGCTCAGGCTTGTGTTTACACAAACAAGTTCAATTTTATATAATCAACATTCGAAATTCTTGTTTCTATAAAAGGAGCCTTTGATCTGCCAAGCTCTATAGACTCAAATAGGGAGAATGGAGCTTACGAGCCCAACTCCCTACTTCAATGTTCAATTTCAGGGCAATTGCAAAGTGTCACAGGGACCTGTCATGCCCCAAAAATTCATTCTATGTTAAGCATCAGAAGATCACTGCCATAAGCAGATTGAAATTAGGAAAACAGTATGGCTACAACTTTTTACAAATTTAGAGAGTAAAAGTGCAGCACGAGTACAGAAATAGCTTCAAGTTAATTCGAAAAGAAAATCAATAAATGAGTTCTGCAAGTACAATGTACATAATATTTGATCTAGTTCCCAAGTAGTTCATTTTAAGTTTAACCATCACAAGGATGGTGCATAAACAGATTAAAATTATGAAAATGAAAAAACATCAACCAAAACGACCAGATCTTGAAAAACAGTCACAAATAACAAAAACACAATTGAGAAGAATACAAAACCCATGTAGGTTCATCAAGGAAATTTTAGGCGGTCAACTTCATTGTATTTGTCATCTCTCTCCAAGCCTTTTTTCTAGTAGCTTTCATCTAGCCTCTCATTTTTTTAATTTTGTAACTTTCAGACTAAAGTCTGTTTCCAGGTTTTGATTTAATAACTATTAACCTAAAAGAAGGAAAGAAAATAAGCCTTCTATAGAAAATGCCCAAACCATTTTCCTACACAAATTCCCCTGATCAAAAAATCTTCTAATAAACAGGAAGTGGTTAGATAAATGTAATAACAGTGATATTCGCTATAAGATAATAAATCTACAACAAACTACTAATAACCCTGAATTTGAAATTATTCTGTATGACTCAAGGATAGATGCAATAAACTAACACAAAGAACATTCAATGAGTATTGTCTGTTAATTTTTAGAATCTCAAAACAAATACTCATGGAACAGTAATTGATGCTCAATTGGGTGAGAAATAAGATACAACAGAGTGCTCATTTTCTTATTTCTAGGACACTCTGTTTTACCAAAAGGATTATAACATTGTAACCAGGTGCAATAAGACCATGACCAGATCAAAAGATCATTTATTTTACAGAACCAGACAAAAAGTCACATATTTTTTACGCCAACCAACATTTTGAGATTGAAGCAATCAATGAAAGGAATTTGAGTGACATGCGTAGCAACAGACAAAACCACTTGATATCTATCAATCTTAGGTTTGCTCAATTTATAAACATGTCAGAAAGAAGCACTTAATTAGGTGTGCATGAATCTGTAGCATGGTTCCATTAGTTTACTTTTGCCCCTAAAAATAGGGGATAATGAAACACCTAGCTTTACACTTCCTTGCCAAGCCAAGAACAACAACAAATACACAAGAACATGTCAGTAGTAATAAAAGCAACGTAAATAAAAAGGAAAAATGTAGCAAATTGGAGACAAAAGAAGAACAAATCCTCACAATAATGCAAATGATCATTACCAAAGCGCCTAAGATATTAACAGTTTGGTAGTTTTAACACAAGCAGTTTATGTCCTTCCCCTAAACTTTGTTCCTTGGAAAGAGAATCAACAGAGCTGATTGAAATTACCTCTATATTCTGGTTATTACTACAATATCATTTAGTCAGCTTAAACTTGAAGATTTGTTAGTCAATTTACAGCAACATCTGATATTGCAAATCCAGATCAAACAGAGAAAGGAGGCAGTAGAGCTGACTTTCCAAAAGATTGAGAACCATTGTTAGGTGCTCCAGGGATGTCGAGAATAGAAGTGATGAGATTATAAATCTCAACATTCTCAAAAGATGGCACCTTTCGCCCCCTTGCAAAACGAGGACCATGGCCAAAGAAAACTGTCCTCATAGAAAAGAATGCATTATCATAGCCATGTGCTCCTCCACATTCTTGACTCTTTGAATTTGCCTGCTCAATCTTGAACCCTTCCGCGACCAGCCCAATGATAGGAGGAATCTTCTCATTACTCGAGTAATGAAGCCGACCTGGTAGATCTTCTTTCAGATAAACCTTCAGATACTCACCGTTCTTCACCTTGCCAGAATTCAAGCCTTCTCTCATTTTCGCCACCACTTTGGACGGAGAAACTCCCGGGGGAGGCCTGATGGAAAGCAGAGGACTATAATACTGTATCCAATCGGAAGGAATTGTAATCCAAGGACTCAAATCCTCCAAAAAGATGAGCTTCTTATCACAAGTGCCCACCATGCCATGGTCTCCCACCATGATAATAGTCACATCCTCCAAAACCCCTCTTTGTTCAAGCCCATTCATGAGTCTCCCCATTAAGGAATCAATATGACCAACTGCCTCGGTTATCTGGGGATCATCTGGCCCAACCTGGTGGCCCTGGTGATCGGGATCTTCAAAATAAAGGGTAATGAATCTGGGCATCTCTGATGGTTTAAGGTCAAAATAACCCAACACAGTATCCACTCTTTCCTCAAAGGGAACAGACCCATTATACTGTTGGCAAAACTTTTTGGGGCAATTCCAGGGGCCCTTTACAACTTCAGAGCCGGGCCAAAAATAAGTAGCAGCCTGCAGCCCATGTTTGGTCACAGTCTCCCAGAGAGGCTCTCCCAGCCACCATTTGGGCTCATGGTTTTGCATATTAAAGGTGTCATTTGTTTGGGGGTCCCTAAAATAGTTGTTGATAATTCCATGCCAAGCAGGATAAAGCCCAGTTACAATCGAATAATGGTTTGGAAAAGTGAGGGTTGGGAAAACGGGCATCATACCTGTCTCTGCACTGGTGCCGTTGGAGATGAGCCTCTGGATGTTGGGTGTATGCGTTTTGTACTGATAGCCAAACCGAAAGCCATCTGAGGAAACCAGGATTACCACAGGGTCCTTAAGCTTTAACTGGGGGCGTGCGCACTCTAAACTTGCATCTACATGTCCCGTGATCGAAACCCAAACCATGACGAAGAACAAGGCTGCTACCAAACCGAAGACTGCCATCGTCATAATAACTCTGAAAGAATAGGTTTTGATCTCTTGGTGCCCGCTGATAAGGGCTTTGGAATGTTCAGGGCAATCAGAAGAGCGAGTTCCCATTGAAATACGTTGTCCCTCTAAAGTTTACCAGCTGGGGACGGCTGCTTTTCAATTTGTCAGTTTATCTGTGGCACTCTTCTCGCTAAACCAACTGAAATAGTTCACCCATGATTTTATTTGTGGCAGCCATGGCCGCTGTGGCCTTCCAAGGACCCACTCGCTTTCTTCTTTATCCAAACAGTGGACCGAGCATTTCAGTGGGTGTAGTGACTCGAAAACTAAAATGGAGAAAACTTTGCTACCGACACTTTAAGCAATTTGCAGTGCTCGTTTGTCTTGATTATCATCCAGTGTGAGATAATTGTATTCAATTAAGATCGGGTTTTCATTTGTACTCGTGAATAAGAATTGTCATCAAAGAGGACTCCAATAAACAGTTTTTATGGTTTAAGATTTCATAAAATTACAATTTTATTAGGATTGCAGCATGTTATTTTGCTCCGCAGGTCTCCAAAACTTACAAGAAATGTGGTCTTGACAGCAAAGACCCTTTTGCTGCCCTAAAAAAAGATATTGATGTGTTCTCTCAACTTGGCGAGGTCCTCCTTGTGGAGGATTTCAATGCTAGAACTGCAAGTGAACAGGCTTGCATCTTTAGCTGTAAAGATGATTGTAATCCTATTTGGCTCCTAGAAGAAGAAAATCATCAATGGGAGAGTGTCAGAAGACACCAATGATTGCAACCAATTTGGGGAAGAGTTGCTTACTCTTTGTGGCATGTTTGACTTAATTGTTTGACTTAATTATCTGTAATGGTCTGATTAGATGGACAAATTCCAACAATTTCACTTGCAACACTTACAATGGGGCGAGTGTGGTTGACTACGTTGTTTGTTCGCATAGCCTATGTGAAAAAATCGAAGATATGGTGATTGGTGAACATTTATGGGACCTCAAATCAAATCACAAACCGATCTATTTAAGTATTGTTTGGGCAGAAAAGAGGTATTATGTGGAAAAAAATCAACCTTCCCTACAACAACATTCAAAGGGCAAAATTCTTTTGACGCAAGAAAATGCTTGTATCTGCCACGCTGCTTTGGAGAGACTTCTTAAATGGGAGAAAAAGACATTTCATGATCTCAACAGTCATAAGTTAACAAATCTGATCCATGTGGCCCTCTCAAAATGCAAAAGAACAAAAAACAAAAAATCTGAGACAAATCGTTTTTTGGTGAATGCTTGGTTTGATGAGGAATGCAAAATGGCTAGAAGAGGTTTAAGAAAGTCAAATAATAAAGAGACTCACATCAAAGCTTACAAACAGATTTTAAAGAAAAAGAAAGTTGATTTTATGTGTACTAGGAGGGAAGAGTTAATTTTTCTTAGCAAATATAATCCCAAACTTTTTTGGAAAGAGTTGCAATCAAAAAAGAAACAGATTGACAATAGTATCACAGCCACTCAATGGTTTGATTATGCTAGGCAACTTTATGAACATGATTTGGAGGTGGCTCCCCCACCCTTGGTCAACATTTCTACCAATCTTTTCACCGTGCAAGAAATTGAATTGGGTATTAAGAAATTGGGTGTTGGTAAAGCTAAAGACTCAGGTGAACTTCAAGCAGAGTTTTTCAAGTGGGGCATGAAAGTCCTTGCCCCTCATATTGCAAAAATATTCAATAACGTCATTCCTCATGGGTTTCCTAAAGATTGGACTACAAGTCTTGCTATACCTCTTTTCAAAAGTGGAGATATCAATAACCCCTCCAACTATAGGACTATAATGATCAATCATTTGTTTGCTAAGTTATTTGGCAGCATGATAGAAAATAGAATTAGCAAATGGGCAGAAGAAAATCATAAACGTGCAAAAGGCCAAGCTGGTTTTAGACCTAAACATTCCACAGTTGATCATGGTATTACTTTGAGACACATCCTCGAAAAAACCTGGGAGAAAAAGGAAGATGTCTTCTATTGCTTTGTTGATTTCAAAAAAGCTTTTGACACGGTCCCACGTGACAAACTGTGGCACAAAATGGAAGAGCTTGGTATCCTGGCTCATCTTAGGGCTGTTGTTCATAGGCTTTATGAGGAGGTTAAAGTGAAAATCAGAACTCTTGATGGCATTTCAACTAGTTTTAGGAGTGATATTGGTGTCAAACAAGGGTGTCCTCTTTCCCCTACCTTGTTTGGCTTATACATTGACAAACTTGAAGAATGGTTAAACATGCAGAATGGTGATGGTATTCAATTGGGTGAATTTGTGATAAGGCTGCTCCTTTATGCTGATGACCTCATTTTGCTTGCTAATTCCGCCCTTGGTTTGCAAGAGCACTTATTTGCCCTTGAGCGCTTTTGCAATATTGTGGGAATGCAAGTTAATATCAGCAAGACGAAAATCATGGTTTTCTCAAGTAGAAGGAAACAAGAGCAACATAAGTTTTACTTTGAAGGTAGCATTCTTGAAGAAGTTGCAGATTACAAATACCTTGGAATTGATTTCAACAAGAGTCTTAGTTGGGAAGGTTGCAGGAAGAAGAGAACTCTAGGCGACTGGAAGGCACTCTATGCACTTCAAAATAGATGCAGAGAGGCTGAGCTTTGGGATTGGAAAACCATCCAAACACTTTTTAGGCTTTTGGTGTTGCCAGTTATTCTATATGGTTGTGAAGTTTGGGCCAGTAGTACCTTAGATTCTCAATGGAAGCAAATTGAGAGAATTCAAAAACGTTTGATCACAAGCAAGTTCAAAATTAAAAGCACAGTCCCATATGATATCATGTTAAGTGAAATGGGTGCTGCCCCTATTGAGGCAACTGCTATGGTGTGTCTCATTAGCTATTTAAAAAGAACCGAGCAAATGGGAGAAGATAGATGGCCTAAGGTTGTTGTCAATGACACTTTGTGCAAAAGGAAGAAGACGTGGATGAAACAAAACATCAAATGGTTGAAAAAATGGGATATTTATTTGAACTCATGCCCCACAAACAGCAAGGAGATAAAGGTCTTCGTTATGGAAAAGTTTTACAAGAAAAATTGGAGTATTGGGTTAGGAAGGAAGAAACAATACTATATTAATGAGTTCAACCCCAATTATGATCATCTTCAAAAAGTCTATATAGGGGCTAATATATCATGGAAGGCTAAAATTCTAATCACACAGCTTAGAACCAACTCTCACCAACTTCGGTGTGAGACCGGGCGGTGGAAAAGGCCCAAAAGAGATTTGGGAAGAAAGAGTTTGCCCGTTTTGCGTCAGTAGGAGTGTGGAAACTGAAAAGCATTTAATCTTGGAGTGTGAAGCACTTAAAGTCAGCCGGGAGAAGTTTGTCAATTTCCTAACTGCCAGCGCATGGTATAACCTGTTCAGCGAGGAGCATATCGTGAAGATGGGTGCTCTCATCATCAGCCTGAATAAGCAGAGATTAGACCTTAAAAAACTGATTCAGCTTGATCAGATTGTCCCATAGGCTATTCTTAGCCTCGTGGACGTTAAAATTATTTCTTTCTTTCTTTCTTTCAATTTTTATCGTGTTCTCGGGCATGATTCATCACGTGCTTTGCAGAGAAATTCAGATTTTCTAGAAAGTGATTGAAGAAGATAAAGCTAGGTATCGTCAATATGATATCTTGCATATCCAAAACGCACACTTTTTGTAATCAAAATGAGTGTCCTGTTAGGTAAACTGATTTGATTTTGTTATTAGTGGATAATAATTTAAAAATTTTAAGTTTATCTTTTTCACATAGAGAAAAGAGTAGTTCAAAATATCTTAGTTGTGCATTTCAAGGGTGTAATCATGTGGGAGTGATACTTATTCTATAAAATTGGAAATATATAGTAACAAGCTTTTAAAAAAAAAATTCTAGTTTAATAAGAAGTCAAAATTCCGACACTCTTGGCCCAAGTAATGCTCCACGGAAGAAAAACAGTCGATTAGGCTATATGTAAGCAACTAGATCCCAAAAATTTTACAATGTCATAAAAATCATTCTTCAAATTTCTTCAATAGGCCAATAAATCAATTTTCTAATTTTTTAATAATATCAGGGGGACCCACTGGCTGGGCCCACCCACCATATACACTGGCATATAATAATTATTGGTAGGCCTTTAAAATCCCATACAAAACATTTAATAAATTCCAAATTTATTAAACATGGCAAAAATTGGTAGAAATTTCTTTTTTTTTGTTTGTTTATTGTTTTATTTGAAATAGCCCCCATGTGCGTGGGCTCGTGGGATCCCTATGGGAGTATCTACGATGGCTAGAGCTCGGGGTTACGGCCCCGCCTAGCCACGCGGGCTGACAACTCTACACTGGCAAGCCATGTTGGGTACGGGTACCACAAGGGTACAGTGGGTCGGGGGTCTGCAGACCTCCCCCATCCCCCACTTAATTTTTTTTTTTCGATTTTTCATTTTGCAAGATAAATTTTATTCCAACGAGATATTAAAAATAAATAAAATTTGCAGACTGGTAAGAATGTGATAGTCATCAAACTACGATCTAAAAATTTTGCATTTTTTCAACTACGACCAAAATAGGTCGAATTATATATTATTTTTCGTCTCCCGACTAACATGAATTCATCTATGAGGTATTTTTTGTCCCACGTGGCCATATATGAAATCTCACCCCCAAAACCTTTATATAAAATCACAACCAAGGAAATTCATTTGACCCAACATTTTGCCAACCCCAAATCTACCAACAACCCATCATAACAACAAACCCAAAAGCCTCAAATCTGCAACAAACAACTTGCAAAATCCTCATATCTTGTCATGTCTTTCATTCTAACATGCATTCATGGATTCAACCTAGGGTTATAACACCATAAAAGCATAGATCTGATACCACTTGTAAGGAAACTTGCAACCAACTTTATGACAACTTCCACATAACCTAATTTAGATTTTAATCAGATCAATACATATAATCCACATGTAAAGAATAGACAACATACCCATGAAAATGTGACACAAGATATACCCTGGGAAAACCCTCATGACGGAAAAACTCAACCTCCAAAAGCATCATTCACCATGTATTATCAACAATGCAACCATTATAATACAACTATGGAAAGCCTTTGAAATGATCCATCCAACAAGCACTCCATATGACCAAGCATGTAACCACACATCCCATGCCATGCTTTCTTCTTTCACAAATGCTAACCTGGCTAACCCAAACAACTACCCTTGTAATGCTTTTATAAACATAAGCTCCCACAAAACCACCAAGTGGTATTACATCAAAACCATGTCTTACAAAACCATGTGGTAAATAACCCCACCTACCCTCAATTACTATTGGGTACTTTATTTGACTTGTTTTTCCAATAATAATATTTGCAATAAAATATAATTGCAGTGTCATAAAATTGTGCCTCCTACAATTTTAACCACATTTGAAGTCCTCACCTTGGCGACAACATCCTCCTTCTGAATTGAGACCTTTTTTTGCATTTTCACCCCTTGACCCCTTCTTGTTTGAGCCCTGAGATAGCCTCAAGATCCTGTCCAGGCCCAAGATACGGCAAGACAGAGGTGTGGCGCCCCTGTCTCACCCTCTTAGGGTGGCCCCAAGATAGGTCCCCCCGGCCCTATCTACACTTCGGGATCCCAAATCTCCCTGATGTCGGCCTTTGGTGAGATGAATTAATTCCCTGAGGCATGTATAAAAGGGAGTTAGTTTTCTCATTTGTGGAGGAGGCAATTGGTATGACATACACGATAGGCGAAGTTCAAGCATTCAACTCTTCAAGCATCCATCAAGTCTTCTTCTTCGTGAGTCTTCTTCATTCATCCATTGGAGTAATATTACAACATTCAGTTGCAAGCATGTTGATAACTCAATGATGAACGAATAGTACCAAACCGGTACTGAGAAGGGGGGGTGAATCAGTACAAACAAAATATAGACCTAAACTGGTTCAACAGCAATCACTCCAAATGACTAGCAAACAGTGACACCGGTTTGAAACAAAGTGCAACTGGTAAAACTCAGAACAACTAAAACAATCATAAACCGGTTACTCACTGAACTTTCCACTCAACTCAGAACTACACTACCATTTCACCCTTGTGTATGAACAGGTAATCTATCATCATATCTTCACAACAACTAGCTCAACATGTTTTATTGACAGGCATAAAACACAGAACCATCATATGCTTAACAAGTAATAACAAAGCATCACACATGACACACATATTTTTTACGTGGAAAACCAACTGGGAAAAACCATGGTGGGGATGAATACCCACAAGCTTGTTGTTGAACTCTTTGGAAGTTCGCTATGTTAGAAACCTTGTCTGGTTAAAGACATTACAAAAGGTTTTGCTAGGAACCGATCATGTTAGAGATCACCCGGTTAAGGGATGGCTACAATACCCGGTTAAGGGTTAAACCATGTTAAGGGTACCTTGTTAGAGGATTTCAAGAACTCAATAGCTAAAGGATTTCCAGAGCTCTCTGGCTTTCCAGATCTCAATAACTTTGAGTTACCCTGTTAAGGGATTTACAGCAAGTCGGTTAAGGCTACCCTGTTAGGGGATTTTCCAACTGTTGAGGTGGTTAGAGATCAACAGGTATTACAATGATCTAGTAACAGCACTCAATGCCAATGCAGATCCGCTTAAGCTCCTCTTCACCTTCTGCACTTACACTCTACAGGTATCACTTCTCTCCTCTGGTCTAGCAAGGATCTCGTATCCCTTCTCTTGGATACTCACACACAACTTTTGCCAACAACCTCTGAAAGAATCACAACATCGACCTTATAGGACAACAGACAGGTCAATAGCATAAACCCTAAACCCTAGACCTGTTAGGTTAAGGAATTCAAACAGTTCAATCCTGATCGTTGATCATACTGTATTAAATGCAGCAGATCTTGAATAAATCTCAAGACATTCTTCATCGTTCATTATCCACCGATTTCATGGCGGCTAATAATCCATCACGCGTTTTCACCGTTTACAAACTTCGCACATTCCCGAGGTAGATAGGGATAGTCTTCTTCATGCAAGATCCTTCATGCATGCAAGGCTGACGTGGCAACATGATCTGTTCTTTGATATACTGCTTACTCATTACACAAAGATCACCGGTTGAGCCATACAGGCTTGAAGCATTTCAACCGGAAACCCTGAAGTTGAGACTACCAACCGGTAGTCATACAACGCTTCCATGTGTCAGTTCCCATAACCATATGTCGGTTCATCTTGAACAAGCACACCACCTCACTTTGGCACAAATGTCGGTTCACAATGTTATACTGGTTCTCACATATGTCGGTTCATACCTCTTCAACATATTGACATCAATGACAACATACAATGTCATTATGTCCACATACCGGTTCACATAATGCCAACACATGTGTGTGTGTGTGTGTGTGTGTGTGTGTGTGTGTGTTAGGGCTTTGTCATGTTACATGTCATTTCATGCAACACTTGTGATTACATTCAAGAAGCAAAACAATCATCATCAACAAATTGCAAATCTACAAGGTATACATTTCCATTGTTTACATTCAAGTATTTTCAATTACTTTCTTTCAAGGTTGATTCCTCAACCGGGGTTTGCCTTACCCCTATCCACAACCTTTCTCCCCTTCTTTTCTGTGTGCAGGTTGCAGGTGCGTAGCTATAATTGTAGGTTTGGGCTTCATTTGCAGAGACAGAAGTTCACCCTTTTCATTTTGTGGATTTTATGGAGGACCATGTACACTGTCGCCACGGTCTTGACAACTTTTCTCTAAATTTTCAAGGCAAATCTGTATCAGTCTAATTAGCTCAAATCCGAAGTCACAGCGCAATCCAGAACAGGTAGCTCCTCATTTCACTCAATTTCTCTATTTGTTCCACGTAATCAACAAGTCTACTTTCCTATTTACAAAAGAGGGTAAAACATACTTCAACCCTTGCAATCCACTTGGAATTCACATCCTTGTCTCTCTTGGATTTGGATCTAGTGGATTCAATCCCCTCTTTTGAATGTAAAGTTCTCCCAAGTGAAAATCATCCTAGTGACTTCATTTTTCTCTCCTAGGTGGGGAGTCACTAGGGTTCAATTTTCCACTTTACATTTTAGTGAACCCGATGTCATTCTAATTTCTTATTTGTTAGATTTGAATAATTGCAATTTGAGTTTCAAAATTTAATTTCCAATTTTGATCTTTTTGCAAAATTTAAAGGTTAATTATATAAAAACCCTAATTTTTTATTTTAAACAAATTAAGCTTGTGAAGTGTAAAATTTTAATTACTTGTTTCAGATCTAATTTCTATTTTAAAATTGCAATTCAAATATGTCTCTTTATTCTGAAAATTCAACGGTTCGATAATAAAACCCTAATTTTTAAGATCTTTTTATCCTTTGACTACAAATTTGACCGACCTAGACATCTCCAAATCTGTAGTACCCCTGCCCTAATCAGATTCTAATCTCGATTTGACCTTGGTTAGTTTATCATGTAATCATGTTATAGTCAGATGTTTTAATTATTGTGTGTACATGTTAATGTGGTTTTCACATCAATTCGTATGCAAGTTTATTAGTTCTCCTATTTTGTGTTATTAATCTCGGACTAACACTTTCATTAAGTATATATATGTATGCAAGTAAGACTCTTGGTTGCAGGAGATTTCAGGTACAGTACCGCATGGGTGCAAGGTTCGTTTCTGCCTAGATTCGCAGGTTTGAGTGCACTTCTTTGGTCCTTAGATTTTGGATTAGATGGTCGTAAAACCCTTGTTTGACCATAGTCGTGCTCAAGTGAGCGTTGTTAGTCATTGTCGGTATTCCCTTTGGGTGGGTATGCAGGCCGTTTGTCTACTTGGCTTTCTTGTGTTACGTGTTTTTGTGTGTGGTTAAATTGAGTAATTAATCCTTAATGTTTAATTTTTTTTTATGTGTGTTTGCGCATTGTAATTAAGGGAGTAAATTAAATAGGTTCCCTTTTTGCGATTAATCATTAATTAGAATTGCTCAATCCAAATTGGTAGCAAGTTTGATTAGATGGTTAATTTTAAATTGATTAATTTATTTTGTTTATGCTTTTGGAAGGGAAAGATTTAAATTTAATTGAAATAGAATTAATTTAATTCCCTTGGTTTTTTTGGTTTTTTTGGTTTTTTTGGTTTTTTTAAATAGAAAGGTTGATTTTAATTATTTAAGAAAATCAATTTTAATTAGAAAAACAAGTTTAATATATTTGATATAGTGTGAAAGAATGAATTTGGGGGTTTTATTTTAATTAAAAATATTTTACCCTCATTAATATTTTGGATTATAAAGGTTAATTTTGTTAAAATTAAAAAAATTAGAAATTAAATGAGGAAGAGGCATTTTGATTTTTCTAAATTAGAAATAAATTGTGTAAAAGTATTTTTATTTAGAAATGAGATTTTTGGTCAAAAACTTTGCCATTTAACCTAGGGTTGGAAAAATATTTTGGGAGGAATTATTTTTGGAAAAATATGGTCGGGAGACATTTTGGAATATGTTCTGGAGAGATTTTGTGGGAGGAGGAATTTCTGGAGCTTGCAGGTTGGGCTCTTCAGCAAATCTCTTCCAGGATTGCATATGGAGAATTTGGGATTGCTCATCTACAATTTGTTCTTCCAGGAAAGCAACAACAAGTTGGTTGATTTGGGCTTTTGAATTTTTTATTTTATTTTTTTAACTCTTTGAAGATCACAAATCCTGAATTAAAATCATATCTTTGGTTTGATAGTTTGATTTGTTGGTTTGGAAATAAAATCTTCATCTTCCTTCTCCATTCTGTGCTTCAAATCTTTGAGTAAATTGGTTTTAGTTTGTGCTTTGGAAAATTTGAGTAGATCTGGGAATTGCTTTAAAGAAAATTCCATGTTTGCCTGAAGAAAGTTCTCTATGTTTTTGTAAAAAATTCTTGATTGAAGTTTTCAATTTGGTTCATAGAATAAGGGATTAGTTAGTAAATTTGGTTAAATTCACCTCTGTATGGGGTTATGCTGGCAAAATTTGCCTAAATCTAGTTGCCTAGAATTAATTAAGTTTTTTTTTTTAAATTATTCTTTGGGCATATTAGACTCTCAAAATTTTGGTAATTAGACTTGTATTGGAAGGGGTTTGAAATTAAAAATTAAAAATAAAATTAAGTGTTAATTGATAAAAGTTTATTAACTCAAAAATTTTGAGTTTGTTGTGAACACTCAGAAAATTTTCTGAGTATTCTCATGTCCTTGAAATGCATTTCTTTTAAAAAAAAAATGTATTTAATGCTTAAAAAAAAAAAAAAATTGTTTTTTTTATAGATATATATTTTTTTAATGTGGTTTTAACTAATATTTAATTTAATGAATATTAATTTATCAATGTGGTTTTAATTAATATTTAGTTTAATGAATATTAATTAATAAATGTTCTTATTAATATTGTTTAGTGAATATAATCTTATATATATTTATATATTCTTTCATTAGTGGATATGTATTTATATTTATTTAAATTAGTGGATTACATAATATATTATTTGGGAACTTGGAAATTATATAATATATTATGTTAATTGGGGAATTTCAAAATGGAAAAATGGAAAAATGGAAAAACAATTAGATATAGTTGGAAATGAAATTATATTTCCTTTTCGTTGTTTTATATATATATATATGGGTATGTATTCATGTAAAATGCAAATTGGGTTTAATCATAGAAATTAAATGATTAAATTTGATTGGTTAAAATCGTGAATTATTTAATGAAAATGAAGATTATATTTACGTTTAGTCGATATGACTTTTATTTAAAAAGGATTATTTTGATTTAAGTATCGAATTTAGTTTTCACATGTATTTTAAATATTATTTTCATTAACTTGAAATTCGAACTTAAATGATGTTTGTGATAACCAAATTGGTATTAATTGAAATGAATTTATCATTGTCTTTAAATGATGGTTTATTTGAACGTATGTTTACTTAGATTGTCTTCATGTATTATTCCACATTGTGGTGTTCTTTTCATGAAAAAGTCAGTTATTGAAAACTGCAAGTAGAGGATATTAATGTTTAATTATATTTTGAGTGAACGCTATGATAGCTTAATATGGGTGAAATTTAGACTACAAGTAGATTTGTTTGAGTGTTTACCTGAATGGTGAAATTTTGATGTTGATTTGGTTAGTCATTCTCGTGTCATGATGGAATGTAAGTTATTGTGCAAGTTGAATTGTTTAAGTGTTGGTTGCGATCGTCCTTGCCTTATAGTGGTTTTGGTCTTGTTTTGTGGATAGACTAATTGTTCGTTTCACACCTCCAATTGGTCAATCTTGGTAGAGGGTTTGTTTTATCATGTTGTTCTTCAATTTTCTTTTTGAACTCTGTTTACTTGACCTTGTGTATTCCTTGGTTTAGGAGTTCGTTTGAGTATAGTCTAGTGTCATTTGGGAAAGTGGCTTTCGATTGGGGGCCGCACCCAAAGTGGTTGTTGGGTAACCCATCGAAAGTGTGTCTAAATAAGTGATAATCCAATAACATATTAGAGAGTTAGTTAATGAATCACTAAGATAATTGTGTCTTACGCATGGGATGAGTGCTACCACAAACTCGACATGTAGTGAGAAGGCCTAAAATGGCAAACCATCAACCTTGTCTTCACGAAAGGTTGTTTTGGGTCCACATTAGACTTGGATGGGCCGGAGGTTCGAAATAGGTTGTCAAGGTAAACCAGTGGATGGGGTCGGAACCTATGAAGACCTGCCATGGACCATACCAAGTTATGTGATGACACTTGTCCCTTATGTTCGCTAGTGTGTTGTTTTGTTGTCTTGATAGGAGCATTGTTGAGGAGTCGTCATGATGTTTATGCCCTCGTGAGAACCTGATATCATGTTAGACCGTGGGTTGCGAAGATTTAGTTTCTCGGTTGCACCAGTTGATCTTTTGTAATTACTTCTTATTATGTTCAGTTGGATCCTTTCCTATTCAGGGATCATTCATGTATTTATTTGACCGATGTGTTCGTATGTACTATTGGTTATGTTCGCCTTGATGGCAGGATTGTAAATGATGTGAACCTTATGTATTCTTCACTATTATTTATTTATCAAAGGGGTCTTGCAGTTGAGCAAACCTGGAGATGTAGCCCTCTAGGGGTGAACTCTGAGATCATTTCAGTGTTATGTGATGTTTATGTTCTTATGTTCCCTTTTTAAATTAGCATGTATGGATGGCATTATGTTAGAACGTAAAGGTGGATTAGATGAAGTTAATCTTAAATGCATGTATGTAGTCATCTTATTTAAATGTAGTAATTTAGATCATGAGATAATGTAGATTTGATTAATGGAATGTAATCAGTTGTTGATAATGAAATTAAAGTATGTAATAAAATTAGATGCATAACTTAATTTTAAATGAAAGTTTGAACGTAATGTATGGTTAAATTGTAATGGATGAACCTTATCATGTTATCTATAATTTTAATTTACTGAATGAATTATATCCTTGTTTAAAGTAATAACATGTAATTAATTTAATCTGTTTAATTGGATTAATTGTCGTGAGTTGAGTTAAATGTTAAGTTAAGTAATCACGTTGGGAAACGCTTTGGGTATTGTTTAGTCTTCCGTTGCGTTATCTGATCTCATGATAACTCGTTGTACCATTGTGTTGTGTTTAATTTTTATTTATTTTTTAAATTGTTTGCACTTTATTCTTGTGTTTTAGTCTTTTCCCTTCGAGGTTTCATGGCGGGGCATTACAAAATCAGCTATTTTTTTGGATTCCGAAATCATATCATAATACCTATCATCCCTGAAAATTTCAAAAAAAGTTGGTCGAACCATGTGCACTTTCGCCACAGTCCTCGGTTTTTTTCCCGAAATTTCAGGAGACAGAATTGACTGTGTTTTTCTGCTTAAATCCAGAAAATTGGTGTACTTTATTAATTTTAACACCCTCTAAGGTCGAACACAAATTCAAATTTCAAATTTGCAGATCAAATTCCATTTTCCCTTCTTTATTAAATTTTCTATGCATGTATGGGGTGAACATTATTCTTGTTTGATCAATGAATATCAAGTTCTTATCTTATTTTGCTAATTCAATTTTGTGTTACATTAAAGATGTTCATAATGTTCCCTTTCATGCATATGATGCTAGTTTAGTTCTCCCTTTCATTCATACCTATGATTTACCCTCTCCCAAAATTGATCTCATTAATGAGGGCACATTGGTGCAAAAAGGGAATATGGACACTTCTTTCAAAGATCTCCCTCCTAAAGATGAATCTTTGGAGAATTGTGTCCCTTCTTCTCCTAAAAAGTACCTCCCTCATACGGATTATTTGGTGCAAGAGGATGATATTATGGCTACTTATCCTAGTGATACCATATCTTGTTTTCATGACCTTTCCTCTAAAGATGAAGCATTAATTACATATGATAGTGCTTTTTCTAATGAGTGTCTTGAACAAAAAGATACCTTACAACAAGAGGGTGATATTATTTCTCATCATAATGCTCTCTCCCAAAAATCAAGAGCATAACAAAAATCAAATCAATTCCATTCATGTTCCTAGGAAACCAAAAATTATTCTTGATTATCATGTTGTGCCTTACACATATACTAATGAGGTAGTTGATGAGAACATAAGTGAAGCATCATATGCTTTCTTAGTTCCTACAATCCTCTCTTCAATTCACTCAAATACACCATCTCCTACCAAATAAGTTCCCAAAGAAGAACTCTTAGAGGATGATTGGGGGTCCTTAGATTTCACTCCTACCTTTTCTAGAAAGTCTAAGATGCCTGAATTTCATATGCCAATTTTTTCTCTTAACCCAAATCTTTAAATTGATTCAGGCATGTTAAAAATAACATTTGGCAATGAATGGCATATTCATCATGATCATTTAAAATAACATTCAAGTCTATTATGTTGCTCCTCACTATGTGACATGGTTAGCCTACTTATTGGGGGCTCCTTGTCCTTCGTGGTGGTACAATTTCAGGTGCAATCATACTTAGTGAGCAACATAATAGTCTATTTAGTCTTGCCTCTATGCTTGGGTGGCAAGAATATTCATTTTCCTCTTTATAAGGTTTCACTATTTTCTTTATGGAGTACATTATTCATAAACTTGATGTCCTTTCTTGCATGGAGTTTTCCTTCATGCGAGCGCATGTTTGTTCCGTGAGTGGGATCTTCTCCTTGCTTGAAATGGTATGTCTATTATGAACAATCTCTCCTCAAAGAACTTTTGTGAATCTTCTTCTTTCTCTCTCTTTAAAATTTACCTCTTCTATTGGGTTATTAATAACTTGATGTCCTTTCCTGAATGGAGTTATCCTTCATGCGAGCGCATGTCTATTCCTTGGTTAGGATGTATTCCTTGCTTGAAACAGTACGTCTCTTATAAGTAATTTCTCTCTAGAAGTTGTGTAATTCTTCTCATTGTCCTACACATGGGGGGAAATGATCTCTCTCCCTCTCTCTTTCTCTAAGGATCCACTTTCCCTATTGTGTGGATAGTGTGAGTTTTATTACTTGATGTCATTCCTTGTGCGAAATTGTTGGTTGTTTGCTCAAGGATTCTCTCTTATACAAGAGGTGTAAGTTATTGATTACAACTTCTTTCACACATGGTAATGTACATCTATAATAAATCCACCCATCCCCGATAGGGATAAAAGTGTGTCATCCTTCATCAATAATCCCTTTCATCTAGGAATAGGGGGAAGGATTCTATTCTTGTTCTCGTCAGCACTTCATTCTAAATGAAGTTATATTTGTCTAAGACAACTCCTCTTGGAGGTAGATATCTTTTGAACAAAGATCTCTTTTCCTCCAAGGATCTCCTTTACACTCACAACAAGATATCTCTTTTCAACTATCTTATCCTTGTTTGAAGAGTATTCCCTTTCTTGCTTGGATTTATGACGTTGTTGCATAGCGTATATCTTCTTTGTGATGAAGGTAGGTATCCTTGTTCTACTTTCCTTAAGATATCAACATCAAATTATGTTGACATCTTAAGGGGGAAGCACCCACATTGCTCCTTTGTACTATACTTTTTCTTGTGCATTGTATAGTGGGACATTCTTGGAACCAGAGGGTGGCCTCCTAGAGCAAGGTGTCATCACTTTTCTTGTACATTGGGACATTCTTGGAACCAGAGGGAAGCCTCTTAGAGAAAGATGTTGTCACTTTTCTCTTGTATAGTAGGTCATTCTCGGAATAAGAGCACAAACTCTTAGAACAAGATGACGCTACTTTACCCTGGTACAGTGGGTCATTCTCAGAACCAAAGCACGGATTCTTAGAGAGAGATGTCTTGACTTCTTCTTTTCTTGTACAGTGGGTCATTCCCGAAACCAAAGCACGGATTCTTAGAGAGAGATGTCTTGACTTCTTCTTTTCTTGTACAGTGGGTCATTCTCGAAACCAAAGCACAGACTCTTAGAACGAGATATCACACCTTTCTTGACACTTGTACTATACATTCTATACAGCTTGTAGCATACTCAGGCATAGACTCCTATGAGGCACTTCGAACCTCACTTGCACACACGCACTTGAGGTTGAGTAGAACTAACGGTGTTCTCACTCTCCTCCCTTACATGGATCACCCAGACAGACTCTGGGGGCTAGATTTCCATGTCCTTCTCTCAATGGATCACCTAGTTTTAGGGGCGAGATGTCCATGGTTTCTCTCTAGTTCGCCTTTCTTCTCATGGATCACCAAAGTGTGTATTCATGTTCTCTCTCTCCTTCCTCTCATGAACTCATAGTTTTACTATTGATGGTTCATGGAGGATGTTAGCTTTTCTCTTTTATGTGATTGCTTGTGTTTATGTGATGGGCATTGGTATTTGTGTCCTGATTAGTTGTTGAGACATTTGGATATTGAGGTCTCTTCGGCTAGTTGGTTTGTGGTCTTATGTCTTGTCTTCGTTGTGTGTCTTTTGTGCTTGGTCTTGTTTTTGTTTGTCTTGTTCTTTTTTGTTTTGTGTGCTCTTGTGTATGTCTGAATGAGTTAAGATCCTAAGATTGAAAGCTTGGTTCCTCGAGATTAGTGACATCTTATACTCCTTGTGGTATTGCTCTGTATCTCTCATCTTCATCTCCATTTCTTCTACTTCATCGATAGTAGTGTCGTAAGCCATACTCCCGAAGTGGGGGCTAAATGTAGTGTCATAAAATTGTACCTCATGCAATTTTAATCACATTTGAGGTCCTAACCTTGGTGACGACATCCTCCTTCCGAACCGAGATCTCTTTCTACATTTTCACCCCTTGACCCCTTCCTGTTTGAGCCCTGAGATAGCCTTAGGACCCTATATGGGCCCCAAGATAGGGATAGGACAGGGGCGTGGCACCCTTGTCCCCCTTGGATAGGGGCGTGGCTCCACTGTCCCACCCTCTTAGGGTGGCCCCAAGATAGGTCCCCCTGACCCTATCTACACTTCGAGATCCCAAATCTCCCCGATGTCGGTCTTTGGTGAGATGAATTAATTCCCTGTCGCATGTATAAAGGGAAGTTAGTTTTTTCATTTGTGGAGGAGGTAATTGGAGTGACATACACGATAGGCAAAGTTCAAGCATTCAAGTCTTCAAGCATCCATCAAGTCTTCTTCTTCATGAGTCTTTTACATTCATCCATTGGAGCAATATTACAACTTTCATTTGCAAGCACGTGTGTGTTAGGATTTTGTCATGTTACATGTCATTTCATGCAACACTTGTGATTAAATTCAAGAAGCAAAGCAATCGTCATCAACAAATTGCAAATATACAAGGTATACATTTCCATTATTTAAAGTCAAGCATTTGCAATTACTTTATTTCAAGGTTGATTCCTCAACTGGGGTTTGAATAAGGCAAACCCCTATCCAAAAACTTTCTCCCCTTCTTTTATATGTGTAGGTTGCAGATGCGCAACTATAATTACAGGTTTGGGCTTCATTTGTAGAGACGGAAGAACCCTTTTCGTTTCGCGGATTTTGTGGAGGACCATGTACATTGTCACCATGGTCCTGACGACTTTTCTCCAAATTTGCAGGGCAGATCCGTATTAGTCTAATTAGCTCAGATCCAAAGTTACATCGCGATCCTGAACCAGTAGCTCCTCATTTCACTCAATTTCTCTCTTTGTTCCACATAGTCAACAAGTCAACTTTCCTATTTACAAAAGAGGGTAAAACATACTTCAACCCTTGCAATCCACTTGAAATTCACATCCTTGTCTCTCTTGGATTTGGATCTAATGGATTCAAGCCCCTCTTTTGAATGTAAAGTTCTCCCAATTGAAAATCATCCTAGTGACTTCCTTTCTCTCTCCTAGGTGGGGAGTCACTAGGGTCCAATTTTTCACTTTACAATAATATACTATGTAACAACTCATCAAGTGATCTAAGAATATTCTCCAAGGAATCTCTACATGTTGCACGTCCATCTAGGTGCTCTTAGGTGCAACAATAATAATAAAATAATACATTACATGTCATGGAAAATCCATAATAAATAAAATATTACAATTAAACATTATTATACAAGGTGTAAAACACCTATTTTCCTAACAACAATCTTCCAATATTTTGCATCATTCATACCTAATGCCTCTTCTATAGATCTAGGTTCATCCACATTAGTATTCAAAAAAAAAACATCTCTACTCATCAGGTGAATACCTTTTAGGTGGTTGTCTATGTCTTGTAGACATTTGAACTAGTTGAGTTGGAGATTCTTCCTCCTCTTCTGAACATTTAGAGCTAGATGAGATCCCCTCAACTTCTTACCTATCTAGGGGTGTTGATTTAATTCTTTCAAGAGTAGAAGGAAATTGAATCACATCTTCATGTTTAGGATGTTCTAGCTGCAATGTAATAAAAGGAGGCTTAAATTCTTTAAAAATTACACTTCTACTATGTATTAATTTGTGTGCAACAAGGTCCCAAAGCTTGTATCCTTTCACACCATAACTGTATCTAATGAAGATACATTTCATAACCTTGTTCTTCAACTCTGTTCACTTATCCTTAGGCACGTGTGCATATGCCTCACAACCAAAAACTCTAAGATGTCTCAATGAATGCTTATGACCTAACATGCGTCCATAAGCATTTTGTCAACAAGAGTTGATGTAGGAGACCCGTTAACCAAGTAGAAAGCAGTGGCAACAACTTCAACCCAAAACTTTTGTTCTAGACTAGCACCACTCAGCATACTCCTAGCCTTCTCCATCAATGTCTTGTTCATTCTTTTTGCAACTCCATTATGATGCAGACAATACAAAGTTGTGTTATGTCTGTGAATGCCACAATCTTTACAAAAACTATCAAAATCATTAGAAAAAAATTCACCACCATTATTAGTCCTTAAACATTTCATTTTATTTTCAGTTTGCAACTCAACCATTGCTTAAAAATTTAATCAGCTAAAATCTTCAAATTTACTCTTTAGAAAATATACCCATGTCCTCCTTCTATAATCATCAATAAATGAAATATAATATGTGGATTTTGCAATGGAAAGAACATTTATAGGTCCAAACACATTAGAATGAAAAAGATCCAACACACCATAAGATTTATGAGAACTCGAGTAAAACTAAAAATAGTTCTATTTTCCATAAATGAAATGTTCACATAAATCAAAATCAAAATTACAATCACTCAAACCTTCAACAAGGTTTTAATTTTTTAAGGTCCGTAGATCCTTTTTTGTAATGTAGCCAAGTTTTTGGTGCCATAATATAGTCTTCTCTGTAACTTCACTTCAAAAGAAACAGCACCCTTAGGTACCCAAAAGCCATGTCCATTTGCTAAAGGTGAAACCCTCACATCTTCCAATGAAGTATTCACATATTTTCTTTTTCACATAAGTGCTATTACACTCAACAGGGTACATGCATCTAGCTTATACAATGTGCCAAATCTAACACCTCTAGCAATCACCACAACACCTCTAACCATTTTACATCTGACATCAGAAAATACTATCTACACACCCGCATCTATCAATTTTCTCACATTTAATAAATTTTGTTTTAGTCCAGGGATATGAAACACACCACTAATCATTTTTATTCTACCATCATGAAGCCTGATTTTAACTTTACCACAACCAACAATAGTTAAATGAGAATCATCACCCAAATGCACCTTACCTCCATTAAATTCTTCATATTCAAAAAACCAATCTTTATTAGAAGTCATATGAAAAGATGCACCCAAGTCAATTAACAATGCATCCTTAGCTACATGAGTGGTCAAAGTTGCAATGAATGCATTGTTGGAAATACGGTTATCGATGCACGAAAAGATCAACCTATTAATCCCTGATACAACTACAAGACTTAATGAATCCACATGAGGTAATTAAGCCATGTCACAGACCCAAGCTGTGCACTACACAACACAAGGAGACCAAGGGCACACACCTTGCAACAATCCCCCCTAGTGCAAGAGAAGGGTTCGAACCCATGACCCAAGCTCTGATACCACTTGTTGGAAACACGGTTGTCTTTGTACCAAAAGATTGACCTGTTAATGCCCGATACAACTGCGAGACTCAATGAATCCACGGGAGGCAGTTAAGTCATGTCGCAAACCCAAGTGTTTTGTTGCACAACACAAGGATACGAAGGGTTTACACCTTGCAACACACGTCACCATCTTCCTTCTACAACTCAGAATCAGGATCAAACTTTTTATTTTTATTCCTCTTTACTTATTTGAAATCCTTACGGAAGTCCCCTGATTTACCATAATTCCAATAAATGACTTTGGACTTTTTGAGAGATTTGGATCTCCCTCTAAACTTGGATTTATCAGGCTTCTCATTCTTCTTACATTTTTCTTTAGACCTTCCATGAATAGTTAGGATTTCCTTCAAACTGATGGATACCTTCCTTCGCATCTCTTCACCAAGCAAGACACCCACCACATATTCAGACTTCAAAACAACAGAAGTACTACTAATAGACATAACAAGAGAATCCCATGAATCAAACAAAAAATAAAGCAAGATTTGACATTTCTCTCCCTCCTCCATCTTGATACCAATAGATGTCAATTGAGCCACCACCATATTGAACGCTTCCAAGTAGTCTATAATCCATCCACCCTCTTCCATTCTCAAGGAATGCAATTTCTTCCTCAAGAAAATTCAATTTAATAAAGATTTGGGTCGATACATCTCACCAAGTTGCTTCCATAGCTTCTTTGTAGAGGTCTCTTCATGGACATTGATTAGAACAAAGTCTGACAAGCACAGTTTGATTATACCCTAGGCTTTACGGCCCATAACATTGAATACTGAGCAGCCGCAATAAGATCTAAAGGTCTTGAGACATTCCCATCAACAACATCCCACAAATCTTGATCTATTAGCATGTTCTCTATCTTTAGCTCCCACATCTCAAAATTACTTCCTGAAAATTTTCCCACCTCTATTCTCCCTGATGAACTTGCTATTTGAAAATTCTTGCAATAAGATCAAAAAGTATCTTCTACACAAGCTCCTACTTGAATTTGAATCAATTCAAAAATCTCGAAAACCCACAACTGAAACAAAAGGTGATCAATTATTCATACCACTTGTAAGGAATTTAAGTAGCAGAACAACTTCCTACACTAACCTTGAGAGGAAGGTGTGGAGGGGAAAAAGTGAGACCGGGTGACTAGGACCTAATCCCACTTTAGCCAACACATTGGGAATACAAAAGAGCCTAGGGAGATAGCTCACTTTGGCTACTTCTTGTGAGAAAGAGAAAGCCAAGGATTATCTCTTAGGGTTTCTATTCCTCTTGTTGTATGTGTTGAGAAAAATAGGGTTTGATTGATCAACTAGACTAGGAGATAAACAATGAAGCACATATGAACAGAAATTGCACAAACTTGCAAATCTGGAACTAAGATACTGAAAGCAAACAAGGGGGAGGAATTTGAATGCATACCTAATGCTGGAAACTGAGCCAAACTGACCAGGACTAGGGTGCCACACCCTTGTCTTGTTTCTGCAGACAGGAGGTTGTAACTGACAGACTGCAATTTTGAGATTCTGAACCTGTATACTGTCAAAATTCACTGAAAAGTGAAGGGACCAGGGTGCAATGCCCCTGTCCTGGGTAGGACCAGGGAGCTACACACCTATCCTTGACAGACTAGGGCAAATATGAGGGTTTTGGGTTGTTCTTATGCCTTTTCCTTATCTGAAACTCCTTCTGAGTACTTGTTTCTACACCTGCAACTGAAAAGAGAGGGTTTGGGGTGGCTATATAAGGTTTTGCCTCAATCAAAACCCTGCATTGGTGATTTCCACCTCCACAAATACCTGATTTATATAGTAAAATAGTGTGTGCAGGAATCAAGTGTGTGTGTGCAAGACCCTAAAATGAAAGCAAACAATCTAGAGTAAACCCTAATTGCTTATAATTGACAAAGTAAATGCTCTAAATCAATGATGCAAAGTGATCTAAAGCATGAATGTAACTATGTAAATTGATGTAATGAAGCTCATGCAAAGACATGAAAATAACATGAAACCATACCCAACCCCTAAGGGAGGGGTACAAGCCAATCATCTATCGGTGATCTCCTATTATTCTTCAATGTCATAAAGGCTCCTAATTAATGATGAATGCTTGATGAAATATTGTGAATGTTGTTGAAGACTCCACATAGGCTTCTCTTTCACTACATAGAAGGCTCCTTGTGCTCCAAAAACCTGCTCTTAGATTCTTAGATCGATAGATAGATAGATGCCTTCAAATGAAGAAAGAGAACTCATGTAGGAAACCCTAGATCTTAATTTCATCTTTAGGCTGACTTAGAGATTAAATTTCCTGCCAATTTCTTGGGGTTAAGCATTATAATATCATAGGATTATGCTCCTGAAATTTTGGAAAATAGTTGAGGACCATGTGCATTTTCCACATGGTCCGACCAACTTTTCACCAAATTTTCAGGGTCATTAGATATGATGATATTAGAGCAAATCCCAAAGTTACAGTTGATTTTGAGATGTTTTGATATGCGAAATCGGTCCTTAAAGGTTGAAGTAGGACATAATTAGGGTTTATGATTTAATGATTTATTAGAGGAATAAAATAAAAAGGGGCACACTTAGGGTAAAGGGCCCAATTTTATGATGTAGGGAGTGATGAAATATGACTTTAGATTCAATTAAATGCTTAAAGGAAAATTACAATGCAAGATGCAAACACACTAAGGCGGGTGCTAAACTAAGTATGTAATTGTACCACCCTAGCAAGGGTGTACAATTTACGACACTACATTTAGCCCCCACTTTAGTGGTCATATGACACTACGTGCATATGCAAGCTAAAGTAAAGAAAAGTAAACATTCATGAAAAATGATAGATCCACAAGTTGTCAGACGAAACCCCTTGCGGTATCTACAGTACACAGTTAGGAACCGCACCCTACAAAACCACATGCTAGATAAAATAACAAAATCACCTAAATGCTTACTAAGGAAGGTGATGAAAATTCGAGGGTAGCTATATGCCCCCCTGTTTCGGCTTGCTAGTTTTAGTGAGTTGAAATAGGGTATCATGTTTACCACATTGAATTGTGAAAGAAGTGTAGTGTCATAAAATTGCGACCTTAGCAATTTACGACTGCATTAGGGTCCTCGCGCATGTGAACTCGAATCCTCTATCCTGATCAAAGACCGGAGAGTGCTCAGCTTGCGAAAACAACTTCTTCCTTGGCCTCTGCATCACCTCGTCCACATTTTGCCTTGGAAAAAGAGGTAGGACAAGGGTGTGCGCCATTGTCCCCCCTTGGACAGGGGCACGACACCCATGTCCCTGCCCTATTTCAGGGCATGACCCTTCCTAGAGCATTCCTTATGGGTTGTGCCTCGGGCAGGAAACCTCCCTGATGTCAGCCCGTGACGAAATTCAAATCCTTCAAACATGTATTTAAGAGTGATTCGCTCTCTCATTTGGATAAGTTGGATATGACGAAGTTGGAGAGATTCAAGTTGCATAAGCGATCAAGCATTCACGCATTCTTTTTCAACATTGAGCATTCTCAAGTCTCCCTTCAAGGATAGGTGTTGCATTCAAGTCAAGGATTCAACCATTGAAGAGGAGATCCCTTTCAACATTCAATTCTATAGCGTCGTAAATTGTACGCACTCGCTAGGGTGGTACAATTTCACACCTAGTTTAGCACCCGCCTTAGTGCATTTTACATTCTGCATTGCATTTCTCCTTTAGCACTTAATTAATCAAATTAATTAGGTCTAAGGTCCTATTTCATCATTCTCTACATCATAAAGTTGGGCCCTTTTCACTAAAGCGCGCCCTTCGCATTTTATTCCTCCAATGCACCACTTAATCAAAAACCCTAATTAAGTCCTATTTCGAACTTGGGGGCTTGGTTTTGGGGTCAAAACATCTCGAAATCACCTGTAACTTTGGGATTCTCTCTAAAATCATCATATCCGACGGCCCTAAAAATTTGGTGAAAAGTTGTCGGGACCATGGCGCCCGGTGCACATGGTCCCGGACATTTTTCCCAAAATTTTGGGAGCATGATCCAATCATAAAATAAAGCTTAACCCCAAGAAATTGGCGGGATATTCAATCTCTAGGTCGGCCAAAATACAAATTTACGACCTAGGGTTTCATACATAAGAGCTCTCTTTCTTCATTTGGAAGGATCGGATTTTTGTTTCCAGGAACTTCATATGCAGCGAAAGAGCAGATCTTTGAGGACTTCAACAACATTCAACATCATTCTATCAAGCATCTATCAAATTCATTCATCCACTTAGGGCTTGGAAGACATTGAAGAACAATAGGAGATTACCGACTGAAGATTGGCTTGTACTCCTCCCTTGAGGGTTGGGTATGATTTCGTATTGTTTTCATGTCTTTGCATAAGCTTTGATACATCATTTATTCATGCTTTAGATCACATTGCATCTTGATTTAGAGCATTTACATTATCATTTGCAAGCAATTAGGGTTTACTTTCTAGGTTGCTCTAGTTTGCTTTCTTGCATTTTGGACCTTGCACACACACTAGGTCTGCACACACAATACATTTTACAAAACAACTTGGCTATTCGTGGAGGTGGAAATCACCGAAGTGGGGGTTTGACTAAGGCAAAACCCTATATAGCCGCCCCTCCCCCTTTTCAGATATTATTGCAGGTTTCGAGATTCGGACGACGCCGCGGGATACAGATCCGGAGAGAGAAGGTTGGAACAGCACTCTGTGTGAAATTGCAGAGCAGGAGACTGGGACAGGGGCGCTGGGTGCCCTGGTTCTTGGGACAGAGGCGTTGGGCGCCCTGGTCCTCCGGACAGACAGTTTGCAGATAGTTTCCAGACAGTGTTTCAGAGTGCAGAACAGTGGTTTCCGGTGCAGTTTTCAAGACAGTGGCGCCCGCGCTCCCGTCCCAAACATTTTCAGTCCGATTTTGACTCCGGGTACATATCTGCATTCTTATTTCGTCCTTGTACTTACAGTTGTTCATTGTTTAATCTCAATTCTGCAATCTTGTTATTGGTTCATACTCGCATTTTGGGATTAGGGTTTGAACTTGCATTACTTGATCTTACAATTTCAACAAGGGAATAGAAATCCTAATAGATATCCCGTGGCTCTCTCTTTCACCAAAAGAAGTAGCCAATTGTGCGATATCTCTAGGCTCTTTCGTATTCCGTAATGTGTGTCAAAAGGTAGGATTAGGGCATGATTGACCTAGTCTCGCTTTTTCCCCTACACATTTTGGTGAACCCGACGTGAATCTATCATTGCTTCCTCTTGCATTGCATTTATTAGATCTAGATCTAGATTTAGTGTGTTTTCATTAAAAAGAAAAAGAAAAAAAAGAGTGTGTTTCTTTGCATTGTGTGTTTAAATTTTATATAATCCTTTCAAAATGTCAGATTTTTATTTGCAAAATGTTCATGCTTTTGATGATTATTATGAGTATAGCCAAGATGAATTAGATGAAGCTTTAGATGAGTTTTTAAACCCTAAGGATGCTAAACCTTCATTTTACCAAAAACTCATAAACCTTGTTACTATGCCATTTAGGTGTGATGAGAAAGATAAGTCGAATGATTCCTCTCAAGGATACATTCCTATCCACTCTTCCCCTGAATCTAGTAACATGGTTGTTTTCAATAATCCCCTCTATGAGGAGATGTCTCCTTTTGAATCAAAAGACAAACCTTTTAACCGATATGATCATGCCTTGTTGGATGATGCTCTTGATGACTTTGTGGCTTTGTCGAAACCTATAAACAAAAACAAGACCTCTAAATTGGTTAACATGATAAACTTGAATGAACATAATAAGCCTCTCTTTGAAGTCCAAGGTGCTTATCCTTCTCCTACCTTTCAAATTCCTAAATCACCTCTCCTTACTATTCAAGGAAGGTATGATCATGATTCCTTTCGTACCCCGAATAAACCAATCATCACCGTACAAGGAAGAAAACCTATAAGTCCTTACAATTATGCTAAGCAAATAACTAGAGAGAGTTATCATGCGGTTGCCCATACCTATCATACCAGAAATAATAGGCAACCTAATCCTCCTCCTGTTATTCTAGTCTCTCTTCCTAATCCTCAACCAATTCTTCGTCAAGCTCCCCGTATTTCGCAAGTTATGGGTAAGGAATATGATCTCATAGAACAACTTAAAGCTACCCCTGCTAAGATATCCCTTTGGGATTTGATTCAAACTTCTTCCGCTCATCATGGAATGTTACAAGATGCCTTGAAAGATTTGAATGTTCCTCCACCGAATACATCTAGTAATGTAGCATCTTTTGTTAACTCTGTGATGAATCCTAAAGCTCAAATTGTGTTTACCCAAGATGAGTTGCCTACTAGTGAAATTCAACAACAATATGATCCCTTGATGATTGTGGTTATCATGAAAGACACTGCTATAAGACGAACACTAGTAGATAATGGCTCTGGCCTTAATGTGTGTAGCATTAATTTATTGCATAAGATGAATGTGGATACGTCTCTTATTGAGCCTGACTCTCGTCCCATTTGTGGCTTTGACAATGTGGCTAAGACTTCATTAGGTATCATCACCTTACCTCTCACAGTGGGACCTGTTACTTTGCCTACTCCTATCCATGTTATGCCGGGAAATTTAACATACAACTTGTTATTAGGGAGGCCTTGGATTCACAGCATGCAAGTTGTCCCCTCTACATTGCATAGACAAGTTAAATTCGTTTATAACAATAAGACATACACCTTGATGGGTGATACTAATTTTCAAGCTTGTCTGCAAACATCTAATTCCAAAGGAGATTCTTCTAAGCCATCCTCGTCTAGTGATGACTCTTTAAACAAGAAATCTATCGATGAATCCTCGCTCTCCGATGATCGGAATTCTTTGGATGAGTCTGGAGCTCCTGGAGAGGATCCTTCTCGACTTGAAACTACACATAAAAAGGATTTTGATCCTGAGAAGGTTCTCGTAGAGGATGATTGGGGATCTCTTGATTTTAACCCTACCTTTGTAGGTGAATATAAGGTTCCTTCTAGAGAAATTAAAGTTGAAAAGAAAGAAGAAGCTAAAAATCAATCAACCTTACCTGAATCTATGAGTAATAATTTTGTGGCCGCTTCTCAAACTTCTTCTCCCCACATCTATAGTTATGAAGAGTTTGATTCTTTGTCTTATGAAAAACCACCTTCTCTTCCTGAAATGGCTGATCGTTATGGTCGTGGTTTTCGTATTTTTTCTAAGCATGGGTATCATGGAAAAGGTTGTGGTGCTCATGAACAAGGGATAAGAGTTCCTCTAGAGACTAATTTTCACAATTATGCCTTTGGACTTGGCTATAATCCCTGCAGACGTACTAAAGCTTCTAAAAGACCATGCATTAGTGTTAATGCTATATCTACATCTTTATCAATACAACATCCTGAGTATATTGATGGGGATCCTTCAGGTGATTGTGCTTTGGATATCTTCCCTACCGATGATGCTTTAGCTGAGTTCTTGGGAGCCTATGACACTCTTCCTCGTTATCATCACAATAGGGGACTCCCTTATTGTTTGAACACTGAAGCCTATTTTGAAAAAGAGATTGATAACGATAAGATTGTGAAAGAATTCCCTCAATTAAAGGATACTCCTCAACAAAGTAATCTTCTCATAAGTGATACCCTTGATGTTAAGATGGATCCTTGCAACAAAGAGAAAGTTATTAAGATTGGAAAATGTTTGGATGAAGAGGAACAAAAACAATATGAAGAACTATTGCATGAATTCCCTGAGATCTTTGCTTGGACATATTCTGACATGCCTGGTATAGATCCTAAGATTGTTACTCATAATATTGTCTTAGTTCCTGATGCTAAGCCCGTGAAACAAAAGATTCGAAAAATGAATCCCAAGGTGGCTCTGCTTGTTAAAGCTGAGATTGAAAAATTATTGGAGGCTGGATTTATCCGCCCTATTGACTATTCCCCATGGATTTCAAATATTGTCGCTGTGGCTAAACCAGATAACAAAATAAGGATGTGTGCCGACTTTCGGGATCTAAATAAGGCTTCTTTAAAAGATGATTTCCCTCTTCCAAACATTGACATGATAGTTGACTCTACGATAGGACATGCCTTGCTATCCTTCATGGATGGTTTTTTAGGCTACAATCAAATTTTCATAAACCCTCAAGATCAATTCAAAACTGCTTTCACCACTCCTTGGGGTACATTTTGTTGGATAATGATGCCTTTTGGACTTAAAAACGCCGGTGCAACTTATCAACGAGCGATGACCCTTATCTTTCATGATTATATGCATAAGATTTTAGAGGATTATGTTGATGATATTTTAGCTAAATCCTTTCTTCGCATGGATCATGTTAAAATCCTCCGACAAATTTTTGAAAGAATTCGTAAATATCACATGCACTTGAATCCCCGAAAATGTGTTTTTGGTGTGGATAGTGGAAAACTATTAGGGTTCATAGTTTCGCATCGTGGGATTGAGGTGGATACTAAGAAAATAGATGCTATTGTCAACATGCTACCTCCTAGAAATGTGTCTCAACTTAAAAGATTACAAGGAAAGATTCAAGCTATTCGTAGGTTCGTGTCTCAGCTTGCAGATCGTACCTTTCCTTTTACTCAACTCCTTAAAAAGGATATCACTTTTCAATGGAATGAAGATTGTCAGCAAGCATTTGAAGATTTAAAAGTGTATTTGGCTAGTCCTCCTATTCTTCAACCTGCCGAACCTTCTAAACCCTTCCTTCTGTATACAGCTGCTTCCTCTCATGCTCTCGCAGCATTGTTGGCACAACATGATAAAGATGGTAAGGAATGTCCGGTTTATTACATAAGTCGTACCTTACTCGATTATGAGACCCGATATTCTGCGATAGAGAGACAATGCTTGGCTGTGGTGTTTGCGACTCAGAAATTGAGACATTATCTTTTGAATTCAGAAGTCCATGTCATGGTAAAGTTTGATCCTTTGAAGCATCTTTTCTCTAAAACTGATTTATCAGGATGTCTAGCTAAGTGGGTTATGATGTTAACTGAATTTGACCTTAAATTTGTTTCACAAAGAGCAATTAAAGGACAAGCGTTGACCGATCACTTAGTTGAGGCCCCTTCACCTTTCTCCTTCCCTAACCCTGAGTCTTTCCCTGATGACTTCATTCTTTCTATAGAGAAAGATGAAACTTGGGAGTTATACTTTGATGGCTCTAAGTGTCGTACGGGATCGGGGGCAGGTGTTGTTCTGATTTCTCCTACAAAGAAGTCCATTCCTTTATCATATCGTCTAAATTTCCTGTGTACCAATAACATTGCTGAGTATGAGGCTCTTATAGCGGGAATAAAAGCAGCCTTAGCTTTGAATATAAAACACATACATATCTATGGAGATTCGCAATTGATTATAAGACAAGTAACAGGAATATATCAAGCAAAACAAGACAAATTATCACAATATAAAGACCTTGCTGTCTCTTTATTACAAAATTTTGATTCTTATAATATGGAACCCGTTCCTCGAAAAGATAATCGACATGCGGATGCAATGGCATGTGTGGCTTCTCTAGTATCTTTAGAGGACCCTATGGTCAATCTTAATTTCGTTATTCACAATCTTATTTCTCCGGCTATTGAAGATGATTCTAGCTTGGTAACATGTTGTGACTTTGTAGACTCAGACGAATGGTACTCGCATATCGTAAGATATTTGACTGATGGTACCTTTCCTGATTCCGCTAATAGGAACACTAGGGCTAGAATCCGCAAGCTGTCTGCTAGATATATCATCCTTTCTAATGTCCTTTATCGAAGGGGTTATGATGGTCTTCTCCTTCGTTGTCTTAACAAGTCGGAAATCCCTGTTGCTCTTGAAGAGGCACATTCAGGTGCCTGTGGGGGGCATTTTGGGGGCAAATCCCTGGTTCATAGGTTGCTTCATATGGGATACTATTGGCAAACTATGCAGAAGGATTCCTTTTCATTTGTTAAAAAATGTCATCAATGTCAACAACACAATAATCTTATTCATGCTCCTGCCCAAGAACTTCGTTCTCAAGTAGCTTCTTGGCCTTTCTCCGCATGGGGTTTGGATCTTATTGGAAAAATCTCTCCTCCTTCATCTCAAGGACACACCTTCATCATAACCGCAACAGATTACTTTACAAAGTGGGTAGAAGCTATTCCCCTTCGCTCTACTACTGCTGAAGTGATTTGTCAATTTCTCTTAGAAAACATCATTTCTCGATTTGGGATACCTTCCACTATTATCTCAGATAATGGGACATCGTTTAAAAACAAGGATGTGAAGAAATTCCTCGAGAAGTATCATATCAAACATCGATTTTCTACACCTTACTATCCTCAATCAAATGGCCAAGCCGAATCATCTAATAAGATAATTGAACAAATTCTTCGTAAAATTGTAAATAAGCATGGTAAGGATTAGAGTAACCAGCTGATCTATGCTCTTTGGGCCTATCGAACGACTGTACGAATTGCTACGGAAACTACTCCTTATAATCTTGTTTATGGTGCTGATGCTATTATGCCCTTAGAATTAGAGATTCCATCACTTAGGGTTTCTCTCAAAGGTATAGTAGATGATGACTCTTATAGGGAACAACGACTTCAACAGCTTGAGATGCTTGATGAACAGCGCATAAACGCTCTTGAGCATATTCAAGCGTATCACAAAACTCTACAACGAAGCTATAATGACAAGGTTATTCAACGTTCCTTCTCATTAGGTGACTTAGTCCTTTATGAGAATCAGCGCAATGTGAATGCCTTGCCTGCTGAAAAGGGAAAATTTAGTCCTAATTGGCTTGGACCATATATCATTATTGAGGATTATGGATCAGGTGCTTACAAAATAGCGGATGTAGACGGTACGCCTCTTAAAGAACCTATTAATGCTATGCACTTGCGTAGATATTATGCTTAATTCTTCATTTCTTATCTATCTTCTTTTCAAATTCTTCAACATTGGATAATATGTTAGTATTTCTTAATTAAAGCAAAATAGAATTAAATGTTATGTTGTTTAATCTATATTGCTTCGTTCCTGACAAGCGTGTCTTCTTACTTTTTAGTTTGTCTTGAATTCATTTATGTAAATTATAAAAGATTTACATTTCTCATTATGCTAGCATATTATACAATGTCTTTATGTATTAAGTAGAATTGTATCATGTTGTGTTTAAGTTCAAAATTAAATCACATTAGTTATACGATTCTTAGACTTAATGCATATTTCTTCCTTATCATCAATGTAGCACTTGATTAAATATTTTAATTAAGTCACACATGTATCAATTTAATCATGGAGCATTGAGAAATCAATCACATGGCAATTAAATTCTGAACATACATGTACATTTACCAAATGTATTAGATTTAATCAAAACAAAACATACATTGTTTTAAGCATTAAAGATAACACATTTGAGACAAAAGATAAGCATGTATATATACATATATATGTGTGGATCGTATACAAATCTAGGTCACTGTACATCATAAAATCATCTCCTATCCCTAGGGCTAGTGGCTGGAGAGTGTCGACTGGATGCTCCCTCCTGGTCTGGCCATGAAGGTGGACCCATGGGTGTGTAGCGCGATACAGATCGTGAGTGACTTCGAGAGGAACTCCTACGATCCCTATCCATAAGGATCGCACGATAGGTGGTAGCCTCGGTCTGAGCCGCTGCTAGATCTCGCCGCGCCTGCTAGAGGTCCTCTGATAGGACTCTCTCTCTCTGTCGCGCCTGCTGGAGGTCCTCTGATAGGACTCTCTCTCTCTCCCTCCATATATCTACCTGTACTCGGAATGGGAAAAACAAATCCTCATGCCGACCCGCGTTCCCCTAAGGCCTATAGGCAATCTGTGAGGAACTGGGGATCTGTGCTATCATGGAAATGTCTGTCATTGCCTGCTGAATCAAGGAACCCCATTCCTGCACATTAGCTGTGGCAGTAGAACAGATTTTTGTTAGTACCATTCTATATCATCAAAACATTAATCAATCAATATAAACCTACTATACCTGGATCTCCCTCGCGCCAGTAGGGATCATGATATGGTAGTATCTGTGACTGAGAACCGCTAGGCTCCCCTCACTCGTATACTCTATCCACGATGGGTGTAGGCTGGACGGTACTGGTGACAGGTCTCCGTATCGCCTCCTGTTCCCCCTGTTGGAGAATAGGAGGCGGATCCAGAGCTATGGTATCGTCTCCTGAATGGTGGGGAGTTGCATCCGACTCCTCCTCATCATCTCTATCCTCCTCCTCGTCGTCCTCCTCGTCATCATCATCCTCGTCCTCATCCGCATCATCACCTGCATCCTCCTCGTCCTCCTCTCTATCTGCATCCTCATACTCCTCCTCCTCGTCACTGGGCTGATCGCCTGTAGGTGGATCAGGATCTCCTGCCTCCTCATGACCCTCTCCCTCCTCTGGCTCCTCTGACCTGGATCCCTCGTCCTCGTCTCGGTCTCCATGTCTCCATGGGCCTGGATAGCCTGTCGGATGATCTGGTGGAAAGATAGGACCTGGATATGATCTCATGAACCATGAAACATATCTACGCTGTGCTCCAGGCTCTGCAGAATAGTCAGTGACTACATCCTGATCAGATCCCTCTAAGTCTGTAGTCTCAATGTCATCTACCGTCGGTCTCGCTACTGCTCCAGGTCTGGGAAGGACCTGTGAGTGTCGAGTATAGATGGGCACATCGGCTGGAACACACTGCTCTAGTCCGAACTGCCTCCGTACTCGGTCAAAGTAGAAAGGGACTATGATGTGTGCATATCGTCCTCGCAGTAGGCGGTTCCTCTGTAGACATGCTAACTGTCTCTCCATACCATCCCATCTGTGCATCAGTAGGTAAGGTCTCCACGCTATCACCTTGGCTGTCAGTCTGTCAATAATCACTCTCCAATATAATAAATCTCCAAATCTCCACTCGCTGGTAAGTGGATAAGCGAACACCCTAGGTCGCTCGCTCGTTGTACTCAGTGGAAAGCCGACGGGCCTGGTGCATGTGAAATGCTCTAAAATCCACACCTGTAGAAGTGTGCATGTCATCAAACTGCATCCCTGTCCGAATACATACTCCTCAAGGTCGTGATAGAGATGTGCAAGCATACTCCGACCCCACGCATACACTCTCCTGTGTCTCTCCATCGCTCTGATACACCATGTGAGGCCCCCATGCATGTGTGTTCCTCGCCCATTAGGGCAGACGGCTAGTGCTATGATGGCTATCATAAGGCGTCTCAAAAGTGGTACCTCCCCTGTAGGATGTAAGAGCCAGCTGACCATGATGCGACCTCTCGTCTCGCTCGGCATGACTCTTCCTATGCAATACACCTGCTCTCTCTGATGATCCTCTGCTGACTGATCGGTCGCGTATGTAACTGTTGCTCCTCTGATAGGAAGACGAAGTATACGGTACACATCCTCAAGTGTGACCGTCAGCTCTCCTACTGGAAGGTGAAAAGTGCATGTGTCAAGATCCCATCGCTCCATCAAGGCCATCAGCATCGCAGGATGAAATCGAATGGCCGGCATGAGAATCACATACCACAATCCTACAATCGATAGTGTGTCTCTCTCTGACTGAGTCAGTCGTGGAATCTGATCTCGCAAAGTGCGAAGAATATGTCCCGCTGTGTGCTCTCTCATGTACGGGAGACCCTGCAACACGAAAACATGACCGTAATCAGTACTCGATCATCAAAATCGCAAATGCAAACCGTCGCACATCATATGCTAGCCCCGGAACCTCTCGCCAGGCCCTGATTGGGGACCATGGCGCCCTGTCAGGGACCATGGCGCCCTGAGGGGACCATGGCGCCCTGTCAGGGACCATGGCGCCCTGGGGGGACCAGGGCGCCCCTCAGGGACCATGGCGCCCTGGGTGGGCCCCGGTCAGCCTTCAAGGCCCGCATACGATCACGAAAAAGTCAAACATGCGAAAAATCAAAAGTCAAACGTTCAGTCAACTCACCTCGTCCAGTGGCTCGTCGTCGATCACGGCCTGGCGCAGGATCTTGATCCTCGTGGGACGCTCCGGTCGTCGTGAAGGCATGATGATGGCTATGTGGGCTCCGCTGCACTGAATAGTATCCTGAAATCAACAAAGTGACGAATACAAGTGTCACTTTCGAAGTATATACTCTCGTTTGTTTATTCTTACTCTTTGAAACCCTAATTTTTCCTCTATCATTCATTTTATCATAACTTGGGTTTGGGAGATGCGATTTTCGAGCCATTTGTTGCGTTGGAATCGTATTTTCCTTCTCCTACTCTCGGGATGTTCCAAAAAAGTGCTCTGATGAAGCCTATTTCGCGAACACCCCTCATCAATACTCTATTACACAATTTGTCGCAAGTAAACATGCTACCCTGTTTCACCTCCCTAATAAGCAAGTCGAAACAGGGGGGGGCATATAGCTACTCACAGATTTCATCACTTTCCCTAGTAAGCATTAGGTGATTTTGTGATCTAACGTGTGTTTTGTAGGGTGTGGTTCCTAACTGTGTACTGCAGATACCGCTGGGGGCTTCGTCCGACAACTTATGGATATATCCTTTTTCAAATAATGTTTACTTTTCTGTACTTTAGCTTGCATATGCACGTAGTACTCATATGACCACTAAAGTGGGGGCTAAATGTAGCGTCGTAAATTGTACGCACTCGCTAGGGTGGTACAATTTCACACCTAGTTTAGCACCCGCCTTAGTGCATTTTACATTCTGCATTGCATTTCTCCTTTAGCACTTAATTAATCAAATTAATTAGGTCTAAGGTCCTATTTCATCATTCTCTACATCATAAAGTTGGGCCCTTTTCACTAAAGCGCGCCCTTCGCATTTTATTCCTCCAATGCACCACTTAATCAAAAACCCTAATTAAGTCCTATTTCGAACTTGGGGGCTTGGTTTCGGGGTCAAAACATCTCGAAATCACCTGTAACTTCGGGATTCTCTCTAAAATCATCATATCCGACGGCCCTAAAAATTTGGTGAAAAGTTGTCGGGACCATGGCGCCCGGTGCACATGGTCCCGGACATTTTTCCCGAAATTTTGGGAGCACGATCCAATCATAAAATAAAGCTTAACCCCAAGAAATTGGCGGGATATTCAATCTCTAGGTCGGCCAAAATACGAATTTACGACCTAGGGTTTCATACATAAGAGCTCTCTTTCTTCATTTGGAAGGATCGGATTTTTGTTTCCAGGAACTTCATATGCAGCGAAAGAGCAAATCTTTGAGGACTTCAACAACATTCAACATCATTCTATCAAGCATCTATCAAATTCATTCATCCACTTAGGGCTTGGAAGACATTGAAGAACAATAGGAGATTACCGACTGAAGATTGGCTTGTACTCCTCCCTTGAGGGTTGGGTATGATTTCGTATTGTTTTCATGTCTTTGCATAAGCTTTGATACATCATTTATTCATGCTTTAGATCACATTGCATCTTGATTTAGAGCATTTACATTATCATTTGCAAGCAATTAGGGTTTACTTTCTAGGTTGCTCTAGTTTGCTTTCTTGCATTTTGGACCTTGCACACACACTAGGTCTGCACACACAATACATTTTACAAAACAACTTGGCTATTCGTGGAGGTGGAAATCACCGAAGCGGGGGTTTGACTAAGGCAAAACCCTATATAGCCGCCCCTCCCCCTTTTCAGATATTATTGCAGGTTTCGAGATTCGGACGACGCCGCGGGATACAGATCCGGAGAGAGAAGGTTGGAACAACACTCTGTGTGAAATTGCAGAGCAGGAGACTGGGACAGGGGCGCTGGGTGCCCTGGTCCCTGGGACAGAGGCGCTGGGCGCCCTGGTCCTCCGGACAGACAGTTTGCAGACAGTGTTTCAGAGTGCAGAACAGTGGTTTCCGGTGCATTTTTCAGGACAGTGGTGCCCGCGCTCCCGTCCCGAACATTTTCAGTCCGATTTTGACTTTGGGTACATATCTGCATTCTTATTTCATCCTTGTACTTACAGTTGTTCATTGTTTAATCTCAATTCTGCAATCTTGTTATTGGTTCATACTCGCATTTTGGGATTAGGGTTTGAACTTGCATTACTTGATCTTACAATTTCAACAAGGGAATAGAAATCCTAATAGATATCTTGTGGCTCTCTCTTTCACCAAAAGAAATATCCAATTGTGCGATATCTCTAGGCTCTTTCGTATTCCGTAATGTGTGTCAAAAGGTAGGATTAGGGCAAGATTGACCTAGTCTCACTTTTTCCCCTACACAAATTCCTCACAGGCATTTCTATCAACATTGCTACTACAACCTCCCTTGAGATGATTTACAATTCAATCTTTCATTTACATCTACTTGCAAGTACTTTCTTTCATTACTTGGTTAAATCCAAAACTGGGGTTTGACCTAAAGGCAAACCCCCAATCCCAACACATTTCCCTCTCTTTTCTGTGTGTAGGTTGTAGGTGCGCAGTTTTACTTTTGAAATTGGGATTCATTTGCAGAGGCGGAAAACCCTATTTGTTTCATGGATTTTTCGGAGGACCGTGCACATTCCTACCACGGTCTGGACAACTTTTTGTCGAATTCGCAGGGAAACTTCGTCTCGACATTTTACTACCAAATCCAGGTGCACAGCTTCATCCCATATTTCGATCTCAAGTTATAATCGATTCTTTGTCACTTTTACACTACATAATTCAATCAACTTCCTTTCCAAATCAAACAAGGAAAAGGGGGATCATCCTAACATTCTCAATTCATTTAGAATTCAATCTACCATCTTTGTGTGGAGAGATTGAATCTAGTGAATTATCTCATCCCCTTATCTTCCTAATATAATGGTGAAAAGTGCTTGAAGGATAACCAATAGTGAAACTCTCATCTCTCTTTGAGGGAAAGGGTTGTTTTCCTCTTGATCCATCACTTATCATTTTCCCACCATTACAAGAAGATTGATGACAAATGCTCACAAGAAAATTTGATACAAGATCAAAAACTAATGAAGAATCATTTGGTAAGAAAGAGAACTAAACCTCAATTCCAACACAACAAAGAGTGTGAAGATTTGAGAGTTCTCTAACACAAAATGAAACATTTAAATGGAAACAAATGCCAGATATAATCCCAAAAAAATGCAACTCCATAAAGGAAATTGGGAAAGAATGAAGGATTGAAATGACATCAAAGAGAGATTATTTATAGCAACACTCTTCTAAAGAAGGCAAGAGATCCTCGTCAATGACATGCACATTCACAAAATAAAAGGGTTTATTATAAAAGATACTACTCAATGAAGAAAAGAAATTGATGAATGATCAAAGACTTCCAACACCAAGGAGGAGGTCCCAATTAAGAATATGTACTTAAGACCCCCATTAGGAATGCTTGTTCAAATATGAGAGAAGGAATTCAAAGATGAATACACCTCTACAATCAATAAGAAATCCTTATAGAAGACACTACTTCGCAAAGGGGAAATTTTAATCTTACGAAGGAGAAATGTTTGAAACCACTCTTGGCCCCCATATATATAGGGAGAAGAGATGAGATAGAAATAGGCTATTACGTTGCTTCCAAAAGTATGGTTGCACGTGAAATTGTACCATCATGAATGACAATGAGCCCCCAGTAAGTGAGCTACCAATGTCACATAATGATGAGCAACATAATAGCCATTAATGTTATTTAAAGACATGATAGATTGAATGAGGTATTTGAATATGACATGTTAAATGATCTAATATAAGTGAGATTAAAAACATGTATAAGATAATGAATGTTAAAAAGTCTTTAGAGAGAGAGAAGTTTATAGGAGAATAGGTCACTAAATTATACTTTTCTTGCACACAAGAAATCTTAGTAGAGGGATAAGTGTAATTCATTAGAGCCTTATTCCTAGAAGAAGGGATTTTAGAATGAATAGAAGACAAAGTCTCATAAGTGGGATGAGAAATCTCTTGAGGAGATTCATAAAGAGATTTGTTTATCACCAAGATTTCCTTATGAGGGGGATGAGTGTTGAAAGAAGTAGAAGATGATTTAATTGAGGTGAGTTCGTCATCACTACTAAATATAGCATTCACATTGAGAGATGGTCTTTTAGATGCTTTGGTGGGCTTAGAAGGATTATATCCAAGTCCAATGAAGCTTCATGTGTGTTATGTTCTAAAGGAACTTTAACTTCTTGTTCATTTGTGCCACAACCATTGCCATCATAGCCACTCTTAGCTAAAACGTGAAAACCAGGACCATAAAGGGATGCCAAATCAGAAAGAGATGGTGATGCCTCATAGGTCTCAGTGCTATATGAATTAGAGGAATGATTTGAAGACTCATTTGAATTAGAAGCAACCGCAAAGTGGTTACTTAGTTGTTTAGACAAAGTGGGATGCTCTTTTGTCTCCTCATTAGATTTCTCCTTCTCAGTCTTAAATTTTTTCTGAGATACTCGATACTCTCCTACAAAAGTAGGGTTAAAGTCTAGAGATCCCCAATCATCATCTCAGAGCACTCCTTTGGGAGAAAAGATATCCTCGAGAGGAGATTCTGATTGAGTAGAAGAATCAGGAGTACTAGAAGGAACAAGATCATTAAAGGAAATGGATGTATTTGAAGAAGTAGGAGGATTCGAAGAAGAATGGGAAGTAGTTGAACGAGAAGATCCAGATTTTAATGATTCTTGAGGATTGTCAGCTAACAAGGTATGTCTTATTGTTATAAATCGATTTGACTTGCCTATGCAAAGTTGAGGGGACAACTTGCATGCTATGAATCCAAGGTCTCCCTAATAGAAGGTTATATGTCAAATTACCAAGCATGACATGAATATGTGTAGATAAAGTAATAGGACCTACCTTAACAGAAAAGTTTAAGATACCTAAAGATTGTTTAGCAACATTATCAAGGCCTTAGATAGTAAGAGAAGCATGTTCGATGAGAGAACAATCCACATTAATCTTATCCAATAAGTCTACACCACAAACATTAAGGCCAGATCCATTGTCCACAAGGGTTCGTCTTATAGCACTATCATTGATAATAACCACAATCATAAGAGGATCATATTGATGTTGGATTTCACAAGAAGGTAACTCATCTTGTGTGATTGCAATTTGAGCTTTGGGTTTGTTTGTAGGATCAATCAAAGAAGCCATGTTATTAGGTGTCACTGCAGGTGGGACATCTAAGTTTTTCAAAGCATCTTGTAACATCCCATGATAAGCAGGTGAAGTTTGAACCAAATCCAAAATAGAAATCTTGGTAGGACTAGCTTTAAGTTGTTCAATGATATTATACTCCTTACTAAGAGTTTGTGATATACGAGGTGCTTGTGGAAGAATAGGTTGAGAGGGAGGGAGTGAAGTTGGGATAACTGGAGGAGGACTAGGTTGCCTTTTTTTTTTTTGTTGTAAGTATGAGCAACCACATTATAACTCTCTCCAGTGATTTCCTTAGCGTATTCATAAGGGCTCTTAGTAGGATAACCTCCTTGCACATTAATAATAGGTTTCTTAGGAGTGCAAAAAGAATAATTAGCATAACCACCTTGAACCACTAAGATAGGCTTACGTTGAGAACTTTGAGAAGGACAAGCACCTTGAACTGTGTAGAGGGGTTTGTTAGGTGTTTCATTCACATGTATCAAATTGACTGAAGATGGTTTAGGAATGTCAAAGGTGTCCTTATGAATTTTAGAAGAAGAATGGACAAGATTGTTCGAGGGATTGTTGATAGTCTCTTCTTGCACTAAAATGTTATCATGGATAAGATCAATTTTAGGAGGTAGACTAGGAGTAGGCATTGATTTTTTAGAAGAAAGAGTATTAGTAGGAAAGGTCATATTATCCTCTATCTATAAAGCGGAAAAAAATCGAACCCTAGTTGTTCTCCCCTCCCCAACTCCAAGGAGAGAGAAGGGAGAGTCACTAGGGTTGATGGTTTTCACTTAGGAGAGACTTTACATTCAAAAGAGGGGTTGAAACCCACAAGATCCAATCCCACGCAATGCAAGATTGGATTCTATATGAGTTTCAAGGGTTAAGACATCAAGGATACCCTCTTTTGTAAAGAATGTAGATAGAAAGATTGAACTAGGAATGCATGTAAAGTAGGACAGATTCGCTTATAAACAAAGATAGGGATATGGGATGAAGCCGCGGACTTGGAATTAGCAGTAAAATGTCGAGACAGTGCTGTTCTGCAAATTTGAGCGAAAGTTGACGGAACGATGGCGCCCGGCGTGCACACAGTCCTCCGAAAAATCCGCGAAACGAAGGGGGATCTGTTCGTCTCTGCACAAGGATTCCAGATCTTCAATTACAGCCGCGTACCTGCAACCTACACACAGAAAAGAGAGGATGATTGGGGGGTTAGGGATGAGGGGTTTGCCTTTAGGTCAAACCCCGGTTTTGGAATTAACCAAGAAATGAGAATGTTGTAAATGTAAATGTTTGTAATGTAAACAAGTACTGATACCTTGTTGTAAGAATGTTTGTATTCTTACATGCGAAGGTGTAATGTATGTAGTATGTTGTATGTTGTATGTGATCTCCTCTTCAATGGTTGAATCCTTGTCTTGAATGCAACACTTAGCCTTGAATGGAGACTTAGAATGCTCAATTGCTTGAAGGAATGCTTGAATGCTTGAATGTTTGAATGTTTGCCTAGCGCTTTCGCCTCTTGTACACATATATCTTTCTCCTTCCCTTTCTAGGAGAGGAAAAGTAGTTTATATACTTGTCAATTAGGGCTGATAGACTGATTTTCCCGACCTTAGGCCGACCAGGAAACATTATTTTCCAATTTGCAAACTTAAAAACCCGAAGCCCCAAAAGAGACCGGGCCCAAAATAGGGCCAGGGACCAGGGCGCTGGGCGCCCTCGTCCTGAAGGACCAGGGCGCTAGGCGCCATGGTCCCACCTCCAGGGACAGCAGGGTGCAAGGAGGATCGGGCCAAGGTGCTGAAAAATGCAGTTTTTGATGTCATGAACAAGTTTCCGGGTCCCCATTCAGGTTCTGTGTTGCATCGCCATCGTGAAGACCCAAATGCAGTCAAAATTGCAAGTGTCGCAATTTTAGGACGCTACATTTAGCCCCCACTTTAGCGGGAGTATAAGCGTACGCTCATACTTCCGGTAAAGTACAAGGAAACAACATTGAAAAAAAAACTTTCACCACGTCAAGGAGGCAAGATACACCAAGCCCCCAGTGGACTAAGGATCTTACGACTTCGATTGACAAAGTAAAAGGGAAGATCATGAGGGAGAACCATGACTGTCAGTAGTAAGGTTCCCTCACTATGAGTCATGCCAGAAAGATATCAAAAATTTTCAAGGCAAAGCTAAATTTGTCAAGAAATTTTCAAGTATCTTGAAAAGATATGAACAGGATGTATGCCCCCCTACGTTAAAGCGATCGCACACACCTCACCGGGGGTGATTGCTTTAAGGTAGTGATACATATAAGAAATGAGAAAGGAGCACGTTATCACAAGGATTTAGCCCCCAAGTGTGAGATAAGCCCAAGGATAATAGACACAAAACACAAAGCACAAGGTGACTTCGCTTTCCTCGGGGTCAGTATGCTGTATGATAATTCATGTATATCATATGTATGTATGCATAATTGTTCTTCATTCCCCAATCAAGGAAGGTCACCTAGAAGAAGGGAACACATGTGTCTTTTGAGTCAACATGAGAGAGACCAAAAGAGATCTCAATGTTTTGCATCGTCCTCAAGTAGACAACACTAAGGACAACAAATAGAAGAATGAGAATAACACATAGAAGAAGTAACAAAAGAGAGGAGGAGAGAGTCTGCTATGCTAATGAACTAGTCTAGCACGTCATCTACCCCCCGATCTTGCTGATCAATATTTCGGGAAGGTAGGAAACACGCTAGAGGAGGAACATCCAACAGAGCAGATGGAGCTATCACAAGATCCAAACAAGGGCTATGTTCATACCCCAAGCCGCGGTGTTCTTGTCTAGGAGCTAGGATAAGTGCTTTAGAAAATTCGTTAGATAAATGGTTATCAACATCAACATATTCATATTCACTATCAGAATGAACAGGAGTAACATTTTCATCTATATCATCATCAAGATTTATAAAAATAGGATCTTTAACTCGCACAGGATCAAGACCATCATGCATCTTATGTTTAGGAGATTTCGGCTCAATCGTCGGCTGAGGAGAAAATGGAATAATATTAGTTGAAGGTGTTTTGGGGGATTGCAAAGTTTGAGAAGCAGCTGCCTGAGCTCTAAGACGACGCTTTCGTCGGTGTTCACGTGCAGAACGATTTCGTCTAGTCTTAGTAGGAAGTTGCGAAGATTGAGGAGGAGGAATGTTCTCATCCTTATCACTTGGGTGTTTAGGTTGTGGTCTCTTAGGTTGAACAATAGGAGAAGAGGAAGGTCTCTTCTCTCCATAAGAGGAAGGAGGAGGAACTGCTCCATATAAGGGAGGAATATTTGGTTTAGGAAGGAGACCAAGTCCATCATGACGAGGAGGGATAGGTCTACTTTTAGGAAGTTTATTAATCATAGGAATAGTCACATCCATAGGGATGGGTTGGGAATCTTCTTGAGGAAAGACATTAGTTTTATCTTTCAAAGGAAGAACTTCCTTCTCAAGAACGATAGGAATGTCAAGTTTAGGTGTTCTAGGTTCACTTAGAGATAGGATCATGTCTTTTTTCCACTTTTGATAAGATTTGAAAAGATGATCACTTCGCGGAGGAAGAGATTGGAATTGTTTAGGCCAAAAGTAATCAATAGGAACGCTAGAAGTTCTTTCAGTTGGTTTAAAGAGACTATGATTGACAGTAACAACTTCACCATTATGGGGAAATTTCAAACACTTATGAATAGGAGAAGCAATAGCTTTCATGGAAGATAGCCAAGGATAGCCTAGCTTCACACGAAATTGTTCGGATGATGGAATAATAGCAAAGTCCACATCAAGGGATTTGTTATGGACCTCAATAGATAATGTAATAGAACCAATTGCAGGAGAAGAAAATGCATCAAATAATTTCACAACCACATTTGTTTCATCATAGATCACTTGATTTAATTGCAAAGTAAAAAGAAATTCTTCAGTAATGATATTAACCATACAAGAAGGATCAATAAGCACTCCACGGCAAGGTGTATTCTTGACTTTTGCAACTATATATAAAGGACCATCAGGTGCCCTGATAGTTTCACTGGAATCAAATGTGATGGAAGGTTCTTTAGGGATTTTCTGTTGTTCCACAAAGTTAATCACATTCAGAGTCATGGACATAAGATCATCAGGTGAGACAGAGGAATCATTAGTATCAATCCCATTAGAGGTATGAGAAGGTAATGGATCAGTAAAAATCTGAAGATTTTGGTTAGGAGGAGCTACAGATGTATTGCCTTTATCATTCACACCAGAAACAGAGATAGTATTATTATCAATCAAATCTTGAATTTTACCCTTTAAAGCAAAACATTTTTCAGTATCATGCCCAAGATGACGATGAAATTGACAAAAAGATTTGTTATCAAAATAGGGTGAGTTAATCTTTGCAGGATCTATTTGCCTTATAGGAGGAAGAGTAAGCACATTTTGTTCCAATAACTTATTCATAATACTATGCAATGATTCATTCAAAGGAGTAAACTTTCTTTCTTTCTTGAAAAACTTAGAAATAGGAGGCACACCTGATGCCGCATTCACATTGTTGTTGATGATGTTTTCATTGAATTTAATGGACTCTCTGTTTGGTTTAAACTTCCCAAATGGTTGTTGACTACTATCACCCTTATCACTCGGAGCCATAGGATTTGCTTGTTCCATTTGACTCACAGTCAGTTGATAATTGTGAAGAGTTGCGCACAACTGTTGGAAAGAAGTAAACTCAGAAAACAAAAGTTTTTCTCTAATATCTTTTTGTAAATTAGAAATAAAGATTCTTTGAATATCATTGTCAGGTACTGGAAAAGAAATTTGAGCATACAAATGCTTATATCTACCAATGAAATCAGTCACTTTTTCTTTAACACCTTGTTTACAATGCATTAAATCAATCAAAGTAACTTTAGGACTTATATTGTTTTGAAATTGTTGAATGAAAGCATTTGCAAGTTGTTCGAAAGAAGTAATAGAATAAGAAGGCAACGAGCAATACCATTGTAAGGCTTTATCTCTTAATGTTCTAGTAAACAGTTTTGCAAGCAACCTTTGGTCATAAGCAAAATCAGTGCATATTGTTTGAAAGGTCTTAACATGTGTTAGAGGATCACCCCTACCATTATAAAGCTCCAAATGCGGAATTTCAACATGTTTAGGGGGGATAGCTCGAACAATGTCAAGAGAAAGTGGGCTCGCAACATCAAATGTGGGCACACCAAACTTAGATTGATTCATAGAGGCAATTTGTTGTTGTAAAGAAGAGACAGTTTGTGCAAGATTGTTAATGGTCGCTTCAGTCGAAGAGTTCATATTAGACGTGTTAGATTGTGATGGAGGTGTTATGTTATTGAAAGAAGGTAGAGAGTAAGGTGGTGGGACACTATGATAGTTAGTCATAGGAGATGATTGGAAAGGAGGAACACTACAAGGAGGAATGGAATGGTTAAATGAATTGCCCCCTTGTGTCATGTTCATTTGTGGAGATATAATAGGAACACTCATTGAAGGAATGAATGAAGAAGTTGGATTGAATGAAGGAAGAGGGTTGATTGAAGAAGAGGGATTGCCCCCATGACTAGTGATCATAGGAGGAATATCTTGTATTGAAGTAGTCATTATGTTTGATGTAAAAGTAGGTATACTAGCAATAGGGGTTGTCAAAGGAATAGAATGATTAACTTGAGTAGGAGGTTGTGTATAACCTAAAGTTTCGGCACAACTTTTCATAGGCATCACATTCGAATCCACAATGTGTGCAATACCACGCAAAATATCAATTCCATTCTTATCACTTTGAACCATACATTTTAGACCCTCAATTAATGAAAGAGCTTGACTATCAGGGTATTCTTGAGACATCTATTGTCGAAAATCATCAAATTGGTTATCCAATTTCGAAAGTTGTTCTACAGAAACCTCATAGAGAGTTTCTTCATCATTAAGCGGATTAGAGGAATTACCCATGTCCTCGTTAAAAAGGCCATTCAAATTAGGTTCCATCTCCTCGGTAATTTCACCTTGGAAAGACTTAATTCTAAGGCTTCGTCTAACGGGAATAGTGTAAGTAGGACTTATTGTTGTAAAACTCATGCACTAAAGAAAGAGAGAAGATTTTGAATTTTAGAGGTAGCAAATTTCAATAAAATCAGCCAATCTCCTAGATTTAAGCTGTTAAATGCAATCAGGACAATCTCCCGAAATTTTGGAAAAAATGTCTGGGACCATGGCGAACGGAGTGCACACGGTCCTCGCAACTTTTTTCGAAATTTTCAGGGATGAAAGTTATGATGATTTTAAAGCTAATCTGAAAAAATTGAGTGATTTTACGATCTGTAGATAGGCCAAATTAAAGTTGCAATCTCAAAATTGAACCCTACCAAGATTGTTGAAAAATGCAAATTTTGAATTTTGAAAAAGAGAGGGAAACTGAAATTTTGAATTTTATGATTTTAGAGGGAATGCTGAAAGCAATGCAAGTTTTGAAATTTAAAAGTTGACTCAATTTCATGCAAAATTCAAATTTGAAAGTGGAAATCAGAGTTGTTGCAATTAAACACTTAATTTCAAAGGTCACAAATTGTAAAGTTTTGAATAAAGTACTGAAATTTCGAATGAATGCCAACACACTTTTCAGATTTAGGACTGTAAGAAACACAATTTTGATATGAATTTTAATTTCAACAATTTTTGAATGATTAGAAGCCTCAATCCAAGCAATCGCTAGACCAACTTTGACTTTAATTTTGAAAGTGTTAAAATTGATAAAATCAACCAAAATTCTGGATTTTAGCAAAAAAATACAGTAAGATCTAGCTCCCGAAATTTCGGAAAAAATGTCGGGGACGATGGCGCTCGGAGTGCACACGGTCCTCGCAACTTTTTTCCAAATTTTCAGGGATGAGAGATATTGTGATTTTATTGCGGAATCCAAAGTTACAGCCGATTTGGAAGTGTTTTGATTAGTGAAATTATCAATCAAAGGTTGAATCAAGAAGGTCTTAAAAATTAGGGTTTTGACATTTAACCACTTAATTTACAGAATTAAAGCACAAATATGAATTGACAATTTGCAATAGAAGGGTAGATCTGAAACAAGCATTAACAATTAAACATTTCACAAGTTTAATTACTTAAAAGAAAATTTTAGGGTTTTTATGCAATCAACCTCTAAAATTTGCAAAAGATCAAACATGGAAATTTAGGAAAGCAAAATTTTCAGATCTAACCATGAATAATCAGAATGAGGATGTTCACGTCGGGTTCACCAAAATGTAAAGCGGAAAAAAATCGAACCCTAGTTGTTCTCCCCTCCCCAACTCCAAGGAGAGAGAAGAGAGAGTCACTAGGGTTGATGGTTTTCACTTAGGAGAGACTTTACATTCAAAAGAGGGGTTGAAACCCACAAGATCCAATCCCACGCAATGCAAGATTGGATTCTATATGAGTTTCAAGGGTTAAGACATCAAGGATACCCTCTTTTGTAAAGAATGTAGATAGAAAGATTGAACTAGGAATGCATGTAAAGTAGGAAAGATTCGCTTATAAAAAGAGATAGGGATATGGGATGAAGCTGCGGACCTGGAATTAGCAGTAAAATGTTGAGACAGTGCTGTTCTGCAAATTTGAGCGAAAGTTGACGGGACGATGGCGCCCGGCGTGCACACGGTCCTCCGAAAAATCCGCGAAACAAAGGGGGATCTATTCGTCTCTGCACAAGGATTCCAGATCTTCAATTACAGCCGCATACCTGCAACCTACACACAGAAAAGAGAGGACGATTGGGGGGTTAGGGATGAGGGGTTTGCCTTTAGGTCAAACCCCAGTTTTGGAATTAACCAAGAAATGAGAATGCTGTAAATGTAAATGTTTGTAATGTAAACAAGTACTGATACCTTGTTGTAAGAATGTTTGTATTCTTACATGCGAAGGTGTAATGTATGTAGTATGTTGTATGTTGTATGTGATCTCCTCTTCAATGGTTGAATCCTTGTCTTGAATGCAACACTTAGCCTTGAATGGAGACTTAGAATGCTCAATTGCTTGAAGGAATGCTTGAATGCTTGAATGTTTGAATGTTTGCCTAGCGCTTTCGCCTCTTGTACACATATATCTTTCTCCTTCCCTTTCTAGGAGAGGAAAAGTAGTTTATATACTTGTCAATTAGGGCTGATAGACTGATTTTCCCGACCTTAGGCCGACCAGGAAACATTATTTTCCAATTTGCAAACTTAAAGACCCGAAGCCCCAAAAGAGACCGGGCCCAAAATAGGGCCAGGGACCAGGGCGCTGGGCGCCATGGTCCCACCTCCAGGGACAGCAAGGTGCAAGGAGGATCAGGCCAGGGTGCTGAAAAATGCAGTTTTTGATGTCATGAACAAGTTTTGGGGTCTCCATTCAGGTTCCGTGTTGCATCGCCATCGTGAAGACCCAAATGCAGTCGAAATTGCAAGTGTCGCAATTTTAGGACGCTACACTATCATCAAAGGATCTACATGGGGAATAGACTCTCTAGGAGAAGGATCAACATTACTCTTTAAAATTTCACCTTTGAGAGGGAGACCTTTGAAAGAGATGTCAACAATCTCTTCTTGAACTAAGGTATCCTTATGAATAGAACCTAGTTGGGGAGAAGGAGATGCCTTACCTTTAGAGGGAAAGTGATTAAGATTTATGGAAGGTGAGATTCTATCAAGGGAGTTATCAATCACGATTTCATCCCCTTGGGCCAGGGTTCCCTCATGGGGTAGAGAATAATCAACACCTTCTTCTAATGGTTCATCCCAAATAGTGACGTCATTGAAAAAAGTATTAGAAATATCTTGCACAAAGATGAACTTATTGTTATCGCCAATTTTGGGAGAAGAGATAACATTGTTCATTAATTCTTCATCCGTAGGAGGGAGAGTGTCACTACATGTGTTTGAATCATCCTCTTGCCTCAAAATATGTTCAATAGGATTTTTAGGGGAGAGAGAATTAAGGAAATTGATTGTGATTTCATCTTCTATTTCTAAGGCATCTTTATGGGTAAGACAAGCTTCAGGGTAAGGAGAAGCATTTCTCATTAATGCATCATCTCTAGTGGGAATTTTGTTGAAGTCAAAAGAGAAAATGCATCACAAAGAAAAGTAGGGACAATACTATCTCCTTGCACAAAATGATCCTCATGAGGGGAATATTATTTAGGAGGGAGATGAACATCTTTCTCCAAAGATTCATGCTTAGGAAGGAGATCTTTGAAAGAAGTGCTCATAACCTCTTGTTGCACTAACATGCCCCCATTGGTAAGACCAAATTTAGGAGAAGATAAGTCAATGTCCATCAATACCTTTTCACTTAGAGAGGCATCATTTAAAGAAGGTAAAGTAACATTAAGAAAGGTTTTTATGATATCATCCTCTTCCTCTAAGATAGCTAGATGGGAAGGGCACATTTTAGGAGAATTGTCAAGATCACTCTTCAAATCTTCATCCTTAGAGCATGGGAGAGTTTTGAAGGGGTTGGTAACAACTATTTTAGGCACTAAAATGTTATCATAGATAGGAGGATATTCTTTAAGAGATGGAAAAATTGAAACAAGGGAAGCTAACCCATTATCATATTTATGAAATGAATGCATCATGACAAAAAAATTCCTCTTTCAAATGATAACATATGCAAAATAGAAAGAAATGTTCAATTTTAACCAATGCAAGCAATCTAAATGTTTATTTAGAAAATGAAATTTATGAGTGAAATGTGTTCTTATATCAGATCTGAAATTAATGATCCAAATAAAGCTATCCAGAAGTTCAGTTTTGAAAAATTAGGGTTTTAGCAAAAAAAAATAACCTCTAAATTTTTTAAATTTGCAAGAAATTGAAACTTGTAAATGTAAATTTGAATTTGAAATAGAAAAAACACTCAGATATGAGAACATAAATAAGAATTAAATAAGATTGGATTCACATCAGGTTCATCAAAATGTGGAGGGGAAAAATTGAGACCGGGTGACTAGAACCTAATCCCACTTTAGCCAACACATTGGGAATACGAAAGAGCCTAGGGAGATAGCTCACTTTGGCTACTTCTTGTGAGAAAGAGAGAGCCAAGGATTATCTCTTAGGGTTTATATTCCTCTTGTTGTATGTGATGAGAAAAATAGGGTTTGATTGATCAACTAGACTAGGATATAAACAATGAAGCACATATGAATTGAAATTGCACAAACTTGTAGATCTGGACCTGAGATTCTGAAAGTAGACAAGGGGGAGGAATTTGAATGCATACCTGATGCTGAAAACTAAGCCAAACTGACCAGGACTAGGGTGCCATGCCCCTATACATGAGGTTGTAACTGACAGACCGCAATTCTGAGATTCTGAACCTGTATACTGCCAAAAATCACTGAAAATTGAAGGGACCAAGGCGCCACATCCCTGTCCTTAACATATTAGGGAAAATCTGAGGGTTCCGGGTTGTTCTTATGTCTTTTCCTGATCTGAAACTCCTTCCAGGTACCTGTTTCTGCACCTGCAACTGAAAAGAGAGGGTTTGGGGTGGCTATATAGGGTTTTGCCTCAGTCAAACCGCTGTATTGGTGATTTCCACCTCCACAAATAGCCGATTTATATAGTGTGTGCATGAATCTTGTCTGTGTGCAAGACCCTAAAATGAAAGCACACAATCTAGAACAACCCTAAAGAGTAAACCCTAATTGCTTATAATTGACAAAGTAAATGCTCTAAATCAATTATGCAAAGTGATCTAAAGTATGAATGTAAATATGTAAATTGATGTAATGAAGCTCATGCAAAGACATGAAAATAAACCATACCCAACCCCTAAGGGAGGGGTACAAGCCAATCATCAGTCGATGATCTCCTATTATTCTTCAATATATTCAAGACTCCTAATTGATGATGAATGCTTGATGAAATGTTGTTGAATGTTGTTGAAGACTCTACATAGGCTTCTCTTTCACTACATAGAAGGCTCCTTGTGCTCCAAAAACCTTCTCTTAGATTCTTAGATCGATAGATAGATAGATGCCTTCAAATGAAGAAAGAGAACTCGTGTATGAAACCCTAGATCTTAATTGCATCTTTAGGCCAACTTAGAGATTGAATTTCCCACCAATTTCTTGGGGTTAAGCATTATAATATCATAAGATTATGCTCCCGAAATTTCAGGGAAAAAGATAAGGACCATGTGCACATGGTCCGACCAACTTTTCAACAAATTTTCAAGGTCGTTAGATATGATGATATTAGAGCGAATCCCAAAGTTACAGCTAATTTCGAGATTTTTTTATATGTGAAATTGGGCCTTAAAGGTCAAAATAGGACATAATTAGGGTTTATGATTTAATGATTTATTAGAAGAATAAAATAAAAAGGGGCAAACTTAGGGTAAAGGGCCCAATTTTATGATGTGGGGAGTGATGAAATATGACTTTAGATTTAATTTAATTAATTAATTAAATGCTTAAAGGGAAATTACAATGCAAAATGCAAACACACTAAGGCAGGTGCTAAACTAAGTGTGGAATTGTACCACCCTAGCAAGGGTGTACAATTTACGACGCTACAGAAGGTAATGCAAAAAATTCACAATTTTTCAAATATTTTAAAAATAAACATAAATAGCATGCATACCACAACACAATGATTTACGAAGGAAAACCCTTTCAGGAGAAAAACCCTATACTTGAAAAATTGCCCAACATATTATTCAAAAATCAACAACACATTACAATATACTTGTAGAGAAAGCTTCTTACAAGAGTATCACCAACAAAGATCAAAAGGCAACTCAACAACTATCGGACACTAATAATACATCACACTACATAGTTGTAATACAATACCCTTATTATATAGCGTTGCCTTCTACGGCTAACAAAGTGCTCAAAATATCCACTGTTAGATTTATGCCCTAATGATAAATGGTCAAGATTTACAATGATAAATTATAAGTGAAATTTTGATTTGGGGGCGCTGCCCCTGAAAACCCCTGCTGAGGCACATTGCCCTCTAGACCCTTAGTATGTCACAGTTATGGGGTTGGCAAGGGGGGAACCCCTTGCAACCACCAAGTTGGGGGCACTACCCCTAAACATCTTATAGTCAAGGGTAAGGCCCCAAACCTTGGTCCTTCATGTACCAACAGTAACCTTTTTATTAGTGCAAGGTTGAGACGCCATTTTTTAACAATGACATGTTATAATGATTTTATATTATTTAGATGCGTCAATTTATACATCACATGATGGTGTGCCTCGTTAGGTGATTATGGTATGCTTCAACTATTATTTATTGAGCAGGTATGATTGACATATGTGTTGAGTGGTTACAAATACATGACTATTTATCCACCTAGAGTTACACAAGTCTCAGTTATTCCCCAACAATGGTTATTTCAAACATGTCACATTGTGCCTCCCTATTTGTTATTTCTTAATCCTAATTGAATTGAGTATGGTATATGTCATGTTTGACCCTATGAGAACTTGAATCTAAATCAAAGGTGATTTTTGAATTCGTCTATGTTGTGAATTACTAATAAATGTTTAATTTGTTTAATGATCTAATTTTGTCATTTTTCGTAAATGAAAATTTAAGATTAAATATGTTGTCTCCAGTTTTCGAGATCATTGGGCTCTGCTAGGGTTTGAGGTTGCGTATTGCTTTTTTCAGACCGCATTTACTGCGGGACTTTAGAGTTTATTATGGCTTCGGCCAACTTTAGCCCAACAATTGATGTTGGTGCTGGAGTTGCTGCAACAGACCCTCATGGCGCCTCAGAACAAGCGCCCTCACAAATTTGTTTTGAAAGTGTTTCACGAGGTATGTCCTCGCCTGATGTTGTACTTCCTATTCAATATTTTGATAATGCTTGTGAGTGGCTTGAAAAATGCACTTTGATAAGTTATTTTGTGGGTAGGATCCCTCCTAAAAGCATGCTTCATGATTGGGTCACCAAAGCCTAGTCTCCTCATGGAGTCCGGCTTGATGGCATCCAAAGCCTCACCAAGGGCTTCTTTTTGTTTCGCTTTACAAACCCTTCCCATGTTGAGGCTATCCTCTCTCATGGGCCATGGACCGTTCGGTCTTCCCTTCTAGTTTTCTAGCGTTGGTCTCAAGACTTTTCTGTCTCAGATGACAAAAAGTTGTGAGTCCTGATCTGGGTTGAGTTCCATGGTCTTCCTTTGCCTTGTTGGCCTTTCATGCAAACTATTGCTCAGTCTGTTGGCAAAGTTATTTGTCTTGAACCATATCGTTTTTTAATGCTCGCCCTCAAAAGAGGATCTGCATTGAGGTCGACCTTTCCTGCGACCTGAAAGAAACTATTGATTATCAAGTAGGTGGCAATACCTTCGCCTAGAAGGTGCTTTATTTGAACCTTCCCAACACTTGCTATCAGTGCCAGTCGGCGGAACACAAAATCAGGGATTGGCCCTTGGCTATACCAAAAATAAAACCCCCTATTAAGGAGACTGTCTCTCGACCTGTGGAGGGAGCTAAGAAGGATGAATGGACCACTATGGTTCGCAAAGGCAAAAACGTTGTGGCTTCGGCCCAAAAGCCACCCTTCGAATCAAGTTCTCAGCCGACGGTAGAGCCTCCTACACAGACACTGTCTTCCCAGGTGGTCTCTACGCCATCCGCTTCGATTTCAAACCCTGGCCAGGAGGGGAAGGATTCTTTTGAGGGTGTCGCTCGACCCCCTTAGGTTTGCACTCCTCAGGCTGCGTCTACGATTTTTGCTCCACACTCTATGCGTCACTCTCGTAGCCCTTCTAGGCATGCTGAGATTGCAGATGGTGGTTCAGAAAAAAGACAAGTTATTTCCGGTGGGGACTCTCTTCCTGGTCTCAGTTCATATTTTTTGCGTAATAGCTTCTCCTCTCTTGGGGACGAGGATGACATGCAATATTTTTCATGAATTACATCTCATGGAATGTTCGAGGTCTCACAAACCTCACCAGAAAGTATTATGTTAGAGATGTTCGCCAACGTGTTTTAGGCCTAGATGTTCTCTGCCTTCAGGAAGTTAAAATTTCTAGTTTCATGCTTATTGTTGCATGTCATGTTATTTGGCCGGATAGCCTTGTTTTTGCTTCCCAGCATGAAGCTGGTCGAGGTGGAGTTGCTACTATCATTTCACCTCATTGGCTTTCTACGATTATTTCTCACGATTTTGATCCCATGCAACGCGTTGTATGGGTTTTGCTGTCAATTGATAATTATTTCGTTGGGACTGTTAATGTTTATGCTCCCAATGATGTGGTTGATAGATCACACTTATGCCGCTGTTGCTGACAATCTACCACCTGCAACTTGGGTCATGTGTGGTGACTTCAATATGGTTGAGGTGGCGACCGATAAGGATGAAATTTTGCCTTTTCGATGGACAACTGGCGAGAGGGAAGCTTGGTACTATATGCATAATAAGTTGGGTCTTTTTGACCCAAGACCAACCGTCGCCGCCTAGGTGGGGTCTGGCACACTTGTTCTAATTTCAGAGCTGGCTCAGAGAGAATATTTAAAAGGCTTGATCGTGCTATGATAACTACGCAATCTTTTTTTTCTTTTTTTGAAGATCAAGATCTGCCCATCACTCCTCTCATTGATGTGACGTTGTCCGATCATTTCCCCATAAAGTTTAGCATTGAATGATAGCCAACTAGGTCGCATCCTTCCAAGTCACAGTTTTACCTCAACACATCTCTCCTGCACCATCAGGCCACGATGGCCCACATTCAAAGGGTTTGGAATTTGGAACCAATGCCTCATCATCACACTGGTTGGATTGCATGGTGGAATGACGCCATTACCCGCTCTGCGAGGTTTCTGCGCATTTATGGTAGACACCTTGCCATGTACCGCAGGTGCTTGAATGACGCGACCACCAAAGATCTTTGTTCTGCCACAAAAGCTCTGGCCTCAAATCCTTTTGATTCTAACCTACAACTTCGATTAGCCCAGCTCCGTCATCAGAAACAAGTTGCAAATAACCACTCTGCCAGAGGATCTCAAATCAAAGCCAATTTGCATTGGCTCAAGGTGGGTGAGAGGGCCTCCAAAGAATTTTTCCCATCTTTGTGTGCCCGTCATACCTTTGTAGGGATTAAGAAAATCAAAGAAGGGCATGTTGTTCTCACTAAACTGCCTGATATTCTGCAAGCCTTTGTTTGTCATTATGAGAAGGTGTTCACAATGCAGGGAAACTCTCCAGCCAGAGCCCAAGCTTTGCAAGATTGCTTAGTTGTTGTTCCCAAAAGGCTTTCTGAGTCTCAACAGACCTTTTGTGATCTCTTACTGACCATTGATGATCTCAAGGAAGCCGTTTTTTCTATGATGGATGATAAAGCCCCTGGGTGTGATGGTTTCCCTTGCGAGTTCTACAAAGCTCTTTGGCCTTGTGTTGGTCCTGACCTACATAAGGTCTACCTTGAAAGTTTTCACTCCCAGTCCCTAGGAAAGATGCTTAACCGAGGTAACATCAAATTTATCCCTAAAGCTGGGGATCCAGAGGACATTTGCAATTGGAAGCCTATTACCTTGCTCGATGTCTTGTATAAGATCATTGCCAAAGCCTTGGCTCTCAAGATTCATCATCTCCTGCCCTTGATTGTTCGTCTACAGCAGACTGGATTTATCAAGTCCAGGTTTATTCTGGATAATATTATTGTTGTTTGGGAAGGGATGGACTGGGCCTGATGCTTCAAATAGCGGGCAATCTTCCTTAAGATTGACTTCGCTAAAGCGTAGGATCGCATTGAGTGGCCATTTATTTTGGCTATGCTCAAAGCTCTTGACTTCGGCCCCAGATTCATTTAGTCTGTCCAGATGTTATTCAGAGATGCCTCGGCCTGCATCACCATCAATGGTCGTCTATCTGAGGCTTTTGGTCTTTTCAAATCCATTCGCCAGGGCTGTCCTCTGGCTCCTACTTTATATGTTCTTGTGGCAGAGGGTTTTGGGTACTTACTTGCTAACGCCATCTCTGTTGGGCGTGTCTGTGGAATTTCCCTGCTTGAGTCACCTTCTCAACTTGTCAATGGTCAGTTGGTCGATGACTCCTTTCTCACTGTCATTGAAGAAGAAGATAGTGTTCAAGCTGCTCTTCAATGTCTAGATACTTTTTGCTTGGCTTCCGGCTCAGCCATTCAATGGCACAAGACGCAATGTTATAGACAGTCTTTTCTTCCCGCCCTACCTTAGATTCTTCAATATGGCTGGAAATGGTTTCTTTTCGCTTTCTGGGCATCAGTTTTGCCTTTCAAGTTTCGCCTGTGGATCTTTGGAATGTTGTTTTAGCCAGGATTGAGAAAAAGTTAGCCTATTGGATAACCAAGCCTCTCTCTCTCTGGATTGTAAATTTCAAATTTGTTCGAAGGTTTTGACTGCCACTCATGTCTATTACTCTTCATGTTGGGCTCCTTCTAAGGCCTCTTACATGGAGTTGAAAAGACTTCTGTGGGCTTTTCTTTGGGCCTCTGGTTCCGACCATCAAGGTTTTCACAGAGTCACTTGGGAGTATTGTTGCCTTCCCAAGGAGTCCAGAGGGCTTGGCCCAGAAATAAGGGCTTGCCTTATGTGCTAAATGGATCATCAGAGCCTTATCTGGCGACGAGGCTTGGAAAATCCTTCTTCGGTATTGCATTTCTTCGGGATTTCCTGCCAATAGGTCGACTTGGAAGGGGATTGGTTTTCAAACCCTGCTCATTATGAAAGACCTAGTTCAGATCCATGGTATTTTGTTGTTAAAAACATCTGGTGTGCTTGGGAAGCTATTAAGCCTTGGCTTCAGTGGACGGGTGATGGTTTTCGTGATGCTATCTCCATGAATCAACACGACCTCTGGTGGTCACCTCTTTTTCAGGTGCAAGGGTTACCGCTAGCCAAAATCCAGAGTGTTAGTGTTCTACATTTTCACAAACACGACATTTGAACACCTAAGGATTTGTTTTCCAGAGTTTCTATGAGTCTCTGGTCATGGGATGACCTCCAGGTCTAGTTTCATTTGTCTCGACCTGATCGACAAAATTATGACTTGCTGGTTTCGGCCTTACCCTCACATTTGTTACATAAGATTGGCATTCAGTTTGTCAGACCTTGGTGGCAGGATTGGAAGTGGTATCCTTGGACTCCTTTCACTAGCTACAAACCCAAAATGGGTTATCTTTGGTTGGTACCTCATTTGCCTATGGTTCATATTCTTAACCAACAGTGGCATTTGCAGTCTTCTTAGAAATCCTAGAGACTCGGGTTTCTTGTTGTCTAGTCCACCACCACTGAACCCAAGATTGGACACTTTGCTTGGTGTGTGTTTTTTCAAGGGTTGCCTTTGGGTTCCAGACTTAAGCATTTGGGGGTTCCTGATCCCCGATGCCCTTTTTGTGGTCACCCAGAAACTTTTATGCACATTTTTTGGTTTTGTAGAAGAGCTCAACAGTATTGGAGTTGGATCCATGATTTCTTTCGGCCTTTTCGGCCTGAACCCTTTTCTTGGCATATGGCTCTTCTAGGAGATTCACCTAGAATCCCCTTCAAGTTTTCCCAGATATGACATGCTTTCAAAATGGAGATCCTATTTACTCTTTGGAAAGATAGAAATGCAGTTCTTTTTGCTCACAGCTCTTTGGATATTAATGTCTCGCTTTATGCTAAAGCTTGCATTTGTAATAATGTATTAATGCAAATTCAGGTACAAGTAGATAAAGTGTCTCTTGAGGTGGGCCACTTACAGGAGCTCCTTCAGCATTAGGGCAATGCCCCTTGTGCGGTTGCCAGAGTGTCGTCGGATTTTGTTTCTGCCAACCGCACTCCGCCCTGTGGTCGTCGCCATGGCTGAAGTTCCTATGCCCGACACTCTCAGACCCCACGGTCCCAGGCTCCTCGTTGCTCCTCTCTAGTGGGAGAGACAACGCGTGGATGCATCACTCGGCTTCTCCTCCGCATCGTGGCTCTGCCTTGGGGTGGCCTTCTGCTGCTCCTTTTACTTTGGCTCCTGCTACTGGCGATGGCTCTAGGTGGCCTACAACCACCACCTCCAAGTTTCCTCGCCTGGCTTTGGCTATTTCGCCTCCCAGGTGGGAGGAAGGAGAAGAAGATAAAGACCTTGAAGATGGATGGTCCCTGTCAGACCCGACTCCTTGCCTCACTGATGTATGGGGCAAGAAAGATGGTCCAGATCCTCCCCCCTCAGCTGCCTCTACTTTGCCTGCTTGAGGAAGTTTTTTGATGAATAACTTTGTTTTTTTTTACTTTGGCTTCTTATCATTTAACTCTCACGGGGTGATCTTGTATCCCCCGACCTCTTTTTTGTGAATATGTATTTTAATATTTTTATCTAATAGAGAAGGCCTATTCATAAAAAAATTTAGGATTGAAATATTTTCTTATGTGGGCTAAAAAATAATAATTTATGTGCTTTGAAAAAAGAAAAAATGAAATAAAGTTAAATTATTTAATATCAAATATTCCTTGGGTAGAGAATGCCTATTTATATTCAATTTAATAACCGACTTAAATAAAAAATAAAAACAAAAATAGAAGTTTTTTATTGGCATTATTCATTTTTGTAAAGAACACGGAAATAGATTTTGGGAAAAATTGTGTGGACTTGATTGGGAATGGCCTGGGAACTAGATGGATTAAGTTAGGAAAAGGATTTTTCTTGCATGTGTGTGATCTCCCCCTCTCCAATTGGTAAATTTGCAAGTTTTCTTATGTTTTATGTGCTTCCAATTTTGAAGTAATCTTCTCCTCCTCTCCACTTCTTGAGATTTTTCTTGTTTTAGATTCCACACTTACCCTTAAGGGAGCATAGGACTTCCCTTCTAGGATTCAATTTGGATTTTAGTTTATTTCTAAATTTATTTTAAAATTTTGAAAAATGTCATGTTGTGCTGGCATAATGCCATTTTTTTTTTAAATGCTCTCAAAAAATAAATTTTATTGAATAAAACAAGTTTTGTGCATGTTTGAACCAAAGGTTCATGTTTCATTTTTCAAAATTTAAGTTTTCAAATATGAAAAATTTAAGCTCCATTAATGGAGTCTTCATTAAATTTCTAGTTTTTGCATGTTACATAAGTTGGAAAATTTTGAATTCCAAATGTGCTTTTGGATGTTTTGGAATTGGGGGAAGATAATTTCCCCATGGATTTTTGTAAGGATTGTGTTGACATCATGTTTTCAATTTTGTGTCATGTTTTGTGCTTCGTATTTGTGTCACGCTTAATTGTGATGAGTTCTGATGAACCTATTTTGAAATTATTAAAGTGTCATAGTGGAGTGGATCCCAATGTTTGTCGGGGCACAAACGGGCCCAAGGATATCTTGTTGGGGAGTCTTCTTAATAAGTGATAACTCATGGCATTAAGGAAATAAAATAACCAAGATAAGGATTTATATGGCATAGCTACAACACTATTACAGGTTCAGTATGAGCATAGAAGGCATATATACTCTAGGAGTAGTAGGACTTGCAAGTAGGGTTCCTTGCAAGGCAAGTTGATCATACTTAGCTCTCCTTATCCATTCCTTCAAGCTTTGCAACCACACTCCTAGCCTCCTCTCTAGCATCTTGTCCGTGTTCCTTATGTGTATGCCTACAAGTTTGTATTGTTTATGCCATTGGTGATTGTGCCCAATAATGATTTCTTGTTTAAATATGTTATTGTTGATTGATTCCAATGATTATTTATATTTGTGCTATTGATGATTGTGCCCAATGATGATATCTAGTTTCCTCCATTAGTGATTTCTCTCAATGTGAAAGTCTTGTTTTATTCCATTGGTGTCGTTCCTAATAAGAATATGAATTTGATTCATCTCGTGATGTTGATTGAGTGATTTTGCATGATGTTCACGTTCAGTGTATACTCCGTGTATGACATGTGTAAGCCTTATCCTATTGTATTTGGTGTGAGTGTTCATGAGGCCCATATGACTATCTCTTACCACAATGAGAGTGGACCTATGGGTAACATGAGATTGAGTGGCATGGAAACCACCATTTGGGTTTGAGGATCTTGGGAAGAGCTCTAGGATCGTGATCAAGATTGGTAAAGGTTTTCATTTCATGTATTTCACTATTGTGTAATATGTTATTGAACCTCCATGAATGGATGGATTGTAAAAGTATCATGAATGCTTTTATGTGTTTCAATGTTAGATTTGAAGAAATTTGTTTTCTTGTAAGCTCTTTTAAATTTCTTGCAATGTGAGTAAATGAACTTAGAGAACATTCGGATTTGGGCTTGAAATTTATCTTTGTGTTATAGAAAACGTTGTATCTTGGCTTTGGATCTTGTTTATTTGTATCCCAAGTTTGGGATAGTCTGTTGGTAGAGAACTGTCTTGTTGATGGGTTGTTTAGGTTTCTCCAAATGGTCTTGGTGGGGTTGGGAGGTTTTGAAAACTTTCCCCTTCACCCCTAGTATTTTTGGCCTTGTGCCTCTTGTAGTCTCTCTAGCCCTTGGAAGTGATCTCCTTCGTCAACTAGTGAGAGATGAGATCAAGTGTTTACGACCTTCTTAGTTCCCCAATTTTTTTCTTCATTCTAGAGTCCATTTTCTGGCATATTTCTCTCCTTGTTACAGTTCCTAAGTGTCTGAAATGTCTTGGGGACCAAACCCTAGCTTGGGTTTGCTCACTAGACATGACTTTAGCACTAGAAAAAGACTACATCATCTGACAAGGACAACTATGCTTAGTAGGGACACCAACATTAAACTAGGGCTTTAGTGACAAACCTAGAAACCTAAGCATTTGTATTAGTTTCCTCTTTAGGTGATAGTTTCCTCTAGTGCTCTATTTCATTGTTTTGTCATATAGCCAAGTTTTCCATCCATTTTTCGAGGAAACTTTGTATGCAAAAGTTGCTCCCCTTGACCTTGAGAGTCTTCTCATGTTGTCGGTTTGGTAATAAGTATCACACCTCAAGTTTTATGGCACCCATTTTTCTTGGAAAGCGTGTCATTTTCTAGAAGTGACTCATCATCGTTCTAATTGGTCGATGTTTTATACCTCTTGATTAGGCAACCTCTTGTGAAGGTTAGCCCTCGTGTTTAGATATTGCAATTCTCATGGCACACCTATGTGGTTTGACTCATGGAACACCTACAATACTAGTAGACCACAACTTGTGATCATGTACATGTTAGTCATGTCGCGATTCTTACAAGGATGCTACATTGAAGTGTGGTATGTCACAAATGGTGAGGGACATAACTTAGATAAACGGATGCAATGTATCACCAAGGCAGAAAAAAATC